>NC_139218.1:73359532-74559532 GCF_055691185.1 Crinia signifera | reverse complement strand
CCATCGGGGTGGCAAAATGTCAGCAGTAGAATTCTGGCTTTTCAGCACAGAGAATCTGAATCAGAGGTGGATGCAAATGTCACCGCATCTGTGTACGCAGCGGTAATGTGACTATATGCAAATGTCACATGAACCGTCTTGGGTAAAAGCATCAGGTCTACACCATGACCATATGTCGCACCATTGGATCTTTAAGTAACCCTTATGTTTCTACGTAAGTCAACATGCCCCCATTTACTGTAACGATCCATGTCACTGCCCCAAAATCTGTCATCAGATTGCAGCTAATAGGGCACTGCGTCATGAGCCACAGCACCATCGCAGACATGTGCACTGTGGCCCTGGCACATGCGCAGTACTGAAAACATTGGTTAATTTCAACCAAATTGGAGTGGATCAGGGGCTGAATCAGCCACACTATTGGCAAAATCCCTGTGCTGACCGTGTGGCGGAGCTGTCCCAAGGTATAGGTAAACTAAAAAAATGCATAGGGCATTCCAAAATTTTAGTGGCATGCAGATTTTACCACGGATCCAGCAGCAGTGGGAGCAGCAGTGCCAGGAGCAGAGACAGTGGAGGCAGCATTGAACAGTAGCAAAGATAGCCACCTTCCCCAGCAGAGGGCTGCTGTGAATGCCCGGCCGCAGCAGCTCCTCCTCCAATTGGCCTTTCTGGAGTCCAGCAGAATGAGCTTGCACTGACTGACTTCAGGCAGCCACCTCAGACTTTAATTTCTACATAGTCCATTCCCAGTGAGTGCTGTGAAGCGTTTTCAAAGGGGGGGGGGGTAATTGGGTTGTAATAATGCGTGGCATATGTGAAAGGGGCATTATGTGTCAAGGACATTAGTAATGTGTGATATAATATGTATGGGGGATTACTCTGTGGCATTATGTTTACAACGGTCACTATTACGGTGTGGCATTTTGTGTAAAAGCAGCAGTACTCTGGCATAATATCAATAAAGGACACTACTTTGTGGTGCAGTGTTAATAAGGAGCAATACAGTGTGGTGTAATGTGATTAAGGAGCAATGGGCAAGAGACAAAACTAGTGATGCTAGGGGGCACCAACCAGAATCTTGTCTAGGGCATCAAATTATCTAGGGCCGTCTCTGCCATTTGGTACTTTTTTCTGCATTAACAGAGAGGAAATCAGCCCAGACGTTCTTTAGTTGGGGCTGTTTGAGGATTTTAGAGTGGAAGCCACACTGTCCATTTCTTGTGATCTGTTCAATTGAATACAACTGCATTGAACGGGCATTGCTTAATTTATTTCCTGGTTTCTATGATGTTGACTTTTTTTAACTGCTTTCATGACTTTGTATGTACCAATCAGTCCTTAAAATATATTACTATTTTTTTAATTCATAATCATCATCATTACTAATTTTATTATTATTATTATTATTTTAAACATTTGCTTACCATTTATATCTCTATTTGGAAGACAAGCTGATTCCATAAAGAGCGTTTAAAGCCCCCATACCCTACCACATGGTATTGCATGCGTACCTCGCATGTGATACCCCGTCAACTACCCGCCGGGGAGCCACCGGGGTCCCAGGTGGCAGGATGGCATACGATACACCGTATGTGCTCCTTTTGGATACAATGTATCGTATATGCGGTGCCATTGACTGCCACAGGATTCGACAAATCTTTGTGACAGCCATGGCGATCTCCGGATCCGATGCGCACGGGACCATCACACAATGGGATCCGAAGTGAAAACACATGCGTAAAACACATACCATATAGCATTTTTCACACGATTTATCAGCTTGATGGGTCAAAATCATGTGAACAAGGGACAAACTGTATAAGTGTATGGGCACCTTTTGTATATGTAATAATCCTATGACTACAAACGTATGTACCATACAAAGTATTTTGCATACAACTGAATTTCCATTTGCCATCCTTTTTAATGAATTAGTGATGTCTTTAGACTATGCAGGAAATATAGACATTTGCAGCCATGGAACATGGAAGGGGTGGAAAATGGAAATGCTATACTGTAACTTCATGATTATGATGTCATGTCCCATGCTTCCCAAAAGGACTTCATATTCCCGAGCACCTGACAGCTGAAACGTTCATGAATCATCCGTTACAAATGTCTGTAAACAAAGAAGAATTTCTTCCACCCTTCTCTGTATGGTTCCAGGATATGCTTAGGACAAGTGTGTTGTTACACCTACACTCGTGATGAGCAGCTGTATATAAAATACTATACCGCACTTACAGCTATCAGACTTGTCCGTTCTGTAAACCTTCACATTCATTTGTTTTTTTACAACAGCAAATGGTGAGACATGTGCATTTACACGTACTGTCGTACTCTTTCAGAGTACTACATGTTGGGGCAAAGGCCCAAATGAATAATAATATATTCTCTATAAAGCTCTGCATAGTATATTGGTGTAGACCCCAGGTTCTCAAACTCGGAGCTACATAATTAGATCCACCTGTGGATCTTATAAAATGTGTCAATGAGTAATAAATGCACCTGTGCACCTGCTGGGTAACCTGGAAATCGTGAACTGTGTCCTGAGGACAGAGATTGAGAACCCCTGGTGTAGACAATGGTGTATATTCAATGCTTTTTGCGAGCTGTGACAGTAAGCAGTGCTGATTGCTCGGTTTCACAGCTCGCAGGGTCAGTATTCAACTGACCCCCAGCACATGCCGTTTCCACCTCGCTGGGTTTTTACAGCGATGTGGAAGCGGTGTGTGAGGCCACCAAAACAGTGAGTCTCGTAGCTAAATCAGGGTTGCCTACCCTCCCGGAATGGCCGGGAGTCTCCCGAAAATCGGGTCCCCCTCCCAGCCCCCCGGAAAGGTGGGCAACCCTCCCGGATTCAGGGGGACCCCATTGTGCCCCCCGGGTGCGGCTGTCTTCCCCCGACGTCAGCATTTAAATGCCACAATCAGGAGGTCTCAGATGAGAGGGTGGAGCTAAAATGGCACAGAGATCCGTGAATTTGGCTATTTAGCACCTTGGGGGCGGGGCATAATGATGCCACGCTCAAGCCCCGCCCCCAGAACTGCTGCTGAAAGTCTCCTCTCCGGGTTTCTCCCAGAGAGGAGATTCTTAAAAGTCGGCAACCCTGAGCTAAATGCAACAGACTACCTGCATTAGCCGCGAACCTCGCTGTTTGGGGGAATCCTCGTCATCATCTGACAGCGAGGGTTCCCCTGGAACATTGAATACGGTGAGCGGCCAGCGAGGGGGTTAAATGGCGAAGATTGCCAAAAACAACGACAAGCCGCATGGAATACTGCCCAATGATAAAACAAGCAGCATATAAACATTCAAAAAGGGAACCTTACTGTATGTTATACTTAATTCAGCATCAGTTTTTGCGAAGATTCACAAAACCACAACTGCTCACTAGCATGCAGGGGGCCGCCCAGCACAGGGCAATGTTGCCCCAAATGCTGGGTTCTGTCCCATGATGCAATTGCAATGCTAGTGTGCTAACACTTTGCTATACAGTGAAGTGCTCACATGCTAAGTGTAGCCCCCTGGCTGTGCAGCCTGGTTGTGAAGCCAATCGCCACGCGGAGATGTTTTGGGTTGCAGTGGGTGTGTGTGACATCAATGCAGCCTGCCCCGCAAATGGTTCTGACATGCTTGCGTTGTCTGGACCATATTCTAGCAAGGCCATGTTGCCACCCCCTGACAACTTTTAGACTTTTTTTGAGTACGCACATGTACAGACAGATTGTCAAAAATCGCCCAATGTGTAACTCATTTTCTCCCTATCCACTCCGGAAGTGGAAAATACTGAAGCACAACCGATTAATTGGATAGCTGGCTTTATATGAATGGTCAAATAAAGTCCAGAGTTTCTGGATCAAGTACAGTAGATTTGTGTTTTTTTGCATAATTTATAAGGTAGTGTGGTCTGGGCAACAAATTGAAAAGTCATTGAATCACATAAACTCTATAATGGATGTATCACACAATCTGAATCACAAGTTTGATAATAATTCATAGTACAAAAAATGCCAGTACATGCAAACAATAAACCTCTATCATATTCATGGAAAGAATTGGAGAACTTAAATGTTTAGGGTTACTAAGAAACTTGTACTGTCACCACTATAACAATTTAGACTCTGTCAATTACTCTATATATAATACCATCAATCTACTTACACAGCTCACAATATATTGTGAAAGGAACTCACGTTTTTATTCCCTTTTCTTTTTTCAATCTTTGTGACCCATCTCCATCATTGATATTTTCTAATAATTTATCTCAATTATCAACTATCCTCCTTTTTTTCTACCATGCAGTCGATCTGCAATTACCAGCAATTAACCAGCTTTTGAAGTTCCGGGTTATTCAGCCGCTCGCTGTCCGACCACCTTTTCACAGGAGAGCAAATCTCCAGGTCTAAAATTTAGACCCGGAGATTTGCTCTATTGCACTGGGTTTTTTTGCCTGTGTGAAAGAGTCGATCCAGAACTTATACTCCGGGTCTCCGACCCTGGTCATTTGCAGGGTCAGAGACCTGGAGTTTAAAATCCAGACTGACCCTTTCACATAGAAAAAAGACCCGTGTATTTCATGAAATTCCGGGTGGAACTGCTTCACCCGGGAATTTCCTTTTCTGCGTGACAGGGGTATTACTATACATTTTACTCTTGTCAGTGGACTTACATTCTTGGATAACTTATTTCAGATTTGAGCAGATTGTTAATATGGAAATAAGCCACCAACATGGAAAAATATGTCTAGAAACTGCAATTTCCCTTGTAAGTGATATTGGATTTAATTTTCGGATATGTACTATAAATATCATGAAATAGGCAACTTATATTCAAGTTATTTCACAAAATAAAAACTACAGTATCAACACAGGTGCATCATTTGGCAACATTCTGGCATGGGTACGAAAAAATTAGCATATTTGGGTGTTACATTTGAACCCATAGCAATTCCACATTTTTTATATTAATGTTGTTCTGAAAAAGAAAGTAATAAATATATGGAATAATTTCCAGCAAGTTTAAAAGGAAAAAACAAGACAGTTGGGCCACACAGTAATCAGAATTCTCCAGTACAACCAAATATTGACATTTACATATGGTAAAAAAGGTTCATAATGTCAATTGTTAAAATGTCAAGAGGTACAAGATGTAAACACAGTTAAAATGTCATAAGCAGAGCTGTAATGTGGGTGTTGTGGAAAATGGCATCATACAGGTTGGAGTGTTCTATTGGCTGCACCCTCATTGACTGCACATCTGGCTAGCAGGGTGAAAAACTGCTACAGTGCCGGCCGGCATGTCCTGATCTGATCTGCATTTAAACAATGTAGTTGTATACAGCACTACACGGTACATGCACAGACCTCAGGAACGGGGGCATCAATCAACCAAATGCCCATCCTGTTTTTATCATAACACGTTACTATTGTTATGCAAACACATTCTTGCAGACAAGAATCCCTGGCATGCTATGGCCTGGAGTTACCCGGGCCCAGGTTTGCTGGAGGGGCCCAGCGGGAGCCCTGGTCCGACCTACCCCCCTTTACCCTCCGTCTCTCCCGGGCAGCAGCACACACGTACAGCATGTGCTGTGCTGACAGCAGGCTCAGCATGAGCATCTCACTGACAGCGTGAGAGCTCATGCTGAGCCTGCTGTCAGCACAGCACATGCTGTAGGTATGTGCAGCTGCTGCTGAGGGGGGGCGACAATAACTCTCCCCCCTCGAATTTAAAGTGTGTTTTCACCCCCCTAAAAGTTTTTTTAGGGTGCCCTAAATGTGGGAGGAGGCCATGCCTCCCACAATTAGGCCACACCCCTGAAAGTTTACTGGGGCCCAGCATACCTCCCGGCTGCCCTGCAGTGCCGTGGCTGGCGCTGGGAGGGATTCGATTGGAGGAGGGAGGAGAAGTGATAAAGTGCCTGGTACTTGATCACCGGCCAATCAGCTCCTGAATGTTAAGTTACAGGCTGGGTTTAAAAAGGGACAGTTAAGAGCTGATTGGTCGTTAATAAAGTACCAGGCACTTTATCACTTCTCCTCCCTTATCACTGCTTCATACATGTACCCCATTGTGAGGACTCCAAAGGACTAGATGGGGCAAAGGACTGTCCATGCATAGTTGTTTTTGACAATCAGAAATATTTTCCAGCATGACACATCTGGAAATACCATCAGTTTAAGTAAATTCCACTCTGTTCCTTTTTCACTATAGGGCAAATGTATTACACCTTCAAGAGTAATAAATCGAAGAGAGATACAGTACTAGCCAATCAGATCCTGTCATGTTACAGGATCTGTTTGGTATCTGCAAATCACAGGGTATTTCATTTGGCACTCTGCTTCTGTTTCTCATTTGACTCTCCATGCAAAAATATCAGTAAATAAAGTATCTATCATATCTATGATGATAAACATTAAATTAACTCTTGTGAGATGTACATATTCATGTTACTACATTAGGTGTGGCTCCCCTTTTTGAATATTGTACTGTGCTGCAGCCCCACCTCTGCAACTGCCACTGACAGGGAAGTCCAGGAGCAGAGCATTTTGTACCTAATGGAATGGGTCATGGGTATGATGATATCACTTGTGTGTTATATGTAGGGATGCCAATCCCGGGTCATTTTTTCAATCCTGGGAATCAGGATTGAAAATGCTCAATCCCGGGATCCCTGGGATTGGCATCTCTAATAAAAAAATATAAAAAAATGTAACCCGCCCCCTAAACTGCCCACCCCGCACATGTCATAAATGCCTACTAAACCCACCTCCAACTACAGACAATCCTCCCATCCCCTGTAAATTACAGTGCACTGCAGTCACTTACATGGGTTGTAAACTTGTGACAGGCAGGAGCAGGACGGGCTGTACAGCAGGCGTGTGGCTGCACAGCGTGACGTAATGTCAGGGGTCACGCTGCACAGCCTGGGCGCCACCATGTCTGTCAGCACAGATCACGACACTGTCCTTAACAGCGGCACCACAGGGGGGCAGCATCTGAGCCATATACTAGTGCTCAGCGCTGCCCGGCTTTAAAAAAAAGAGGGAATTTTACACGGGGTACTAATCCCGGAATCCCGGGATTGGAAGCTTCAATCCCGGGATTCAAATTCCGACGATTTTAGGCCAAAATCCCGGGATCCCACCGATCCCGATCCCGGGATTGGCCTCCCTAGTTATATGTAGTTCTTCATATACAAGAAGCATCTTACCCACATAAGAACATTTGGTAAAAATCAGCCAATATTTACATTCAGTTTGAAACCGTACATTACACTGAATGTCTGGGTACGTTGCCAGTTCTCCAACAAGGCTTTTCTTGAGCACTGACTGAATTACAATGAAAAACAATACATATGAATCCTTTCTATTGTATAGAATAATGTAACACACAGCAGAACTAAAGTAGCTTATAGGCGTTACACTGCTTTTGCTGTCTCATCTTCATTGGTTTCCTGTTCCGAAATACTCTCTGATATGGGTTGTAGCTGTACACCATCATCTCCCGTTTCTTTTGCTCTTTTCCCTTTGATGCTGAATTCCCTGATCTGTGGTACCAACGTCTTCCATGTTTTTGCTAAAATATTAATCAGAAAATGAATTAAATTATGTATGATTATTATTCTGAAATATGTGTCAACCCATCAATACAAAACACAAATATGGTAGGTCAGCACTATACTGAGGGTTTGAACTGGATATGAATGGATCTCACATAAGCTGATCTCCTGTTTGAAACTCCACAGTCCCAGTTATTCTTCCTTCCAGATTCTCCCAAAAACATGCAAACATAAAATTAAAAGTACATATGGTGAAGTATGTCCAAACAATCGGGATCAACAAGGGTGGGATCTTCTAAAGTTCTTTCTTGTAACCCGTGTATGGATATCTTCTTTATAGGATCACCACGTGTGCTGATTTAGAATGGTGCTTACAATGTAGCTTACATTAAGGAGTTGCTACCCCCACATATAAAGGTTTCTTTACTCTTGTACAATACTGTCAAGGAATTGGCAATTTAGATAAATGATGCTCACTTGTATGCTTACATATATAGGCGTCTTTCCACTCGCATCAAGGTTTCTTTTAAAAAACGGCTTCTCAAATGTATTGAGTTAAAATCAAAAAAATATTTATTTACATTTAATAAGTAAAAAACATACCATATGGTAACTGGTGCCAGATGTAACAAAGAAAACCAACCAACCGAGGATAAGATGGAATACCTGGGAAATTTACCTCAGGTAAGTAGTTGTTAAGGCTCCTAGTATCTCAAATGGATAAACAAATAACGGATCACCGCACCAATCCGTTTCGACCTTAAGGCCCCCATACACTATACGATTTTGGGACGATTTCATCCGATTTCGGCACTTTGGGCCGATAACCAGATGAAATCGCCCCAAAATCGCAGGTGTGTGATGTATGATCCGATCCGATGCGCGGTCCCGTGCGCATCGGACCGGATCAGGGAGGTCGGACGGTCAGCACATAAGATCATCCGACCTCCCTGTATGCTATGCATATGCCTGCCCACCTGTCAGGCATATGCATGCAGACACCGGGGGTCGGGGGAGCACGGCGGGCAGACACACTGACCTGGCCGGCCGTGATCACAGATAGCTGAGCAGCGGCAGTAGTGGGGGCGGGCGGCAGCTCACAAATAAGTTCCCGGCGGGTGATGCTTACCTGGCCGGCATGCTGTGGTCTCAAATACAGTAGTAGCGCTGCCGCTGCGGGACGCACAGCGGCGGCTATTAGATTTTCAAAATAGCTGTCAAATGACCGGCCGTTCTGTGATTGGCTGAGAGCTCTCTCAGCCAATCACAGAACGGCCGGTCATTTGACAGCTATTTTGAAAATCTAATAGCCGCCGCTGTGCGTCCCGCAGCGGCAGCGCTACTACTGTATTTGAGACCACAGCATGCCGGCCAGGTCAGCAATGCATCACCCGCCGGGAACTTTTGTGAGCTGCCGCCCGCCCCCACTACTGCCGCCGCCCGCCCCCACTACTGCCGCCGCCCGTCCCCACTACTGCCGCCGCCCGTCCCCACTACTGCCGCCGCCCGCCCCCACTACTGCCGCTGCCCGCCCCACTGCTCCTCACCGCCCTGCAGCTCCCCATTTGTTTTACATGTGATAAATCGCATGCGATTTATCACATGTAAAATCTGGCTCATCAAGTGCCAAATTTTATGTGAGCCTCCCGGGGAGCTGCCGGGCGGCTCACAGGAGAATTGGGTCCGACTTGTCCTAAGGACAAGTCGGCCTAATGTATGGGGGCCTTTAGAAGGCCTTTATCAAGGTGGTGTCATTCCTTAACATGCTGGGGTTTAAATACCCACTCTCAGAAGGAGCATATCCTGTGGGCATGTTCTCAATTATCCCTAATTATCCATTACATATCACAAAATGATAATACGAATAACATGATCATAAATAAAGTGCATGCATATACTTTACATCTACATTCATATAAAAACAACATTGCAAAACATGATTTTCTTGATAAAAACCTCAGCGGCCGGAAGTCCTAATATGGGCATACCTCCCGGAACTACGTCCGCTCGTGTAGCCTCTTAAAATATCCTTCTAGGTATCAATGACCTTTACTTGATGTTCCCCCCTGGGATAAAGTGCTGAAGTGCTAGGAGGCGGTCCGTGATGTCATTCCAGCAAGGGAATGCATCACCGTTTGATGCGGCGCTGTTGGAACGCACCGCCATTTTAAAAGACGTCAGATGATGCGTCTATAGCGCTGGTTTGTGGAACACATGGCCATATTGTGGAGCGCATTGATATCAATACACACATAGGTCCTGAGCTTTATTAGGTGGAACGCAACACCATAACTGGAGTTATTATCTGTTGAACGCAGATTTATTTTGGCATATAAGAAAGGGGTACTATAATAAATCCCAAATTGATTTTCTGATGTACCTGGTTAATGCATCTAACAGTGGTAATGTTATATAGTGATGAACGGATAAATATGAACAGATAACAGACATCCAGTGACATAAAATTCGGCATATCATCCAGTGACATAAAATTCTGCATATCAAAACATTTTCTGATGTACCTAACTGGTATAATTAATCCATACATCAGTGGTGATAGTATATAGTGCTAAGCAAATATATAATGATAGAGCATATCTGGGCAGAAAAAAACATCAAGTGACATCCGTGGACATTTTAAAAGATTAGGGTTTAAGGTTCTACTGGGGTTATTTTATCTTTGTAGTTATAAGAACCACTTCAATTCAAAATCCCCGTTAATTCCTCTCGGGGCAAGGGTACTCATGTTGTAGATATACTTCATTTCGGTTTGGGCGAGTATGGTCTCGCAGCCCTTCTGACGCCAGTTTCCCCAAACTTTTTTAACTCCTATTACTTTTATAATATCTTCCGTAGAGCAGTTGTGTCTGTTCTTGAAGTGTTCGGAGAGGTGATGTTTCTCCATGCCTTTTTTTATGTTTCTGGCATGTTCTGCCCACCTTTCCCGCAAAGTTCTTGAGGTCTTCCCTATATATTCCAAGCCACATTTACATTCAATGACATAGATACAGTTTTTGGGAAAGCATGTCATGAATTCGTTGATCGGATAAATTGACCCATTGGCCGTGGCTACCACTTTTTCTACTTTTGTAGGTGTATTTTTATGGATTTTGCACATAGGGCAAGTTCCACATCTATGAAAACCCTTCATCATGATATGTCCTGATCTCTTCTCCGGGACTGCACTTTTAACAGGCGTGTTTTTAAATTATCCGCTTTTCGGTAAATAAATTTTGTTTTTTCTTGAACATGCTCTTTGAGAAGGGGATCTCTGACCAGGATATGCCAATGCTTTTTTACAATCTTTTCTACTTCCTTATGCTGATTGTTATATTTTGAGATAAAGGACAATGTCGGCTTTGTATTCTCTGATTTCTCCTTGTATCTTAACATATTTGCCCTACCTTTTTTTCTATCTTATTTATTGAATAAATAAATAAATGTGTCAACCCATGTACAGTATATTCTCCCATCTAAAGTGCTTAAGACCTGATGTTTTGTGGATTTTAAATTTGCCTGTATTTTGTAATATTTGCCTATTATTGCGATATCACTGATCACACATAACATCCCCCACCACCACCACATACACACACCCCTCTGGATTTGCCCCTGACAGAGAGGCACATGGTAAATACTGTTTTTCTATTTTTTTTATGGTGGTGTGGCCATGCCTCTCAATATTAGGCCACACCCCCCAAAAGCACCCTGAGGTGGCAAAGCTCTCTATGGCCCTGTGTACATTTTCCGATAAGAGAGCAATTCTCTATCACAGAAATGCGGTCAAACCCCGTTATCGGGGTTTTTACCGCATTTATGCATGTTGTATTGTGCCTCCGCAGTAACAGCGCTGCGGAGGGAATCGCCAGCAAAAGATGGCGATTCCCTGCAGAAGCCTATGGGCTTCTTACCGCAGCGCTGTTTGAGGGATCCGTCGCGGATCCCTCCCAGCATGCCCTGCGGCCGGCACGTCGCTCTGCGCATGCGCAGATGGACTCCCTAGTCACAGACCCGGAAGTCCAGTGCCGGCCCCGCATCGCAAGGGACAGCTCTTATCGCAAGAGCTGTCCCTTGCGTTAATAACAGCATATGTTACAGCATATGCCGTTATTAAAAATGCGATGCCCGGCGATAGAGGGCTGCGGATGTTACAACATCCCGCCCTCAATCTGTAAAACATATTGAACATATTGCTTAGCATGTACATGTACAGCGACAGATTAGGCATCTTATGGACTAAACTATAGCCCTGAGTTCTCAGTCTCAGACAGTTGACTATAAAGGTAGGTAATGGTTCTACTTTAATGATCACACTGTATTCAGTATTTCCATCATTCCAGTAGTAACAAAACATTTACTATTGAAGAATGTACTGTAGAGATTGAATTTAGGAGACATTGATGGAACAACCACAGTTGCAGTGGGTGCAGTGGCTATGTGGCAAAGATGTAAGTGGGCCCCGTGATATTGGATTATATGTTGCTGAGGGCCCCACCCCGCTCTTCTGCATGTGCGAAAGCGAGGGGATGTTATGTTATTTCTGTTGTTCTTTCTTCTAGCATTGGATATAGGACCTAATTCAACACCATTCATTAAAAGCTTCCTTGTGCTTTTGCATGCAGAATCCTCCTTAAGTATTTGAATATTAAGTACTGTGGTGACACATGTACTGAAACAACTGCTCTGTTACAATCTATTGCAAATAATATTTAATTGAACCAAGCATTGTTTTAACTAGTAAAACTGTTTAAAGATAACAAGTTTACTTTTTATTTTTTATTTGTTTTTTATTTGTTTACAGCAGTGATTTTCTGGGTGATCTGCCACAGTAGAGTTTTGTTGCCAGGAGCATGGTGGGTGCCATGTTTCCAGGGACCAGCACATGGTCAATAGAGATTTATCACCCCCCCCCCCCCCACACACACACACACACACACACAAACACATACACTCTCACAACCGCCTTAAACCACCCCTGATTTAAATTAATTGTTAAGATGTAGGGTCACATTTGGTTTTAAAACCAATGTTACTCATGGTTGCCTACCTAAACCTCTCCTTCAGGGAGAAAATGCTCTGTTCCTGGACTTCCCTGGTAATGTATGATTGCCATCACCTGTGGTGAAACACCTTTCTTATCTTGGCTCCCCACAGCTGATGGCAATCATACATTACCAGGGAAGTCCAGGAACAGAGCATTTTCTCCCTGAAGGAGAGGGTCACGTAGGCAACGATGACGTTACTGGGCTAGACCAGTGTTTTCCCACCTCAATCCTCAAGGTACACTAACAGTGCAGGTGCTTTAGGATAGCCATGCTTGAGCACAGGTAACTTAATTAGTGCTTCCGTTATTTTGATTTAATCATCTGTGCTCAAGCATGGAGGTTGGGAAACACTGTGCTTTACCACTTCTGTGCAAATGATAAATGCTAAATAAAGGGATCTTGTTAGGGACAAACAGTTCCAATGGCGTACAGTATTTTAAGAACTTTGTGTTTTGCAAAGAGTAGGACATACACTTCCTGTTCTGCATTCCTTCAGGAAAAATCACGATGCTCAAGTTGTGGTAATTAATCACTGCACAGTCATCACACTTCTTACCTCGGCTTATCCGGAATGAAGCACTTAAAGGACTTTTCATTAGCCCAGAATTTCCTGGATCTTCATTGATTATCCCTAAGTTTGTATTCCATTTGGTCCAGTTCACCTCATCAACTCTGCAGGGAAAATGGTTTGTGATGTTTTAAAGTACAGTAATCGCCTGTTATTATGCTGTAGTGCACATAGATACATTATTTGACTGACTAATACAGCTTTGTATCTCAAATAAATAGAGTATTTATGCCTAACTAAATTTGTCCAGCATGGTGGCCTAATTCAAGTCCTGTCAGTCCTGTGCTGATTATTGCAAAGTACTGATTTTCTGTACTCTGCACATGCACTAGACCTGTTCTGCGCCTGCGCAATTGAGTCCTGTAGCATGATGCAGCGCAGCTGCAAACTCTCAGTGATTAACAGTTTGCTGCCGTCTAGCTAGGGGGCAGCAACAAACTCTAGGGGTTGGAAAGAGGTCAGGGATCTCTATAGTAAGATAAAGATTTCCTGGCCTCTACAATGGCCGGCTGCATCCTAGGTTGCAGCTCGGATCACTACTGTGGAAGGAGACCTCCACTCGCAATAGAAGGAAGCAGCGACTTCCACCACATCTTAAAAGGCCCAATGTCTAGCCCAGTGGTCAGGGAACTCGGTCCTCATTACCCCACACAGTGCATGTTTTGCTGGTAACCCAGCAGGTGCACAGGTGTACTAATTACTCAAAGACAAATTTTATAAGGTCCGCAGGTGGAGTTAATTATTTCACTTGTGATTCTGTGAGGAGACCTGCAAAACATGCACTGCGTGGGGTAATGAGGACTGAGTTCCCTGACCACTCGTCTAGCCCAGTTGTTCCCAACCCTGGTCCTCAAGTACCCCCAACAGTGCACGTTTTCCAGGTCTCCACATAGAATCACAAGTGACATAATTAGCTCCACCTGAGGATCTTTTAAAATGTGCCTGAATAATCTGTGCACCTGCTGGTGACCTGGAAAACATGCACTGTTGGGGGTACTTGAGGACCAGGGTTGGAAACCACTGGTCTAGCCAATGAAAAACAGATGGTGGTGCATCTCTTCTCTGTTAAAGTGTAAACCCAGAATTTATGAGATCGTACAACAAATCTATCAGGTAGAGAAATGCTCTTTACAGACTTCAGATTAGTGGACTTGTTCACAAAGGCGTAGGATAGATAACTGACATACTAGGCTTTGCAGTTTGACATTTTTGTCACTCTGATAAAGTTTATGTCTGTTAGTGCTGATTTATATTTATATGACACAGAAAGTGTTACCTGAAACAACACCTGTAATCTTCTTTGCCATCGGGTGTCAGTCCTACCAGGACAGATTTTCCAGACCGATGCTTATATGTGAAGTAATTCAAAAAACTTTTTTCTATATCCAGAATTGTAATTGCTCTCTGCAGGGAATAAAAAAAGATATATAAAGGATATGTATTATGTGTTTAATTCCCCATCTTACATAGTCTTCACACAAAGTATATATGGAAAAAGTGAGTTAACAAAGAAACAAATAGAAACAAAATTGGTAAAATGATGGAATACAGTATCTCAGTGTAGGGGTCAGGCAGGTCCTGATATGGTTACTAGCTGCTCGCTAGACTACGAGTTCCGAGGGACATTCAGGGAGGAACTCTGTATACAAATAGCTGAGGAAAGTGGCAATCATAAGCAAAAGTTTTGTCTTTATACTATAGAGAGTAAACACTAGTTTGCAGGAATCTATATGGGGGTAGTCAATCTGGGATTACGAACTGTCGGAACGTCCTGCCAGTCAGAATCCCAGACCATTTTTCATTTCTCTTGACTGTAACTCGACAGCAGGAATTCAATGTTCTGACTGTCGAGTGTCGGAAATCTTACTCTTTGTCAAAAAACTGGTGCAGATTCAACAATCCATGGCTGTTTCTGTCAACACAGACTCACCGCCATAGGAAGGCAGGACAGTAGCGATAACTGTAGCGATAACTTTACTGCCAATATTTGTCAGAAATATCGGCAGAAATTGAATATCCCCCACAATCTGCAAACTCTCTTTGTTCTAAGTAAGGTAGAGCTGGTGGGTTATGTGCAAGCCTCCCAACAGAGAGAATGTATATTCTCCTTAGCTGGGGGAGTGGGTCGGAGCAGAGGCACAGGTCATGGCTGCTTGTCCTTAGGGCCTTATTCAGACCTGATCGCTGGGCTGCGAGTTTTTGGAGTTAATGCTAACCCGCACACGTGAAATCCAATCCATGTCCACACTGCGAGTGCAATCGCAGCCGTGCACATGAGGGAAAAGCCATTCGGAATCACTCTCCATTGAATTGTTTTGCCCATGTTTGCAGCACCAAGTAAGCCAGGACTTACAGTACTTTTCGCTGCGATGGCTGTGGGGAGAAGGAGGTCACTGATGACATCAGTAGCTCGCTCATTGAGAGGAAAGCTTGCATTACTAAAGTGAAGCTTGATTACTTAAGTGAGTTGGAAACTGAAGCAGGTGAGTTATCTTGCATTCTGTCTGTCTTGTATTCTTTATCTGTCTTTCTATATAGAGACTGTAATTTTGAGGGAGAAATCTGAGTGTGATTTTGGTTGTGCCTGTATCTGTATAGTGTATTGTTACTAGGTGTGAACAGACACTAGGAGGAGGAGCTAAATCTAGGTGTCAAGGAAGATTAGGGGGAGGAGCTGAGTGTAACAGGGGCCTGACATACTATATAAGGAGGGGCAGAGCTCATTTGGGAGCTCGCTCATTGAGAGGAAAGCTTGCATTACTAAAGTGAAGCTTGATTACTTAAGTGAGTTGGAAACTGAAGCAGGTGAGTTATCTTGCATTCTGTCTGTCTTGTATTCTTTATCTGTCTCTCTATATAGAGACTGTAATTTTGAGGGAGAAATCTGAGTGTGATTTTGGTTGTGCCTGTATCTGTATAGTTTATTGTTACTAGGTGTGAACAGATACTAGGAGGAGGAGCTAAATCTAGGTGTCAAGGAAGATTAGGGGGAGGAGCTGAGTGTAACAGGGGCCTGACATACTATATAAGGAGGGGCAGAGCTCATTTGGGAGCTCGCTCATTGAGAGGAAAGCTTGCATTACTAAAGTGAAGCTTGATTACTTAAGTGAGTTGGAAACTGAAGCAGGTGAGTTATCTTGCATTCTGTCTGTCTTGTATTCTTTATCTGTCTCTCTATATAGAGACTGTAATTTTGAGGGAGAAATCTGAGTGTGATTTTGGTTGTGCCTGTATCTGTATAGTTTATTGTTACTAGGTGTGAACAGATACTAGGAGGAGGAGCTAAATCTAGGTGTCAAGGAAGATTAGGGGGAGGAGCTGAGTGTAACAGGGGCCTGACATACTATATAAGGAGGGGCAGAGCTCATTTGGGAGCTCGCTCATTGAGAGGAAAGCTTGCATTACTAAAGTGAAGCTTGATTACTTAAGTGAGTTGGAAACTGAAGCAGGTGAGTTATCTTGCATTCTGTCTGTCTTGTATTCTTTATCTGTCTCTCTATATAGAGACTGTAATTTTGAGGGAGAAATCTGAGTGTGATTTTGGTTGTGCCTGTATCTGTATAGTTTATTGTTACTAGGTGTGAACAGATACTAGGAGGAGGAGCTAAATCTAGGTGTCAAGGAAGATTAGGGGGAGGAGCTGAGTGTAACAGGGGCCTGACATACTATATAAGGAGGGGCAGAGCTCATTTGGGAGCTCGCTCATTGAGAGGAAAGCTTGCATTACTAAAGTGAAGCTTGATTACTTAAGTGAGTTGGAAACTGAAGCAGGTGAGTTAGAATACTGAAAAAGGTGAGTTTGAACACAGTCTAAATTTTCATATTCTGTTTTATTGTAATAGATTCATCTTCTTTCTATCCTATTGTAACCTGTTGCTCAATTTTGACATTTAATTCATTGTATCTATATTTTTCCAACATTGTATGTCATTTTTACTCATTCACTATTATTTTCTCTTATCTTTGCCACACATTTATTGCACTCTGTTTCCCTCTTCACGCCTGCTCACATTTGCCTCACTTCTGACCTTCTCTGTTCCCTTCATCCTCTTACTTGTTGTTGTTTCATACTTAATTGGATTACTCAATCAACCTGATTTTACCCACTGGTCTCCTCTCTGACAGTAGTTCCTTGCCTGTTACCTTCTCTCTCACTCTGTTTTCTACCAAATTTACTACAGACGCTGTCTGTCCTCCCAAATCCCTCTGTCTGCTTTCACTAACCTACCCTCTCACCTTCGGTTCCTCATGGCTGTTAATCTCTCAACTTCACTTTCTCCAACTGCTCCTCCCCCCTCCCATCCCATACCTATCCTGACCACTCGCCCCCGCACCCCCACCCTCCCAATGACCCCCCCTCGCTTCTGCAATCCCAAAAACCTTATCCACATAAATACACAACCCACCCCCCCTCTTTCCTGTGCACTATGGAATGCCAGATCCATCTGCAACAAACTCCCTGCCATCCATGACCTATTCATCTCTAGAGCATTCCACCTCCTTGCTATCACCGAGACCTGGCTCTCCACCTCTGATTCTGTCTCTCCAGCTGCTCTCTCCCACGGTGGCCTCTCTTTCTCTCACACTCCCAGGCCTGACGGTCGCCAAGGTGGCGGTGTGGGTTTTCTCCTCTCAGCCTCATGCACCCACAGTGTCATTCACCCTGAACCCTCTCTCCTTTTCTCCTCCTTTGAGTCTCACTCTATCCGTCTATACTACCCCTACCACCTCCGTGTCGCTGCAATCTACCGCCCTCCTGGCCCTATCTCCCAATTTCTTGACAACTTCGCCGCCTGGCTTCCACACTTCCTCTCCTCTGACCTGCCATCTGTCATTCTTGGTGACTTTAACATCCCCTTGGATAACCCCGCTGATCCTGGCACCTCCAAACTCCTCTCTCTCTGCTCCTCTCTTGGCCTATCTCAGTGGACTACCTCTCCCACCCACATCCAAGGACACTCCCTCGATCTCGTCTTCTCTCGCTCTTGTTCCCTTACTGACTACACTATCTCAGCTTTTCCTCTTTCTGACCATCACCTCATCTCCTTCTCCCTCACTGCTTCCCCCTCTCCCACCCCCCCTCCCAAGCGCATTGTCTCACGGCATAACGTCAACACACTTGATCTTGCTGCCTTCTCAAACACGCTGTGTCCTCTTCTCGCCCCAATCGCCCTCATGTCCTGCCCGAACCTCGCTGCCTCCCTCTATAATGACACCCTATCTTCGGCATTGGACTCTGCCTGCCCTCCCTCCTCTATCCCCCTTCGATGCTCCAACCCCCAACCGTGGCACTCACCTATCACCCGATTCCTTAAAAAGTGCTCTCGCACTGCTGAGCGCTTCTGGAAGAAATCACGCTCCCTTGCGGATTATCTCCATTTCAAATTCATTCTTTCCTCCTTCAGCTCTGCCCTTGCTCTGGCCAAGGAATCCTACTTTAAGTCCCTCATCCTTTCCCAATCATCCAATCCCCGCAGGCTCTTCGCCACCTTCAACTCCTTGCTCTCCCCCCCTCCTCCAGCTCTTCCGTCCTCCATCGTAGCCGCTGATTTTGCTACCTACTTTTCAACCAAAATCTCCTCTCTCAGGACTGCCATCACTGCTGCCATGACCTCACCCTCTCCCTCCTCCCCTCCTACATCTCCACTCCCCTCCTTCCAACCCCTGTCCTCATTTTTCCCCACCACTGCTGCTGAAGTCCACTCTATCCTTCAATCCGCTTCTCCCTCCACCTGCCCGCTTGATCCTATCCCCTCCAATATTATCCGTCGTCTCAGTCCATCAGTCTGCTCTCACCTGGCTCACCTCTTTAATCTTTCCCTATCCTCTGGGATCTTCCCTTCCTCCTTCAAACACGCTCTTGTCTCCCCAATTCTCAAAAAAACAAATCTGGACCCCAACTCTCCATCCAACTACAGGCCCATCTCCCTCCTCCCTTTTGCCTCCAAACTCCTAGAACGTCTGACCTATAATCGTCTCCTAAGCCACCTTACTGCTAACTCCATTCTAGACCCCCTCCAATCCGGGTTCCGCCCTTTACATTCCACTGAAACTGCCCTGACCAAAGTCACTAACGATCTACTATCGGCTAAATCCAAAGGCCTCTTCTCTATCCTCATCCAGCTTGATCTGTCGGCTGCCTTTGACACTGTTGACCACCCTCTCCTGCTCAACACACTCCGCTCCTTTGGCATCACTGGCACGGTCTTCTCCTGGTTCACCTCATACCTCTCCGATCGCTCCTTCTCCGTCTCCACTCCGAGCTCCTCCTCTCCTACTACCCCCCAGCCAGTCGGTGTTCCCCAAGGGTCAGTCCTTGGCCCTCTCCTCTTCTCCCTCTACACCACCTCTCTGGGCACCCTCATCAGCTCCTATGGTTTTCATTACCACCTTTATGCTGATGATACCCTAATCTATCTCTCCTCCCCCGACTTATCCCCATCACTTCTGTCCAAGGTCTCCGAATGCCTCACGGCCATCTCAGCCTGGATGACCCAACGCTTCCTGAAACTAAACATGGCTAAAACTGAACTTCTAATCTTCCATCCCCCGAACATCCCCTCTTCTCCCACTATCTCCATCAGCATTGGTGAAACCGAGATCACGTCCACCGACCAAACGCGCTGCCTCGGTGTCATCATTGACTCCTCCCTCTCTTTCACCCCCCACATTCGTGCTCTCTCACAGTCTTGCCGCTTTCACCTACGCAACATCTCACGCATCAGACCATTCCTCTCCACTGACGCGACCAAAATTCTCATTCACTCTCTTGTCATCTCCCGCCTTGACTACTGCAACATCCTTCTCTCTGGGCTACCTCTCACCCGCCTCGCACCTCTCCAATCCATTCTTAACGCTGCTGCTAGGCTCATCTTCCTCTCCCCCCGCTCTACCTCTGCCTCCCCCCTCTGTTTATCTCTTCACTGGCTCCCAATTCCTTTCCGAGTTCTCTTTAAACTCCTCACCACCACCTACAAGGCTCTCTCCTCCTTCACAGCTCCCTACCTCTCTTCACTGATCTCTATCCACACTCCCTCCCGTCCTCTTCGCTCCATCGCTGACCGCCGACTGACCTCTCACCTAATCACCTCCTCCCACTCCCGTGTCCAAGATTTCTCTCGCGCTGCCCCCCTGCACTGGAACAACCTCCCGCCACCCATCAGGCTATCTGATTCCCTTACCTCCTTCAAGCGCTCCCTCAAAACCCACTTTTTTCGACTAGCCTATCCCTCCTCCTAACCTCTTTTGATCCTCCTATCCTGCCTCCGTTCCCCTCCGTTCCTACTTATCCTATTGTATTTCGTTCGTCCACCCACCTATTTTTAGTATGTTAACTCTTATGAGCAGGGCCCTCCTTCCTCACGTACTCACCCTACCTCATTACCTCACCTGTGCTCCTGTCCTGTTCTTCCCTTCCTCTACTTCATCTTCGGTCTCCTTGACTATTTTGACACCTACTTCTGAACTGATGCTGATTTTAGTTCTACCAGCTATACCCCTATTTATACTGTATCTTTCTACACACCCTGTACGTTACCTTGTAATTTGTTTTTTTTTTGTTTGCTATGTACGGCGCTGCGGACACTTTGTGGCGCCTTATAAATAAACGTACTACTACTACTAGCCCTCCCTCCCAAAGGCTGGGGAATTCCTGTGTGTTCAGGGATACTCCTCAAAAAAACCACGGTTATCGCCACCAAACGACTGCAGTGTTTGGCGGCGATAGCAGGGGGTGGAGAGGGGCATGAAGGGCTGTTTGGGCTCATTACCATATGCGTACGCCCCTCGTTTCATGGGCGTTCCCATGAAAATGCTGGGCGTACGTATGGTAATGCGGCCGTGACGCACGTGTGGGGGGTGGACAGCTGACATAGCCGGATGTCAGCTGCCCTCCCATATCCCTGCTTTCATACAGAAACATGTCCGAGCACTCGGTGCTGCCTGCGACGATCGGAGGATGGGGGAGGTTCCACAGATGGAGGAGGAGTTCACATGAAACATCCACTCGCGGTCCGTTCACTCGGCATCTTATCGCGTTCGGACGGTGTGAGCGATCCGTACGGTAGGCTGGGCTAAGAACACTCGGTTCCTGTCCAAAAATATGCACCCGTCCGAGTCAACTAGAACAAGGGCCACAGTGTAATGCATTGTGTAATATATTAAGTCAAAAGTAATTGTAACACAATAAGAATTATTTTGCAAGTTCTAGATGTCACTACACTACCTGCAGCTTCCAGATGCCTTTACTCTCCTGAGCGATCTTGCTCACTGTTTCTCCCATGAGAGCTATGAGCATGTTAAGCAGGAGGATATAGGTGAGTATGACATATGTAATGAGTAGGAAGATAAATATAGTCTTGTACTTGTAGTTCTCAGTGAACTCCAGGTCACCCATTCCAATGGCAAACTTGAAGAGCTCTTGGGAGGTATAGTACAAATTGTTGTAGGATGCTGGATCGGCTTTACAGCAGCGCTTTGTAAAGGACGTACTATTTTCATTCTTACTGTCGCCATCCTCAATAAGGGTCACCAATGCTGCAGGACAATGTGCATAAAAAAAGAAAATACATTTTAAAATGCACAGTGCACAGTTAGTAAAAAGTGGGGAAACATGAGATGATGAGATGATAGCATTTGTCAGCAATATCATCTAAATAACTACTCTGGATAATAATGCAGAAGTGTACTTTATGGAGGTATAAACCCTGCAGTTAATTGATGGGTCCAGTGGTATTCAGTTAACATTGATACCCTGTGCGAGTTCCCGCACTCGGACTGATAGACCTGCGAGGTAAAGTCAGCTAGAACCCCCCCCCCCCCCCCCCCCAAAAAAAAAAAATTTGCTCGGGGGAAGAAAAAAACAAATTGACTTTGCAGTTTACGCTGATTTTTCGGCACAGGAAAAAAAGGCTATTCACAGTGTCTGAATAGCCGTTTTCCACAGATTTTTGTGGGCAATTATTAATTGAATACCTCTCTATGCTTTACTCTACAATAAGCTAGAAGTCAGAGTTCAGCAATCACTTATTGGAAGTATTTGATTTCTGCAGTGACGCCTGCTGGCTATAAATGGAAATGCAGCTACTAGGTTTTATTTACTGTATTATTATTATTATGATTATTATGATTATTATTATTGTGTTTTATTTATATGGTGCTTCAAGGTATCCACAATGCTGTCCTGGGGTTATCAATACAATTTCACATCTACACAAAGTATAGCAATAACTAACAATACAACCCAACAGGATACATATGTGATCCCGGTGGTTCAGATGCTAGCAGTCAAAAGACCAACACAGGCATCCCGATATGGAGGATCCCAACAGGAGCTCCGTAAGTGTCCTAACCTTCTCCCCATATCCCCCAAACCATAATCCCCCCTGCTTGCAGCCTAATGATAACCCTCCCTGAGCAGCCTATCCCTAACCCTCCCTGCAAGTGCCTAACCCCCATACCTCATCCCCTTCTAAGTGCCTAAACCTACCCCCCCTCCTTGCAGCCTAACCCTAACCTTTCCTCCACATAGCCTAACCCTAAGTGCCTAAACCTAACCCCCCCCCCCCTTTCCCAGCCTAACTCCAACCCACCCAGTATTCTTATGTTGCGGATGCTGGCTGCCGAATTCCGCCATCGGCATAGTAAACCATGTTGGAGTTCCATCACTGGTGTTCTGGCAGCAGTCAGGATTCTGGTGCTGGGATTCCATCACCCAGCACCCCAACCGCCATGATTACAACTGCCAACCACCAGGATTATATCTGAATGCAGGGTAGATCTATAGTAGAATAGTAGAAGTGAAGGGCACAGTGAATCCAGAGCCAGAGAATTCTGTAGGGGGAAACTTAGTTCCCTTTTTCACACTTTTGACTCTAGTGCATGGCCGTTCACATGGCATTCTGTGGCGTGATTTTCAAGAGACGATCGTGGCCATACACTGCAAAATCACTCCCAGCACGCCAGAGCAGCAGGAGAAAACCTGCAATGTAGGGTTTCCTCTCCACCTCTTTAATTTCACGCCACAAAAGTTAATCTCATCCAGACCCACTTGTGCAAAACAACTGTACATCAGATGTTTTGTTCCTCAGTAAAATCAGCCATTTTGTAGACTCAACCACTATTCATGAAACGTAGAATCATGTATTTATCAGAAATTTCATTGGTAATAATTTACATTTGTTAAGCCCATAAAATATAAATACAAATCAACCGCTGTCTGTATGTCCAGTGATTTAGGTCAGTTATTCTGATAATGTACAGACTATTGTTAATTTATCATTCAAACCTCTTGCCACTGAAGCATTATTTCATTTCTACTTTCCATTCTTAAAAGCCATACTCTCATTTAAATAAAAAAGTGATATTAGGTAATCTGATGCATGCAGTCTATATTATCTAGAACAGGGGTGGGGATCCTTTTTTGTGCCAAGGGCCGTTTGTATGGGGAAGAAATCCTTTGGGGGCCATATGTAAAAAGGTCTTGTACAAATTGTCCTGCTGCAGCCGCCCCACGCTCTGGCGGCTGCTGCTGAATAGGACTGACAGTCTCTGGCTGCTGTTGATTAAGAGGAATCTCATGAGAACTACTGACCTCTCACGAGAATTCCCCTGTACTTAACTCCCGGCAAAGCTGCCAGACGGGTGGGGGGCCACTCAGACCGGCTACGGGGGCCGCATATGGCCCCCGGGCCTGAGGTTCCCCACGCCTGATCTAGAAGGATATATCATTATCTACTGATTCAGTCAGCTA
Organism: Crinia signifera; assembly: GCF_055691185.1. NCBI lineage: Eukaryota > Metazoa > Chordata > Amphibia > Anura > Myobatrachidae > Crinia > Crinia signifera. The sequence goes on along the minus strand of NC_139218.1, from coordinate 74,535,602 downwards.
TATAGTACCTGCAGCAAATCCAATCATGAACAGAATGTAGACAAACATGAAGCGAAGCATATCTCTTAAGATCATCTGTAAAAGAAAAACAAAAATCACATACAGTATGTATTATATACCTCATTAGCCTTTTTAATCATCTCATCTCATCAATGTAGACCACTTTCTTTTCAGTTATGTCACAGCAACCTCAATCAACTAAGAAAAGGCCAAATGTGCTGGATTATACATTTTGTCTCAGTCAGAGACCTACTGTATTTCACACCCATTTGTGTATTGCAATTGTCTACAGATTGGTCAGCCTAGTCCACTAAGTAAAGCTGGTTATACACCAGACCAACTTTCATCCAACCATCCAACTATTTACTAGGGGTCAAAACCTAGTAATGTATGGAAGCAATCAGCTATTTGATCCCATTCAATGGAAAACAGACAAAAACGTTCAAACAAGTTGGTTGATTCTGTTTGATATAATCAACTTGTTTAAATTACCATTTTCATGTATTTTCTGGCATTTGGGAGAACATTCCTGATTGTCATTTGGTTCCATACATTACCAGAATTTAATTCAAATTATCCAACTATTTAGATGGTTGGATTAAAGTTTGTCTAGCGTTGGATAATTCACCAATCCACACCTATATTATCCACGTGTTTTCCTTGTCAAGGAATCACTGATCACTGCCTGCTCTTCCTTTAAAGTGTTTATTTTCAACATAAAAACTTCAGTACACAACACCCACTGATACCCGCTGGCGGTAACATCAGAGGTCCTCCCATTAGTTGCCGAGGTCCACATGCATTTTCCCCCGACCACCTGTCAATCATCCTGCATATGGCCAGTGTTACATAGCCAATGCTGGCTTTTTTCCCAAGGATACCTTGTGCATGCGCACTATAATCTGTGCGCAGTTGTTTGATAATCGCTGGTCTGAAATAGGTTCATTAAGTGGGAAGTAGGTTAAAAAGTTATGATGAAAAATCATGTTAAATATAATAGATCCTCATCAGTAAGCTTACATGGAACACAATCCAATATTCACATTGCAGGTAAATGAAGTGCAGGAAAGAATGGATTTTGATTTATAAAATTAAAAGTTACCTGGTAGCTATTGGCACTGAGGAGGGAGGCGGCAATTTCCAATTTCCATCGCCCAGGCCTGCAATGATTTGCATCCTAGCCACCAATTAGTGATGGAATTCTATCCCTGTCACCTGGAGGCAAGAACCCCCCTTAGGCTGGCTCTTTATTTCTGTAGACACTGCATGGCCCAGACTACAAAGATGCCGGACGAGGACCCAGATTTCTAGGCTGCAGGCCCCGGTATATCCCCCCCTCTCTGTACCCCTGCTCCCCTTAAACACAGACACAGCCACATGTTTGATATGTATTTGACTACTTTGGGGTCTAGGCACTAAGTCTTGGAGAGAGGATGGAGATTAAGGGGTCGATTCAGCCCTGTTTGGGGTTTAAGCATGAGCAAATATGCGCATGGGCAAAACCCCTGAGCGAACGCCTTCGGTGAGTTTCACATTAGCCAAGGTGTTCACTCAATAAGGGGAGGGCGTCCCAATAAAAATGCTGGGCGTCTCCTGAAGATGCAGGCCTTTCGATGCCTGCTAGGGGCAGGAGGCTGACGTTACATGATATCAGCACCTGCCCCGAATTCGCGTGTAAATGAAAAATCAGTCCAGGCTGACTCTTGATTCCGAACGACAGGAAAATAATTTGACGGTGAGTAGCCATCAAATGATATTTGCAGCCGTGCGGCCGTATGTGAGGGGATGTGTTAGCGTGCTAGCGAGGGGATTTGTGTGGTGGGGACATTCGGGCAGGCGGCGTTTACCGGTTTGTTAGGCTGCAATTACATGGATCCTAGCGAGCAGCTCTGAATCAGGCCCCTAGTATCAGCCAAACAGCTTCTAACTTCAATTATTCAAACATAGCCTATAATATGGCAGTTAGGAACATAATGCCTGGTACTTTATCTCACTCCACGGCTTAGTCTTAGACCCCATTTGTCTACTATACATACATACATACATACATACATACATACATATATACAGTACATACATATATATATATACAGTACATACATACATACATACATACCCAATTTTTTTTTTTTTTTAAGTAAAGGCACTGCAATAATAGATTTGCAGTATGGGCCTTCTGTTGTCATTATCTCTTAGAAAACATACTGTATATCTCAGTGTTAACAAACATAAATACACTATTGTTACTGACCTTCTCAATCATCACAGCATAAATGCCCATTTGCTGGAAGCCCCGGGTGAAGTACAGCACATTGACCCAGCTCATGGCTAAGCAAATGACCATACAGCCTACATACTCATGTCTTCCGATGAAGTACAGGAAAGTGGAGATCAGGAGGAATAGCGCCTGGCAAAAACTGGAAACAAGATACAAACATTCATATCATTGAAACGTGAGGCTGGTGCATGTTTCAGAATCTCCTCTCAGCAACATTTAGAGCTTTTTCTAATATTCACCGATCTGTACTGGATTATACAAGAATATGACGAAAACCTGAGCTGTAAAGCAAGTGATCTAAGCCATTTAAAAGTTACTGAGAAAACAAGGGGTGACTTAGGTTGGCTCGCACAGGACATTTGGTTTGTTAATGGATAAAACCATGGCCCTTATTCAGATCTGATCGCAGTACATATTTGTTTGGAAAATTTGCAAAACCATGTGCACTGCAGGTGGGGCAGATGTAACATGTGCAGAGACAGTTAAATTTGGATGGGGTGTGTTGAAACTGAATTCTAAATTGCAGTGTAAAAATAATGCAGTAAGTATTTACCCTGCACAGAAAAAAAATAACTCACACAAATCTAACTCTCTCTCTCTCTCTCTCTGCACATGTTACATCTGCCCCACCTGCAGTGCACATGGTTTTGTCCATTTTCCAAACAAATTTGTACTGTGATCAGATCTGAATAAAGGCCCATGTGCACTGCAGGTGGGGCAGATGTAACGTGGAGAGAGAGTTAGATTTAGGGGAGTTATTTTGTTTCTGTACAGGGCAAATACTGACTGCTTTAGTTTCACACTGCAATATAGATATCAGTTCAAAGTACACACCCCACCCAAATCTAACTCTCCCTGCACATGTTACATCTGCCCCACCTGCAGTGCACATGATTTTGTCCATTAGCAAACCAAATAAGCTTTGCAAGCCAATCTGAATCGCCCTCAATATCTGTTGTCCAGTTTGTAAGTTATTATGGTTATTACATTGGTAGACTGCTATAATGGAGATGTATCAGGCATTGGAGAGAGAGGGACTTGTCCAAAGCAACCAATCAGCATCTAAATATAATTTCAAAGACTGTGCTAGATAAGTGACAATTAGTTGCTAATTGGTTGCTTTCCCCACAGCACTGAGCAGAGGCGTAACTCTGGGAGGCAATGGGCTCCTGCTCCCAAGGGGGCACCTCTCTTCCCCTGCGAGTTTGAATCAGTTAATTGAAAGCCATCGATATCACTTTTGTGGCTGACTCTCCCACCTAGCAGGACCATAGGTATCACACTCTCTTTATTTTAAACATAAAATACATACATGCATGCATGCATATATTTATATAAGGTGGTTTGGGGAGGCACCAATATTTATCTTGGCTCCGGGCAACTGTGACGAACATACGCCACTGACACTGAGCCATGTAATATAGAATCCCAGGTTTGTCAATGAGGATGATCCAGTACAATTACAAGTGTCACTTACAGTATATATTGGGTGTTGCTCAAGTTTTGCCATCACCAAATGATTAAACTATAGCAACAAATGAGGACTTACAATAACACTTCGCTGTAGCTGTCAATCAGTAGTGCCTTCAGGGACAGGTGTCTCTGCATGAAGTACTGGATCTAAAGGAAAAAAATCCATATTTCTTAATTTATTGAACTCTTTGACATTATTGTCAATATACTATAATTTGAATATACTAAATAAAGTATTGTAAGCATCCTTGACACATGATTTGCTACACAATATTTATATTTTTCCATGCATATGTTACCTGCATTTAGGCGTAATGGCTGCTTCATACAAGCCATGTATAATGTGTACAGTATTCCTGTAGTAAAGGTATTCCCCCATTCTAGAATGGGATGCATGTTACGCTATTTTTTTCTTTTCTTTTGTCTTTTTAATGCATCAGTTTTTTAATTGAAGGAATTTTTTCAAACAATACATACATGAGGATAGGTGGGAGGGGAGGGAAGGACAAAAGGCAAAAAGAAAAAGGATGGACGGGGAATATTGTAAATATCCAAGAACAATTAAATCACAGTGTAGCGAAGCCATAATCTTAGCAGAAGTAGACAATGATAGCTACAATTTCAAGATGACAAACATATGTATTAACTCTAATTACTGAAGAAACACACAAGTGGACCAGAGCCTTTTAAGAGAAAATTAGAGGAAATTGTAGTATATATAACCCAAAATACATAGATTGGGGAGCACTGCATATGCCATTGTTTGTGAGTAACCTAGCACTATGGGACTTAAGCAGTGATGTTCTCCAGACATCTATGGCATCTGAAGAACAGCTGAATCTAATATAAGCAAGTTTTAAAGTAAAAAAAAAACTATGGGGGTTATTCTAGTTCATTCTTTCTGACAAAATCCTTCTTAGATGGACAAAACCATGTGCACTGCAGGGGGGCAGATGTAACATGTGCAGAGAGAATTAGATTTGGGTGAGTTATTTTGTTTCTGTGCAGGGAAAATACTGACTGCATGATTTTACACTTCAATATAGATCTCACTTTGAAGAAAAACCCCACCCAAATCTAATTCTCTCTGCACATGTTACATCTGCCCCACCCGCAGTGCACATGGTTTTGTCCATCTAAGAAGGATTTTGTCAGAAAGAATGGACTAGAATAACCCCCAATATTTTTTCATTTGGAATTGGTCATTATGGGTGCTTTTTCCTAATGAGATGCTATGTAATCCAGTAATGTATTTGCATGATAATACTGCAGATGATTTAGTATATATGAATCACTTACCCCTCTAAAAAAGAAATAGATTCCTCCAACCACAGTAATAAATTCTCCAATGGTACGAAGTGTACTATCAGCAGGGAACGGGGGCTGAGAAACACAGATGCAGTATATAAAACAAAAAAAAACATTTCATTCATATTATAAACTACTACAAACAGGCTAATACACAGATTTACACCATTCCCTACTTTTGGTATTTTAACTTATTTTATAATAGAATATACAAGGGTTGAACTTTATATCAAAAGAATATAGGACCTTATTCAGGTCCATTCGCAGCAGTCATTCGTTTGCACTGGGACTGATGTATGGCGTATGTGCATGCGCAGCCATATTTCTGTGCATGGGCATACTCCGAGTGCGTGTGCGGCCACGGCAAACAGAATGTTCGCCAGGTGCATGCACCCAGCATTGCGGGTGGTGGACTGGGAGGGGGGTGTTGGGTGGCGGGTTGGGGTACTCGCCCATGGGAACGCCCAGCATTTGGGCATTCCCATCCCATGGTAATTGCCCGGTGATGTGGGCGCCAGGGGTGGGCAGCTGACATCACCAGAATTCGCATCCGAGCGAGTCATCTAGACTAACCCCCATAGTGTATTATGTTGTAACTGTATACAACAAACAGACATTTCTACCTATTCCATTGTAATCCAGTGTAATATCCTGACATCATTTCTTATATACAAGGTCTGATTAAGTTTTGCGATCTCGCCACTCTATGCTGGACAGAAACTTCAGTATGGTTTGATGGCATTAGTATATCAGCGTTTTTTAAAATAATTAGAAGGAAATGACCCAAACCTTTTGCAAACAACTCATGGATCTTGCATCACTACAATGCACCTGTCTGTGAGAGAGTTTTTAGCTAGTAAACAGATATCTGTGTTGGAACACTCTCCCTATCTACCAAATCCGGCACCCAATGAATGTTTTTTTGTTCCCGTAGATAAAATAAATATTAAAAGGAAGGCATTTTAATGCAATCAGGAGTAATATGACGTCGGCTCTGAAGGCTATTCCACAAAATCAGTTCCAAACTAATTTTGAAGGGTGGAATACTGGCATTGGTGCATAACTTCCCAAGGGAAGCAATTTAAAAGGCAACCAAAGTGATATTCAGCAAGGAAGTATGCAGCACTTTTACACAATAAGGGGCCAATTCAAGATCGCTCGTAGCAATCCAAATTCAGCCTCAGCCCCAATGGTTGGGGTTTGTGCATGCACATGTGCAAGCCCCAGCAATGAACAGCTTCAGCAAATTACACACTCTTCGGGCTGTTCGTTGCAGGGAGGGAGGGCCGGGGCGGAAACGGGGCTGGAGCATTTTATGAGCATTTCCCTGGGATGCCTGCTGGAGCGGACGGCTGGCGTCACATGGCGGTTTTCTCTCCCCTTTGGCCACATTCGAGGGGATGTGTTTGTGTACATCCCCTTGCATGTTACCCGGGGGGGGGGGCATTCAGCCGGGCAGCGTGAGGTGTTAAGCCACTCGCTAAGCAGCAAACAGCCGCTGCTTAGCGAGCATTACTGAATTAGGCCCTAACTTTGCAAACTTAATTGTCAGACCTCATACATATTTACAAATCACTTCAATTAATAGTTCAGTTTGTCAGTGACAGGTGCTACAACGTTACAGAACTTTCTGAGCTGAGACTGTAGAGCAGTGGTTCCCAAACTGTGTGCCGTGGCTCCCTGGGGTGCCTCGGGACACTTGCAGGGGTGCCACGGGTTGGTGGTCCAGGACCAATTCAAATTATTTATGATCAATTTTTTATAGACAAAACCGGTGCTGGTAGCTGCCAATCATAGGGTGCCGTGATTCGATCGAAATAGATTAGGAGCCGCTGCCGTAGAGTTTGATTGGTTCCTCTGATGAAGTACAGGGTAACCACAACAGGCAAGTGAATGAGATAAATCACTTCTCCTGGTGCCTCCATAGAAAGGATTAAAATAATGTTTTAACAATGTGGCAGGTATTCAATGTAATTGTTCTCTATGTGCAGCGAATCCTGTTTAGGATTTTCTGCACATTCGTAGGGTTCCGGAGGGCTTGAGTATTCGCTGCCAGCCCTCCCTCTCACCCTATTCAACGCCGCAGGGGCTTGGTGCCCCTGACAGCGATTTTTAACTGCCGCAGGGAGCCGGGGGGCGGTGGCAGGCAGGGAGATGGAAGCCTACCTGCCTGCGCCGGAGGCTGTGTGGGGGAGAAGGAGGGCTCCCGGGGACACAGGCAGTAGAAGCTGCCCCCCCCAGAGCTGGCAGGGGACACAATTAGGTAGTCGCTGCGCTGGTCCCGCTCATGCATATGTAATGAGTGGGACCAGTGTGCAGTGAATATTTAATGAGCGGCTCCCCGCCCCCTGCTGGCGTTATGTGTAAACAAAAACATTCTTTTTTTATTAAATATATATTCATGTGCTGTAAGCGCATGAATAAAAATAGCATGCCCCTTCACATAATAAAATGACTGATTTTTTTACACCATGAAAAAAACCATAAACCCTTTATTTTAAAAGATCACATCCAGTTCACCTTAAAAAGATGTCGAATGCAAAATGGTGAATCATGGCGAAAATCATGCTGCAAGCAGTTGGACATCCTAGCATTGAATACACTATCGGCGAATCACAGTGAAAACCCCATTGAAATACACCAGCGAATTGCAACAAGCATGAAACGGAGAACTGGCCGGCATTCACATTGAATAGAGTGAATCAGATTTTCACAAAAAGATTCACCGTAGATAGTGAAAACAGCCTGAGTCGCCAAAAAAAACCCGGTGAATCGGGAGCATTGAATACTGCCCTATGTAGTAGAGAATTACTGATTTTTTATTATTATTATTATTATTATTATTATTGTATATAGTAGGTAAATAACAATCAGCTTTTATTCATTTTACAAGGGTGTTTTGCCTGAAGATAACTACTCCCATCCACACACCTAACCAGAGGCGGAACTACCAAATTTCATGCAATCCCCTGGAAAAGACAGAGACTTCCGCTGCTCAGCAAAGTTAGTGGTAACAATACAGAAACAGGAACTTACATTCCCTTGGACTGGTCGGTAGTAAGCTGCTACAGTAAAGATGGTAATATATATCACATAGGTCAGGAAATTAAAGTAGAATATACGCTTGACAAAACGATCCCACTTGTCTTGCAGCAGTCTGTTGAGGGGCTCCACTAGAAGCATGTCATGGCGGTTCTGTGAAATATAAATTGTCATTGCCACAGTCCACAGTATGATTTCTCCAGGTCTACAAGTTAATAGTCGTGTCATAAATGTGTACATAGAGTGACTGCAAATAGAGAAAGGGGAACATTATTTTCTAATCCAATTTTAGCCAGTTGATCTCTTCTTAACAAAGTTGATCTAATCTAGTTTTTTTTGTTGGCCTGATTCAGTAAAATGTTTTATTTTACTTTTTCTTTGCTGTGTACAGGTGCTATAAAGTGATAATAAGGGTTTCCAAATAAAATAACCTTTGTACTAATGGCCTAATTCAGTAGGCTACACAGATTACTAAAAATTGATTTTCGGCAACTTTCGCATGTGCGCATGCACCAGCGTCCAAACCTTTAAAAACCCCAGTCTAAGGGCTGGCACTGCATACTGACTGGTCTCTGGGGCAGCCCACATCCCCCGGACCCCTGGAGTGATGAAAATGGTGGTCTTGGCCAAGAGGCCACGCCCCTGTTGCCGGATTAAGTGGGGGCCCTGAGGGTGCATTACCCTGGCCCCCCAAGTCTCAGACCCCCCCCCACACCCGTGCCTGCTATCAGTCACAGCATGATTTGAGGAGGCACTGAGACCTCCATCCTGCTCCTTCTAATGGCAGCTCTCTAGGCCAGTTGTTGCTCCACTGCACTCCTCCCCGGCTCGCTGCAGGACTCAGAGGTCCGTGGGGAATGCGGAGTATACTAATTGGAGCCCTAACCGAGTGTCTGCTAGCCTTACTGAGCAGCACTGTGGAAGACCCTACAATCAATCTAAAATCCTCATGGCTCAATCATTGACTTTCTGTGAGGATTTAAGACTGATTGTAATGGCTGCCACAGTCCGGATTAATAGAGTGATGAACAAAACACACAAGTTAATCTGGATGTGGTATGTGTCCCCGACCGTCATGATTCTGACGGTCATTTCTCTGACATCAGAATTCATTAGTCCGACAGGGTGGGGGGGGAGTGCATTGGAGACACTTGCGGGCTCGCTACACTCCCAATCTGCGGGCTCAGTGTCTCCCTGCGCTCGCCACCTGTTGTATTCTCTCTATATGGGGGTCATGGATCCCCATGAGGGAAAAAAGCCCCTGGCAGTCAGGATGCCGACTGCCGGGCATTTAGCAGTCAAGATTCCGATGTCGGAGAAACGACCGTCAGAATCCAGACTGTCAGAGACTCCTTCGGCACCTAGCCAACCCAGCCTGCATCCCTGAAGGGGCACTTTGATGCTGTGTGCAGGGACCTACTTCTGGATCCTGCCTGACACTATGGCCATCAACCAGGTGCTGTGTGATGTGACTGGTGGCAGTCTGCATCTTCATTATTAATAGTGTGTGGTGGTAAGTGTATTTCCAAGCCTGGTCTTTCTTTCTCTCTACCATTCTATCTCCCCTCCCTCTCTGTCCTCATTCCCACCCCTCTCACTGCCTTCATCCCCCTACCTCCTCTCTTTCTGCCATTTTTCCCCTATCTCTCTCTGCCTTCATTTCACTATCTCTCTCTGCCCTCATTCCCCTATCGATCTCTCAGCCCTCACCCCCCCTCTCTCTCTCTGCCATAATTCTCCTCTCTCTCTCTCTCTCATTCCTCCCCACCCCTCCCTCTTTGCCCTCATTCCCCTCTCTATTTACCCTCATTTTCCTCTCTCTTTGCACTCAAGTGCCAGATGTAATAGTGTCTGAATTTGGCTTGTAAATTATTGGCCCTCTAAAAAAAAACTTCAGATTTCGGCAAGCATTCTGCATGACCACCAAACTCAGACGTTATTACATCTGGCCCATAGTCCTTTTTTTAGGGGCCAAGGGGCCAGCTTAAAGCTCCATGGGCCCCGGGACAAGGGGGTCTTAAGTACCTCGGTGCCTATAAAGCCTTAATCCAGCTTTGCATGCCCCACAGCCCTTTTCAACATTGTGCAGAATAGGCATTCCCACAGAGGTGTCACTTGAGGTAGGGACACCACTGGCCAAACCATTTAGCTAACCACTACCAACTTCATTCAATTTATTAAGTGCTGAATGCTATTATGCCTGGAGGAGCCAGTAAAACCAGTTAAATTCTTTATTCTACTTTGTTTGGCATTTGTCCGTCCATTGCCTCCTGGTGTCACCATGAATTGCAAAACATACGAACATTCACCTATGACCGTTCCAGGAGTCTTTAGGAAGGATAAGGGGAAAGGGAATAAATACAAATGATTTTTTATACATCTAGTGCAAGACAATATTCAAAAAAAATTATATTTTTGATAATATTTTTTACGATGCATCTTTATATGTTGATTGCATTTTATTTTAACATTCTGAACTTTGCCACAAAACTGTGAATGACTCACCGGTGTCTCACTGCTGTAAGCAATTATCTCTAGCACTGAGTTATTCTCTGTGGTATCTACACCAGACAGATCATACAGAGAAGAATGGACAGGGCCATAGGCCCATTCAGTAAATTTTCTAGATAGATGTCTGCACTCCGGGTTCTTTATTTCTCTCCTTAGAATATAGGCAAAAACCTACACAGACACGGACAAAAAAAAAGCTGGGTATGATTTCTGTACATATTTGTATTCACACAACATATGCATGACGTGATTTGAGTTATTATGCCTGGCTTATTAGGGACAAATATGGTATGACAGTCGGAAATATGAGCACACATCTATTCAATGCAGCTGTTTCCGACAACATTGAAGCCTACCAGTTTTGACTGTCTAAAAAGTCGAATCTGCATGGTCGAAAACGGATACCCTGGATTGTTGAATCTGTGGAGAAATAAAGTAGCGCTTACCGATGAGGGATAATCAAAGTAAAAAACATTTAATTGCATATGTAATAAACATAATTTCATAAACACATTAGAACAATAAAATGGTACCATAAAATATGGGGGAAAAATAAAACCTCTCAAATGGCCCTCTCAAAATGCCAGTAAATATTTTGAAGGGATGGATAGGATCCGCTCCTTTTTATGCCGCCTGTATACAGTCCCGAATGGAACGATGGAGTCCTTTTGGACTAGAGATGTAAAGGGTTTTACACTGGATTCGATCGTACACAATGAATGATAGGTATAGTTACCACTGTGTGTCCCTTTGGAGATTTGTATCCATGTAGGACTGCTGTAGCGAGCTGTATTCTCCGTTTGCAGGGAGGAGGTAGATGAAATTTCCTCCTAAGTAGGAATCACGATGGATGTGGAAAAACAAAGTGACAGTGTCCCGGACGAATAATTTTCCAGAAATGGGAAATGTAGTTTCACTGCCTCTAGGGGCAGCTTTTTCAAGGTTATATCCTTGAAAAAGCTGCCCCTAGAGGCAGTGAAACGCGTTGGAAGCTGCTCCCTCTCAAAGCCCCTCACTGCCATCGCCATCTTGCATGCACCAGGATCCAACCAGCCGTCTACATTTCCCATTTCTGGAAAATTATTCGTCCGGGACACTGTCACTTTGTTTTTCCACATCCATCGTGATTCCTACTTAGGAGGAAATTTCATCTACCTCCTCCCTGCAAACGGAGAATACAGCTCGCTACAGCAGTCCTACATGGATACAAATCTCCAAAGGGACACACAGTGGTAACTATACCTATCATTCATTGTGTACGATCGAATCCAGTGGAAAACCCTTTACATCTCTAGTCCAAAAGGACTCCATCGTTCCATTCGGGACTGTATACAGGCGGCATAAATAGGAGCGGATCCTATCCATCCCTTCAAAATATTTACTGGCATTTTGAGAGGGCCATTTGAGAGGTTTTATTTTTCCCCCATATTTTATGGTACCATTTTATTGTTCTAATGTGTTTATGAAATTATGTTTATTACATATGCAATTAAATGTTTTTTACTTTGATTATCCCTCATCGGTAAGCGCTACTTTATTTCTCCATTTGTCCTCTCTTTTCAGGGACCTACTCAGTCCCTTTAAGTAGCAGCTTTTTTGACACTCACCCCATATACAGCGCCCTCGGACTACCCTAGGGCAGTCCTTTCTTGTTTCTTCCTATTGTTGAATCTGTGGCTGTTTTTGAACCAAATACAGTGGATTTTGACAATCCATGTGTATATTGACTGTCTGAACACCTGACAGTTGGAACATTGAATGCCGATGGTCGAATTGATGTTGGATTGGCTGTGATTCCAACTGTCTGAAATGTTCCAACAGTTGGAAAGATTGAATACCCCCTATGTGGCACTATGGTTTCACCTAATATATAGTTCCTTTGGCTATAATGACTTAAAGGGGTCATTCAGCTTTAGTAAATATAAATACACCCGTCAGTCACCATTGAGGGGTTACAGCACTGGCAAGCCACCCTTTGCAAAGGCAAGGAAATTTCCATGCTACCACGGAAATCCCTGACCCTTTTCACCCCCTAAATGGAGGCAACACGTCTCCAGTTTTACAAACATATGCAGTCATTGCCCCCTCCCAGCCCCTGAAACAACTTCAGACTGTCAACCAATGAGTCTGGTGATGACTTGCATCCTATGCACAGAATGGGTCCTGCGCATGCGCAAAGTACCAATAAATGGTATTTTGCATTGATCGGCACTTTTACAACCAGACCTGAATGAGGACCAATATGCATATCCAACAACACACACCACTTTAGCACAAACATATATAATATTGCTAGCACAGTATGTGATTCTCCAGAATATTATGGAAAAAGCAGAAGTCTTACGATCTCCTTATACATAGTACAGTATTCCCAGTTGGGTCCATTATTTATATATCTCATGAGCTCTATCTATGTATTGGATATACTGATCTTATCCTTTAGAGCCAATTACTTACCCCAATCTTGCCAGTTTTTGCTGCTAAAGTGAGAGGAGTCAGACCTTTCTTATTTGCAATATCTTCTAGTCTCAATGACGGCTTAATCTGTGCACCCAGCACCAAAATCTCTCCATACATCTTGGTCACAAACTTTGTATTCTCTACCGTGTTATCTGCAATGTCAACCAAAGCGTGCAACACAGTGTTTCCGAAGGAGTCCCGGGCGGCAATGTTGGCTGGAGAGTATTGGTTCTGAAGCAGATACTGAACAATTTGTATCTGGTTGGTGCAGGCTGCTAGAGACAGAGGTAGCTCCCCTAATAACACAGAATGAAATGTAGTATTGATTTGTGCAAAATATATATTTAGTAAATTGATTAAATTAACTGCTTGGTAAAATCATGTTTTATTCATTTGGGAATGCTTTTTGTCCATTGGAACAAAAAATGCTATTTAACATTTGACTACTTTTTTTGCAAAGATTTGGCCAGCATATGGAGGTATGATGAGTCAATTATTAGTGACATTATCCATTACCAGCACTCTGTAATACTGGTAAACACTTTACCAATATCTGGAAAGGGGTGAAAAGAAATAAAGGCATTGCAATCTTCTCAGTGCTAGTTCTTGTATCAGAAAAGATGGAAAGTCCCCTTGTCAGAACCAGGTGAAATGGTCTGGCTATCAACTACCTGTAAACATCTTCAGCTGAAAATACTGACCATGAAGTTAGCCCCCAGGTTCATTGGCCCCTCCCAAGTTCTTCAAGTAATTAAGCAAGTGGACATCAGGTTAAAACTTCTGGCTATTCTCAAAGTTTCATGTCTCCTTCAACATCTCTACCTTCTGTCATTCGAGATGACAACCAGGAGGAATCTGAGTTGAGACAAATTCTGGACCACGGGGGTCTCTACCTGGTGCATTCGATAGGGTTTGGCCTTTAACAACATTGAGCCTAATTCAGACTTGATCACAAAGCACATTTTCCTCAAATGGACAAACGCATGTGCACTGCAGGAGGGATAAATGTAACATGTGCAGAGACAATGAACATTTAGATTTGGGTGAGTTATTTTGTTTCTGTGCAGGGTAAATACTGTCTGCTTTATTTTTACACTGTTATTTAGATTTCTGTTTCAATTTCAGTTTCAACGCACATCACCCAAATCTATATGTTACATAGTAAATTACATATAAAACTTGGGTACTTGTTTAGTTTCACGGCGGCCAATAAACAAGTACCAAAACTTGTTTTAAAACCAAGATTGCCTTAACAAGAGGAGTATTCTTTCAGTGGCATACACTGCTCTGACTTCTCGGCATCCGATCCCCCTTGAGCTGCCCGGTACCTTTCCCGGGATACATCGCATGCGGTCCTTCGGCATTTGAAGTATTGCATGCGGTCCCGTTCCCCGTTGCAGGGAGGAGGGAGCTATAGCTTTATGGATTCTCACCAAAATAGAAGCCTGCTCTCCCTTTGGCTTTCCGGAAAAATTCACCATCTGCTCTTGCATGAACATCGGCTCCATGCTGAACCAAAATCTCCACCAGATTCATGTTCCTTCTTTCAATAGCAACGTGCAAAGCAGTCTGACCTGATGGAAACACCGGAACAAGTTAAGCTCAGTTACAACAGTGAGGAACAGGAACTATTCAAACTCACTGACATTCCTATTAGACAACTTTTCAATTCCCTTTCACAAAAATGAATTGTCTCCTTTCTTCCAATTTACCAACACTAGGGTCGAATGCAGTGTAAAAGTAATACCCCTTTCACGCTGCAGCTATAACCCGGTAATTTGCTGATTTTTAAAAACGGTTATAGCTGCAGTGTGAAAGCACCAGTTTTAAATTATCGGTTCAAGAAAACTGGTAATTCAAAACGGTTAAAAAGAAGGACCCTACACGGTTCAGACACGTTCTTTTTTTATCCCACACCGGTCCCCCCTCCCCTGGTCCTTGGCAGTGCACCCCACCCCCTCCCCTGGTATTTGCCATCCCCTGGGGTCCAGGCAGCGGGGTCCATGTATTGGTGGGAAGGCAGCAGGGTCCATGTATTGCTGGGGAGCTGGATCCATCTATTGGTGGGGATGCACTCTCAAGGACCAGGGGAGGGGGGGGGGGGGGGCGCTGCCAAGGACCAGGGGAGGGGGGTATATTACTGGTGAAGTACCAGTACAAAAATGGTAATTAACCAGTAATATACTGTTTACAACATGCAATGTGAAAGGGGTTAAACTTGCTCTGACCCGGTTAAAGAAACGTTTTAAAAACTGGGTCAAAGCAGGTTTTGCAGGAAAGCAGCATAATAATCAACAAGCCTTTTTTCCTCTCACGTGATGTCATGTGAATCAATGTATTTTAAGCATTGAGGTGCTTTATTGCTCTGGATCATTGCTACATTGATGAAATCACACCAGGGGCTATATATAATAAATGCAAGTTTTTAGAAGTGTAGATGTTGTTCCTAGCAACCAATCAGACTGTAGCTAGTATCTTCTAGAAGATGCTCGCAGCTAGCTAAATGGGAATTACTATTTAATTGGTTGCTATGAGCAATATCTCCACTTCTAAAAACCGCAAGGCTGCGAATAGGTGTTGCTGTGTAACATCCATTTGCAGGCCCTGCAATATGGTGGGCTGACGTACCACCATTCGCAAGGTGGGGTTTGGTGGATTTGCAAGGAGTCTTGCGAATCAACTAGAATAACCCCCAAAGGCAAAGCCGCCACTAGAAATGTTGGGGCCCGGGAGTGACCTACAGTCCGGGCCCCCAGCGGCACAGCGCCATGACACCCCCCACACGCCAGCACCCCGCCTCCCCCTTCCCCATTACCATTACTTACCATCACCCGTGTCGCGGCATCGCCCTCCGGCTCCTTCAGCCTTCACGGTCAGGTACGGAGCGCACACTGCACAGTGCAGCCTGCAGAGTGCCGAGACCCTCTGTGTCATGGCTCGGCGCTCTGCAGGCTGCATTGTTTTTTGTGGGTGCCTGGCTGGGTGGGTGCCAGCGCCACATGGGGGAGGCAGTGTGCGGATGCGGTTGGATTGGCACCGCTGCCCGGGCACCTCCAGAGGCCGGGGCCCGGGACAGCTGTACCCAAGGCGACCCCCTGTCGGCAGCCCTGCCCAAAGGGTCCATCTGCTTTGCTTAGGAGCTGCTGCTCCCAGCATATTATAGAGCAGTACTGCTCCCATACCACCAGGGTAGAAGACATTGGAAGTTTTATTGAAAAAGGGATGTTGCCCATAGCAACCAATCAGATTCTATGTATTATCTTCTAGAAGGTGCTAAATAAATAAGTACAATATAATTGGTGGCTATGGGCAACATCCCATCTTCAGTAGAACTGTCATCTTAGAAAATGTACCCCTGCATCACTCTCACGTAGTGCCTTACGGCCCTGTCGGTATCAGCACAGGAGAAGTCTAGTAGAAGGGAAACAATGGCAGCAGTTTCACCAGCCCAATACCTAGTAAAGTCTCTGCTCTTCCTCTGGGCCAGATGTACTAAGCTTCAAAAAATGATAAAGTGGAGAGTGATAGACAACCAGCCAATCAGCTCCTACCTGTCATTTTTCAAACCCAGCCTGTGACATGACAGGTAGGAGCTGATTGGCTGGTGGTTTATCACTCCGCATTTTATCACTTTTTGGAGCTTGATACATCTGGCCCTCTGCCTGATAGGTATGCAGCTCGAGTGACAAACTGTGAAAAATGCAGCCGGAGACTGGCAGTGAGGGGATGCGATGGTGGGGCTATTGGTGGCTGCCTTGTGCACGTGATTGGGTGATACCCTCATAAAAATTTATCTACTGATAAATTATAAGGCTTGGGGGCCCATTTAATATTGAATATTTGCAGCTAATTCCCCGAAAACACCCATTTTGGGGGGTTAACCACAAATATTAAGTACCCTCCACATGTATCATGGAGAGACAGTAGCAAAAATCTCTGATCCCTGCTGCGATCCCTCCTGCCCTGTGGGGAGCCGCTTCCCCCATAGGTTTCTATGGGGGATGGGACCCTGCCTGATGTATAAATATCAGGCAGAATCACATCAGTCCCTAGGTTAACCACCATTATGAGACAACGATCTGTAGCCCATAGGTCGGCACTAAACTAACTGCACATGCGCAGACCCCCGGCACCAGTAGAAGCAAATTGCAAGGGAAATACATCCCTCCAATAGGATCGCATATTGCAATGCAATCCTGCGTGGTAGATCCCACCCAGATCACACTGCATATGTGATGCTACCATAAATGGGCCTCTTAGTTTGATGTCCCACAGCCCCTGGAGATTTATTTTTAAGATCCAGGCCTTCTCAATTAATCTCCATAGTAATGACTGAAGTGAACCATGTCTGACTCAGTGGCGTAACTGGGGCACTGGAGCTCTGGCGGTGGCAGGAAGGAGCCGGCGCTATGGGGATGCAGGTCTTCTGTAGATTTCATGCGATCTTGCTGTCCTGTAGAGGAGACCTGGAGATGTGCACCAATGGGGAGGCGGATGCCTTGTGGATCACGATAGGGAGACAGCGAGAAAGATCTTGGGGAAAAGAGCTGTGGCATCAACATAGCGAGCTGCTGCAGAGGATGGATAGCAGCTGCGATAAGACGGCACCTGAACCCAGGCAAAGTGGCCCCAGATTACAGAACCAGGGGCTGCAGTCACAAAGCCTCTGTGAGAGGACCCCTTATTGTGGCTGAGTTGTCTCGGAATGTGCCTGACTCTGGTGGAGCTGACAGTGAGAGGAACAGGGCCCTTGGAGAAGAAGAGCAAACGGGTTGCGAGGACAGTGTCCATGTCGACACAGACACTTAATAAACATTTTCCTGTTTGGACCATTTGCATGTCGACCTTTTGTCAATGTTGACCTAGACCTGAACCTATTGCCTGTTGACCATTAGTGGTAGACCCATTGACTGTCAACCTAATAATCCACACCGATTTTGGGAAAAATGATGCCTTACCTCTGTAATAGGTGTCTGTATATGCTGAATTTATAAAGTCTTTCAAATTATCTGTCTTCTCTGCAATTTCCAATAAAAATGGAATCGTGCTATTTCTTCCATCACTCAAATTCAACATTGCTTTGAGCAAGCACGTTTTCCCTGTTTCTGGTTCTGTGGAATATAAATCGGAACGGATAACTCTGAGCCTGTTGGTATGACCCCAGTATAGAGTGCTACATTCAGCTACGGGCTTGTCAACAAGTTACCTTTAAACTCTTGGTTAGTGAGACGCTTCTGCGTCCGGAGCAAATAAACCAGAAGATCATCTAACTCATCACAGTCCCCATAGGCTACAGCATCAAAAATCCGAGTTCGGTCATATAATTTAAATGTTCTGTCCTTACAGCTGTTTGTGGAGTCCACAGATGAGCTCTGTCTGTCAGATTCAAACAACAAATTGTTAATATAGATTATTTTCATATCTTAATGTGTGCATTTACATTATTTCACTTTACTTTAGAAAATGGGGTTTATTTACTAAAATGGGAGTTCTATTGAAGATGGGATGTTTCTACTTCCCATTTATTTGCACCTTCTAGAAGATAATACATAGAATCTGATTGGTTGCCGATAGCAACATCCCATCTTCAGTACAATCCCATCTTAGTAAATAAACAACACTGTGATTGGCAGTTAGAATAGCTCGTTTTATTCATGATATAAATGAAAGTATTTTCCTGTGTAAATTAAGTACAGTACACTATGTCCTGGCATCAGTTTATACCATATTTGCCTACCCTCCTGGAATGGCCGGGAGGCTCACAACAATCGGGTCCTCCTCCAGCCCCCCCGGGAAGGAGGGAAAGTCTTTCTTACCAACTGTGGGGCCTCTCCCAAATTTGTGCTGTTACTCTTAACTTAATTGGAATAGTTTAATGGCACACATTAAACTTTTTTTTTTTTAAATAAGCAACATTAAATTATTTTTACAGCATTAAATTAAGTGTATAATTAAGAGGAGTGCTAATTGTGGTAATTTTTATGACTTTATTTTAAACAGTGGTGAATTTGAATGAAAACAAAATAATTGATTTCAACTTAAATAAATAATTAGCAAACAAATGTCTAGACAAACATACAATGAATCATCAAAATTTGATGTGTCTTAAATAATCTATACATACCTGGTCAGCTGGTTGCAAGGTTTCCCTTTTTCGAAATGTACATGAAATTTAATAGTCGGAGACATAACCTTGCTTTCTATCTGATACACTGAGTCCATAGGAGCCATTTCCCGCTCCGTGTCTGTTTTGCCAAAACGGCGACCTTTAGGCTTCGGTGAGCTGAAAATGGCATACTTGGTATGTTTGAACTTTAAGTGTTGACTAGCTTCTTGAGAGTTCAGATTGCTGTCATCACTGTGAGACTCATCTGCAGAAGCGTTTGTTTCCTCTGTATGGTCTGTTTCTTCAAGATCGGATGAACTTCCCATCTTTTTCATTTTCATTAACCTGCAGCGATAAATAAGTCATAGAGAATTGTGTACATCTTGTTTTTGGAACTGTTACTAAAACAAACTACTTTCAGAATTAACCTCAAACTAGGCCTGTAACTAGGGGTACACAGAAAGACAGAATGTGGTTAATGGAAACCCAGACAGAGATGGATCCTTCTTTCTTATCTACATCTTGCTTATAGAGCATACAGGTGCGGCACTCGGAGCCTAGATAAATAAATAACAGACTACTAAGTCATGTTAAGATTTATATATCTATAAATATTTGGGGATTTCAGAATATTTTAGATATCCAATATTTGGATATACAGTAGGAGACTCAACCTGTATATAGAATAGAGTCCCAGGGGCGTGCTATGGGGTGAGGCAGGTGAGGAATGTTAGGCAGAGCTTTTCCTGTCATACTAACGTATACGCAGGAGTTTTTGAGTATGTAAAGTATATGAAAAATACAAAGAATATGTTAAAAATTTCTTATTTGCATTATTGTAATCATTTTTATAGTCTAAACCAGGAGAAGCCAACTCCAGTCCTCGAAAGCTACCAACAGTTCATGTTTTTCCAGCTCACCTCGCAGGTGCACAGGTGCACTCATTACTGACCGACACATTTTAATAGATCCACAGGTGGAGCTAATTACTTTACTTGTGATTCTGGGGCAGATTTATTAAGCTTGGAGAAGAGATAAACTGGAGATAAAGCGGAGAAATCAGCTGTGTTTGAAAAAGACAGTTGGGAGTTGATTGGCTGGTGCTTTATCTCCTTTTACCTTTTCTCCACTTTATCTCCAGTTTATCTCTTCTCCAAGCTTAATAAATCTGCCCCTCTGTGAGGAGACCTGGAAAACGATAACCGTTGGTAGCTCTCGAGGACTGGAGTTGGCTACCCCTGGTCTAAACTCTGGAGTAAAAAGGTTACATTTCCGCACATCTCTGATCAAAACCCAACAAATTGCCGGCAGAATATACTACTGCACCTGTGTATAATGCGCACTGGGTATGGGTCATTCGGTCAACTGCATGAAGGTCAACATGCATTAGGTCGATCACCGAAGGTGGACAGGGCTAGGTTGACACTTAAAATAGGTCAACATGGCTAAGGTGGACAGGGTCGGGAGGTTGACACAAGCATTAGGTCAAAAATGGAAAGGTTGACAGTCAAAAGGTCGACATGAGTTTTTTCCAATAGTGTTCCAGTACAGTACATGAGTGTATCAAAAAGATCAAATCAATTAAAGAATCAAAAATAAATGGATAGAAACCAGCTAAAGAAACCAGCGAGTGTGACAAAGCAATGATTAGAATTATACACATACTGATAATAATGGGACAGTCCGGCGAATTGGTCACTGTCCCCCCTGCAGGTCGCAGTGCCCTGCGGGTGGAGGAGTAGTTTGGGGGAGTAGAGGCAGAGTTGCTGGTGATCACTGAGTAGATGCGTGTGCACGTGCACAGCATCTATCAGTGTGGGAGGGGAGATGGGGGCTGCTCAGGGAGTTCTGGGCACCCCCAATAAGGTGTAGAAATTAACAGAACGAGCACCTTAAGGCCCCATTCAGGTCCATGTTGCATAAAATCCAAATATTTGTAGGGCTTAAGTGACAGAAATTAGAAATATACACTATGGGGTGATTCTAATCTCCACGCTCCATTGCGAGTTTGCGTAGGGGAGCGATGGTGAGTAACTGCGCATATACTTTTATGTGCATGTGCAGCCGATTGGTGCGAGCGGGCACAGCGAACTGCTTGTTCGCTATCCCGTTTGCACCTAGCAGTGCGGGCGGGGGGCGAGGGATGGCGGGATGCACTGCGTCCATGGAAATGCCTGGTGTTTCATGGGCATTCCTATGACAATGCCGGACGTTCCCATGTAAAGGCGCCCATGATGCAGGTGCAGGGGACGGGCAGCTGACAGCGGATGTCAGCTGCCCACCTGCTTCTCGTACAGGGCGCCCGCAGATGTAAGACACCAGAGGTGTCTTACACCTGCGAGTGCTGTAGAAATCATTCGATGGTCGGCGACTATCCAATGATTTTCTCCCCACACGCAAGCTGTGAATGGACGTTTATGCTAAACATCCATTTGCACGTGTGCGGGGGGAACTCGGTTATGCGAAGGGGGGGCCGTTCATGGCGAATTTCTCAGCTTTACATGTGGTCCAGAATAAGGTCCTATGATAGGAAATAACCCAAATATAAACAGCATAATGTTTATTATTGCATTCGATATATTGGGGGGGGGGGCAGTGTATGGGGGCCTTTAAGATAGAATGTCGCACAGATTGTCATTAGGGCCTGGATCAGAGGTCCATTCAGTGGCGATGTTGTACACAAGCAGAGGATGTTTTCACTCTGGCCCTGCATCCTGGTTGCTCTGCATAGGCACCGATTCTGTGGGTGCTCCCAACCAAATCTCATTACTAGCCATACATAGTACTAAAAAAAACTAAATTCTTCAGAAGCTTCATTAAATGATACCATGAATTAATATGCACCATTTATAATTCAACTATGTATCATGTCAATGAATGCAAATTCAGGACATTCATCGCTGATCTATTTTCCTTGCATTAAAACAAAAACGTTATTCCACATGATTCCAAGTGATCACAAAAAATCGATTTTGTTTGACTTCCAGGTAAACTGATATAATCTGTGAAGGGAACTCTAGAAGCGTAAGTGGATATGAGGAAACCGGCATAGCTGCGATATTACACAACATAAAAATAGCATTGCTACTTATAATACACATTTAGTCCTATTATTACGTCTTGTGTATATTAGGGCGACCGTAATAAGAAAGGAGCACTTAGAAATGTATTTGTATGCTGCTTACGGACCTGCTTATTAATTATTTATTGCATACTAATGAGTTTAACATACGAACGCTGAACTAATATACTGTATAAATAACTACGAACACTGGTCATTTTTTCCAACAAATATAATCCAATTTACATAAATGAATCTACTTATGCGAGACACAAAAGAGACACAATCTATAACCATAGGACCAACATATTGACAACGGTAATAATATACAATATACATTTACAGCTGATGATCATAAAAATGACATCTTTTACAATGATCACAAAAGAGTAATATTTCAGATGTTTTCTGTTCAGTGCAACTTTAAACAGGTTTGTATTATCTTGCAGACTTTATATAATAGGTTGTATCACAAATAATCTTCTATTCATACATATATGGAACGCATGTGATATAAGTATCACGGAGTATTGTCTTACAAGTATCCTATTGCAGTTTATACAGACAACTAAATATGTAAGATAAATTATTCTGTTGTAAATATCCCATCTCATACTGTTAAAGAAAATCAGTTACAATAACGAAGGTACTGAAGGCTATTATAATATACTGTAGGCTATGGCAATATACAAAGAATTAAAAATAAAATGTTACTGTACCTTGATGTTATTCTTTACTTTTGCCGTTTACTTTAACAGCTTAATCTCCTATTGGATTTGGGAAGAGTTAATTTATGTCTGCAAATATTAAATGAAGACTTCATCAGGACCCAAGCCCAATTTCCAGCTGTCTGTAGTGTTCTGCAATGACTGCTATCACTCTGGCAATGGACAAGGCAGACACACTGCTGCTCCCATCTCACCGAGCAGATAGGTTCCGCACACTTGTAATGTAATGACTGAGAAATAGTCTGCAGAGGATGTGATTCCCAGCAGTTAGGAAATGCTTTCACCAGGAGCTCTGCATATGTGCACTCTGCGTTCAGCAACATACAGTATGCCTCACCCTAGGCTCTGTGGCCAGTGTAGATCTAGATGACAGTAAAACACATGGGAACTGACTGAGTTTACGCAAATTGGGAAACTGTGATCCCTATTTGAGTTTAAAAGCACCGAAAAGGAATGCTAGTGCGATATGGGATACGGTCATTTGGTCTACAACATGATGGTCGACAAGCATTGGGTCGACACCATTAGGTCGACATGGTGAAAGGTTGAACTGGGTCTAGGTCGACATGTGTCAAGGTTGACATGGGTCTAGGTCGACATGGCTTTAGGTCAAGAGGTCATTAGGTCGACACACGCATTAAGTCGATATGGTCTAGGTCGACAGTCAAAAGGTCAACATGGGGTTTTATGGGGTTTTTGACTGTTCTTTGAGCCGACATGTGTTGACAGGCGGTATTTCATGCCCCACCATCCACTAGGGCGTGGTGGGAGAATAAACGAGTGTGCCCGAAGGGGACGCGGTGCACTTTAAACTGTGCCCATGTTGACTATGTCAACATTTTGGGGGGAAAAACAGTGAAAACCCCCATGTCGACCTTTTGACTGTCGACCTAGACTATGTGGACTTAATGCTTGTGTCAACCTAATGACCTGTCAACCTAAAGCCATGTCAACCTAGACCCATGTCGACCTAATGGTGTCGACCCAATGCTTGACGACAAATTTCTTGTAGACCAAATGATCCCAACCTTGCAAAATTGTGTGTTATAGATAGCCTAAAGCTCAGGTAAATGACACATTAAAACATATTTACTATGAAAATAAAATGCAATTTTTAATTGTAAATTATGTAATATAATTCTGTCATGAACAGCAATAGTAAAATAGCAGGTTATACAAAGTACACTCACTATTAAAAATTAAAGTTAAATCATATTTATTGGGTCACTACATATTGGGAAAAACAGTATTTGCTGTACAGGTTTCCCAGCGTAGTAGTAAGGTCTGTGCCACAGATCCTGGAGCCACGGCAGACATGATGGATTCCTCAGCCGCAAGTCAATCATACAGAATAGGGTTTGGCCAATATGGATGGAATTTTCTACTGCGTTATGGGAATGCTCAAGAAAGGAACCGCACGTGTTGCTATAGCTGCTGTATCGGGAGGGTGTAAAGCTCCCAAAGAATACGGAAAAGAATTACAAATATCAATTATGACATTTTAATATAGATTTAATGAATAAAACATCACATATAATAATACATTTCATGAACAGAGAATTCTCTTAAAAATGCAAAATGGGTATAAATAAAAAACTGTTTAAAAGATAAATGCCAACATGTTCCTGCTATCATGGAAGTTTAATGGAGAGAGTTGATGTCATGTCCATTACACCTGTGGGTGTATAGTTACCAGATGATTCAAGTCTCCTTGCTGGAGAGGAACTGAAAGAGTCCTGGTGATTACCCAGTAATGGATCCAAAGTCACTCAATCTGTGGAATTGTGCAGGCTTGATGCTATGCAAATACCTGGCTTGGTCACTGCAGAGTGGTATTGAATGGTGGGATACAAGGTTGGAATTGAAACTGGTCCGGACAGGGCCGGAGCTACCACTAGGCAGCTTTAGGCAGCTGCCTAGGGCGCTGGCCACTAGAGGGCGCTGCTACATCTGTCAGTAAAAAATTAAGGATGTCTATAAAAGAGTCATCCTTTAACATTGTGCTAGGCACTGGAAAAGTGTGTGCACCAGCGCCCCTGCCCCCAGGCTGTTATGATTTGGGGGCCACCATCTGCCTGCAGCTGCGCTACATACACACATGCTGCGCTTGCTGCTGAGACGGCTGACCTGATGCCGCTGGGGCTGACTTGAGATTGAAGAGGCTGAGAGGTGAGCGTTGAGAGGTGAGGCTGAGAGGTGAAACGCAGCGTTTCCTGCTGTTCAGTCTTTAGATCTCTCAGCTTTCAGTTTCTATCTCTGGCTGAGAGATCAGTCAGCTCCGCCCCCACCCCAGATTTTCAGCAGGCTTCATCAGCACATGACAGACAGTGCCTGCAACATGATGACACCCAGACAGAGGACTTCAGCCAGATGCCACGGAGCCATCTGTCAGTGAGCAGGGCAGTCTTTCCAGCTGCCATTGTTGTAGTTGAGTGCAGCATGGATGGTGGTTGTTGGTATGCACACTGTGGGGGAGGGGGGGGGGTATTAAGATGTACAGTGTAGGGGATGGGAGGATGTACAGTGTAGGGGATGGGAGGATGCATAGTGTGGTGGATGGGGGTGGTATGCAGTGTGGGGGATTGGAGTGAGGTTGTACACTGTGTAGGATGGGGGGGGGGTGGGATGCACTGTGTGGGGGATAGGAGGATGTACAGTGTGGGGCATGGGTGGTGGTATGCACAGTGTGGGGGATAGGAGGATGTAGAGTGTGGGGGATGGGGGGTGGTGGTATGCACAGTGTGGGGGATAGGAGGATGTACAATGTAGGGGATGGGGGGTGGGATGCACAGTGTGGGGTATGTACAATGTGGGGGATGGGGGTGGTATGCACAGTGTGGGGGATAGGAGGATGAACAATGTAGGGGATGGGGGTGGTGTGCACAGTGTGGGGGATGGGGGGTGGGATGCACAGTGTGGGGTATGTACAATGTGGGGGATGGGGGTGGTATGCACAGTGTGGTGATAGGAGGATGTAGAGTGTGGGGGATGGGGGTGGTGGTATGCACAGTGTGAGGGATAGGAGGATGTAGAGTGTAAGGGATGGGGGATGGGATGCACAGTGTGGGGGATAAGAGGATGTAGAGTGTGGGGGATGGGGGGTGGTGGTATGCACAGTGTGAGGGATAGGAGGATGTAGAGTGTGGGGGATGGGGGATGGGATGCACAGTGTGGGGGATAGGAGGATGTAGAGTGTGGGGGATGGGGGTGGTGGTATGCACAGTGTGAGGGATAGGAGGATGTAGAGTGTGGGGGATGGGGGGATGGGATGCACAGTGTGGGGGATAGGAGGATGTAGAGTGTGGGGGATGGGGGGTGGTGGTATGCACAGTGTGAGGGATAGGAGGATGTAGAGTGTGGGGGATGGGGGATGGGATGCACAGTGTGGGGGATAGGAGGATGTAGAGTGTGGGGGATGGGGGGTGGTGGTATGCACAGTGTGAGGGATAGGAGGATGTAGAGTGTGGGGGATGGGGGATGGGATGCACAGTGTGGGGGATAGGAGGATGTAGAGTGTGGGGGAAGGGGGGTGGTGGTATGCATGGTGTGAGGGATAGGAGGATGTACAATGCGGGGGATGGGGGTGGTGTGCACAGTGTTGGGGATGGGAGGATGTACATTGAAAAGAAAAGAAGGAAAAAAAGGTTTATTAAACCATAACGTTGGAAACACAGGGATACTTATGAAATGCCCTTCCGTGCTTTCACCTTACTTTCTGGGAAGGGGGACTTATGGGGGGAGCAATCGGCTGAACTTTTGCCTAGGGCACCACTAAACCTTGCACCGGCCCTGGGTCCGGATGGAGTCTGTTCCATCTGGACCAGTTTCAATTCCAACCTTGGATCCCACCATTCAATACCACTCTGCAGTGAGCAAGCCAGGTATTTGCATACCATCAAACCTGCTATTATTCAAGTTCTTCAATATATAGCGAAGTGCTTGCATATCAACGATAGACCCCTGGTTGTGCAGCCTAGCTGAGAAGCCAGTCGCCAGGCCGCCATGTTTGGGGTTACAACTGCCACGTACAATGTAACGCTACCACCAGTCTCATCCCACAAATGGTCCAGAACACTCCTGCCTTGTCCTGACCACACTCCCACCACACTCTGTCACCACCCCGAAAACAACCTTTACCCCCTACCCCAATGGCCCTTAGAGTTGGGGCGCATTTTTCTGAATGCAACATCCATTTCAGGGCTCACGCACATGGCCTGAATAGTGATTTTTGCTTACTCTTCCAAATGTCTCACACACTATTACATTTGGCCGTATATATCCATTATATTTACAATACTGACCAAATATAATCCTGTGTGAACAAGTGCAATCATGTAGGAATATTTCAGTAAGTAGAGGTTTTAATTTATAACAGAAGCCAGGTGTACATAATGTATCTATTACAAAGATAAAAAATACAGAACATCCATTACAATTAATGCTGAGGACAGGTTACTTTACATCTAAAATATGTTTCATCTGAGCGGGCCAAACTAATCCTTTTGGGAATCAGGGCACTTAAAACAGGAAGTTGCTAAAGTAGTGGGGGCACACCTTCCTCAAGGCATTCCTTTCCTTATTCCCAGCATCAACATGAGACCGCAGCAGCAGCAGTGGAGCGCAGACCACACCTGCTTTTCTGCCAATAGTGGCATTCAAGAGGAAGAGCCACAGAATGGAACGAAGAGGACCAGATCTACGAAGAAGGAGACTTGCAAGTATAATTTGCTTCCACAGGTACCCAAAGGATTTCTTCAGGACGTGCGGATGGACGGAAGGGGACCTACCTACGGACTCAACATAGGTAAGTATCTTTATGAAAGGGCTCTGTATGTAATAAAGTTTTATTTTTCTTGTGTGTCAGTGTGTTTATTTAACTATTTGCATTGCTGTGGAACTACAAGTTTCCAAGTCCCTGAATGCGGGGAAGCTTCCTGGGACTCATAGTTCCATAGCTATATACAAAAGTTTAATTCTATTTTTCACACAATTTATCAGCCCAATGCCCACAGCCTAGGGGCATCGGGGACAGCCCCAGGCTTCAGCCTGGGTAGGTAAAATTCTGGATGGGGGGGACCCCTTCATTGGGGGGGTCCCCACTCTTGCAGGACCACTGCCCAGTCAGGGTGTTAATGCTTTGGCTGGGGGGACTTGTATAAAAGGTCTCCCCCCGGCTGTGGCATTACCCTGCTGGCTGGTTGGGCCTGGTGCTGGTTCTTAAAATTTTGTCCCCCGTATTTTGGGAACCAGGACCTGCCCTTGGGCCTGGTGCTGGTTTTAAAAAATCAGTGGAACCCTAGTTGATTTACCCCCATAATTCTTAAAACCAGGACCGGCTCGGTGAGCCTGGGGCTGGTTACGGCTGTGGGAGGGGGGACCCTACACCGTTCTTTTTAAAAAAAATGTATTTATCAAAAGTTTTTTTACACTGCAGCCTGCACGGATCTGACTGATTCGTATTCATTCATATTGAGAATACGAATACGAAAAATTAAAGTTCCCCCGCTGGGTGTTCCCCTGCTCCAGCCTACTGTCCACCCTCTTCCCTCCCCTCACAGTGCGAACGCCTCTGCAAGTATCATACGCATATGCATATTTGCGCATGTGCAGACCCCCCCACCATCGAAAACGGGGCCGAATTTATACCTGAACAAACGAGTCTGAATCGGCCCCATAGTGTGTACGTTGATGCAATATATCATTATATTGTATCACTGTAATGTAAAGATATTTTGCAAGGTCATTTCGGTATGTACCCAGCTTAATTCCCTCTCCACATTTTAAAACTGCCCCAGGTGCAGGGTAACATGGTATTACTAAGGTGCACAGTTACCTGATTGTTTTGCTTTTGATCCTGTAAATCAGACCCTTTGGGATTTTTTCAGAAAGAGTGAACTAGAATAAGGCCCTTTATGTCCAGTTACATTTGCACTGCATTTGTATGCATTCTGTGTGGTAAGAGTGCTAATTTAAACTATATACTTTAATTACTGTTTTAACCACAAAATGGCAGAATATTGTAAATAAAGCACAGCAAGATGAGAATGTTACAGATGCTCTGACTATACAGATAGATAAGGAGAAGATGCATTGAATATTTACCACCAAATCATGTGACCACCAATAGTAATTGTGGCTGCTAAGTGCTTTTTAAAGGCTTTGCAATCAATCTGGTGGGAGATGATGTGGAAATGTTTTTTTGCTTCTGTTAAATCATAATATTATTAGTGGCTTATGCATGTGACTGTGAAATAAATGAGAGGATCTCAGCTGACACAAAAGCCAGAAAATGCATTACTGACAGGCATCAGAAGGATCTGCACTGTCTATGTGCAATATAGCCCATATCAAATTTTTAGGTTTACTGTCGAACGTGGATAATATTCTGGACAGATTGTGAATTTAAAGTGGCCATGGACTTGCTTTCTTCATGTAGACTGGGCCAACAAAAAAGTAGGTAGAGTTACACATGATTATCTGTAGTCAGATTGGTGGTAGGCAAAGCTAATGCAACATGCAATGATAAACAATAGCAGCAGGCATAATAGGGACCTATATACAATATAGGGAGAATTCCAGAGACAAATCTATAGTAAAGCGAATGTACCACTCTCGCCACCATCATTACATGCCTGACCTATTTCTAAACTATTTGATGGTTTAGATCTAGAACTTGGGAGGCAATCCCAGGACTCTGGGTTGAAAAACGCTCAATTCTGGCATTCCCAGGATCCAAGGAATGACTTGGTGGTGGCACTGGCAGGCAGCAGCAGTACTCAGTGGCTGCACTCTATCCTCCTCCTTAACTCTCTCTCCTCCCTAGAGGTGCCCATCCACAGTACAATTGTTGGGTGCGATGAGATGCGTGCTCCAGTCACACATCTCATCGCACAGGACAAAAAGTATGTGCTGCACATACTTTTTGTACTAGGGGCCTTATTCTAGTTCACTCTTAGAGGTAAATTCCTTCTCAAATGGACAAAACCATGTGCACTGCAGGTGGGGCAGATGTAACATGCGCAGAGAGAATTAGATTTAGGTGGGGTTTTTCTTCAAAGTGAGATCTATATTGCAGTGTAGAAATAAAGCAGTTAGTATTTTCCCTGCACAGAAACAAAATAACTCACCAAAATCTAATTATATCTGCACCTGTTACAACTGCCCCACCTGCAGTGCACATGGTTTTGTCCATCTAAGAAGGAATTTGCCTCTAAGAGTGAACTAGAATAAGGCACTAGATCTCATCTCATTGCATTGCAAAACCTATGCAATGCGATATTGTATACAATAACTGTACCGTGTATGGGCACCTTTAGTCCTTATCTATCTTCCAATATCCCATCTCTATCTCCAAAAGTCCCGATCTCCGATTGGGTGCTCACTCCGCTGTTGTCTGGGTTGACTCCTTCTGTGTTGATACCCAGCTGGCTGAGTGACAAATGCCATGTACCGTGCATGGTGAGTGGGCACAACTGGCATCGGGCTACACTACATAGTGTGCAGAAGAGAGAGCTGGTTTGCATAAAAACATCAATGGGTGCGAACCATCAGTTACTTATAGCGATCTCAATTCAAGAGACCAATATTTATAATACAGACAGCATTCCAAAGACCTATATACAATCCAGAGAGCATCCCAGAGATTGGTATATAATACACAGGGCATCCAAGAGACTGCCATACAATACAGAAAACATGCTTTGGCCACCGGACCGTAAATAATGTGTCCCCCCCCGGATGTGGCATTACAATGATGGCTCTTTGAGCCCGGTGCTGGTTGCCGAAATACGTAGGACTCCTACTCCTTTTGTTCCCTGTATTTTAGGAACCAGGACCGGGCCAAGAGTCCGATGCTGGTTACAGAAATACAGGGGGACCTTATTTAATTCCCCCCCCTGTATTTCTGCATCCAGGACCGGCTCAAAGGTGCTGGTTATGCTCGTGGGGGTCACATGCAGTTTTTTCCAATATTAAGTTATTTTTCTCTTTTTTTACACAGAGAAGCCTGCAAATATCTCACTGATCCATGCAGGCTTCATGCTCATTCGTATTTGGTTGCCAGGAGCATCAGCTGCCAAATACGAATCACTGCACCATCGGAAAATACTTAGTAAATCTGCCAAATTCTCAGCTCATATTTTCGGCCAGATCCCGGCTGTACATGTTCATACATGGGATCGGGATCATTAACGATATCGACAATAGAGTCTATCAACTAGTGTGTATGAGGCATTAGCAATGCAAATGCAGGAGGAAATGCATGCTTCATGCATTTACAATTACTAAAACTGACGCGATCGCAGATATAGATGAACATCAATCTAGATGTTCATCTGCAACTGCAAGCCTGAGTAAGTCTGACCTTACTTAGACTCTGCTGTCAAACAGGAAGAGTCGTTCACTAAACTGCACCACACAGGACCTGTTCAGCACATGCCACGAACGAGTCCTGCACGTACACAGTTTCCCTATAATTGGGAAACTGCAGGGGATCAAGTAAGGCAAATGCATTTTCTAACCCATGAAGACAGAGTTGAAAGTTGCATACATTGCTTTTTTCCTTAGTATCTATAATGTACTCAATTTTCCAAGTTTAATGGGATGTTGTGTGTACAATGTGTCAATATGTCAAGCTGAGTCGCAAAGCACATTAGCCATGCCGCCATACTGGAGCATAAAACAAGTTGTCAATCAATATAGCCATTACCTCTTCTTATATACTTTGTGCACCATTAGATGTTTTCTCATAAATTACATACAGTAACACTGTAGAAATGATGAGTCCAACTGAGTCCCCCACCATGACTCCACTCGCTTGAATGTGGAGGAAAAACATCCTTAAGTAGATGGAGGTATCAACTTTCATGTTTTTTACTTAATAAATTCTTATTTTCAAAACTATATTTTGAGGAAATAATGACAACCAACATGAAATTAGTGTCCCTTTTTTCCTAATCATGATGGTAATAGTTTGTGATTTTGTAAATAATGAAAAATAAAGGTTTGTACAAATGAAATCTTGATTTCTTACACAGACTGAAAAGGCTGATGTTTATTCATCTGCACATTTGTCAATCTAGCGATGGTGGTCGTAGTGTGGAATTGTACGCAGAGTGACAGATAGTGACCACTTGGAGGAGATAACAGATGAGTATCTACTAAAATACAGGCATTTTGCCTCCATTTTGGGGGCATGGTGCAGACAGTAACTTTGGGTGAGATGCTGCAAGCACTGCAAGAATCTTGCGATGCTTGCCACCAGCCTCTGCATGCATACTGGCATTGACGCTGTATGCATGAAGAATTTTGCAAAGGACGGCGCTTACAGTAAGAGTCGTCCTTTGTGATTATAGGACTTCAAGGTTTTGCACATGCATGCACCGAGTGATACGCGTGCTGCCGGGGATGCTGGGAGGGATCTGGTTGGATCACCTCTCTCCAACTTAGTTGCAACGGACATTCTGATCAACCTAGGGTTGCACAGATGTCCAATGGTGCTACTGATGTTCCTCTTCAGCGGCAAGTGTTGTGATATGCTACTAGGATTTGGAACAACCGTAGCAATTTCTAGTCCTGGCTGTTGCTAGGCAACAGTGAAGTGGTCAGTATTGTGGTGGCATTCAGCTGCAGCCAGTCTGTAATGATGCTCTCAGTGTGTGTGCAGCTCAGCTGTAGTTGAGTTTGCAATCAAGGAAGTTGGTTTGCATTGGTTCCTCTCCATGTTAAATTGCAGTCAGTTCCAGCATTCCCTGCTGCTGGTAATAGTCTGTTACTAGTGTCCATTCGGTTTGGTTTCATCCTGCTCCAAGTCTCCTGTAACGTCAGAGTCATTTACCTGCATTTTTGGACGAGAATTTCCGAATCAGCTCAGCCATGTTACCAGCCTGCGGCCCAGCCATGCTGCCAGCCTGGGGCACTGCTGTGTTACCAGCCTGCAGCTTTGCCATGCTACTAACGTGCAGCCTAGCCTGTACCTTTGTCTACAATTCAACTACATCATCTATAGCCAGCCATTGGACCTTCCTACAGTCCAGTTGTACACTACAGAACTGTCCTCCCAGTTGTCCATCTGCTGGCAAGTCAATCACTGTTTATTGAGATTCCGCCTTGGACCAGAACAAAATTGCCAGACCAGGTACGAGTCCAAACTGCATTCAATCTGCAACCTTCAGGTGTTAGTGAGATTAACACACAGTGGGGCAGATGTATTAAGCCCTAACAAGAGATAAATGAAAGGGTGATATAGAGAGATAAACGTCCAGCCAATCACATCCTAACTGCCATGTTACAGGCTGTGTTTGAAAAAAGTCAGTAAGGAGCTAATTGGCTGGACGTTTATCTCTCTTTATCATCCTTGCATTTATCTCTTGTTAAGGCTTAATACATCTGCCCCATTGTGTCTAGAATAAGACAAGTTTCACAAGTTCCGGTGTGCACATTCATTAAAACGGATTGCTGCTATAGGCAGAAGCTTTCACGTAGGGACTCTGTGGGCTTATCCTGCAAAACACTGTAGCATCATAACACTAAGAAGCGAATCTGAGAAGACGGCCGTGGACACCTCTTTACAGAAAGTGGCCATTGTGACATTTACATACTTGTCCGCCTTAGCAGCACTAGAAAGACCCGGGCCCAAGCACCGTCCCTCCAACAGCATCATCTGTAACCAGACTCTCTGATACTTAGCATATTTTTAATCTCCATTGCCTTACTTAAAATACCTGGGACAGCCTTGTGGCAATTCTGATGCAGCGGTTACAGGATTTACAGAAATTATATTGTACTAGTTTCTCTGCTGTGTTCTGGAAACATTTACTCTTGGAAACTAAATAACTGACTACACTTAAAACAGTCCCAAAAGTAGTTTATTGTCTCATACATTGCAGTATTTGATACAAAATATTTTGAAGTTCATAATGCAAAGCACCTTTAAATTATGACAGATATCTGTGTACATAACACTGTACCTATAGTATTAAAAACAGGATGCTAAGGCAGGTACTGTATATAAGTGTTCGACAAAAAGAAAAAGATACATAGAGGCCAAGAAAAACATGATGTGTGTGCCGACCAGATACCACTGTATTTACCATTAAGCAGTTGGCAACGGAACCGACTGGCTTCCAGTAGTAGTAGTAACACTGAAAGCCCATGATGACAGATCATAGGATTTATGCTCGTTTACGGTTTCACCATCATCATAGCCGCACCTAAAGCAGAATCAACATCCTTTCCGTAGACCACAGGAAAAGGAAAACATTTCTCCACCTCCTGCTTTAACACCGCATTCCTGGCCAAAGCACTGCCCGTTCCAATGATCCGTTTAATCCCAGATTCGTTCAGTCGATGGGCTGGCAGCATGGAATGAAGGTTCTCAATGATCCCGTGACACATGGCTCTGGTCACATGACCCAATGACAGCTCAGTAGATGCCATGTTTGACACAGAAGCAAAAGAATCAGGCGCATGTCTTTCACCAAAGAGTGTGGGACGGATTATGCAATGGGTCTCATTTACACGTAAGGCTGCATTGATCACTCTGGTGTAGATGTTGGAATCAGAAGTTTCGAGACCTGAAATCAATGAATAAAAGAGCATACTGTGAAGCAATGCATTCTCAATGGAAATTAGAGCCCAGATGGGCAAAAGTGGTTTCAGACTGTCCTATTATTGTCACTTTTAATTGGAGGGATCTTATTAGAGTTTTTGCAAGCAGCTTTTTAAAATAAGATTTGATCTATTTTGCTGGGTCAGTAATTATCCTACCTGCTTTTACTGACAGAAATCCTGAAGACATTTATTTATTTATTAACAGTTTCTTATATAGCGCAGCATATTCCGTTGCGCTTTACAAAAGGAAACAGTGATAAAACAAACAATTGTATTTACAGACAGTCAAAAGGTAGGAGGGCCCTGCTCAGACTTGTTGTGGGGTACCTGAGGACTGGCGTAACAAACCACTGCTCTATCATCCTACTGTATGTAATACAGTCTTCTAGATACACTACTTATATACTGTAACTAGTCACTGCTTTGACATCGTCATCTGTGTGAATCAGGATAACACAGCCATCTGACAATGGCCAGACTTCACCTGTTCTCTCGGAAAACTGACATCACTGCGTTTGGATCGTTAGGTGAGTAAGGGGGAGAGGGTCAACATTGCAATACTGCTGTCAGTCTTCTGACCGCCAGCATTCCAACTGCTGGTCACACATGTATATTCCAAATTTAACAAACTTAAAATAACTATTCATGTAAAAATTATAACTTGCTTGGCTTATGTATACCACATGTTTTCCGTAATATACAGATAGGTAATTAAGATCAGCCATATTCCAAAGGGAGCTGATACAGGTAGAGACAGCTACTGGCTTAAGGTGCCCATACACTAGAATGACTTCTCTGAGAACAGAAGTGGCCTGTGATCCCCCCTTGCCCGGGTGGCAGGACTGCATATGATACACCGTATGCAGTCATTGTGCATATAATGTATCGTATACAATCCTAGCCAAGCATGCCAAAAGGATTGGTGACAAAATAACTCTATCGTGTAGCAGGTGCAATATTCAGGCTTTAATGTGATGTGCGCGGGGCCGCACTTTGCATCGGAACGGATGTCAAACACATGC
This sequence comes from Crinia signifera, assembly GCF_055691185.1. Lineage (NCBI taxonomy): Eukaryota > Metazoa > Chordata > Amphibia > Anura > Myobatrachidae > Crinia > Crinia signifera. The sequence continues at coordinate 74,500,003 of NC_139218.1, read as the reverse complement.
GATTTGGTCACTTTCACCCGATATCTTGCCGGAATCGGATGAAAAGTGACCAAATCACCCTAGTGTATGGGCACCTTTAGAGTCAATGGAACAGGTTTGGATGAACTCAATCATTCTACCATTCTCTAGAGAACAACTGATCTCTATCCAAGTACCAATCTCCCACCCAATGTTGTCAATGAACAGAAGAGTTGGCATGACAAAGCGCTGCGAGCCATATATACTTGGATACATTTTTCTGTGTAAAAGGTTAGAGATCATGAATATAATAAATGATTTCCCAAATTTAGTCAGTGACTAATAATCAAGATCTGTTCCAACAATTTATGGCATTGAAAGTAAGTGTTCAGTTTTACTCTAACTAAACAGATTACATGAAAAAGGAAAATGTAATGTTACATGGTTTATTTGGTTTGAAAAAAGACATCTTCATATTGCCAAATATATCCTTATTTCGAACTACGAAGGATCTGTCCTGCTTTCCCAATTGGGAATGTATTGTCTCATAGGCCAGAAATGTGTCATGCGTGTCACTGGCATAGCACAGCAGTGGTGTACAGGTGCAGCTTACACAATGGTTGGTTAAAGGGGAGAAAGCAGGATATGGGACATGTCATTGGGGTGTGGCAATCCCCTATCAGAGTGCACCTTGGGGGTTATTCTGGTTCATACGCAAAGGCAATTTCCTTCTCGAATGGACAAAACCATGTGCACTGCAGGTGGAACAGATGTAACTTTTGCACAGAGAGTTACATTTGGGTGAGTTATTTTGTTTCTGTGCAGGGAAAATACTGACTTTTTTTATTTCTACACTGCAATATAGATCTCACTTTGAAGTAAAACCCCACCCAAATCTAACTCTATCTGCACAAGTTATATCTGCCCCCCCCCCCCTGTAGTGCACATGGTTTTGTCCATTTGAGAAGGAATTTGCCTTTGCAAGTGAGCCAGAATAAGGGCCCTTGCCTGTAGCATTTACAGGCAGCATTTGTAAAACACAGACTTATTCCTTTTTTTCGTTAGTAGCAACATGGGTCTTTTTCTAGTGTGAACAACCCAAGTTGATATTCGACCCAGGAATAAAGCAGGGAATGTCGACCCAATTTGTCCTGTTCACACTAGAAAGAAATGTGTTGAAAGACAAATGACTGGGACGAAATGCTTGACCAGGTAATTTGCCTGATTTCTACATTTCAACTTTTCAGTCAACCACATTACAAAAGATGGTGCAGAACCCCAGCTAGCACTTTGAATATTTATGAATTAATTATAAACAACACGCATTTCACAGCATCCACAAAATAAAAATGGCCTTGGCTGAACCTATGAGATTTAGTTCTACCTGCAGACTTATTAAAGCCAACATGTTTTTATGCTAACCACGATTTCTGAGTTTTATATAAGTTATTATTTCCAGTAACCTGTATCTTTATGAATGGAGCACAACATTTTATTGGTCAAAAGTTTGCAATCCGACTATTTATTAGTAACACTTAATATTATCAACATAATCAATAAAAAAGAAGGTTCTTAGAAACCGAAAAATGAGTTTACAACTACAGAATATCCCATTTAGAACCTGTTATTGCAATGACGGAACCCACAGGAATGCTTTTATTTAGAAAAAAAAGATCAGAATAGGGTTATTGTCTTCACAACACATCAGCTAATGAGATCAGGAAATTAGAGATGTCTTGAGACAAGACTGCACTTATCTAATTGTATTACTTTATTTTAATTTAACAGCCGTTTTCTGTGATTCTCTTACCCCGGAAATACAGCTAAAGCTGAACAGTATTTAAATAGCGGAATAAGCACAGGATAATTATCATGATCCTGTCACAGGGCAATAAACAATGCTGCAATTTTCTGAACAGTAAACCTTGTTGATACACTCAGAAAGACTAAAATTAACCTGAATGGAAAATAATGTTCCCGCCACACCCCAGCAATTGCAGCGGCTGATCGGAGTACACAGCTTAAGTAAATCAGCACCCGATAGGACGTCGTTTAAAATTAACCTGAATGGAAAATAATGTTCCCGCTACACCCCAGCAATTGCAGCGGCTGATCGGAGTACACAGCTTAACCCCTTCACGACATTTGACGTATATATACGTCATGGTCGGGAAGTACTTCCCGACACATGACGTATATATACGTCATGACTTCCAACTGTCACTGCGTCTAGAGACGCAGTGACAGAGGGACGATGTCTGCTGTCCCCGACAGCAGACATCCCCCCTCGCCGCCCGGGGGGGCAGGGATGCCTCCCCCGGTCGGCGATCGCTGTGATTGGCTGTTCAAATCTGAACAGCCATTCACAGCGTTTCCTGTGTTACCGGCGGCTAAGCCGCTCGGTAACACAGGGATCGGTGGTGATCGGTGCTGTCAAGTACAGCACCGATCACCACCGATGTGCAGCCCCCCCTCGAACCCGCCGGGCACTCACCCGGCAGCAGCAGCAGCTCCCCCGGCTCCCCCGGAGCGTCTGGAGCGCACGCAGCGCTGCCCTCCTCCCCCCTCCCCCCCGCAGCAGCAGCAGCAGCATCAAGCTGCAGAAAAAGTTAAAAATTAAATATATGCACTGAAAAAATATATTTATATATATATATATATATATATATATATATATACATACACACATATATATATATATATATATATATATATATGTGTGTGTATATATATGTATATATATATATATATATATATATATATATATATACACACACACATATATATATATATATATATATATATATGTGTGTGTGTGTGTGTATATACCGCACCGATTACCACCGATCGCCAGCCCCCCCCCCTCCCACCCGGCAGCCCCCCTCCCTCCCACCCACCCGGCAGCCCCCCTCCCTCCCACCCACCCGGCTGCCGCAGCGCCAGCACCCCTCCCACCCCCCCGCCAGCCGCAGCGCCAGCCCCCCTCCCAAAGCTGGTGACTAAAATGGGGTCACTTGTGGGGGGGTTCCACTGTATTGGTGCTTCGGGGGTCTTGCTAATGCGACATAGCACCCACCATTCATTCCACCACCAAAAATCACTCCTTCCCTTCTGAGTCCTGCCATGCACCCAACTGGTATTTTTTGGTCACACGTGAGGCATTGCCGTACTCGGGAGAAATTGGGGCACAGATTTTGGGGTGCTTTGTCTCCTTCATTCCTTGTGAAAATAAAAAATTTTGAGCCAGAACTGCATTTTTCTGTAAAAAATTACATTTTTTTACACAAAAATGCAGATCTGGCTCAAAATTTTTCATTTTCACAAGGAATGAAGGAGACAAAGCACCCCAAAATCTGTGCCCCAATTTCTCCCGAGTACGGCAATGCCTCATGTGTGACCAAAAAATACCAGTTGGGTGCATGGCAGGACTCAGAAGGGAAGGAGTGATTTTTGGATTTTGCAGCACAGATTCTGGTTGAATGACCCCCGAAACACCCATACAGTGGAACCCCCCCACAAGTGACCCCATTTTGCAAACTACACCCTTCAGGGAATTCATCAAGGGGTATAGTGTACATTTCAAACCCCCAGGGGTTTCACCAATTTTGATACAACTGAGCTGTGAAAATGAAAAATTAATTTTTTTCATTTTCACTGCCCAGTTGTACCACAATTGGTGAAACCCCTGGGGGTTTAAAATGTACACTATACCCCTAGATAAATTCCCTGAAGGGTGTAGTTTGCAAAATGGGGTCACTTGTGGGGGGGTTCCTAACTTTTAGCATCTTATGGTGCCTAGAAACCTACATGGTGCCTAAAAAATAATCTCATAAAAAGGAGGCTCCAAAATCAAGTAGGTGCTCCTTCTATTATGAAGCCGGTGGTTTGGTCACCGTGCACACTAGGGCCACATATAGGATATTTATGAAAACCAAAGAATTGGGGGAATCAATTTTTAGTCACATTTCTCTAGTAAAATCTACTGTGTTCCTTAGAAAAATGTATTAAAATTGCAAATCTGCAAAAAAAATGAAATTTTGAAATTTCACCTACACTTTCTTTTAATTCCTGTGAAACACCTAAAGGGTTAACAAACTTCCAAAATGCTGTTTTGAATACTGTGAGGGGTGCAGTTTTTGAAATGGCATCATTTATGGGGGTGTCTCACATACAAGTCACTCAAAGTCACATCATAACTGACCTGGTCCCTAAAAAAATCAGTGTTTGAAATTTTCTTGAAAATTTTAGAATTTGCTATTCATATTTGAAGCCTCCTAGTGTCCAAAAAAATGAAAAGGAGGTTGAAATAATGATTGCAACATAAAGTAGACATATGGTCTTTGTTAGTTATTAACTATTTTGAGTGGTATGTTTATTTGTCTCACAAGCAGAAAATGTGACATTTTGCAAATTGCAAAATTTTCCATTTTTTCACGACATTTTGGTATTTTTCACAAAAAAACACAGACTGTATCGACCAAAATTTACCACTTACTTGAAGTACAATGTGTCACGAGAAAACAATCTCAAAATCACTGGAATAAGTAAAAGCAAAAAAAAGTTATCCCCACTTAAGTGAGACATGTCAGATTTGAAAAAAAGGGCTCTGTCATGAAGGCAGAAACTGGCTCTGTCATGAAGGGGTTAAGTAAATCAGCACCCGATAGGACGTCGTTGTTCAAAAACACAGCATGTGGATGCCACACCCGTTAGTGTGTACCCTTAAATGGAGTGTACAGTATGTATGAACCATTTACAGTGGTATTAGGATTAGCATTTACCTAGCTCAGCCATCCACTGGGCCAACATTGTGACAAAGGATGCAAACACATTCCCTCCATTCAGGGAAGCAGCAACCGCCAAGTACTGATCCTTGAAGTATGGAAAATAAGTGACAGCTTCTGCAGGACTGGGGTGGTCTTCAGGCTGAAATCCATCCGGCATTGAGAAGGTCAGCTGAGCTGAAGTGCTAACATTCAGGACTTACAAATTATAAGAAACAAAAAAAAAGAATTGTTTAAGGAGTGCATAAAGATGATATAAATGTAACAATGCAGACACAGCTTTGTAAGAGGATATGGTTGCCTACCTCTCGCATCAGATGTGGCAGCACCAGCACTGAGGTTAGGTAGAAATGCAGAATACAATTTTGGGATCTATTATACAGGATGTTTGGCATACAGTATAAGGATTTCAGAATAAGTGCTCAGGCTGTAATGTAATGTGCCACAGTGTCTAAAACCTACTTTACAGTCCAGCTTAACCCACAACTATCAGCAACATATGTAAACATTTGCATTTACCTAGCTCAGTAAGTAGTTCTTGTTTTCCTTACTATATCATGCTCATCTCCTCAATAATTATGGGGGGGGGGGGGGGATCACTTGTGATACAGCAATATTTTCTGTCAGTTCATATTTCATAATTGTGTAGGTAATGGGGTTCCGTCTCAAAGAATAAACAGAAGAAAGAACAGTAGCTAGGCTTATAAAGAAAACATGACAAAACCAACTTTTGGGGATAAGGTGTTTCTTTTTCTTCTTTTGTTATTTTTTTTTGTGGCTGCTGTAATGGTAGATGTATGATATACTGTAGCTAAGAACATGTAAGAATAATGCAACCACAACTGTATGTCACATATTTTATGTGGAAAAATTGTAACAAATAAATACACTATAAAAAAAAAAGATGATGATAAAGAAGGTATGTTGACAAAAGATGGTGGGCATGGATATATGTCTCATAAAAGCTGTTGGGCTGTAGGAAGGGGGTCAGGACAGAAAAGCTGGGTAGCACGGTGGTATACAGTCATTAGGTGGACATTAAAAAGGTCAACATGCATAATGTTGACCACTGAAGGTCGACATGGCCTTAGGTCGACATTGGGAAGGTCAACAGTCAAAATGACGACATGGGGTTTTTACTTTTTTCTTTTTGAGCCGTTTCTGAACAGGCGGTATTTCATGCCTTACCTTTACTAGGGTGTGGAGGGAGAATATAACAGTGTGCCCAAAGCATAGCGAGCCATGCGAGGGGATATGGTGCACCGATACGGTGTCCATGTCGACATTCGGGACAAATAAAATTTGAAAAACCCATGTCAACCTTCCCAATGTCGACCTAATGCTTGTGTCGACCTATGGCACGTTGACCTTCTGGAGTCGACATAATGCATGTCGACCTTTTGAAGGTCGACCTAATGATCCACATCTGGGTCAGGAAACATAGATTCCACCACCTCTCCAGGACCTTTATAAGCCCTGGTTTCCACTACTGTAGATTTAATTGTAAGAGAACTGTGCTAATTTACCCTTTACCAGTTATCAGCTTTAATTGGTGTTTACTTTGTCAGTTATTATTTCCTTTATTTTAACATAACTCTACTATCGAGATTGCACACTACAATTAATATAACCAACAGAACTTTCTTACTGTAGATGATTAATTAATTATGGGGAAAAGGCAGCACAGTTGTCCCATATTTATTACTGATTGTGGTGTTCCTTCAGGGTTTAAATGGCAGACGTTTTATTAGATATTTGCATGAACCATGAGGATGATCCTATCCAGGATCAAAATTTGTTGGGTAATGATCTATTTTGTACTGCTGCAATATATATGCCACAGCACCCTCTATAGGCACCGGAACATACTATACTTGGTGCTGCCAGGACTTCTTGGTGGAGTGCTGGGAATCCACCGCTGGCTCTCCATCTCTCCACTGACACCTGCATACTGGTGATCAGGCGTCTTCTGTTCAAAGGTTCGTACCAGCTCCGGTGTATGGGCGCAGTCATGTTCACTGTGGTCAGTTGACTGCGACACAAGTGGGAGCTAAGTACCCTGTGTCGGGCATACCCAGCCAATCCACTGTCAGCAATCCTAATAAAGAGACTTCCTGAAGTGTTGGCTGATTGCTAGTGCAATGTCTCACAGCCCTGAACTGACCACTTATATGTGCACTAGACCACTAGAAGGTGCTAAATAAATAAGAAAAATAATCTGACTGGTTGCTATGGGAAACATCCTTTCAGTTCATTCACAGAGTCTCATATAGGAAACATTGTTCCTGCATATTGCCAAGAGCCATTGGGTCAGTCCAGAAAAACTGGTACCAGCCAAATGGACAGACCAAGAACCACTGTGTTCAGCCCAGAGTTCGGAACCACCGGTTTCAGCTTGGTGTTCAGTACAAGTACCGCTAGGTCTAGTGTCCAGTTTTTAATCTGGAATTCAGTACATTCAGACTTCATTCTGTGCCGAGACTCCTGTGTTCCCAAGCCTTACATTCTATTGGAGAAAAACGACACCGGTCTTAACCTATCCATACGTTGAACTTTGCCAGTCTAGCTGGTTCTCGCATTCCAAGATCCTCAAATCTCCAACATCTCTAGTGCTTCCCAAGTACCACCAGTGTACCGGTCTGTGTGCAGGAACTTCATAAAACCACCCAGCTTCTGAACTCAGCCTCTCCTCCTACTCCAACCCTAGATTCTAGTTAGAGAACACAAACTAGCACTGATCATTGTGCTGGCTACCCAATGACCTGGATTTTTTTTAACTTCTTGCTCAGTCATGCAGCCCTACCGCTAACAACAGTTCTAAACAGCAGAATCTGATCATTGTTATCAAAGTTGCTTAAAATGTATTGGTAAAAAACAAAATATAAAACCCACAGTGAAAAAATGTATATACATAGCATAATTGCAGAACATAAAATATGCTATTTTAATGTCAGAAAGATAACAACTGCTAGAACGATATACAGTACACTGTACAGACATGGGTCCCAAGATACATATCCACACACTGATGTAACTAAACAATCCTTTTTTTAAGGCACTTTAATAAATGATTAGTTGTGGACACTGGAGATTGTGTACATGTGGTTGGTAAAGTGGCATTCTGGCATGTAGCCACACTTATAGAGAATATGAACACTTAATTATGGCATGGAGACAAATGTCTGTGTTCAGCTTCTTAGAATTACTTTTATTATTACAGAATTCCTTTTGTAAATTAAATGAAAAAGATAACAGAACTCCTGAGAAACAATTAGTGTGTTATGACATCCATATTCACATTGTTGCATTTGCAACTCTGCCATGTGGAATACGCACAACCATGACAGAGTACATGTCAGTATCCATTGTACAGTGGTACCAGAGTATGCGGAGGAAAAATATTAGTGCTAGAGGCAGGTATGTGCGCACAATGGCTAGAGAGCCCGGAAGGAACATGCGCACGGGGGCTAGAGAGTCCGGCAGGACCATGCGCACGGGGGGATAGAGAGCCCTGCAGGAACATGCGCACAGGGGATAGAGAGCCTGGCAGGAACATGCGCACAGGGGATAGCGAGCCCAGCAGGAACATGTGCATTAGGCTAGATAGCATGGCAGGACCATGCCCACGGGGGCTACAGAGCCCGGCAGGTACATGCCCACGGGGGCTACAGAGACTGGCAGGTACATGCCCACGGGGGCTACAGAGCCCAGCATGTACAGTACATGCGCATGGTGGCTAGAGAGCCTGGCAGGTACATGCACACAGTGGCTCTTTAGAGAGCCTGGCAGGTACATGCACACAGTGGCTCTCTAGAGAGCCTGGCAGGTACATGCGTGCGGTGACTAGAGTGACCGGTAGGAAGATGCGCACGGTGGCTATAGACCCTGGCAGAAACATGCGCACGGTGGTTAGAGACCCCGACAGGTACATGCGCACAGTGGCTAGAGAGCTATAAGAAACATGTGCACAGTCGCTAAAGATCCTGGTAGGAAAATGTGCGCGTTGTTAGAGAGCTCGGCAGAAACATACGCATGGTGGTTAGAGAGCCCGGCAGGTACATGCGCACGTTTGCTAGAGAGCCTGGCAGGTACATGCACACGGTGGCTAGAGAGCCGTCAGAACATGTGCATGGTGGCTAGAGAGCCGTCAGGAACATGCGCACGGTGGTTAGAGAGCCCGACAGGAACATGCACCAGGGGCTAGAGAGCCTGGCGGGAAATGTGCATGGGGGCTAGAGAGCCTGACAGGTACATGCGCACGGTGGATAGAGAGCCCTGTGGGAACATGCGCATGGTGGATAGAGAGCCCGGCAGGAACATGCACCCATCATTATACTGTATATACAGCACTAATAAAACATAGGGAGGAATGTAATGTCTCCCGTGTTTGGCGGCAGAGTGGGATGTCTTCCGAACTTGAACGCTTTTTTAAAGGGGCAACCACTTACAAGACGTGGTTTTGCCTTGTAAGTGATTGCCCTTTTAAAAATTTATCAGATTTTGACGGCATCCCACACTGTCACTGAACACGGGCGACATTCCATCCCGCCCCACAGAGATAGAACAAATGTCGATACAAGGTTGCTGGAACTAATTCTATTTGTGAGAGTTTATAATGTGGAGCTAACAGAAGCATGCATATCAGTGCTAGAGTGCCAGGTGGTTAGAAATAGAATGTACCATGAAAACTATATCGCGATATATGATGCCTCTTTTTATACAATGCAGGGTATACAGATGAACACACATGCCTGTACCTGCATCTGTGCGCTCAGCTGCTGAAGAATACACTGCACACTGAAAATCTCCCAGGGCTACTCCAACCTCTGTCCCTTGTGGAATTCCACACCACTCATAGGACGTCTTCCCAGCTATACACCCAGCATCCAGAATCTGAGGGAGCAGATATACTGGAAACCCAAACTCTTGTAATCTAAAACACAAGCAGTATTTAGAGACCGACCTCAGTATATGGGACTAATGAGACCCCAAATAAAACAATCAATGTTACAAACAGAGTTCTAGAAAGAACATTTATATGTCGGTAGTTAATTTGTCATTAAACAGAAATACATGCTAGTTATCTTATAGTGATTTATGATGCCTTGTTTATCTATATAACACTGACAGTTTATGAATTATACTTCTCTCACTGCCTATTACACTTGGTGGGGGCAGGAAACAGCGTTAGAGCTAAATATATGATTGCAGTTCTAATCCCTTATAGCACCAGAAGTGAGGGCAGGGTTATGGTTCTTTATTAAATTGAGCCCTAAATACAAATGAAGTGCTAGGGTTCCTTTTCCCTTTCCCCATCTGGTCTCTCTCTCCCCCCTACCCACTTTCTCGCTACCTATATTGTTCCTCTCTCCCTATTTTTTAATCTTTCTCCCCGACCCACTTCTTCCTTTCCTATATACATATCTTTCATTGTACTCTACCGACTCAAGGTGGCCATACACTGCTGTGACGTCTCGCAGCAGTGTACTGACACCCGGTACCCCGTGAGCCGCCCGATCGCACCCAGCATATACACATGTGCTAAATGCGCATGTGCAGAAGGAAAACATCAATCCCCCACGTGGAGCAAGTCAACCAAAATAAATACTTTAAGTGACTAACAGGATTCCCACTTCAGAATGAGGAATATGGTCTTACTCTGTAATTTCTATATCTAATGTCTCAGTTACAACACTTTTGAAGTGTGGTGAAGGGAAATATCAAGAGGTTCCAGTCACATACATTTATTCCACTTCTGACATCTATACAATATATGTATGAACCCCACCTGACTGCTAACACCTCAGGGAGTAGAGCTAATATCATACAGTTTCACCCTAATTTTCACATATAACCAATATAAATAGTAACAAAATAAAAATGTGCTTATATGCTACCATAAGAACTGTAGCACCAGTGTATATAAGGGACAATGTAATCCAAAATCAAATAATAATGTGCCTGTTATCAAATAATTCTGCAAGATGCATGGGTAATGGCAGCTGATAAAATCACCATGTGTAGGCAGCCAGCACTATGGTGGTTAATTATAAAATTGTACATTCAGAGGTGCTGGGTTAATATCCTGAAAGATGTAGCAGTCCATGGGGATAGTCTGATGGTGCAGTCCTTACTATTATCCATATAGGTGCAGGTGAGTGTGTAATCTGCAGCCACTGCAGGAGTTTAGGTACTGTGGTACACAGCATGAAGCTGCTGGGGGGACATGGGCGATGAGCTACTGGAGTGACAGAGGCAGAGATGTGTATAAGGGGCACTACTGTGGTCAATGTGTAAAAGGGAAACTAATTTTTGGCATAACAAGTATAAGGGGTACTAGTGTGTAGCATAACAAGAATAAGGGGCACTACTGAGACACCATCTTAGGGGTACTAATTAGGGGTACTACTATGTGTTGTCATATAAATCAGGTACACAAAATGCGGTGTAATGTGAATAAAACTGTGCTACTATGTGGCATAAAATTAATTAAGGGTACTGTTTGTTATGTAACCTCAGCCCTTCATTGTGAGACTATTGTCCCTTTATAAAGTATGGGAGGAAGGGCACATATTTATAGTTTGCAGGGGGTTTGCTGAAAACCTTAGTACTGACCCTGGCTCCAACTAATGGGATTGGGGTAGTAGTTTGTGGTAGGGGAAATTAGTTCCCCCACCTCTCCAGGACCACTCTAAGCCTGGTTATGGACCATGAAAGCATCCAGCATGTTGACGCTGATAAATGTTGACATGGTCAGACTGTCAACAATGTCGGTTTAACCCCTTCCCGACATTTGACGTACATTTACGTCATGGTCGGGATGTACTTCCCGACACATGGCATAAATGTACGTCATGCCATTAAACTGTCACCGCGTCTATAGACGCGGTGACAGAGGGACGATGTCTGCTGTCCCTGACAGCAGACATCTTCCCTCATTGCCCAGGGGGGGCAGCGATGCCCCCCCCCCATCGGCGATCGTTGCGATTGGCTGTTCAAATGTGAACAGCCAATTGCAGCGTTTTATGAGTTATGTGTATAATTTTGACTCTGCTGCCCCCTAGTGTCCAAAAAAAAATAAAAGGAGGTTGAAATAATGATTAAAACATAAAGTATACATATGGTCTATGTTAGTTATTAACTATTTTGAGTGGTATGATTATTTGTCTCACAAGCAGAAAATTTAACATTTTGCAAATTGCAAAATGTTCAATTTTTTTACGACATTTTGGTATTTTTCACACAAAAAAAAGACTGTATCGACCAAAATTTACCACTAACTTAAAGTACAATGTGTCACGAGAAAACAATCTCAAAATCACTGGGATAAGTAAAAGCAATACAAAGTTATCCCCACATAAAGTGATACATGTCAGATTTGAAAAAAAGGGCTCTGTCAGGAAGGCAAAAACAGGCTGCGGCGGTAAGGGGTTAAAGCAAGTCTAACTTTCATGTTGTCATTTTCATTATATTGACCTTTAAAATGTCAATATTTTCCAGGCATGATTTATGATCTTGACATTTTAACATCACTGACATTGTGAAGGCACACCAGTTCTGTCCTATTGCACAACTCTGCTGTGTAGCATATATGCTGTAGTTTCTGTTTGCTGCACACCCATTTAGGCTATTTTGCTAACATGCGCAGTGATCCATTGGACTCAGAGTCAACACCATAGCTGTCAACTTTCCATGACAAAGTGACCAAAGTACTCATAGGACCTCTCTTCTTTTGGAAGGCCATGGATGCAGCCTGGGTCATTATTCTGCTGACTGTACAAAAATGCATCCTCCAAATTACATCATTTGGAGGGAATCATTGAATCAATTTACATCAATGGAAGGGAATAGGTGATCTCTTAATACACCATGGCTCTACTTTGCACCACTTCATATACAGGGGCCACACAACAATGTACTTACATGTCAGTATTCCATGTTTTGGATCTGGTGTTAAAATATCCCCAACTAGCTGCATTCTGGACAGACATCAGAGGCCTCTGAAGGCCACACAGCATGGAGACAACATAGTCCTGGATTGTACCAGCAGCATCATACGGCTCTAGGAATTCTGGTCTGCTTAACAAACACACACACACAAAAAAACCACTTAACTAGCGAACATGTGGTTATTATAGTAATATAAAGTTATTTTATACATATGGTAATCTTACTAGATTGAAAATATTTTTAACAGAACAGTTGCTCTACTTTAAAAACAAAACAAAACAAACCCAGAAAACAGCTTATGGAGGTTTTAGCAGACACAGCCTACCGGAATTGGCAGAAAAAAGTGCAATACAAGCTGCCCACATGTATTTGAATACAGTCCTATTAAGGCATTGTTTTTTCTGCTGTTTTGAGTAGGCACCGCAGTATAAACGGTGTAAATCCCAGATCCGACCTGGCTTGGATCGGTGTTCCAAATACCGGGTGTAAAAGGGGTATCAGATACTGTGCATGACACAGTTTGAATCATATAAAAATTGGGGCAGATTTATTAAGCCTGGAGAAGAGAAAAAGTGGAGATAAAGTGAAAGGAGGTAACGCACCAGCCAATCAACTCCCAACTGTCATTTTCAAACACAGTTCATTGGCTGGTGCTTTATTTTAAGATTATCTCTTCTCCTGGCTTAATACATCTGCTCCTAATGGTGCCCATACACGCTACGATTATCGTATGCGTTTTGTACTTTATAAGTACAAAACGCATCACATATACGATAATCGCGGCGTGTTAAGTGTCTGCCGCATTCAGATCCGACGCGATGCGCGTCCCCGGGAGCCCGATATAGTAAAGTACAAAAAGGATGTGCAGGCACATCCTTTTTGTACTGTATCGCATATAGTCAAAATCAAATCAAATCAAATAGGACCAAAAAAGCGTAGCGTGTATGGGCACCATTAGTCGGTTACAGTGTGCATCGGATACAGTACAGGATATAGTGTGGGTCAGATACAGTGCGGGATATAGGGGTATATGTATAAAGCAATGATAACAGAGGAGAAGTGATAAAATGCCTGGTACTTTATCACTGGCCAGTCTGGTTTAAATGTATTGTATTTTTTATTTTATTTTTAATTCAGAAAGGTCTACATTGAATGTTGAACGATGTTAATGTTCTTGTTTTAAAGTGGCTCACCATTGGATCTGCTACTAACCCTAGGGCTGTTAAGCCTAACTAGATGTTGGACATTCAATCTGTGCCGCTATTGGGATTGTGTCGGATTTGGGATTGAATACCCCCCTAAACATCAATGGCCAATGTATCTGCCCACAAATAATGATTATCTAAAAAAGGTGGTGGTGGAGCGCTCAGATGTGCTGCATTAGCAATGTAAAAAATATATTATGATCAATTGGGTATCACATTAATATTTATTTTAATCTAGTATGTAGTACTTGCAAGTTTTAGATAATAATTATAAAAAAAAAACAATAAAAAATACACAATAAAAAGGAGAGGAGGAGGAGAGTTGGTCCAAGCAGGGCAGCCGAGAGAGGGGGGGAGCGGGTACAAATTACCCGGGCCCTCCCTTCCCCCTCCGTCCCTCCCGGGTAGCAACAGTAGCACATGCTGAGCCTGCTGTCAGCACAGCACATGCTGTAGGTGTGTGCTGCTGCTTAGATTACAGTTTTTAGAGTTTTCTTTCACCCTCCTTTAAACATTTTGGGGGCGTGGCCTAAGTGCGGGAGGTGCCCACACTTAGGCCACGCCTCAAAATTTTTACCGGGGCCCGGCATTCCTCTCGGCTGCCCTGGGTCCAAGTGGGGCTGTAAATAAGGTTATTCAGTGTCCAACAAAGGAGTGTGGCTTGGGCTGATGCCTTTCGTCGTCCTCAGACAACTTTATCAAAGGTGTAAACCTTATTTACATTAATGTGATACCCAACTGATATTTTTTACACTGCTAATGCAGCACATCTGAGTGCTCCACCACCGGGATACGGCCGTATTGTCGACCAAACTTAGGTTGACTGTCATTAGGTTGAGACTGTTGGCAACTAGGTCGACATGGATGAAGGTCGACAGGTGACAGGTGTCTATGTCGACATGGGACTAGGTCGACAAATGCGTTAGGTCGACATGGGGTTTTTTTTCACTGTTTTTTTGAGCCGACATGTGCCGACAGGCGGTATTTCATGCCCTACCATCCACTAGGGCGTGGTGGGAGAATAAAATAGTGTGCCGAGTGCAGCGAGGCACCGTGTCCGAAGCATTGTGAGCGAAGCGGGGCTGAGGTTGACTTCCAACTGTGTTCATGTCGACTGTGAAAAAAACCATGTCGACCTCGTGACCTGTCGACCTAAACCCTTGTCGACGTTGTCCCATGTCGACCTAGACACCTGTCGACCTTTACCCATGTTGACCTAGAACCCTGTAGACCTTGCAGCCTGTCGACCCAACGGTGTTGACCTAATGACTGTCGACCTGTTTTAGTTTTGTATCAGGTGCACAAAAGTCTTGACAATACCTTAAATGTATATTTTTACCTGTACTTTAAATGCCAGAATATAGTGGCACAACCGAAGCCTGATGAGACATTGAGGTGCGAGAGTGGCTGCGGTAAGCAGGATAAAAAGTCTGTACTACATCGTCCATCTTCCCAGGTAATGAGGTGACTGACTACTTTTGGCTGAAAGACTCTCTGATTCCCGCTGTTAATCCAGTGACATCCTTATGAGAAAATAAACATTCCAGAGATATTGGGGCAGATGCACTAGGGTTCAAAAATTATAAAGTGGAGAGTGATAAACAACCAACCAATCAGCTCCTGCTGTTTGTCACTCTCCACTTTTGAAGCCTAGTGTATCTAGCCCATTGTTTTATGCATAGAATATTTTTCCTGTAACTTAGATAAAAAGGGTAAATCTTATATTAACACCAATTTAATAAAATGCACATCATAATGTACAGTTTAGCTTAATTCAGGATTTATATTAATAAAGAGATACTGTATAATCTCAATCTTTTTTACATATTTAATTTGGTCATGCATGAATATTTATATTATACTGAAGAGTACCCAGAAATGTGCATCTTGGCAGAAGTTCATCTGGAAGATACACAATGAGGCACAATCTGAGTCCTTCCATACAGACAAAGACACCGCAAAACTAATTTAGTAGTCCTTAGTAGTAATTCTGTAGCCCTAATTTAGGGCTCAAGTAGGAGCTACAGTAGGAGCAAATAGACGGTGAGTACAACAGTAGCTCATAGCTAAATCCCAGCGTTGAAATAAAGCTAATAAAAATGAATGTGCTATATGCAAGCTGACAGCGTTTTCCTTGCATGCCACAAAACGTTTGCTGCCCTTACATTACAACATGGTATTTCCAGGTGCATACATTTTGCCAGATTTGCTTCTAGCTCTACTGGATTACCATTTCCTAAAACAGAAATGAACATACTACTAAATCAGTGGTTAGGGAACTCGGTCCTCATTACCCCACGCAGTGCATGTTTTGCAGGTATCCTCACAGAATCACACGTGAAATAATTAACTCCACCTGCGGACCTTATAAAATGTGTCTGTGAGTAATTAGTACACCTGCATACCTCCCAACATGACCCTCTCCAGGAGGGACACAATGCTCTGTTCCTGGACTTCCCCCTGAATATATGATTGCCATCACCTGTGTTGAACCTGGTTAATTGAAAAGAAAGGTGTTTCACCACAGGTGATGGCAATCATACTTTCAAGGGAAGTCCAGAAACAGAGCATTCTGTCCCTCCTGGAGAGGGTCATGTTGGGAGGTATGCACCTGTGCACCTGCTGGGTTACCAGCAAAACATGCACTGTGTGGGGTAATTAGGACCGAGTTCCCTGACCACTGTACTAAGTGCATCATCTAACTCAGTGGTAGCCAACCCTAGCCCTCGAGAGCTACCAACAGTTCACATTTTCCAGACAACCTAGCTGCTGCACAGCTGCACTCATTAATCACAGACACATTTTATCCCCTTCCCGACGAGGACTTTTTTGTTAATTTTTTTTTTTTTCCTCCTCGCGTTCAAATAAGCGTAACTTTTTTAATTTTCCGGCTATATAGACACATGAGGGCTTTTTTTTTGCGGGACAAGTTGTACTTTTTAATGGTACCATTGACTATACCGTATAATATTCTGGGGAATCAGGAAATAATTCAATGTGGGGTAAAAAAGAAAAAAAACGCAATTCCACAATTTTGCGCTGGTTACGGTTTTTTTGGAGTTCATAGTTCGTTTAAAATGATGGGTTATCTTTATTCTATGGGTCGTTACGATTCCGGTGATACCAAACTTATATAGTTTTCGTTATGTTTTACCACTAAAAAAAAAAATAGAAACTTTTACGTTTTTTCTAATTTGCGTCGCGTCGCCATGTTCTGCGGCTTATAACTTTTTTATTTTTCCACCTACGGACCTGGGTGAGGGCTCATTTTTTGCGGGCTGAAGTGTACTTTTTAATTAATACCATTATGGGATATGGGCGACTTTCTGATCTCTTTTAGTTATTTTTTTTTGGGTAGGCGATGCGACCAAAAAACGTAGTTTTGGCGTTGGGAATTATTTTCCGTTTACGCCTTTAACCGTGCGGGATAACTAATGTTATATTTTATTAGATCGGACTTTTAGGAACGCGGCGATACCAAATATGTTTATTTTTTTTATTTTTTATTTATTTTTATTTGTGAAATGGGGAAAGGGGGGTGATTTGAACTTTTAATATTTTTTTATTTTTATTTTTATTTTTAAACTTATTTTTTTTTTTTTTTTTACTTTTACTACAAGGCCCCCTAGTGTACTTGACCACTAGGGGGCGCGATCGCCTGTACTAGGTTCAGCCATAGAGCTCTATGGCTGAACATAGTGATTTTCAGCACTTCCTATTACATCCTGCCTCAGGCAGGATGTAATAGGAATGCTGACACGGCCAGCACAGGGGTCTACATTAGACCCCTGGCTGCCATGGCAACCGATCGGCACCCTCCGATCTCGCCGCGGGGGGCCCCGATCGGCGCCGGAGGGGGGCGCCCCCCCTCCGATCAGCTATTAAAGCACTGCGGGCGCTTTGCCCGCGGTGCTTAAAGGGTTAAACGGCCACGATCGGCGAACTCGCCGCTCGTGGCCGTGAGAGCAGGTACCTGGCTGTAATATACAGCCATTACCTGCTCTCTTTCAAGCCAGCTCACTCCGTGAGCTGGCTTGATTCCCCCGCAACCGACATATGACGTAAATGTACGTCATATGTCGGGAAGGGGTTAAAAGATACACAGATGGTGCTAATTACCTCAATTGTGATTCTGTGAGGAGACCTGCAAAACGTGCACTGTTGGTAGCTCTCTAGGACTAGGGTTGGCTACCCCAGATCTAACTACTTGTAAAGGGATCCGCCATTGGCGGGGTCACCAGAGTCCTCCCCCACTGTCAATGAAGGCATACTTACAGTACCTCCGTTAGGGTCTACCTGCTCTCTTACTAGGGTCTGTTCTGTCTAAAGGTCCCCATACACCAGGGCTGGGCAATTGCGGCCCTCCAGATGTTGATGAACTACACATACCAGCATGCCTTGCATCAGTTTCAGCATGGCCACATAGCAAAACTAATGCAAAGCATCCTGGGATGTGTAGTTCATCAACATCTGGAGGGCCGCAATTGCCCAGCCCTGCCATACACGGTCCATTTAACGGATCCGTTTTGTACTTATATAGTACACATCACATCGCATTGCATGCCTTGTGCATGCGATGCGATGTAAAGCAAGTACAAAAAGTATGTGCAGCACATACTTTTTGTACTGTACAATGAGATGTGCGGGAGCGCGCATCTCAAAGTACAAAACGGATCGCCGGCGAACGGACCGTGTATGGGGACCTTAACTTGCATTGGGAGCTATTGGAGGGGTGGGGCGTGACTCTGCTCTCACTGTGCATGCATGTTGGAGATAGAAGTCACAGAACAAATATAGCTTTCCTTTATTTCTAGATCACTTGGATATTACACCTTGGTTTGATTGCCAGAAAACGATTCCATGCATTTGTCCAGACAACCCAATCCGTAATACTTTTTTAAGTCTTTCTCTGGGCATGGCGGTCAAGCAATCATTTAGGGCACTTATTATTCGACCAACATCTTGTTCTTTTCCCTGAAAACATATTAAAGAAAAACTCATATAGTGACTTTAGGACTGATGTTCAACAAGGTTCAACCACTAAAATACGTAGGGTAATTGTAGTTACATGTTATACGGTTTTCTTTCATAAATACCACTTTCTTATAAATCTTTTACAATCATTTTCTCTAGAGCTGTTCGTAGTGTTTGTTGAACTATAACTGTTACTATAAAGACAAGTTTAAACACACCTAATGTGGTGATTAGAAAATGTTTGTTAGTTTATAAGGACACTAGTTAAAGGGCTGTCAAAATGACAGCATCTGCAATGTACTTTCACTTTGAGCTGTGACAGTTTTTAGCCCACAAACTCTCCACCCCACCCTCAGTCCCTATCTGCTCCAAACGTCAATCTCTGTCTTCTCAGCTCCCTCTCTGCCTATCCAGCAAGTTTAAAATAGATAAGTGTCCCTGCAAAAATTGCTTTCTTCTGCTATATCTATTAGCACACAAAGGAGTAATTTGGTCAGTGGAGTGGCCCCTAGTGGACACTTATGGTACTTTACATCACAGAGGTGAGGATTAGTTACAGAGATCAATTCCATATTACATTCCTGGACAAAGGACATCTTTGTTGCACTCTACAGCACACACATTTGGCATGTGCTTTCTTTTGAAAGCTTGGTACTTTCCAGGCACACTTTATATGGGATAGCAGGCTAATAGGCCTTTTATAAAGTGCTGCAGGACATGCTGTGCCACATAAATAGGATACTAAGATGGACTCGCAAAATACATGCAGACATACACCTATGGATGTAGTTTGAAGTATGATAACCTCCTGTATCCCCAATATTATATGTGTATACTGGGTCAGAGGATTGCCCAACCTAATGCATACCTCCCAACATGACCCTCTACAGGAGGTACACAATGCTCTATTCCTGGACTTTCCTCTTAATTAATGATTACAATCACCTGTGGTGAAATACCTTCCTTATCAATTAACCTATTTAAAACAGGTAACGGCAATCATAAGTCATAAATTAAGAAAGAAACCTAGAAACAGAGCACTGTGTCCCTCCTGGAATAGGTCATGGTGGGAGGTATGCTAATGTACACTAATATAAATAATCTGGGGGCATTAGACCATTGGATGATAATTATTAGCACAGAGTTATATACATTTACCAGATTGTACAATTTTATTTCTTAAAAAGTCTGCAGATAAAGATTAACTGCATACCTCCCAACATGGCCCTTTCCAGGAGGGACACAATGCTCTGTTTCTTGACTTCCCTCTTAATGTATGATTGCCATCACCTTTTTTAAACAGGGAAATTGATAAGAAAGGTGATTATAATCATAAATTAAGAAGCAAAGGTGCCCATACAGGTTCCGACTCTGCCGATGCGATGTGTGCTATGAGATGCGCACTCCCGCGGCGTCTCATTGCACAGTACAAAAATGAGTCTGTTTTTTTTTTTTTTAGTTATGGATGCCAATCCTGAATCCCGGGATTGAAAAATATTCCCCGTGATTGGCATCCCTAGTTGGGAGGTACGTGATAATTAAATAAGCACCAAACATAGAATTTAGGTAAAATGAAATGATTTTTGAATGTTTGCTAGAGAAGCCTGAAGAACACACATACACAGTAAATGGAGGTGGTACTCCATACTTGCCTACCTGACCCTCTCTATGAGGGAGAAAATGTTCTGTTCCATTGAAGTCCCGGAACAGAGCATTTTCTCCCTCATGGAGAGGGTCAGGTAGGCAAGTATGTGGTACTCTGGTTAAATAGTATATAATCACCACAACTTCACAGTTACCAACGTTTCTGTATTATTATAATAGTTTCATCAGGACAAGGCTGAAGTCAGCTTTTTATTCGGCCACTTGTTATTCATGCTCCAGCTTCTTATTAATTTCTTATTTGTGATCCAGCTTCTTATTCAGACCATGTTATATTAAAAGCAATAAAACTAGTTATTTTTGTATACATGAAATTTTTTTAATAAGAAGCTGGGAGCATGAAGAAGAAGCTGGCCGAACAAGAAGATAACTTCAGCTATGTATCATCAGGTGCATGCAGACATACAGTATGGGGAGATTTATAGAAAAAAATAGAGAGAGATAAAGTATCAGTCAATCAGCTTCACTCATTTTACAGGCTGTGTTTGAAAAATGACAGGAGCAGATTGATGGAACTGTATCTCTTTCCGCTTTCTGTCACCCCAAACTTTGATAATCTGGGTTCCGGATGATAGGTCTACAATCTATCAATAGGTCAACATGTACTAGGTCGACATTGACAAATGGCCAACACTTGTAAAAACGTCAACATGACAATGGTCAACATGCATTTTTTTCCGATTATTTTAATCTTTTGGACTTTTCATACATTCTATATGAATTAGTAAACAACCTCATCACATTGTGGTGAATCAGGGACAAACTTCTTGTAAGTATGACTGGACTTCAGTGTTTATTGTACTCCGTTCTTACATTTGGGGCACATCTTGGGGGTCTGCAGCTCTCCAGCTGCTGCAGAACTACAAGCTCCAGCATGCCCTGCCTCGGTGCACCACGTCTCTCACCTGGGGTCCAAAGTCACTATCTAGTCCTGCCTTGGTGTCACGTGTCTCGCTGAACAGCACATCCCTTGATTTAGGCTCCAGCAAGACGGCTTTCACTGAACTGGTGCCCACATCAATGCCCAGAACTAGGGAGCACTCGTCTTCCTCCATCTGTACTACTCAATCTCTCATCTGTCACTAAGCAGTCACCTGACCTCACCTGGCTGTAGCTTCTTGGCTAGCTGTACCTTTATGTCTCCAGCAGAGGAGCCATTACCATAAAGTCCAGTGCATTAGAAAATACCATAAATGTGATCTTCAAAAAAATGGCGCCTTCACCAAAACCTGGAACTGTAATGGAGACAGTTATTGATACATAGTGTTCTAGGACGTAAACAAGGAAGAGGGAGGAGATTAGAGTGGACACTGCTCTGACACATCAGGCACTCGTGAGTTCCATGGAGTGGACTAGAGCTTGCTCTGTGACTGTGACAGCCTGCTGCTGCTAGAAGAGTCAGTGGTGGGGACAGAGGCCGGCCATACCAGGTCAGTGACCGTATTATACTAATTACAAAGTACATGATTATTCAGGACCCAGGAGAGGAGAGACAGCAGTCACAATACAGGGCAACTGTGTATATCTAAAGTGCAATCCCCTCTCCCCATCTTCAACAAGACAATAAAGATTTATATGAATAAATGTAGGATAAGCACAGAGATTAACTGTAGAGAATGTATGAGATGATTAGTCTTATTCTATAGAGAACTCTCTCCCTCTCATAGGTATCCATGTCAGTCGAAGCTTTTTATTATGATCTGGGAGGAAACTGCAGGTATACAAACTGCATTCACTCCAAACATATACTGAATTTAGGCAATAGGTATTCAGTTTAGACTTTTGTTAAAAAAAAAAAAAAATCCAACTTTACTTGGAACGCTGATATTTTTTGTGAACTATGTAGTGTTACATGCTTGTACTTTCTTTTGTGAGTTTTTTTTTTTTTTTTTTAGCATAAGTAATAAGGCTAACAGTAGGGTACATTGTTGAGGAACTAAATATCTATTGTTTGTGTTGTTAGTAGCCTACTACTATAAATATGAGTCAGATTCATCCACACTTCAGTAATATTAAATCTTCTGTTGGACTTTCAAAGATTTCCGTACTAGGGGCCTAATTTTGATTGCCTTGTTCCCCCCCGCATTCATATGGGGGAGTGATGCTTTCCTTGCAAGCGGGCACGGCGAACCTCTAGTTCGCATTTAGCAGTGTGGGCAGGGGGCATGGGGTGACAGGCTGCGCCCATGGGAACTTCTAGCATTTCATGGGTGTTCCCATGAACAAGCTGGAGGTTCCCATGGAAATTAGTGATGCAGCTGACGTCAGCGGATGTCAGATGCTTGCCCTTTTCCTGTACAGTGTTACACCAGAGACTGCCTTAAGCTGTGTACACATGGCGGCGATAGGGGCTGAAATCGCTGGAAATATGGTCGCTTGTGACCATATTGCCAGTGATGGGAGTGTGCCCCAGCGATAAATCGCTGGGTGCGCGCTCCCGTTTTCAGCCCCGTTCTAATCGCTAGCCCAGCTGATTTCCTCTGCGGCACCGCCCGGCAGAGGTTCCCTTTCATCAGCGACCATCTCTGGTCGCTGATGAAAAGGAGAAACTGAGCAATATATTGCTCAGCCATATATTGCTAGCAATATATGGCTGAGCAATATATCTCCCACGTGTGTACGGGGCTTTAGTTTTGCATGCACCTTCCAAATCATTCGATGGTCGGCAACCATCGAATGATTTGGCCCACATACCCAAGGCTGCGAATGCATGATTATGCAAAACATCCATTCGCAGCCGTGCAGGGGAATTTACCAAGCGAGGGGGGCGCGGGTGGCTGTGCGAGCGATGGACGGCGTTTTATCCACAAGAAACGCTGTGGACCAGAATAATGCCCTAGGTCGCTGTCCCTTCAGTGGTGAGGACAGGTGCCGAGGACGCAGGCTCTGGGGTGGCAGTGAGGGTGCAGGCGCTGAAGAACAATGTTTGTGGGAATGCAGACAGATGATTGTTTAGTGAGCGAATAATAGGTTATGTTGTCCTGACACTTACTGTAAACATTAATATAAATGTTTGGAAACCATAAGCACTTCTGGTAGACATTATCAATGATAGTTCCTAAAGCCCTTCCTGTACTGTTTAGCCTTTTCTGTCACAAAAAGCAAACCTTGATCTTTGTCATTTGTCTTCAGGCCAGTGGTGTTCTAGGATTATGGAAACAATACTGAAATGGAAGTGCAGTATATGTACCTTCTGCCTTTTTACCTTAGTATCGTTTGGTGGTAAGTGGAAATTAAACTGTTAACAACATCACAGCCAATAGCTAGTTAGCATGTCATTGTGCCAGAAACTGAACACTCATCAGACTCTTTTGCATTGCAGGTGCTCAGACTCTGCCATCAGTTGTGCGGCAAGATGCTGTGCTCGGAGTCTCTATCCCGGATGTAGTCACTCTAGTAAATGGCAGCTCTAGAGACATAAACATTACTGTCAAGTAAGACTAAGTAGATCTGTTATAATCTATGTGATTGGACAAACAATGTTTATGCTATAGTACTTAAGTTTTACATTAGTGATGTCTATATTGTGACTTGGTTTTCTATGCATCTTATTCTACTATGGAGTAGATGGATGATCTAAATACAAATCACATATCAGTGTGTTTCTTTGGGGGCGATTCAGACCTGATCACTCAGGTCTGAATTCGCTACCCCGGCCGATTGTTTGTTTGGGGTTTGCGCATGTGTGAACCCCCGGAGCGAAAGGCTTCGGCCAGTTTCACACTCGCCGCGGCGTTCACTCACTGATGGGCGCGCAGGGGGTGGACAGAGGGGATCGCCCAATACTTGATGGGCGCACCAATGGAAAAGCTGCGCGTACCCCTGCGAATGCAGGCGTGTCCATGCATGACATCAGTGCCCGCCCCCATTTCGGCCATCTCCGTCCAAGAGAAAAGTATAGACTTACTAAGGGAGGAAGAACCATTTGATGGTGAGCCACCGTTGATGATTTTTACTCCATGCGGCCGCATGCGAGCGGATGTGTAAGCGTAAACATCCGCTCGCATGTTCCTGCGGGAATTCACTCACCAGGGAGCGTGCATTTATCTGCTCACTAAGCAGCAAGTACACGATGCCTAGGAAGCAGGTTTGAATCAGGCCCTTAGTGAGAGTATTGAACTCCACCTATCTAGATAACGGCTTATTACCGGGCCCTAGAGCTGTGAAGAGCCAGGATACAGGAACTCTGATCTGCCACTTTGAATGAAACAATCAGACTGCATTGTAAATGATCTCGTAGCGTCCATGTAGCCATACAGTACCTGAATCTGTTGTCTTCTCGCAATGGATGGAACATGTAGATATAGCAACATGGCAGTTCCCTCTACACATCACGTCGGCAGATTGAAATTTTGCACATTGGAAATCAAATCCAGAAATGTTGGGAGGTTATGTCTGGTGGTATGAGTCATATGGTCAACATTAATAAGGTCGACCACTATTGGTCAACATGCCATAGGTGGAAGCATGAAAAGGGTCGACAAAATGGTACACACAAGCAATAGGTTAACATGGAAAAGATGCCATATGATTTTTGCGATCTTCTTAATATCGACCTGCCAACCGCATCTCTGTCTGGCTACAGTGCCCATGTTCTAGAGCATTGGTCTTCAACCTGTGGCCCTCCAGATGTTGTGAAACTACATGTTCCAACATGCATTGCCACAGTTTTTCCTATGAGAGCATGCCAAAACTGTCAGGGCATGCTTGGACATGTAGTTCTACAACATCTGGAGGGCCACAGGTTGAAGACATGTGTTCTAGAGAGAAAGCATAGCTAAAGTCATCATCCCTGTCTGTCTGTCAGACAGTTTTTTGTAAATACACCTCCTAGTTTTGATTTATCACCGTTCCTAATTGTGTCTTGCAATTGTAGATGCTGTATAAACAAATGTTACAAAGAAAAATACAAAACAATGTCCTCAGTGGTGGACATATTGTTGAATCCTAAAATGATTGCCAATAGCTCTTGTGGCCAGGAATTTCATTGTCCATTAACAAGTCTGCATACTTTTTATTTCTTCAGTGCTCCACTGAATGACACTGTGGTGTTTGCTTTCAATATTACCTATTCTTCAAAGAATAAAACCATTGTCCGTCTTCCAGAAGAAGTAAGCATTTTGTAGCACACATCTTTATTTGCTTTATTCTGGTTTCTTTTATCCAATAGAATGTGTTCTAGCACCCTGTACCCAATCAATGAAGAGCGCATATTTTTATTTTTAAAGTTCAAAAATGTAGAGTTGATGTAATGGTCCACACACACTGGGTATGATTATGCCCAGCGTGTATGGACAGCAATGACCGCTGTCATTGCTGGAGGGAAAGCCGCTCAGTGCATACACACTGAGCGGCTTTCCCCCTGCCCGGCGTTGTGAGCAGGGGGTGGACGGCAGCGCTATGCAAAGCCATCTACAAAGCCACTCATCTGCAGGTAATACCAGCAGATGAGCGACTTTTCCGGTGATGATACTGTAGCGTGCATCACCATTCACCGCCGGGCTGTACATGCTGGGTGACTTTGAGCTGAAAGCCGCTCAAACTTGTTTTTTTTGAGCGGCTTTCAGCTCAAAATCGCCCAGTGTGTATGGGCCTTAAGATTACAACTATTGTAGCTCTAGCAGTACATCATTTATAAATCAAAATATGCTCTTCACTGCTTAGGTGCAGGGTGCTAGAAAGAACACAAGTAATAACATATGTAAAGTAGTACACATTTCTGAGTTGATGTAATCCAGTTTGTTAGTTTATTTATATTGAATAGATTTTTCCCATCTCATGATCTCCAGTGTATAATCCTTCAGACATGTTGCTGTTTTCAAACTACGGGCAGCTGTAATGGGGTGAGAGTCCGGCAGCTGTGTGGGATGCTAAGGGGGCAATCATTGGCTAGGCAAAACCTATGTGTACATACTGTATTTCTGTAATTGGTTACTAATAAACCCACTAGCCTCCACAACTTCTCAGTTCTTATAATAACATACAATATGTGACCTTCCAGCATTTCTAGTTTACATATTCATCAAAGTGTACCCTTCAGATGCATAGCTTAAGTCCTGAGGCTTGTCCTCTGACCCCTGCCACACGCTTTCTTTGCCTGCTTACATCCTGCCATCAACCCACCTGCCACCTGCTTGCACCTTATGTAATCTGTCTGTTGCCCCTTACTACTAGATTGGAAGCTCTTCAGACCAGAGCAGCTCTGCCATACTCAAACACCCAGTGTCCATCTTTGACCACCAGCCCCTAGTAGTACGTAGACCAAGTCCTCACTACTTACATTTAAGCTGTAATGTGTATTGAACTGTGGCATTTATTTTACCTGTAATCTATTTCTGTTATTTATTTACTGTAATGTTAAGTTTTGCCTCCCTGTACTGTTCCTTTGTACGGTGCTGCAAAACTCTTGTGGCGCCTTATAAATAAAATAATAATAATACTTTGTAATATTCATTCTCCTTTGCCCCAGGTTGTCCTATTAGACAAGACTGTTGGTTCTGTGTTCACTGTGGCTGCAGAGGATGTGGGGCAGCTCACTGCCTATCTGTACAACAAAGACTCTCACAAGACTGGGTTAGTCCACAACAAGAATGCTATTATTCGTGTTGCTTGTTTTTGTAGACCGTGTGGACACTTTTATCTGCAAATAGAATGCATCTTATTCCACTTCTGCTTTTCATTAGGCAACTGTGTACACAAGAAACAAACAAGCATAAATCAGTAATAAACTAATGTTTTCGGAGCTGTTAAAATACGTGACAGCTGTAGCAATGGGCCAGAATGTATCAAGCTTCAAAAAGCGATAAAGTGAAGAGTGATAAACAACCAGCCAATCAGCTCCTACCTGTTATTTTTCAAACCCAGCCATAAGAAGCTGATTGGCTGGCTGTTTGTCACTTTCCATTTTATCACTTTTTGAAGCTTGATACATTCTAGCCCATTGTGTGTTACACAGTATATCTCACAACGTTCCTAGCTGGGAAATCAGGAAAAATAAGCTTAAAATAATAATTCCACATTATCCCCAATTTCAATAGAGCCAGAAAGCCTCTCTGGGAGACAATACCATTTTTGATCCCTGAAAATCAGGATTGCGCCATTGTACAGGTTAGGGGAGCACAAATTTTGTATTTGCCAATAGGAAGAAGGAATATTTACATAAAAGATGGCAGAAATGGAAAATCTAATTTAGCATGTAAATACCAATGTTTAATGTGTGTAAAGATGCTGCTAATCCATGTGACAGTGCTACTGATGAATCTACTGCCAATTGCATCCTCCTTTGCTAATTTCCCTCATATTTTAGGCCAAGAATTCGGTTCCTGGTGATCCACAGTCGTGCCGTGGAGGTGTTAGAGCAGGTTATTGGCTGGATTTATTTTTTGGCATGGTCCGTGTCCTTCTACCCACAGGTGTTTGAGAACTGGCGAAGGAAAAGGTGATGACCATGTGAGCAATACATATAAATTACTGTACAGCGGCCAAAGCCAGAGTCCAGTCTGAGTTGAAATGTGCTGGCAGAATCATATTAAACATATGCTTATGGGCATTGACAAATGCAGGATTTTTAGAGGGGGTTTCCAAATGTAATCCAAAGTCTCCCACTCTGCAGCACATTGGAGTAAGTACGGGAGTCTGGGGGAGCGGTAACAGCACTGACAATTAGTCTTTCTATACACTGGATACTGTATGGAATACAGTATTGATATTTAACAGTACAGATGGTCTATAGTATAGGCTATTTCAAACATTTAAATAAGAGTAGTGGTCAGGAAAAGGTTAAACATTCCATAATAAATAAATACACAGACTTAAGCTCATATTCTCCCACCTCATGTTAAGGCTCCTGGCTCTTCCTCCTGACAGCTACTCTCTGATCTATTGCGATGTTATTATATACCAGTGCTATTGTTGTCATAATTTAAGGCACTTGCCAAGAGGAGGGTGGTTTCTGTGCAACCAGAATCCCCCCCACCCCCCTGCATTTGCCTATGATGGGGAGGACAGAGAAGGTGCCTGCTAGCTGCAATGTGTTCTCAAAAGTGGTCCTAATAATGTAGATGTGTTGAAAATGTATGTGATTGTCATTCTACACTTTCAGTGTGTTATCTATGTAACCAATAGAACACTTGTGCCATCACATGCACACATCTGAATTGAATAATAATTGTGCTTTTTAGTGATTGCTGTTGAGGAGATGCATGCTAAAACACATGTATGGGATAAATCTGCTAACATTGGGGCTAACATGCAGTTGTATAGAGTTTACATCTAAATTATTCAAAATGTACTCCCCAAAGTTGTTATAGTACAAAATATACACAATACAGTCTGTCTATATCTGAACAGTGATATTAATAAAAAAAAATTAGAAAAAGTTGTTATAGTACATTGGTTCCCAACCTGGGGTACTAGTACCCCTGGGGGTACTTGAAAATAATACTGGTAATGGCAGACGATGAAAAGGTCTTTTGATGGCTGAAGAAGACCCATTGCCATGGAGACAAACCTTGTTGCGTCATATGCCTGACCAGCAATCCACTGGGAGCTTCCCATGCTGCCCTCAGACATCAGCAGTCATCTGCCCAGCACTGACAAAGGTGGAGGAAGCAGCGGCATTAATCCTACCGGTGTTAGCTGGAATCCTGGAGATAATACACAACCAGTGTCTAGACACAGAAGGGCATGATTCCTGGCTGTATACTACTCCTCCGCTCCTCCTTAATATAAGGACATGCATAAGGATCCGCATACCGCTAAGTACTGTCCATATTTCAAAATGAGAGGAGGGGGTACTTATCAATGAAAAGCCTAATCAAGGGGTACGGGAGAGAAAAAAGGTTGGGAACCACTGTTATAGTACAAAATATACACACTATAGTCTGTCTATATCTGAACAGTGATATTAATAAAAAAAAGTTAGAAAAAGTTGCATTTATCATGAAAATCCAAATACACACAGATGAAGTTATAAAAAGTATGACAACTGTATGAAGAACTAATTAAGCTAAAATAAATACAAGAAACTTGTAGGGTTTTAATCCTTGCAGTCTGCTTGCGATCCTGATGCGCGTTCACGTATAGCAAGACTGATAGTCTTGGCTGCATTGACTATATAGTGCAGATCTTCACTATATAGTCAAAATTGTGCCACTGCATGCCGTGCGATGCGAGTCCTGATACGATCTGATCATATCGGGACTCGCATAGCACGGCATATCTACCATGTGTACACACCATAAGAATGATAGAGATTTAAATGCAATAACGTTGCTGCAATATCCACATGCGAATGTTCATGTGGATATATACAGTCGGGTCCATAAATATTGGTACATCAACACAACTCTCATATGTTAGGCTCTATACACCACCACAATGGATTTGAAATGAACATGAACTGCTTATTTATGGACCTGACTGTATGTATACAAGAGGATCATGGGGGAGATTCTCTAAGCTACAAATGCGGTAAAAACCCCGTTATCTGGGGTTTTACCGCATTTTGGGATGCTGTAAGCATCCCCCGCCGGGTTACCGCAGCGGGGGGCATCGCCAGAAAAATTTGTCAATGCCCCATAGAAGCCAATGGGCTTCTACCGCATCCCCGCCGCCCCGCATCGCCCCCTCACCTGTGTCGGCAGCACAGAGCTGTGCTGCCCGGACCTGTGACCTCCTCCCTGCACTGATCCTCTTCCAGGTGCAGGGATGAGGAGAGCCCGGCGCAGCAGCAGCAGCGCCGAGTGTGGGAGGGAGGGGGGAGCCGCCGGGACCTGCTGGGACCCGGCGACTCTCACCGCAAAGGACAGCTCTTAACGCAAGAGCTGTCCTTTGCTATAATTATCGCAAATGTTAGAACATATGCGATAATTATAATTGCGATGGGCGGCAGAGATTCTTAGAGAATCTCCCCCCATATACGAGTTCAGTATGTCAACATTTCAATGGAGCTCAAAGTTAATGCTGCCATAATGTCGACATGTTGAACATGCTAACATTATGCATGTCAGAAGTGAGAATGTCAAAGGTATTTTATTTTACCCTAACCGCAGACTAACCATAATGCTCATATGTACATGCGTGATGTAGACATGTCTAATGTGAGCAAAAGTGTGCTCTGGAACTCACTGTTAGTTTTTTTCTCACCATTGGCCTCTGTGTGGTTCTGGAAATAGCAATGGTGAAAGCCCCGCTGAAAATTCTCCTAAACTGCATCCCTGAGTGCCGTCACCGTTCCACATTGCTCCAAGTATGTACTGCAGTTCTACATGTAAAGACATTGGGTTCACATCCGCTTTCTTCTCGCTATTTCAGTGTTGTGGGCCTGAGTTTTGACTTCCTGGCATTAAATCTTACTGGCTTCATTGCATACAGTGTTTTCAATGTTGGAATTTTCTGGATCCCCTATATTAGGGTATGTCTTCATCTTTGAATTATTATTCCTACATAAGCTTATAACTGTATAACAAATCTGCATACAATTCTGTTCTAGGAACAATATCTTCACGTCTACCCTAATGGTGTGATCCCAGTTGATGCCAATGATGTCTTTTTTAGCCTTCATGCTGTAGTGCTAACACTTGTCACAATAATTCAGTGCTGTATTTATGAGGTAAGTGATGGCCAACCCTTTGGTGTCCTGCTTTGTTGCTTCGGAATTTAATTGGTAAGTAGCAACCACATATACCTGGCCAAGGGAAGTATGTTCTACCAAATGTATCCTGAAGCAAATAACTAGGTGTTGACCATAGTACGAGTGTTAACCATCATTTATGTAGTACAGCTTAAATAAATTATAACTGGAGTCTGATCGTTGCCACGGGCATCACCTCGACTCCTTAGGTGTTATTATCCCATTGAGCACTTGTGGGTGAAGTCTGGTAATCACCTCAGACATGATTATGATCATCTTACTGCATTCTTTGCCTGTTTGACATCACACTTCTTTGTATCAGATATTCATCTAGATTGATAATTGTTAAAATCCTATTTGTATGCATGTTTGATACATGAACTGCTTATGAAATAGGGATCTTTTAGGTATAAAAAAACAGGTATTTCCACTGTCTGTCACTAATATATACACATGAAATAACGGTACTTGTTTCCTAGCATGGCCACACCGATTTGTATCGGGGTTATCGTGTCGGAAAAATCGCATCGGTCGCATCGCATGCGGCGCGATCGACCCGATTTTTACATTGAATCAAATGTGAATAGGGCCCCTGGGACCCTATTTTACATTGGATTCAATGTAAAGTAATCCCCAGACCCCAAATTTGACCCCCTCATCGGCACCCCACGATTGACGCCAACCCGAAGCGTGGCGAGCGGCGGCGGTACGCGTCCTCCAAACTTTCCATACCCCTACTATCCACGTCGGCGTGGAGAATATAAAGTGTGGCGACCACACCGAGCCCGAAGCGTGGCGAGCACAGCGTATAACTTCACAGTTATACGCTTCCCCTCGCGGGGCTCGCCACACTGCGGGCTCGGTGGCTCGCTGCGCTCGCCACACTTTATATTCTCAACTCCACGCTGACGTGGATAGTAGGGGTATGAAAAGGTCGGAGGACGCGCACCGCCGCCCCGGGCGGTCTCGCTGCGCTCGCCACACTTCGGGTTGGCGTCAATCCTGGGGTGACGCTCACAATGGGGTTGCTTAACTTTTTAACCATGACGGGGCCATATACAATGTGAAATGGGTCATATTGGCCCATTTCACATTGTTTGCTATGTAAAATGGACTTAATCAAGTCCATCTCATCTTGTGCCATTATAATGGCACAAGACCGACGCGATGCTCCCGATTTCAATGTTAAAAATATTTTAACATTGAAGCCTATGGCAAGGTCGCGTCGGTCGCGTTGCGGGCCATGTTAATGCACGCGACCAACGAGATGCTCCCGATTTTGCCTTTGCCGGCAAAATGGACCTGATTTCAAAGGAAATCGGGTCCATCGCGGCCATCGTGTACCTTAACTTTAAGGTACACGATGGACAAGATTGTGGCCGTTCTAGGAAACAAGTACCGAAATAACAATTTTTTTCAATTACAGTAGGGGTATTCGGATTGCTGACAGACCATGTCTAGGTCGGCATGCAAAAGGTCCACATGTCCATTGGTCGACATGTGAAAAAAGTCAACATGGGCTTTTCACAATTTATTGTCACTTTTGGGTTTACCATGCACATTAACTCCAACTGTAAATGTTAATGGGGCAGATGTATTAACCAGCGTTAAGTGCAAAAATGCACTTAACGCTGGTTAACTGGGGGGGATTACGTCTGTCCTAATGTATTACTAGCGCACCTAACGTGCGCTAGTGACAGCCCGCCGAGTTACGCTCTGCGGGGCTGTCCCTGCAATCCCCCCCAGGGATTAACGGCCGGGGTGATGTATTAACAGCCTTCAAGGCGTTAATTCACCCCGGCCACTTCGCCAGCTCAGGGCTAGCGTTGTCCTATCCCCCACTATGGGGACAACGCTAGCTCTGCGTCTGGCTTGGGCTGCGCTGGAGATCTCGCGGTTTTAGCGAGATCTCGCGCATGCCCAGTAAGCCGGGCAGGGGGGACGACGGCGACTGCGCATGTGCGGGGCGGCGAGGGAGCCGATAAGGAGAGCCGTTAACGCTGGGGATAACGGCTTTCCTTATCGGCTTTGGGGGGGTTAATACATCTGCCTATAACGTTTGCCCGCTTCTCCACGTTATGCTGGAGAAGCGGGACTCGTTATTCTCAAAACGTTATAGGCAGATTAGTACATCTGCCCCAATGTGTGCTGAGTTCAGATGTAGCAGAGCAGCGAGGCACCTGGCCCAAAGCATGGCGAGCGAAATGCATGTTGACCTTTTGGTGCCGGCCTTGTCTGTGAGCTGATCCACACCCTGCAGCAGGTTAGCCTGTTCTACATACAAGTCTTGAAATAAACAGGCAACTAGCGACTTATAGCATTGGATTTTTTGAGTTTTCAAGAACGTACAATGGGGGTTATTCTGGTTCGTACGTTTGCATTCAAATACGCATGCAAATTCGCATTCGATTGCTTTTTAAAAAATCTGCGCATGGGCATTTCTGCGCATGCTCCGGGGGCTCGCACCCACCCCTGTGGGCGTGGGGCAGTGGCGGGTAGTTACGCCCATGGGAACGCTCATCATTTCATGGGCGTTCCCAAGAAAACAGTGGGCATTCCCGTGGAAATCACCCAGTGACGTGGGAGTCAGGGGCAGGCCGCTGACATCACCGAATGTCAGCTGCATGCCATTTTCCCCTTAGGAATACACGCAAAGCTAAGACATCTGAGAGCGTCTTAGTTTTGCGTGTACCTTCCACATAATTCGATGGTCGGCGACCATGGAATGATGTGGACGTTTCCCCATAGGCTACGAATGCTAAACGTCCATTTGCAGCCGTGCGAGGGGATTCGCCCTGCAAAGGGGGATGGCAGCATATGCGAACGGCAGGCAGCGATGCATATAAACCAGAATAAGGTCCAATGTGGATTGGTTGGTTCATATGAAATTCACATGAAAATCTTGCTGATGTCACAGCAGTTTGTTTATAGGGAAAAGGGATATGTCAGTATTTTTCTTTCTTCCACTGATGTCACAGCAGCTCATATGACTGCATCAGGGTCTTGTATTGAATCCCATTAGTACATTGTCCCTAGCAGATAACCTAATGTCAATTTTAGGGTTTAATGATCTCTTTAATATTTTATTCTGTTAATTAGCCATGAAGTAGCCATTTATTCTTTTAAGCAAATGTATAACAGGAATTGACACCTGTGTAATAAATACAATATATAATTGAATTGTCTTACAGTATAAAGAGTAATATGTTTATAATATTTCTATAGCAACCTGTTGAACTATGTCTAATATTGTGTCCTTGTTTTTAGTAAAAAGTAGCCTTGCTCAAATTATATTTTCTAATGTTTTCTAATCTGTTCACACAGCGAGGGACCCAGTTGGTTTCTAAGGTTTCAGTTGGACTTCTGGTCATTGCCTGGGTATTTGCTTTCTCCATGTTGTTTGTTGCAGTGGCAGGAAAAGTCACCTGGCTTCAATTCTTATTCAGCTTTTCCTATATAAAGCTGGCAATTACCCTGGTGAAGTACTTTCCGCAGGTAACAAATATTAACAGATGGACCATGTTTTTGTTTTTGTATTTTTGGTACTTTTGTATTATCACAGCGCCCCCGATTTCCATCGCAGGGCATTGTACAACCCAAAAATCGCGTCGCATCGCATGCCATGCCATATGATCGCATGCGATGCGATGAGACGCGATTATACCCGATTTTTAATTGTACAGGCACCCAGACCCGATTTTACATTGTACACCCACCCTGATGGGTAATGACAATGTTAAATGCCCCCCCATTGTTAACGCCACCCCACTTTCAACGCTAACCGGAAGCGTGGCGAGCGGCGGCGATATGCGTCCTCTGACCTTTTCATACCCCCACTAT
The DNA here is from genome assembly GCF_055691185.1 of Crinia signifera. Classification (NCBI taxonomy): domain Eukaryota; kingdom Metazoa; phylum Chordata; class Amphibia; order Anura; family Myobatrachidae; genus Crinia; species Crinia signifera. Next base: position 74,464,997 of record NC_139218.1, on the reverse strand, counting down.
CCACGTCGGCGTGGAGTTAATTTTATATAGTGTGGCATAATACTTGTGAAGTAATATGCGTCCCCTCGCGGGGCATGCTGCGCTCACCACGCTTCGGGCTCGGTGGCTCGCTGCGCTCGCCGACGTGGATAGTGTGGGTATGAAAAGGTCGGAGGACGTGTACCACTGCCCCTTACGGGCTTGTTGCGCTCGCCCCTCTTCGGGTTGACCTGGATCGTGGCGTGGCGTTAACAATGGGGGGGCATACAATGAAAAATGGGGTCTGGGGGGAATTTAACATTGGGCCCAATGTAAAATCGGGTCTCGGGGACCATTTTTACATTGGGTCCAATGTAAACATCGGGCGGGTCGCATTGCATGCCATTATAATGGCATGCGATGCGACCGATTTTCAAAGTGCGTTATATATATATATATATATATATGAAAAAAGGACGCACTCTCCAGGTATTTTTTAAATGCAAATAAAATCAGCTATGTATTTGAAAAATCATCAAGGAAAAAGTAGCATGGTATACTCAACGTAACGTAGCGTTTCAGTCCATATAAGGACCTTCATCAGGAGTTTGACAGCATGGGCATCAAATATACAGGCACAGCGTGGACCACACAGCAGGTTCCTACAGCTGCGTCCCCTCGCGGGGCTCGCTGCGCTCGCCACACTATATAAAATCAACTCCACACTGATGTGGATAGTGGGGTAATGAAAAAGTCGGACAATATTAGACTAGTTGTACTTTTGAATAGAATGGATGCATTTTAGTAAATTGTATTTCCTTATGTTTCAAAATGCGTACACCTTGTTTCAGTGAGGCAGCAGCTGCATTGTGTGTTAATTCCTGTACATGTAAAAAAAGGTATAAAAATAATTCAATTGGAGCCTGAGCATACATTTTGATTCCAGCTCTTTCTTTAAAGTGTTTTTGGTGTCAGACCCAAGCTGATATTGCTAATCTGATAGCTTTCAGGGGGTATGCAATCATCCGCTGCTATTTCCAACGGGGTAATTAGCGGTGGGGCCCTATTCAATGCTGTCTTTACCGACAGCGTTGAAGAGGGATCACAACAGAACAGGCCCATTCTGCCGACAACAGCCGTGGATTCTCGCGATTCCAGCCTGGATCGACAATCCACGGCCGTTTTCTCGGCCACACCCCCTTTTTGCCAATTGGCAGGCAGGACATTGAATCCTGCCTGCTTATTTGCTGTTGGGCAAACCGGCCAGGATCACGGCTGTCGGGAGGGATCGACAGCCGTGATCCTGGATTGCATAACCCCCTTAGTTTCTTTAATCAAAATGTTACTAGATTTTAAAATGGGCAAGCCCCTCATCTTGCCCATTTCAAAATCTAGTAACATTTTGATTAAAGAAACTAAGGGGGTTATGAGGGGGATGGATATGGAAAAAAATCACTTTAAGTGAATAAAAATGTACTTGATCATTTCTTGTCAAGGTCCCCCCACCCTTCATAAACTAGAGCACAATATTTGTCTACTACAGCGTGTTAAAACACACATTCAGGGGGTATGCAACTGTAGTTATACTGATTGTATTTTCCAGCATGAATGCATCTGGGTTGCTGATGTGATTGATTGTTCTTTGTTTTGCATCTCAGGTCTATATGAATTTCCGTCGGAAAAGTACACAAGGCTGGAGCATTGGAAATGTGTTGCTTGACTTCACAGGTGGCAGTTTCAGTATTATCCAAATGTTCTTGCAGTCTTATAATAATGGTATGTATGTGAGATTGCAGATCAGATACAACATTTTAATTTCCTTAAAAAAGGCCCTAGAAAGGCATATGGTGGGGGAAGGCTTCCAAGGTGCTATAGGATACATATTCATTGGCTGGTTTGCATCAAAACCATTTTCCCATGAGATTTAATTCTGACGACAGGGTATATTTTGCCATGATTAACTGTTGTATCATAGATGATATTCAGATTGGGTTATGAGACCTGTCTCTTGAATATAAGGAAGTAATGGATCATCATACAAACACAAAGTATACTTCTTTCCTAACTCAGGCAAAAATAATAAGATTCAATGTAAACATAGAGTAACACACAGAGCATGCCGATTGAGCTGTCCAAGTGTCCTGACGAGTCGCTTCACAGCTTTAATAGCTTGATGGATGACAGCCAAAACTAAGATTTAACAAAACTGTTTAAGGTTCCAATATCATCAAAAATGGTATTTATTGTTTAACATAAATCATGCTAGTTGACAAATGGGGTTGAGTTGTGAGCAAAGTAAAAAAAAGTAACTGTGCACCTGGGTAAAACCATGCTGCACTGCAGGTAGGGCAGATTTCAAATGTGCAGAGAGATTTAACCCCTTCACTGGTATTAACTCTATGGTATATATAGGGGGTATTCAATCCACGCCGGTACTTCCGACAGGGGAAATAGTGGCAGGCGCCTATTCAATGTTGTCTTTCCCGACAGCATTGAAGAGGCAGACTGACAGAACGGGCCCGACTTCAAAAGCTGTCAGGTCCGTTTTGCCGTGAAATGTCGCGATCACGGCCGGATCCATGGCTGTTTACGTGGATATGCCCCCTTTTCATAGATCGGCAGGTGGGACATTGAATCCCGTCTGGCGATTTGCTGTAGAGAAAAACTAAAAGTTCCTGAATTGACAAAGCCACCTGAGCGCGGCGAAACGCGTCTTGTGAGGAGTTCTTTTCAAGCCAAGTGCAGCTGAGGATCTGAGGGGCATACCAACGGCATCAGACCGGCAAACATCCACTGGCCAATTGGCTGCATGTCTTCCCTCTTGAGAACCTGATCCCCGCTGCAGACATATACAGCCGGCACGGAACATCCCCCCGTAGCCGCCGAACGCAAGGAGGACTGGATCACTACCGCTCCATACTACAGCTGAGTAACTCCGACAAGGAGTTACAAGCGCAGGAGCCGGTGTACTTCAGCTTACAATTGGCGTGCTGACCGCTGCTGGAGCTGTATAATAGCTGACACCGCAGAAAGATCTGCTCAATACGCACAGTGAGCTTGTGGGAGACGGTGCTACCAAACATCACTGGCCATCTGCACCTGGGAAGTGAGGAGGAGATCCGCTTGCCCACTCCTAATCCAACTTGGGATTTCACCCACCATTGCCCATACCTCATTTGTGCCATTTGGGAGAAAAAAAACCCTATAAATTGCAGGACCCTAACATCAGTCCAACAACAGCAACCACACGGTCCAATCGGGACTTGGTAACTATAAGTTGCAATCTTTTATGCAATTGCACTGAAATTACTTTTTAAAAGTTATATATATTTTTTATTACATTTTTTACATGCATGCAAGATACTGTTTTATGCTTTTGTGATTTGTGTATTGTTTATTAAATTGTTGTAGTCTACAGAAGGCGCCCATTGGTTCTTTTTCTTCGCAAAACTAAAACGGGCCAGGCTCACAGCTGTCGGGACAGTCGTGACCTTGGATTGAATACCCCCCCCCCCCATCCCATAGAGTTCAGTTACAGAGTAACTATCTCAGCCCCTATGTCTATGATTTAGTGTGTGCATAACTGTATTTATGGTAGGCCCAATACTACATATTTTAATATGCACCCATGTGTGGCTACAAACAAAATCTACAATTTCAGGATGATGTGGTGTGATATTGCTATTCATTCCAACGGCACATCAATCCGACAGTGATCATTTTCAGTCCCTTGACCGGCATTGCTCTCTTCATGCTCATTTACAGTACATAGCGCTTTTCTTATGAAAAAAATAAATCAGTTTGAAAAAGAATGTTACTATGTAACTTCCAGTTTTTCTGCTGAATCACCATGCCAAGGAACGATTGAAATAATGACACACATCTATCTCTTTTTCGCAGATGAATGGAAGTTAATATTTGGCGACCCTACAAAGTTTGGCTTGGGATTATTCTCGATCATCTTTGACATTATATTTATAACCCAGCACTATTGTTTATACAGGAAAAGAAATGACTATGAAAATGTTTACTGAAGAGGACCACACACACCACTTATTTTTTCTTTTGTTTTTAAGTTAAAGTTTAATTTTATTTTTATAAACTGGGGATTTTTTGATACTCTATTGTGCCTTAACTTTTTTGTATCAGAATTTAGGAAACTTTAGTCTCCCATTAGCCTTTTGGATGGATTATGTGCAATCTAAAAACTTGAGCTAGAGCAGTGGTAGCCAACTCCAGTCCTCGAGAGCTACCAACAGTTCACATTTTCCAGACAACCTAGCTGCTGCAAAGGTGCGCTCATTACTCACTAACACATTTTAAAAGATACACAGATGGAGCTAATTAGTTCACTTGTGATTCTGTGAGGAGATCTGGAAAACATTAACTGTTGGTAGCTCTCGAGGACTGGAGTTGGCTAACCCTGAGCTAGAGGAACACAATGCACTTATTTTTGGGGCTTGGGTTATAGAGCGAAAAAAAGTATGCTGTTACAAAAAGAAATCTGGATTTCTGCAAATTGCCAAAACTCCATTCGACTTAGCAATATTACACTTTAAATCAATACGTTTTTTTATTTTTGTGATCTTAAACTCATTCTGAATAAATTTACATACCTGGAGAGATACTGTACTTAGTTATATTATTGTGTCACATTACCACACATGTAGCTTACTGTATATATAATTGCTTACTCCCATTGGGTATGGATCATTGGATATACATGACCTTGGTCAACATGGGGAAGGTAGACAGTCAAAAGGTCAACATAGGGGTTTTTCACTTTTTTTTGTCCCGAATTTCGACACAGTCGACATGGACACTGAAATGTAGCACCACTGCACTCGCCATGCTTCGGGCACGGTTCCTTGCTACGCTTAGGAGGCTATTTTATTTTTACACTGCGCCCTATTGGATGGTAGGTCATGAAATACCGCCTGTCGGCACATATGGAAAAATCCTGTGTCGACTTTTTGACTATCAACCTAATGCTTGTCGGCCTAAGAACCCTGTCGACATTCCGTTAAGTCAACCTAATGCCTGTACAATTAGTGACCGTATCCCCTCCCATTTTGCATCCTCAAGCCCATCCCACCTAACACATCACCCAGCAATAAGGTAGGAGATGCAGGCAAGTACATAGCGGTATTTCAGTTCAGTTTTTACTTGCTTAAGCTGCTAATTACAGTACATGTTCTACATCAGGGATTCTGGGACTATGTAAAAACTAGAACCCGACCCCGGAAGATTTTTTTTTTTAAAGGAGGCATTATCTGTCCATCCTCATCTCTCAGGTTCCAGCTGTCATAGGCATCCCCTGGACGGATCCCCCCCCAGAACAGGCACAGGCTCCAAAATTGCTCAGTCTGGGGTCCCCTCCAGTCCTGGTTTTTACCTTGTCCCAGGGATTCTCAGTCTTCAAGTACAGGATGAATTTCCGATATGCAAGTTTCCGTAATATGAATTTTTCACACCTTTGCTTTCTGATAGTTTTCTGCATTAAAAAACAAACCATTACAAATATTGCATAGAATTATCTGCAGGCTGTGCCTAAGGTGTAAATGAAACACATGCATTTTGAGTATGTGTTTCATGTATAAAACGATGTTCACGCTAGCTGTATGGGAAACAAATGCATTCTGTGCTTAGACTTGGTTCCCATCCTGATGAATTGATGGTATGCAAATATTCCAAAATATGGAAAAATAAAGAAGCCTTCCCTCACTACAAGAGAGCCTTTCATTATATGGGATACTAATATTGCTCCTCACCTCTATGGGGGGAATTCAAGTGTGTTGCGTGCCGGCGGCCAGTAGATGACAGAAGTAGGCAAACAGCAGTTCTGAATGAATAAATGGATGTTTTATATGTAAAAACATTTACCCTGTAGACTACTTCTGGCAGCAGGACCAGGTAAGTATGAAATAAAGGAGTTAAGTAATGCATGCACAGTGTGTCCAGGACCCAAACCAGGAAGCAGTGATGGGTTCTTCTTAGACCCTGGCCCGAATGTAATGAAGTGCACGTCCAGTGGTCGTGTAGGATGCCGGCCAAGCTGTGTTGGAACATAAGTCACTCTGGTGTATAGGCATCTACACATGTGCAGCCGCTTATCAGTATTAAGAAGTGGAGTTATGAATGTCAGGGCTTGTTGAAGGTTCTGTGGCTAGATAACAGTATAGAATGTAGCTGTGGATGGACTTGCCAGATACGGTTTCATGCAAATAGTCTAGATTCAAATTATACACAAGCTGCATGTCCATAGGCTGTAGCCAAATCAGGTTTTGGCAGTTAAAGCTACAGTCAGATTATCTCACAAATATCTGTGAGACACTTTCTTGAAAAAAAAAAAAAAAAAAACAGGTTTCCCCACACAGTAACTTTTTCTTCCACCTGGGGAAATATTGGGGAATCGTGGCTGATATTTTTTAGTCCTGGAGCTCAGATAATAGAGAGGTAGATGTATGAAGCAGTCATAAGGGAGAAGTGATAAAGTGCCTGGTACATTATCACCGGACAATCAGCTCCTGACTGTTGACTTACAGGCTAGGTTGAAAAAGGGACAGTCAGGAGCTGATTGGCCAGTGATAAAGTACCAGGCACTTTATCACTTCTCCATAAATTTACCCCAGAATAATGATATGGTGGGCAATATTTGTCCTAATGACACGCCAAAATGATAATTTAGGCGATATTACCTTTTTTTGGGGGGGGGCAATAATTGTATAGTGTGCACTTAGCTTACCTGAATCTAGCCCAATGATTCCTCAAGTCTGACAGATAGATTAGTAGAGATAGAGAGATGATGGGGAAGTTGCTCCTTCCCAGGAATAGCAGCACGCCACATGTACTTGAACAAATCAGAACTTCCTGTATTAAGAAAATTGTAAGCAGGGCCCTCCTACCTTTTTAACCATCTGTAAATACCCAAGTTGTATCACTGTTTCCAATTGTAAAGTGCAATGAAATTTGCTGCTATATAAGAAACTAATAAATAAATAAAACATAATAAAAAAAGTACTGCCACTGCATATACGTATTAACAAAAAGCAGATTACTGGCGAACTCATGGACATTTGTAAACTATGTATAATATTATAGATTTGCTAGTTTATATTTAGGAAATGTTGGTAACTTCCTACGGAAGAGTGTTACAGACAATGATCACAGTTGACAAAAAAGAAAACATGATGAAAAACAAGACAGACAAATATAGGACAACTTTTAAAATCCAGTTTGTTTTTTATTCCATTTTTGTGTACAAACAGTATAAAAACTTCAAATAGCGTATTCCTTAATACATGGTCAGTCTGGCACGGATTGGTCAGCAGTGCAAAATTAGTATTGTCTGAGTGAATTTAGTACATCTTTCCTTTATGGATGTCCCTTGATTCACAAGTGGTCTTTATAACTGTACAGAAATTATACATATTACAAACAAAACAGAGGACAACAGATCTACAGAGCGTGATTATACAGCAGAAGACACAAAAGAATAAAGTCGTTTTATGGAAATGTACAAAGTATGGAATTTGGTAACCATGGAAAGAAAGAAAGGAAAAAAAATAGTATCATGTTAGTGAATTCGAATAGCAACCTATACCTGCTATAGTAAAAATGTTATAATTGAGTCTAGTTAATGAAAGTAAACATCTTATTGGCTGCTTTGTGTAACACCATCCCTTTTTAATTTTGCTATAGGATTGTTCTAAAGGCAGGTTTTCATAATAGCACCTTAATATGTGCATTAGCCACTGTTCTCCCAAAACTTACATTTGGCCCCTTGAAAAACTAGACAAGACTATTCCCAATCTAATATATCAAATATTACTGAAACGAGAAAAGAGCCTACAGAAGTACTGACGCAATTCAGACAGGAAGTTTAAAGAGACATTACTAATACGTAGTAAATAGATAGGCTTAATATTGGTTTAGTCCACACAACAGCTTCCAGAACTGAAGGGCCTGATTCAGAGATTCTTTAAGTCGATTTCCTAGCAAATTTCAGACTATTTTTTAATCAACAGGATCTCATCTCCATATCTACAAAGATTTTCTGGGCATACCTAAGCCAGGAGCTCCATCCTTCACATGCACTGGTAGCAGGAGGTTCTTAAACATTGAGTAACCTAAAAAGGTTATTCAAATATTCGATAGCCATATCCGATAGCCACCTGATGTTTATGCAGTGTATCCGATTATACGTCTCACAATGCAACAGCAGATCACAGCACCCAGTAGTAAGAGTCTTTTAAAACAAGACGCCTCCTACAGTTTTTGCATACAAAGATGCAGTGGAGGTGGCTATAGCAACCATCTATGAATCAGGCCCTATGAGTATTAACTACCATCCACGTTCTGTCTAGTAACAGCAGGATACAATCAGCATTAGTGGAATGAAGCAAAGAGTTTATAAAGTTAGCAGCTAGGGCAAGTAAGATGAACAAGAACTGCCTCTGACATCAGAGATAATCATCTAATAGAGCATACAAATAGGGAAATGTAAACTTATTTTCTAAGTGATCTGTCTAGACCGCTTACAAATTAAGCACACATTTCCCCGGTGTATACCGCATAGCGATGGCGGTCCTGTGCGTCACCATTGCTGGCTCATATCTTTAGTACATGCAGTCAAAAGCTAGATAGAGAACCTGCATAAAGAACACTGAGGGGTAGATTTATTAAGCTCGGTGAAGTGATAAAGTGTCTGGTATTTATCACCGGCCAATCAGCTCCTAACTGTGAAGTTACAGGCTTGGTTTGAAAAATTACAGATAGGAGCTGATTGGCTGGTGATAAAAACCAGACACTTATCACTTCACTGAGCTTAATAAATCTACCCCTGAGGGTGTATTCAATGCCACCAATGAAGGGGTTTGTGCAGTGAGGATGGCTTGTTTTGGCAAAGATTTCCGTAAAGAAGCCATCCTTGCCATTAAACCCCGCTGTATTCAATCACCAGAGGATGGCAAGGATTCCCCTACATGGCGAGGTTCGCCCAAATGCAGCAAGCCCGCTGCATTTTGTGGCTGCACTCACTGTTTCCACCTGGCAGAAAAGAGCCAGCTAGGTGGAAACAACGAGTGAACTGGAGGGCAGTTTAATAGGGACAGCGAGCTATGACGATGAGCTATCAGCAGTGCTCACCATCATAGCTCACCTTACAGGCATTGAATATACCCCTGAGTCAGCACAAATTGCCCATACGCACAGCTCTACGTGTGTGGGCGATCTAGCCGCTGGGGAGATTGCCTGAATTACATTGCTAAGCAGGATCGACCCCTGTGTATGGGGCTTATGCCATCTTACCAACACAGGACAGTAATAGACAAAACAAACAAACCAAATAAAAATGTGAAATGTATGCCAACAGGAAGAACAGACTGATGCAACATTCTAACTTTAGAAAACGCTCATGCCAATCCTTAGACTGGCAGGTGTTAAGATTGCACCCGATTAACGAAATCTATAGAAAATATTCATGACCGTTCTAAATTTAAAACTTCAAAATTATTAAAGCTGCTTCTTTATAAAATGTTGCTGAACTACAATTCCAAATATGTTGGACCCACAGGCGTCAATTAATGATGTCATCACAGACCAGATCTCATGCTGCCCATATATTATAATAAGGGTTGGAACATTTCTTGAGTATCTGTGGTCAGCTGCATCATACGTACATGCAGATTAAGGTCATAGAATTTTAAAACCTGGCATCCAAGTCTTATGTGGCGGCAGGTATGCAAGAACGTATCATGGACTTATGAAATAACCTTTCTACAAACAGCTATACATGTACAGGTTTAGGTTACACAATTAATGCTTTGACTATGGGTTTCCTATAGGCAATAGCAGAGTCCGCTACAGTTGCGTATAACTCAGCTGCTGAGCACAGACCTAACTCTGGACTAGAAGGCACTTGGCGTTTCTTACAGAAAGCACAAATGTATCACTTAGGGGGAAATTTACTGAGATGGGAGTTCAAATTTGCATGGGATGTTGCTATGGGTAACCAATCAGAATCTACTTCTTAGATGTAATACATAAGATAGTATGTTATCCCATGTGAAATTGAACTCCCATCTTCGTAAATTTCCCCCTTAGTGTTTAAGGCTGAAGAATAAATCCAAAGTAGAAGGCACCTGGAGACATTCACATAAATATGTAAATGTCCCCATATCATAACATACATATGTCACGTACTGTATGATATACCTGTACCAAGTTCCTGAAATGCTGTCATATTAGTGAACATTACAAACACGGTCTATAATATTTTGGTAGTGAAAGGAAAAGTCTGTAAATTAGCAAAACTACAGTAGAACAATGTGATTAGTATAAGTCTTTGGTACATGCATCGTTACTGATAGTCCCTTATAAATGCTAGACAATCGCTGAATAGTGGGTAACATTTATCAGAACCTAAGGCCACCTCCTTATACAGTGGTCTATTTAGTAATTAACAGTTTTCTAAAATTATTGGTCCTTTTGGACAAAGTTAGAGGTGTGTCTCCACTCCCCAGATACAACATATGCAATGTAAAATGGAAGGCGATTGGTTACATAAATCTAGGCGAGTGCTCTGTTTATTTCATCTTCATAATGTGTATCTTAAACAGGCATTTTCAATACTTTTGATGATGGAGGAGTTGTATAAATTTTACTACCGAATGGAACTTATTTCAGCTATATGCCATTTACATTACAAGTTTACTTTCATGAGAGTTGAAAGCAGAAAATGCTGAATTGATCAGATGTTCTACAACTAAATTAGACCGATGTAAAAATGTAATAAAAACAGGAATTAAGATACAAAAGTAGTACTTAAAGCCACTGAACTTCAAAAGGGAAGAAATATCCCACTGAATATATAGACACACCTGAAAAGCTGAGTATATCTCTGCTAAATAGAAATAACAGGACTGTTTATACAGCCACCATCTTCCCTGGCACTCCATTAAAGTAAGCGGCCATGTTAAGGGGGAGCTGCTATATAGGTGACTGACATGCACACTTGCTTTGCACTGTGTGGATTGGTTACTTCATACACAGGGGTGGGGCAACAATATCATAGTCTCAGCTTTTCGTTCTGTTTCAAATCCATCGAGACTTGGATGCAGGAGGAGCTTCAGGATTGGGAAAAGGCCTAACCAGACTCCGATGCAAACTACACTGTAGGGTTTTCATGGGAAAATAACTCATCCTAGACAGATCTTTCATGTAGGTTGCTTCACAATAGCCAACTTTTCAGATAACTGATGAAAACACCTTGCACTTATATTAACAAATATTACCTACATTGACCACCTCCACATGAATATTAGAAGCAAAAAGGGCCATATATGCTGTACATACATATTTATATTATGCATATAGCAGTTGCCTAGTTCTGTTCTGGAGCACACTAGTCCTGATAGCCCCTTACAGCTATAGCCTATGTACACAGGCTGAGGGAATGTCACTCTTTGGGTCCAGATTCAATAAGATAGTAAAAACATGGATATATCTGACGCATCAACCGGAATGTAAAGTTCAGTGGCTTGTCATAGAATATAGATAAATACCAGCAGTATATAAATTCCAAAAAAGAAAATAAGTTATGAAAAGTTTAGTGTTAACTTTAAGCTTTTCCAAGAAATTGCTAAAATTAGTAGGATTTCTTATTAATCAAATATTAGACCTGATTTTCAGAGAAATGAACAATGACGATCAGTGATAAAAAGACTGCAAACTTTTCAATGCTGGGATCTTACAGAATGATTACTGGCAGCTTATGAAAATCAAACTCTGGTGATAATATGGTGACACAGTTTACACTATTTATTATTTACCTCATATCCGAAAAGGTAAAATATCACGTGACCAGTGGCAATTGTAAACACATGAGCTGGTGCGGAACTAGAATTCCCATACTACACGTCACCAACTCGCGTATTTGAGATTGCCTTACACATGTGCCTGTAGATAAACTAGAGCACAAACAGAAGATGAAGGAACTGATGTAGCGATTAGATCTCTATTGTCTCATTGAGTGTCTGACTGCCTCTTGCAAGGATTTCCTGGTCACTAGGAGTCGGACAACTTCCTCATTCTTCTTGGTGAGACGCTTTCTGGCCTGGTCATGTGTGACCATAGTCATGTCCCATCCATTCACCTGAGGGGGAGATAGTACAGGATAAGCACTGTAAATTCTGCTGACTAGAATTAGGGTTGCCAGCTCTAGAATACAAGTTGCAGTAATATACAAAGGCACACAAATTAATCATCAAATTCATTGACATGATTTGTAATATACACCTCATTGCTGCATTTGCACCAAACAGCAATGAGGTGTATAGAATGCCCTAGGAGACTGTATGCAAGCAAGTCTCTGAATCTGTATGAAAAGTTCTACAATGCAGATACCATGTTTTTTTTTTTTTTTTTTACAAGCTTTCTGTTATGATCTGTATAGACTCAGGGTTAGATGTACCAAGCCTAGAAAAGTGATAAAATGTAGAGTGATAAACAACCAACCAGCTCCTGTCTCTTTTCAAACAGCCTGTAACATGACAGTTAGCACCTGATTGGTTGATAATTTAGCACTCTCCATTTTATAACTTTTGAAGCTTAGTACATCTGGCCCTCTGTCACACACATATGTGTCACATGTCAACTTAATCAGCAGAATCTTCTGGTCTGTCCCAGACACAACATGTTGTGAATAATATACATTTTCACTCGCAGAATCGCTCCAGGCATCTCCCTCTTTGCGGCAAATTGAGGATAGATGTAGGAGAACACATATGTACAATTTAGGCCTTATTCAGAGCTGCATGCAATTCTTTTTTTTGGGTGGAAATGGTATTTTTTATACTGTCCATCTGTCTGAGCTGAGCATATGCAACTTGGAGCACTTATGGGCAATTCTGAGCCATAAGCAGCTCACCCACATCTCTAATGCTGCAGAATATGTGCAACCGAGCATTAGCATGTATTATTGCAAAGGATACAGATGGAATGGAGTCTACACAGATCAGCCGATTTGCGGGGGTAGAGAAATTAGGATGGTTTACGCTAGAAAGAGAGACGTTTAAGGGGAGATATGCTTCTTAACATGTACAAATATGTCAGGGGCCAATATAAGGAACGGTCAGGAAACCTTTTTGCTTTGAGTTTAGACTAGAAAGAAGATTTCGTACCCTTAGAAGGTTAACCTTTTTTTAAGGTCAGGGCAGTTAAATTGTGGGACTCTTCTTCCTGGAGAGGTGGTGTCGGCAGACACAATTAATACATTTAAAAAAAGGTTGGACACATATCAATTGGGTGAAAACATCCATGGGTACAAACAATCATAATCTGTCTATTAAATCAGAATACACAACTTATATAAAAGGGCTGTAGCAAAAAAGATCAAACACTAATCAAAGGTTGAACTCGATGGACGCACGTCTTTATTCAGCTCCTATGTAACTATGTGGAAAATGGGTGACGATAGCGATGACAGGTACTTCCACAAGTGGATGAATTGAGGAGATGCGACAGCAGAGAGGAGGTAAATTCTAAATACAGACAACTCCCCACATTTTGTTCCGAGCACACAACACGGCTGGTTTCAGTGCAACTCCAATTGTAAATGATCACTGACAGGCAGGCAGAATTGCTTTGTAAAATATGCACCATACAGATCAGTGGATTGATACACAGAAGGGGCCGAGATGTCACAGGAATATACAAAAGGACTGCACCGTCATCTTTTTTTACTTATCCCAGTTTCCAAATGTGTCTGAGGAAATTCTGCTCTCCACAGCAGGACGGAGCTGCAAGGGAGTGTAACGTATGCACAACTAGTACAGACAGAAAGTCACTGTCAGATCTCAGTCAACGTCAACAAAGTCTTCTGCCAGGATTGATCAATTCTAAACAGGTGTTGACCGGGTGTGCTGCACATATAAGGTTGGTTCTTATATGTGCAGCACACCCGGTCAACACCTGGTATAAGGTGCTGCTCATAAAAGGAATCACAATTTTATGAGCACTTTTACTGCGCACTACTGTCATTTTGTTTTTCAGGTTTCATACATAAAACACAAAACTAAGTCAAAACCATAAACACATACTTACCCTACCAGATTTAATACAGAACAAGAAGCTGCAAGTATCTCCACATGAATGGCCTCGTCTTCTTACATACAGAAATATGTGGCTGACTATAGTTAGCATAAGAACCTGGATCCCAGGTTTTACTCATTGACGAAAATAAATTTGTGAGTTGGAACATCTCTTTAATTTGACATATTAAAAGATAACACCCCCTGCAGTGCACATGGTTTTGTCCATTAGAGAAAATTTGCTTCTGCGATTAAACCAGAATCAGGCCCTGAATCGGGATGCACGACACCCATAGAGGGAAAATAAAACAGTGTGGCGAGCGTAGTGAGGCACCGGGCCCGCTGCGTGGCGAGTATAGCGAGCCCGCAAGGGGGAGGGGGGGCGCGATCCACATCCCCCCCCCCCTGTCAGTATTTCGACCGTCGGGATTCCGGCGTCGGTATTTCATACTGAATCCCCTAAATCATTTACATGTAAGAGCTTTACAGCAATCACCGTAGAAGTGGTCATATTTCATACTGCAGCTAGTGTTCCCTTGTGCCTTTGCTAGGAGGTAGTTACCACTAGACAAGAGAGGTAGATGTGGATAATGAGAAGCTTTATGTATTACCTGCATTATTTTGTCTCCCATTTGAAGTCCAGCCACTTCAGCAGGTCCTCCCTCTGTTACTCTTGTAACATAGATGCCCTGCAATTGCAAGCAGTTAGGATACAGCAATATATTTGAAAATATAGATTGATTGATTTATTGATCAGCCCAGTCCATAGGGTTAGTGTATAGAGCCTGGGAGACAGAATGCTCACATTTCAGTTTAGATTTAACTAAGCACACTATGTCAATTAGCATAATTTGTGTAGAGATGGGCAGTACGGATGGTGTAATGGTTAGCATTACCGCATCACAGCACTGAGGTCATGGGTTCGATTCCCACCATGGCTCTAACTATGCAGAGTTTGTATATTCTCCCTGTACTCTGGTTTCCTCCCACAATCCAAAAATATACTAGTACTGGCCGAATTAGCTTCCAAAAAATTAACCCTAGAATGTCTGTGTGTGCGTGTACATGTGGTAGGGTATATGGATTGTAAGCAGGGACTGATGTGAATGTTCAAATATTCTCTGTAAAGGGCTGCAGAATGTGTGCGCTATATAAGAAAAGGTTAATAAATAAATAAGATCCAAATTCATAGTCTAAACCAGTGGTTCTCAGCCTCGGTCCTCAAGTACCCCCAACAGAGCACATTTTCCAGGTCACCTGGCAGATGCACAGGTGCACTCAGTCACTGACACATTCTAAAAGAACACAGGTGGAGCTAATTATTTCACCTGTGATTCTGTTTGGAGACCTGAAATACGTGAACTGTTGTGGGTCCTCAGGACCCCACACAGTTTATTTTTCCAGGTCACCCGACAGGTGCACTCATTACTGACTGACACATTTTAAAAGATCCACAGGTGGAGCTAATTATTTCACTTTATTCTGTTAGGAGACCTGCAAAGCATGCACTGTGTGGGGTCCCGAGGACCGACAGAGAACCTGTAGTCTAAACCCACAAAACTATTTAAAAAAAAAAAAATGGACACACACACACAAGCTGCCATTTAGATCTTAAGCTGATGTTAGATCTCGAACTGGATCTGTACCCAGTTCAAAATAAAACCATGACCACCAAACTGAAAGCCCCACCTTATCTGTCTTGTCCTCCGAAAAAGGATTCTGCGCAGGGTCTTGGTCAATTCCACCTCCAATACTGAATCCAAGGATCAGGCTACCTCCATGATGCAGTTTATGGATTTCAACTCTTTCCTGTAAATAGGATAAGAGACTGAGAATAGATATAGTGTAAGCACTATAAAGTCAAAACATTAACTTACACAGAAAAGTAGATCTTGACAGAGTTTTACGTGGTCACTCATTGCAAGCCATGAGTAAACTTAAGTATTTGCCAACTCTTAGGGGGGTATTCAATGTCTGTCGTGCTCCCGCAGCCATCTCCCAACGGGGGAGATGGCTGCGTGGCCCTATTCAATGCCGTCTTCTCCGACAGCATTGAACAGGGGCTGTCGGACTCGTTCTGCCGAGAAAAGCCGGAAATAGTCGAGCTCCTGGCCGGAGCTTGACTATTTCCGCCCTCAGCTAGTGGCCACCCCCCCTTCTCGCCACTCGGGACATTGCTCGACTGGAGCTCGGCAGTCAGGATTCAAAGCGAGAACGGAACAGGGGCACGGCTGTCGATCCAGCTCGACAGCCGTGCCCCTGACATTGAATACCCCCTTAACCTGCTCTCGGTCATATTTCTGAACTCAAAAACCAGTACGAGCCCCTATGGTATTTGGAATGTACTAAACCTTGCCGATGCATCCCGTCACACATCACATGGGCATCGCATTGATATTAATTGCATATGCACTAACAAATGTGACTAGTACCACAAAAGTACATCTCTTCCGATAAGAGCTGCCATTTGCAATTCTGGCCTATTTTGGTCTCACAAACAAAAATGACAGGAGTGATCTTGGCAATGCCAAGACAAATAAGAGAATTGCAGTCTATTGCAAGAAGAGCTCTGCATGCAAACTTTAAGGGGGCAAGTCAACTGTGTTTGAGGGGTGATGATTTGTGGGTGTCCAATGCATAATTTCATTTTATTTGGGCACCCATTAATTAAAAAACTTGTTGCGCCCAAAAGCACTGGGATTAGCCATGCAAAGATGCAAAACCTGTCTAAACTAATGGGCCCTTCGAAAAGTATCAATTGGGTGCCCATAAGCCAGATTGTTCACACATTTCTTTTCATCGGTTCAGGAGGCTGCCAGCAGAAATGTGGGCACTCACAGCACTTACACCCAATCAGAGCAGTAACTGTATTACTTTGTCGGGATGCCCATGACTTAAGGGGTGTACACACTTGTACAATTTAGACTATCTGCATACAATTTAGACTATATAGTGCAGATCTGCACTTTTTTGGCTGTGATACGGGAGCACACATCGAGATCGCAAGGGATAAAACCCATATGATTTGCATGAGATCCAGATGAGATTTTAACTATATAGTCAAAATCTCATCTGGATCTCATGCAGATTGTAGAAGTGTGTACACAGCATTAAGGCTGAAATAAAAACAAATTCCCCGCCAACATAGCTACATAAAAATAGGACAATCATGACCACTGATTCTAAAACACCATTGGAGAAAAACAAATACACAAACCCAGGACACACCAACAAAATAAATACAGAAATGAAAACACAGTTCAAGTGAGAGCTTACATACTAATTGGATGACAGCACAGCTTAAATAAGGCAGGGTTGCCGACCCTCCCGGAATTACCGGGAGGATCCCGAAAATCGGGTCCTCCTCCCGGCCCCCCGGAAAGGTGGGCAACCCTCCCGGATTCCGGGGGACCCCCACGCCACCCCCCGATTGCGGCGTCTTCCCTATACCTTTTGGATTGAAATCATCAATCCGCGGGTCTCAGAGGAGGGGGCGGAGCTCAAATCGCGTCATTTTAGCCCCGCCCCCTCCACGGAGATCCGTGAATTGGGGGTTTTATCATCCTGGGGGCGGGGCTTAATGATGTAAAGCTCAAGCCCCGCCCCCCGACCTGCAGCTGGAAGTCTCCTCTCCGGGCTTCTCCCGGAAATAAGGCACAAATGAATTTGAAGATTTTAAGGTCAGGAGGATGGAGTCTGATCAGGGGTAGTTGGCAAAAAATAATTACCCAACATATTTTAAAGGGAAGTAATTTGAATACTGCAGAAAAAAAAAAGTTTTTATTTTTAAATATAAAACTTTTTTAAATTAGCGGTACTTCTGTATTAGCAGGGCGTCCATTACCTAGTTTGCATAGTGGTGTATTGAGAATACCAATACACCACTATGCTGGCTACGTAAACTACATAACTTACGTAAACTAAGTAATTTACGTAGTTGGAGCTGTGCGAATACATAATGGGTCATATCCCCACTATCCACGTCATACCCCCAATCATATCCCCACTACCCACGTCATACCCCCAGTGTCCACGTGGGCGTGGAGTTAATTTTATAAAGCCCCGCGAGGGGACGCGTATCCGCGTCTGCTCGCCACACTTTATAAAATTAACTACACTCCCACGTGGACACTGGGGGTATGACGTGGATAGTGGGGATATGATTGTGTTAGTGGGTGTGTGTACAGTGCATTATACTTCCCATCAACGATGTCCCTGGCATTCGGCTCCCCACATCGCGTCCTCCATGATAATCCTCCGGCGGCCGCAATGTACGCAATTAGTGTAGTGCCGCTGGGGGAGCAGGGAAACTATGTAATGCTCCCTCAGCGGCACTACGCTGAATGACGTCCACTTCTGCCACCCCAGGACGCATCTCCCCACCGCTGGCTGTATCTCCCCCCTCCGCCTGGCCGCCGCTGAAGCCCCACCACCCCTCCTGCCCGCCGGTCAAGCCCCGCCACCCACAGTAAGTCCGCACCCACCGCACATATTAGCAGGGCGCCCGGTTAGGCTACGCTGACAACGTAGCCTAAGGTACGTTGTCAGCGTAGCGTAGTAATACACAAGTTCCAATTAGCTAATCCTTGTATAGTGTAGTGACTCTGGTCCTGGAGAAGGCTTTCAGTAGCACCTCTGGGATCAGATCCTCTCCTACTAGGCATGCTCCTCCCTTTCTCTTCCACCTCCATTCCTTTTGCATGCTATACTCTCCCAACCAAAATACCCATTGCATGGCTTGCGTAATTTCCGAAGTCTGTTCCTCTGCTGAGTGAAGCATAGTTTGTCCTTCGGGGCAACCAGCATATCTGAAAGGGGTCTCCAAACTGTTGGTTTTTGTAATTTTTTTTTTTTAATGCCTCACTCCATAATAGCACTGCTTTACCAGTGATTTATCTTTTCTGTACCCTGCAGGGGTAAAGGTTTGTTTATGTTACTATGGGGCAGATGTATTAAGCCTGAAGAGGATCAAATGGAAGGTGATAATGCACCAGCCAATTAACTCCTAACTGTCATTTTTCAAGCATATATAACAGACTTAAAACATCTGCCCCTATAGTCAATTAATGTGCTATTTGGTCATTATATTGTCTCCAAAAGTTGAGAACAAACTTTAGTTAGAGGTTTTATTTCATGAGAGAGAGAGAGAGAGAGAGAGAGAGAGAGAGAGAGAGAGAGAGAGAGAGAGAGAGAGAGAGAGAGAGAGAGAGAGAGAGAGAGAGAGAGAGAGAGAGAGAGAGAGAGAGAGAGAGAGAGAGAGAGAGAGAGAGAGAGAGAGAGAGAGTCTATAAATGGGATGCATTCACTGAGGCTGCGGAAAGATCAGGATGCCGACAATGCTTATTGCCCATTCCTGCTCTATACAATAGTGGTGTTGAGAACCAGAATTATAAACCCTCAGATACCATAGAGCAGGAGGGACATTTGGAAATTAGGTTTATATGGGAAAGGTCAGAGTGCTAAATGGTTTTATATATTTGCAACTTTACATTTCAGAAAGTAAAATAAGCCAGTGTCATGTCTGGCAGAGTGCAGCAAAAATATGGAGTTTTTATGTTATGATCTCAGCCAAATAAATACAATGTATATATACCAATGGGCCAAAGCCGCCATTAGCCACATAATTACAAAACTGTGGAATGTTTGCTTTTGTGAGATCAAGTAATAAGTGTGAGAGATAGGAGTACCTGCTGCCTACCAGGCAAGACACATCCTGTATTTCCCACTGGACAGCTGGGGAAGGGAAAAGGTGATAAGGGATTACAAAAGTTAGAACATGTCATGTCCCATACATACACTCCTTGTCAAAGTCTGGTATGACTCAGCCAGGAACTGGCTCTGACTAGCAGGAATGCAGAAGTGATAGGAGTGTCAAACACACCTCTCCTATCACAACTTTCCATTTAAAGCAGTTATCTTGTGAGCTATTCCATGCTTACTGTGTATGGGTTTACCGGATTCCCAATGTCAGCTATGTATTTACACTGGTGGGGTTTGTACGGTGATATACTGACTAAAAGCAATATATTGTGGGGCCTACACACGGGGCAATTTCGAATCACTAGATCGCTTAGAAAATGTGTGGCCCCGCGCATCACTATCGCGCGGCAATTAATATCCAGCATGCTGGATAAATCTACTCAATCGACAGGCAGGGCCAATGATCTGCCCTGAGAATAGTGGCTCTGACAGATCGCAGCGCTGACACATTGCTGTGTGTTGAGTGATCTAGCACTGCTCAGCACATCTCCCTATGTGTAGGCCCCATTGACTGTAAAAAGATTATATAATTCTATACACGATGTCCTGGGCCTCACACAGATTCCAGATCCCTCTATGGCTCTTTTCCACTGGTATCATGGTATCGTACCAAGTCTGACCGTTACGTTCTTGGTCACATCCTGATATTTGCCAGAGCCACTATTGCCCAACATTGGAAGTAGGGTGGCCAATCCCGGGATCGGCGGGATCCCGGGATTTGCCCAAAAAAACCGCCGGGATTTGAATCCCGGGATTGGACCTTCCAATCCCGGGATTAGCTGTGCGTGCATAAATCTAATGCCGGACAGCGTCTGAGCACCCGCTCAGACGCTGCCCTGGTGTTTCCGATCCTAGGACTGCAACCTGGAGCGGGTATGGGCAGTGCTGCTTGCGCAACGTGACCTCTGCACAGGCCGCACCACCCATATCCGCTCCAGAGTCAATGACCGCACACAGAGTCCTGCAGCTTCAGCCGCCCACCCTCTGCCCCCACCGCCTCTGCACCCTCCGGCTTTGCTATCTGCCCGCTGCCTGTCTGCTCATGTAAGTAAATGAGCAGGGTGGGCAGAGTGGGGTGCCCTTGCTCACTGTGTGTGTACCACATAGAGATGTCATGTTTAAAAAAATGCACCGGGATTGGCATCCCTAATTGGAAGCCCCCCTCCACCCCCCCCTTTTTTAGAAAGGGTACTTGTGTAATAGCACAGCGCCCGTCACGTAGTTAGCATAGCGGCCCGGTCAGAATCAGTGTAGTGTTTGTGCGGCCAGCGTAGTTGTCAGAAGTAGCGTAGTGTTCCCGCTAGCGTAGTAAGCACAGTCAGTGTTCCTGTCAGCAGTAGTGTAGTGTTCCTGCGGACAGCGTAGTCAGCGTCCCTGTCAGATAGGTGTTCCTGAAACAACTCCACTATCCACGACAGCCCGAAGCGCGGCGAGCCCCATGAGGGAACGCGTTATGGGTCCCCCTGACCTGTTCATACCCCCACTATCCGCGTCGAGTCGATTTTCTAAAGTGTGCCAAGCGCAGAGAGCCACCGAGCCCAAAGCATGGCGAACGCAGCAAGCCCCGTGGATTACTTTACATGTATTCTGCGTCCGCTTGCCACACTTTATAAAATCAACTCCACGCCGACGTGGATAGAGGGGGTATGAACAGGTCTGGGGGACGCGTAACACTTCCGGCAGCCGTGGATAGTAGGGGTTTGAAAAAGGAGGCTCTCCCTGAAGCAGACACAGGCAGGGTTGCCATACCCTGCCACAAAAATTACTGAGACGCAGGAGCGCCTCTCCGCCAGCACCCGCATGATCCCCTCAAAGCCGGCAGCCGCAAGCGCAGGGGATCTGGCGGTTACCGGCACTGTGTGAGAGGCACTCACTAGGCTTGCCGGGGACAGAGCTAGGCTGCCACGGAGTCACTACGCTAACTACGCTAGGCAGTCGTTGGGCTACGCTGACAGCGTAGCTTAGCCTAAGCTGAAAACGTAGCATAGCCGGGCTTCGTGCTATTACACAAGTACCGAAAGAAAGTTATTTCTTCTAAAACCCAATTCCATTTCGAAATGGAGACTAGAGAAGTCCCTTATTCCACAAGCCCCTCTTCTGCCCTTCTGAAATGGCTTCCGTGGTAGACCTACATTACAGAGAGTAAAGGTGCTCCCCCTCCACATACAGCCTTACAAACTACCCTTTTCCTGTTTAAATTTGTATGAACCCCCTTAAGGGGACTCTATTACTTAATTTATTTACGACATGTTGTTTTGTATGTTTACGTTTAGATTTTGCCTTTGTATGAACTCTCCCACTTCCCCTACAGCTGTGTACACAGAGATGGTCATTGATGAAAAGGAGACTCTGCCAGTGGAAAAAGCTGATAGCATTGCATGCTCCTGCAACCAGCGACCGTTAAGGGCTGAACACGGGAGCGCACAGTCGGTGATTTATCGCCCACAGCACATATAAGTCACCGGCAATATGGTCGCTCAGCGACCATATTGCCAGCGATATCTGCTTAAAAGCTGTGTGTACACAGGTTTATTTTGCTGCCCAATTTTTATTTGTCTTCCTTATGCTTCTTTTTTTATTACTAAATTTAAAATCAAAACCTACTTTAAAAAAAAAAAAAATGTATTTATAAAAAGGCGATGAATCCGCCATGGTTTAGCGGAGGCACTTCATTATTTCTCTTGCTTCTTAACACAACAAACCATAAGGCCCATACACACTAGACCAGCAGTGGCCAACCTTTTTACTCTATTAGGCTTTTAATTTAAGAGTACCCCCTCCTCTCAAATACCCTCCACACAAAAATAAAGTGTTTTTACCAAGTTCTTAGATTAGCTAAATTATCAATAAATTTACAAATTAAAGTTAAAAAAAAGTGTTGGCCCCAGAAGTGTAAATAGCAAGTCCTTTATAAAGCAAGACAGATTGGAGTCCTCCTTAAGGCCCTTATACACTATGCAATTTGGCTCGATTTCACCCTATTCCGGACGGAGAAGTCGGGTGAAATCAGCCCAAATCCCATGTGTATGACATCTGATCCGATGTGCGGTCCCATGTGCATCGAGTTGGATTCGGAGGTCGGACATGCAGAACACAAGATAAATCATAATTGGACCCATCAGTGGCAAATTGAATGTGCTTTTTAGCACCTGCGATGCATTGCATTCGATGCCATCCGTAGGTGTGTGCAGCACCGCTGCAAGTCCGACCTTGGGGCAGCAAACAGGAGATTTAAAAAAAAAAAAAAAAAAAAAAACTACAAAAGCTGCTGCTGGTTGGCTGTGAGTGCTCTTTCAGCCAATCAGTGACCTTCCAATTATTTGTAGAGTGTTTTTTTATTTCTCCTGTCCCCCATATAGTGTGGGGGCCTTTAGAACTCGCTGTGAATGGATATATTTCACAATATCCTCTAGGGCTTAACTCAAAGTTATAAAATAAATAATAAACACAAATTACTTAAGAATATTCTCATATCAAAGATATGTAGTTTCTTGTATTTCTGTTTCTATGACAATAATAAAGCAAAATTTCCTTTAACATTTTTAGTAGTTATTTTTTTAAATAAAAAATATCAATGTTACATCCTCCAACACATCTTATATTCAATATTCTTCTGGGGATTCCTTCTCCGGATGAAGCTGTAGTAGTTTCATGTCTTCTAACAAAGACCCCACTATCTGACGAAAGGTTAAAGTAGCAGCCTGTCTTTGTAGCTTTGTGTTATATTTAGAGATCCGCTTTATGGATCCAGCAGCTTGGTCTGCATCGCATGCAGTGTCTGCAAGGTTTTATAGGCACATCCACTGAGAGGTACACAGACCCCTGCACACCATTTCCCAGAGATGAGTCATCCATCTTCAAGTACCAAACTATATTGTCTGGAGAAAGTAAGGTTACCCTAGCAACCTTAAAGTCCCAGCACCTCTTCATTTCTCCCAGGCCTCATGCACACAGGAGTTCATTTTAAAAGCCTATTAAAATGTGCATTGATATGGACAGCTTAAGAAAAAGAAAATCATTTGTAGAGATGCATCTGGATTTATCACATGTAGGACAGAGCGTTATTTAAAAAATAAAAATAAATCACTGTAAAATAAGGAGCTTGATATTTACTCTCTAGCTGGTTTGTTTCTTCAGGCTGATATTCATAATTTCTAATTCTCCAGATTTTCTCAATGTTGTGCCAAGCATGGCAACCACGGGCACATGGCACCTGATTTAGCTGTGCTCAGTAAGCTGCAAACATCGCAGCCTCCCCAACATCTGAAACACCGCCCCACTGAATACCCTCGGTACCACGCGAGGGGATGCATGTGTATGAGAAGGCATCCCCCTCAAATGCATTATTATTTATGAGTGCAACTGATCTCCTGTGATGTCAGCTGCCCGCCCCCAACAGACCTAGGGCCGCCCACGTACCCATGAGAATGCCCAGCATTCCCATGGGTACATGGGCCTGCTCCCATACGCCTCACATAGCAGATCCTACAGGCTGCTGCAAACATTTATCGCAGTCCTTGCTGGGATCACATATGATACATTGTATGAGACAGGACCAGATACAATGTATTGTATGCGATCCTATTGTCCAGCAGCTGCCGAGCTGCTGGACAATGGATGGGGGCATTAAGACCTGAATTATCAACAATTGACAATGTAGATATCTCACATGTCAACACTCGGTCTACAATGCGAAAGCACTGTAGGCATGGTGACTGAATAGGCACAGAGAGACAATTTGTGTCACGTTTTTCACCGGAATGATGTCACTGAGGAATTTTTTCACAAAGGAATTTTTTTCCACAATACAGAATTAAAACTAATGCGGTGAAGTTTCCTCTGCATAGTATTTCAATAGTGTTTAGTATGGATTTAATGCTTAAACTATGGGCAATTCCAAGTACCAAGGCTTTCCTAATGTGTGCATTTGAGCATAGCTAATTATTTGTGCAAAAACCCACCATGGTACTTATGTATTATCTGGGCTCCCATGTTAAATGAACCCCATTTTTTCATACCACTACTATCCAAATACGCATGGAGTTGATTTTATATAGTGTGGCGAGCGCAGCGAGCCACCGTGCCCGAAGCGTGGCGAGCGCAGCGAGCCCCGCGAGGGGAAACGGTCTCACAAGAAAAACGGGAGCCCAGATATTACATAAGTACCCCCACCATAAATGTTAACATGACATTTGTTTTGTGACAAGTCATTTATGGTTAACCAAAGAGATCAAATGTATTGGCTATCATCAGAACTGACAACGATGTAAAGCCCTGTATACACCCTGCTCATTTTAGCCCTTTGGAGAGATATCGCTCATTTTATAGCCCAGTGTTTATGCTGAGCACGATGGCCGATGCGCACTCCAGTGGGTCATTAACTACCCCCCCTCCATCAACTGTGCATGCACACACAAGGGAGCGGATCATTAGTGAAGGCCATGCTGTATTTTTGGATTGTGGTAGGAAGCCGGAGTACCCAGAGGAAACCCAGGCAAGCACAGGGAGAATATACAAACTCTGCAAATTTAGGGCCATGGTGGGAATCAAGGCCATGTCCTCAGTGCTGTGAGGCAGTGGCGTAACTACTTATTTTGCATCCCCGCCACACATTCCCCCCCCCCCACTCCCACTTCCCTCGGCGCCCCCCCCCATGCACATACCTGCCCGCCGCTGCATCTGCGGTCACAGTCCCGTCTCCTGCTGCTATAACGAAAAGGGACTCTTAGAAAATGGCTGCCCCCAT
Organism: Crinia signifera; assembly: GCF_055691185.1. Classification (NCBI taxonomy): domain Eukaryota; kingdom Metazoa; phylum Chordata; class Amphibia; order Anura; family Myobatrachidae; genus Crinia; species Crinia signifera. Next base: position 74,439,443 of record NC_139218.1, on the reverse strand, counting down.
ACTGCAGACAGAAAACTGTCTGCAGTATGGGGGCAGCCATTTTCTATGTGTCCGTTTTCATTATAGAAGCAGGAGCCAGCGCTAGGAGACACAGGACTGTGACAGCACGGCAGGCAGGTACCCGCAGACAGCAGCGGGTAACTATAGCCCCGCAGACCCCCGGCACCCAAAATTTCTCTGCGCCTCCCCGCCACCGCGGGGGCTGCGGAGCTATAGTTATGCCACTGCTGTGAGGTAGTAATGCGAACCATTACCCGTCCGTGCTGCCCATGCTCTTTGAGTCATCCTTCATTTTGTGAGTCAGGGGTACAGTACCCTCTAGATTCTAGAGCTGACCTGCCATTTGCATTTTAAGCAAGGATGACTCTATAACTCCATACACATTAGACTATTTAAAAAAATAAATGTGTGCCATCTTCTGCGCTGCATGCTCAATGTTGACTATATCGGACGTCAAGGAGGCAACAGTGCGGCGGGTGATGTCACTGACTAAGTCATTGCTCAATATTTTTCAGTGTATACGGCTAAGCACAATGTTTTTTGCCCAGGAAACTTCAAGAGAACTTCATTAAGCAAATTGACTCACGTGTACTGAGCTTATGAGTCATTCTTAATTTTGTTATAGTGAGACTCATAGGCACCCCCGTATTCTTGAGCCCTTGTCTATACAGGACACCCAACTGCAATTTAAATGATAGGGTTGCACTCTTGTTAACAAGATCCTCAACTAAACTGCTGACAACTCCCAGGGCAAACCTCTGCCTCCTTGCATATGTCAGCCAGTTCTACAAACTACATACCCTCTGGCAAAAATCTAGACGCACCTTCACAAACTTTTTAGGAGCAGCAAATTACATTGTGTGAGTGGCGCTATTGGGGGGAGGTCAGCAGGAAATAAAAAGGGCACATAGTTGCAGTAGTCATTCAGATGGAATGTACATGCATAGGGCACAGTATGAGTAGCTATAAGAACGCTCTGTAAAGCGCTGCGGAATATGTGTGCGCTATATAAGAAACTGTTCATAAACATATAAATCTAAGGTTGCCTATAAACAAAGCTATGTTGTGTAAAGGCGTGATGGCAAGTTACTGGGTGCAAGTTATGATCTCTGCAGTCTCACGATGAAGCACTGGGAAGACGCCTGAGGATGGAGAACAGCGCCGCTGACACATGAACCAGCAAGCTGCACATAACTCACCACCACGGCTGTGACTGGCTGTCCCGGGATGTACGACATCGCTGCGCTTCCTCCACGACTCAATCACCACCGCCGCCGCCACCCGCACTGGACAAAGCGAGCCCGGGCCTCACACTCACGCCCAGCTCATGAAAATTAATCTAGTGACCCACCCGATATCTGCATAACGTGCAGACACCGCCCCCAGCACCGGCCTTACAGCCTGCCACGCCCCCTACTTATGAATTATGTGGTAGGAAATACGACACACCCACAGTTCTGCTTCCTCCCGTTTAGTCAGATCACTGCAGGGCCACGCCCACAGCTCATAAATATATAGCACCAGATTCATCCTTCCCATACTCAGCTATGTAGGAATGTGTTACTTATTACACGGTAGCCCCCTGACGTCATTGGGATTCGACGCCAGGTCATGTGATTTCTCCCAAGTTGCTCCGTCTCCAGCCAGTCCGACTGCGCCGTAGTAGTACTAGAGTAGACACTGTAGCATATGTTCCATCCTAGTGCTGCTGCAAGAGTTTTGGGTAACTCTCAGTGCTGTAATAAATAAGCGGAGCTGCTGACATACATGCATATTGTATGAATGAGAATGTGGGGACATGTGGAGTACACATGTGGGCAGGTAGCGACGAACTTGTTGTGGTTGGGCATTTCAGGGAGTATAAACACGTTCAGTCTTGCAGTGTGAGCAAAAAAATAAAAAGTTGTACAACTTGTGTGTGGTGTAAGTGTGTTTACGTAAATAGTTTGGGATGCGGTCATTTGGTCTACAGCATGATGGTCGTCAGTCATTAGGTCGACATGGGAAAAGGTTGACATGGTTCTAGGTCGAAAGGTTATTAGTTCGACAGGTCATTAGTTTGACAATATCTAGGTCGACAGTCAAAAGGTCGACATGGGTTTTTCACTGTTTTTTGAGCCGACTTGTGCCGACAGGCGGGATTTCATGCCCTACCATCCACTAGGGCATGGTGGAAGAATAAAATAGTGTGCTGAGCGTAGCAAGCGCTGCGAGGGGATGCGGTGCACTTTAAACTGTGTCCATGTCAAAACCCCATGTTGACCTTTTGACTGTCGACCTACACATTGTCAAACTAATGACCTGTCAAACTAATGACCTTGCGACCTAGAACCATGTCGACCTAATGACTGTCGACAATCATGCCGTAGACCAAATGATCCCAACCCAAATAGTTGCACTGTGAACTTGCATTGTGAGTTGTCATTCGCTGAAAAAAATGCAAATAAGTACTAAAGTTGTTTAGCTCTTGAGGACTGGAGCTGGCTACCCCTGGTCTAATGTGTACCCAACTTTAAAGATCTCCATACACGATGCAATAGCAGCGTGCGATGCGATGCCCGCTCCCGCGGGCATCGCATCGCACAGTACAAAAATTATGTGCTGCACATACTTTTTGTACTGCCCGTGTATCACATCGCACGCAAATCACATGCAAAATGCATGCGTTGCGATCCATCTGATAATGCATCGCATTGCATGCTGCTGCCGCAGCAGCGTGTATGGGGACCTTAAGTGATTTCCCTAATTAGACTTTTGGAAAAACAGGGATATTTAAGGAGGAGATTAAAAGAAACAACTCTGCAAAGTATATCAAACTTGTAGATCAAGTCCCTTATCAGATTTGCCAGGATCCAAAGGATGTAAACATCTTGAAATGGAATTGCTATATTTTGGTGACTGGGCTTTATCCTAGATTTAACCACTTGAGTGGTGGGTTTTGCTTGGGCACGACAAACCTAGCAGGGCAGGTTTGTCCTCCCCCAGCAAAACCCACCACAGAACGTAGCCCCCCTCACCTCCGCTACGGCGTACAAGGAGCTCCCCTGCCAGTCACAGCAGTGACCACAGGCGGCAGGCTCGGGGATGTTCACAGCGGCTCGGGAGGACTCGGGCGCCTGAACTTCTGAGCGCTCCCAAGTCCCTCCGGGCCGCCCCAAACATCACCGAGCCTGTTGCCTACGCCACTGCTGTAAATGGAGGCAGGGGAACTACGGTGTACGATCGCCTGAACGCAGATGATGGGGGGGGGGGCAAAAGGAGGGGGGAGCGATGGGGGGAGGGTCCAAAGGTGGTGCACAGCTGGAGGCACCACTGGCGCACACCTACTGTATTGTGGTAGGCCCGGAAATTTTCCAGGACAGCCTGCTGCGGCAGTGCAGCTGAGCCTGGAAAATTTCCGGGCATACCACCCAAAAGCTTAAGTTGTATGTCATCTCAAATGGAACACGATTTCAAGAGACCCTTTGGTTACGTATAAGTCAGCACAACATTTTGACATCTTGTTGGCTCTGAAACAATTCTGCAAAATTAGTGACACCTCTACCAAAATTCCATCTGATACTGTCAACATTCAAAGAATTGTGGAGGATTATTTTAATGACAGTGTATAAAATATGCATGTCACAGAAGAGTGCCTTTAACTACCGGAAGGGAAAAAAGGCAATTTGGAGGCCTTGACCACACTTGCTACTTAACAAACTGTTCCCTGGGTGCACGCACCCATCCTTACGAACGGAGGGCAGGGGGACGAGTGTCGTTCCATTAGCATATAGGAACCCCCAGCGTTTAATGGGCGTTCTCATGGTAATGGGCCAATGATGCGGGTGCAGGGGGCGGGCAGCTGACATCACTGGATGTCAGTTGTCTGCCCACTTCCCTCCAAATGTGCACGCAGATCTAAGGTTGCTCTGAGTAATATGGTTGCTCTTAGATATGTGCACACGGTCGGCGACCATCGAATGATGTGGGTGTTACCCTGCAGGCTGCGAATGGATGTTCAGTGCAAACATACACACATTGTGAATGGTGGGCCGGCGTATCACAATTCACAAGGCGGGATCTGGTTTAGTCGCAACAATGCGAATTCATATCTGAGCGAATGAATCAGAATACCCTCCATTGAGTGACCTGAGAGGCAGGAGGGGGGGGGGGGGGGGGGCAGTTGAGCAGTTGTGAGTCCTCATAATTTGCTGCTCTATTTAGAGAGACAGGGGAATGGGCAGCAGATCATAGAGCTCTGGCCATGGCCCCCACAGCAACGAAAGATGGGGAAGTGACACCCCTTTTGTGATTTGACACCCAGGTCATGCGCATATGCGATAATTATAGCAAAGGACAGCTCTTGCGTTAAGAGCATACTTGCCGACTTTGGCATACTCCTTTCCGGGAGAAGCCCGGAGAGGAGTGAAAGGGGGCGGGTAGAGGCTTTGTTTTGGGGGCGGGGCACGGGTGATGTCATAAAGCCCCGCCCCCATGATGGGCTGAAGCCTCAATTTGCGGGTCCGTGGGTGGAGGGGCTAAAAATGTCGCGAAATGCCGCAAATTGCGTCATTTAGCCCCGCCCCCACCCTGCGGACCCGCGAAAGTCATAGTTTTTAGACCGCGGGGAGAGGGGAAGCCGGAGCTGTAGGGAAATGCGGGAGACTTGCCCCCCTTCCCGGGGGACCGGAGGGGGACCCGATTTGCGGGACCCTCCCGGCCATTCCGGGAGGGTAGGCAAGTATGGTTAAGAGCTGTCCTTTGCGGTGAGAGTCGCCGGGTCCCAGCAGGTCCCGGCGGCTCCCCCTCCCTCCCACACCCGGCGCTGCTGCTGCTGCGCCGGGTTCTCCTCCTTCCTGCACCCGGAAGAGGATCAGTGCAGGGAGGAGGTCACAGGTTCGGGCAGCACAGCTCTGTGACACAGGTGAGGGGGGAGGGGGCAATGCGGTGCGGCAGGGGTCCGTGCGGGGCGGCGGGGGGTCGTTGCGGGGCGGCGGTGGGATGCGGTAGAAGCCCATTGGCTTCTATGGGGCATCCCAAAATGCGGTAAAAACCCAGATAACAGGGTTTTTACCGCATTTTTAGCTTAGAGAATCTCCCCCTGTATCTCTTATATATTTGGCCAGAACTGTCACTCTGTGACTGTGGGCCTTATTCTAGTTCTTAAGGTGCCCACACACTAGAACGATTTTTTGGCCAGATAAATGGATTTTACAATCTATCTGACTTTGCCACACATTACAGATTTATTTCAGTGATCGGCAGATTTTTCCACCTAAAGATTGCATCTTCATTTCTGGAAATTGCCCAATCGATTGTCATTTCAGCTGTTCATAATGTAAATAGATGAAGATGACGAATTGGGAATGCCCACACATATAAAAAAGATCTGCAGATAATACCAGATTATTAAGCATGTTTAAAAACCTAATTAAGCAATCGATTGGCGATTTTGATTGGGATTGCCAAAAGGGGGAGCCAACACATCTAAAATAAATTGTGGCAATCATCTCCATATCTGAAAATTGTCACAATTAATTGCTGATGTATGGGGCCCTTAACTCGACAGCCGGAATTCAATGTTCTGACTGTCGAGTGTCGGAAATCTTACTCTTTGTCAAAAAACTGGTGCAGATTCAACAATCCATGGCTGTTTCTGTCAACACAGACTCACCGCCATAGGGAGTCAGGACAGTAGCGATAACTGTAGCAATAACTTTACTGCCAATATTTGTCAGAAATATCGGCAGAAATTAAATATCCCCTATAATCTGCAAACTCTCTTTGTTCTAAGTAAGGTAGAGCTGGTGGGTTATGTGCAAGCCTCCCAACATAGAGAATGTATATTCTCCTCAGCTGGGGGAGTGGGTCAGAGCAGAGGCACAGGTCATGGCTGCTTGAAGATGGAGAAGATGTCGGGATGTTCGCAGGGGACCTGGGTGAGTAGGATTTCCTTCCACAGGTCCCCCATGGATTTCTTCGGACCCAGGACCCCGGAACCAAGCCACCGGACCGGACCCAGGGACCTAACAACGGGCTCAAGATAGGTAAGTATCAGTATGTGTGGGCTTTGTATGTATTAAAGTTTTATTTTAAATGGGTGTCAATGTGTTTATTTAACTATTTCTTTTACGGTGGAACTACAAGTGCCAGCGGGCCCTTTAATGCCCCGCATGCTGAGACTTGTGGTTCTCCAAGTCCCAGCATGCGGGGAGGCTTGCTGGGACTCATAGTTCCACGGTATAAGATAATAGTTTTTCATCTTTTTTTTTACACCATTTATCAGCTCGATGCCCACCACCCAGGGGCATCGAGGACAGCCCCCGGGCTTCAGCATGGGCACGTAAGTTCTGGAGGGGGGACCCCTTCTTTGGGGGGGTCCCCACTCCCCCAGGACCCCTGCCCATGCTGACCCATACCTCCCAACTGTCACGAATACAGCGGGACAGTCCCGATTTTCGGGTCCTGTCCCGCTGTCCCACCCGCGGCAGGCATTGTCCCGCTGCGGGGGGTGGCAGTTGGGAGACCCTCCAATCTAATAGAATAGACGCTGTGCGAATGCGCACAGCGTCTATTCTCGTATGAAATTGAGGTCGCGGCTCATTTGCATACGCCCCGCCCCCTTTTCGGGGATGAATGCTTTGGCCGGGGGGACTTGTATAAAAAAATCTCCCCCCGGCTGTGGCATTACCCTGCTGGCTGGTTGGGCCCGGTGCTGGTTCTTGAAATACGGGGGGCCCCTAGTCATTTTATCCCCCGTATTTTGGGAACCAGGACCGGCCCAATGATCTGTGCATATCTCTGACCAATTCACACATCAGACCCTGGTGCGATTTATCGCCCAAAAAATGCGAAAAACAAGCCGTTGCGCACCCTATTAAATGTGCGATTTGGCCAAAAAATGCGGGAAAAAAAGAGAAATCCCCGTTTTTATGCGAAAATATCGCAAAAAAAAAAAAAAAATCGACTCCTATTAAATGTCACCCTACACCTTGCATCTCTTATATATTTGGCCAGAACTGTGTGTATAACGGTGGGTGGAGTCATGGGCGGAGTCATACACACAGTCACAGAGTGAGCACAGACAGCTAACAGGCAGCAGCAAGGCAAGTTGTTAAAGCAGTGCAGGAGAAAGCACTGCAGCCCGATCCCCCTGGCCAGTCTTGGATCATTTTATCGACCACACTTAGGTCGATAGTCATTAGGTCGACACCGTTGGGTCGACAGGTGGGAAGGTCGACAAGTGTCTAGGTCAACATAGGTGAAGGTCAACAGGTGTCTAGGTCGACATAGGAAAGGTCGAAGTGGGTTTTAGTCAACATAGCGTTAGGTCGACATGGGTTTTGTCGACAGGTCGGAAGGCCGACAATTTTTTACTGTGTTTTTTTTACGCGAATGTCGACACCGTCGACTTGGACACAGTTGGAAGTCAACCGCAGCCGCTCGCAATGCTTCGGGCATGGCGCCCAGCTGCGCTCGGCACACTATTTTATTCTCCCATCACGCCCTAGTGGATGGTAGGACATGAAATACCACCTGTCGGCACATGTGAGCTAAAAAAAAAAAACATATCGACCTTCCGACCTGTCGACATAACCCATGTCGACCTAACGCTGTGTCGACCTAAACCCATGTCGACCTAAAACTCCAGCAACCACACACCCATCCCTCCCCTACCCACAACACCAATGCACCCACACAACCATTCAAGAACGAATGAGCCGCCGATCCCAAAAAGGTGATCCGTTTCAGTTTACAATGCATTTTCCTGATCTCAGTGCTGCCATCTGTAGACTGAGTACAGTGCTGTGACTACAAGTGATAGAAAGATTAGCTGCCATCGGTGCAGGGATGGCCATCGGTGCAGACGCCATCGATGGTTGCCATCGATGGCGATTCTGCACCCAGCCATCGATCAGTGTTTTTACTCGGTCATGTATATTCCCTTTTTTTTTAAAGCGAGCCGTGGCTCCATCTAAAAGATACGTATCTTTTCACTGAGAGATCCGTCGGATCCCGGCTCGGCTTGAAGAACCGTTTTGCCCATCTCTACTACTACATAAGAAACAGACAGGGCCGGCGCTACCCACTCAGCAGCTCCTGCAAAGCAGGGAGGCGCCATGCTGAAAAGGCGCTGTCTCCCTCCCTGCTCTGCTAAAGATGCCTCATCCCTCACTGTCACTGTCACTGCCTCCTGCACACGCCCGCAGCGCCTGTCTGACAGCGGGCGGCAGTATGGAGAGGCTGAGCAGCTCCCTGTACTGCGCACACACTGTCCTCCTCCTGTGACCTGCCCCCTCTTCCTCAGGGACACTTGTGCTGAGGCATGTAGCTCTGTCTGTGAATGCCTGGATGACATGTCATGTCTGGATCTGCCCCCTACCCATTTCTATCTGCGCCTGTCAGCTGTCAATCAAATAATGAACAGGCAGCAGCGCCGCCTCCCCTTCCTTCCCTCTTCTCAGTGTGCTGTGCCAGTGCCACTGCCAGTCCTCAACACTCCGCCACCTCTATCTCCTCCCCTCTTGCATGCCATGTGATGCGATGCGATCTAGCCCATAACATATGCGATTCTCTTAGCATGTATGGGCATCTTTAGTGCCTGCAACATTTTGTGGACACAGCACTGAGATGGTGTATGCATACATGTACATGCACCCGAGATCCTCCATAGGATCGCATGTTGCATACACTCTCACAATCGGGCTGCAACTTGTTGCAATGGCAATGTGAAAGGGCGCAAAATGTATGGTTTGCAGGAGGGCGCCGGACACCCTAGCACCGGCCCTGGAAACAGAAATGCTTTAAAAATAAATGCCTTAGAAATACAGGGCAGCCAGCACAGGCAGCAGGCAGGTGGTCACATGGTCACATGACTACCCAGAGTTCCTTGCAGCAAAGTGGCAGTTGGTTGTTTACAGACCGGAGCTGAGGAGCCAGTGTGCAGCCTTGCGAAGGAAAGAGAGAGGACCCCAGCCCCAAAAAAGCGATGACAGGAGCCAGGAGGAATGCAGAGGAGAGAAGTGGAGTGGAGTGGTGAGGTGCGGAGAGAAGAGGAGCAGAAAGAGAGAAGAGCAACATCAAAAAGAGTTATGGAGAGAAGAGGTGCGAAGACAAGAGAAGAGGAGACATCTGGATGTGGCCGTGGTCCAACAGCATGTCCAATCCACTGGAGCATTGGATATTCCAGGTAATGGGGTGGAAATGGTTTTATCAGCAAATTAATTTGATTTCTTCCTGATACTAACTATAGATCAAACTGCAGCTGATTGTCAAATGTTACTTAATGGTTTACAGGGCCTTGTTTAATTTACATAGAGGGGTGGATGTACTAAGCCTAGGAGGGTGACACAGTACCAGATAGCCAACTGCTATTTTATAAATGCAGCCTCTACCATGTCAGGAGCTGATTGGCTGATACTTTATTTCCATCCACTTTATCTCTCTCCAAGGCTTAATAACCTGTAAACTTGAAGTGATTCCCAGTAAAGCCATCTATTAACTTACATGTACTTACTATATTACTTATATTTCAGCACAATAATAACAAATATACTGCATTGCGGTGCTTTCTCAGTGTGGGTGTGGTATACGCTCGCCACTCTGTGGGCAAGGTGGCTCGCTACGCTCACAACCTATTCTGTTCTCCCTCTATGGGGGTCGTGGACCCCCACTAGGGAGAGTAGCCGGTGGCCGTCGGGAACCCGGCTGTTGGCGTTTTCACAGTCGGCACCCCTGAGTGTTGTGGGTTGTTACAATATTGAGTAGTGTGCTGGATAAGGGACAGCCTGTCACTGTCTGTGATTGGCCTTTTTTTAATTAAATGCAAATAATGGTCTCTGTTGCATTGGCAAGGGAATTACAGTTGATCTGTTGTGCAATGTAGCTCCGCCCCTTCCCCCTCGCTGTTATACCTGTAATCACTCCTTATGCTGTTAGTGATTGTCCCCCTGTAGTCACCTGTTATTTGCACTGTGGATGTTTTGGGATTTGTCCTGGATGGAGAGTGCGGCTGGGGCATTTCTCCAGCATAAGAATGTGCATCTCACCTGTATGTGGCCAAATTATACCATAACGTTTGGTATGCAGAGGTGGCTGCTGCCCAGGGCTGCAGTGCAGGGGGGAATCACACAGCACATATATACGGGATATGATCTACAACAACTAGGTCAAAAAGCATTGGGTCGACACCACTAGGTCGACATGCAGGGCCGGTGCTAGGGTATCCGCCGCCCTCCTGCAAACCATACATTTTGCGCTTTTTCACATTGCCATTGGAACAAACTGCAGCCCTATTGTGGGAGTGTATGCAACATGCGATCCTATGGAGGATCTCGGGTGCATGTACATGTATGCACGACATGGGTCAAGGTCGACATGGGTCTAGGTTGACATGATATTAGGTCGACACAAGCATTAGGTCCACATGGGCTAGGTCGACAGACAAAAGGTTGACATGGGGTTTTTCACTGTTTTTTAGGCCGACATGTGCCGACAGGCGGTATTTCATGCCCTACCATACACTTGGGCATGGTGGGAGAATAAAATAGTGTGCCGAGCATGGCGAGCAAATCGAGCGATGCAAGGGGATACGGTGCACTTCAAACTGTGCCCATGTCGACTGTGTCGACATTCGGGTAAAAAAAACAGTGAAAAACCCCATGTCGATCTTTTGACTGTCGACCTAGCCCATGTCGACCTAACGCTTGCTTCGAGCGGGCTTAGCTAGTGTAGATACAATTGTTTAAGATGATAATAATAACTGAAACTATACTATTACACTTTAACATAATGAACATGGCCTGATTAAAGGTTCCATGTGCCCTAGGCTAATACACCTTTACCTCACCTTGTAATGCTGCTAAACACACGTGTATGGGCGCTCAAGAACTCACCATTCAAACTGTCCATGTGCGTGTAAGAAAGGTTATACAGCTGGCATGTAGGATCAAATGTTTTTGACATGTAAAGGAGACTTCAGTTTTAGGCTGACTAGCTGGCACTGTAGCACAATGTACATAAAGCAATGGTTCCATCAGTAAGTTATATTGGCATTGCCATCTGGCAGTCACCTTAAGAACTGTACACCCCACAGTACGTTGGGTAGTGTATTAGCTAACAAGCATTAAATATAATGGTACTTAATTTTATTAAGTATCCCTATTGGCGAGATAATAGATAAATATGATAAAATGGTACTCTTTACCTAGAACGGCGCCCGTCGCGGGCATCGCGGGTACATTTATGTGCGTCCGCGACGCGACCGACGCGATACCCGCGATTTCCCATTGAAACCCATGTTAAACATGGAAATCGTGTCGGTCGCGTCGCGGCCGCACATAAATGTACCCGCGATGCCCGCGACGCGATGCTCCCGATTTCCCATAGGAATCAATGTTAAAAGGCGCGATGGACCCGATTTTACTGTTAAATGGCTCAATCCACCCGATTTGGCCATAGGAATCAATGTTAAATGGGCCACAGAGCCCATTAACCCTTAAATGCCCCCCCAAATTTTTAACGCCACCCCACGATCCACGCCAACCCGAAGCGTGGCGAGCGCAGCAAGCCCGCGAGGGGCAGCGGTACGCGTCCTCCGACCTTTTCATGCCCTACTATCCACTAGGGCGTGGAGTTGAGAATAGAATAGTGTGGCGAGCGCAGCGAGCCACCGAGCCCGAAGCGTGGCGAGCGCAGCGAGCCCCGCGAGGGGACGCGGATACCTTCACAGTTATGCGCGTCCCCTCGCGGGCTTCACAGGTGTCCGTGGCGACGCGGACACCTGTGAAGCCCGCGAGGGGACGCGTCTACCTGTGAAGGTATCCGCGTCCCCTCGCGGGGCTCGCTGCGCTCGCCACGCTTCGGGCTCGGTGGCTCGCTGCGCTCGCCACACTATTATATTCTCACACCACGCCCTAGTGGATAGTAGGGCATGAAAAGGTCGGAGGACGCGTACCGCCGCCCCTCGCGGGCTCGCTGCGCTCGCCACGCTTCGGGTTGGCGTGGATCGTGGGGTGGCGTTAAAAATTTGGGGGGCCATTTAAGGGTTAATTTGGCCCCAAATCGGGTCCATTGAGGCATTTAATAGTAAAATCGCGGTCAATCTGCCGTTTTAACATTGTTCCCTATGGGAAAATCGCGGTGATCGCGGTCATCGCGGCCATCGCGGCCATCCCAATTTACCCGCGATGCCCGCGATGACCGCGATCACCGCGATTTTTACCCCCGACGCCCGCGATTTCAATCGCGGGCGCCGTTCTAGGTAAAGAGTACCGATAAAATATATACCGGTATATCTAGTCTTTGTGCACTGGCTGAGGTGCTGATAGCTAGGTCATGGCTACCTAAGGATGGCCCAGACTTTGCAGCTTGGATACCTTTGGTCAATTTCACGGTTTTACACCAGAAATATATTTATTTGTGTAGGGGAAAAAATTATAGATATATTAACCCCTTCACGACATTTGACGTATATATACGTCATGGTCGGGAAGTACTTCCCGACACATGACGTATATATACGTCATGACTTCTAACTGTCACTGCGTCTAGAGACGCAGTGACAGAGGGACGATGTCTGCTGTCCCCGACAGCAGACATCCCCCCTCGCCGCCCGGGGGGGGGCAGGGATGCCTCCCCCGGTCGGTGATCGCTGTGATTGGCTGTTCAAATCTGAACAGCCATTCACAGCGTTTCCTGTGTTACCGGCGGCTAAGCCGCTCGGTAACACAGGGATCGGTGGTGATCGGTGCTGTCAAGTACAGCACCGATCACCACCGATGTGCAGCCCCCCTCGAACCCGCCGGGCACTCACCCGGCAGCAGCAGCAGCTCCCCCGGCTCCCCCGGAGCGTCTGGAGCGCACGCAGCGCTGCCCTCCTCCCCCCTCCCCCCCGCAGCAGCAGCATCAGCATCAAGCTGCAGAAAAAGTTAAAAATTAAATATATGCACTGAAAAAATATATTTATATATATATATATATATATATATATACACACACATATATATATATATATGTGTGTATATATATGTATATATATATATATATATATACACACATATATATATATATGTGTGTGTGTGTGTGTATATACCGCACCGATTACCACCGATCGCCAGCCCCCCCCCCCCTCCCACCCGGCAGCCCCCCTCCCTCCCACCCACCCGGCTGCCGCAGCGCCAGCACCCCTCCCACCCCCCCGCCAGCCGCAGCGCCAGCCCCCCTCCCAAAGCTGGTGACTAAAATGGGGTCACTTGTGGGGGGGTTCCACTGTATTGGTGCTTCGGGGGTCTTGCTAATGCGACATAGCACCCACCATTCATTCCACCACCAAAAATCACTCCTTCCCTTCTGAGTCCTGCCATGCACCCAACTGGTATTTTTTGGTCACACGTGAGGCATTGCCGTACTCGGGAGAAATTGGGGCACAGATTTTGGGGTGCTTTGTCTCCTTCATTCCTTGTGAAAATAAAATTTTTTGAGCCAGAACTGCATTTTTCTGTAAAAAATTACATTTTTTTACACAAAAATGCAGATCTGGCTCAAAATTTTTCATTTTCACAAGGAATGAAGGAGACAAAGCACCCCAAAATCTGTGCCCCAATTTCTCCCGAGTACGGCAATGCCTCATGTGTGACCAAAAAATACCAGTTGGGTGCATGGCAGGACTCAGAAGGGAAGGAGTGATTTTTGGATTTTGCAGCACAGATTCTGGTTGAATGACCCCCGAAACACCCATACAGTGGAACCCCCCCACAAGTGACCCCATTTTGCAAACTACACCCTTCAGGGAATTCATCAAGGGGTATAGTGTACATTTCAAACCCCCCGGGGTTTCACCAATTTTGATACAACTGAGCTGTGAAAATGAAAAATTTATTTTTTTCATTTTCACTGCCCAGTTGTACCACAATTGGTGAAACCCCTGGGGGTTTGAAATGTACACTATACCCCTAGATGAATTCCCTGAAGGGTGTAGTTTGCAAAATGGGGTCACTTGTGGGGGGGTACCTAACTTTTAGCATCTTATGGTGCCTAGAAACCTACATTGTGCCTAAAAAATAATCTCATAAAAAGGAGGCTCCAAAATCAAGTAGGTGCTCCTTCTATTATGAAGCCTGTGGTTTGGTCACCGTGCACACTAGGGCCACATATAGGATATTTATGAAAACCAAAGAATTGGGGGAATCAATTTTTAGTCACATTTCTCTAGTAAAATCTACTGTGTTCCTTAAAAAAATGTATTAAAATTGCAAATCTGCAAAAAAAATGAAATTTTGAAATTTCACCTACACTTTCTTTTAATTCCTGTGAAACACCTAAAGGGTTAACAAACTTCCAAAATGCTGTTTTGAATACTGTGAGGGGTGCAGTTTTTGAAATGGCATCATTTATGGGGGTGTCTCACATACAAGTCACTCAAAGTCACATCATAACTGACCTGGTCCCTAAAAAAATCAGTGTTTGAAATTTTCTTGAAAATTTGAGAATTTGCTATTCATATTTGAAGCCTCCTAGTGTCCAAAAAAATGAAAAGGAGGTTGAAATAATGATTGCAACATAAAGTAGACATATGGTCTTTGTTAGTTATTAACTATTTTGAGTGGTATGTTTATTTGTCTCACAAGCAGAAAATGTGACATTTTGCAAATTGCAAAATTTTCCATTTTTTCACGACATTTTGGTATTTTTCACAAAAAAACACAGACTGTATCGACCAAAATTTACCACTAACTTGAAGTACAATGTGTCACGAGAAAACAGTCTCAAAATCACTGGGATAAGTAAAAGCAAAAAAAAGTTATCCCCACTTAAGTGAGACATGTCAGATTTGAAAAAAAGGGCTCTGTCATGAAGGCACAAACTGGCTCTGTCATGAAGGGGTTAAGATTTGGCACAAATGGCACAATTCTGGTTATATTCCAGCAGGTTTTTTCACTAATTAAATGCAATAAGGTTGTAAGTAAAAATGACGGGCACAAGACGTAAAATATAGAAAATATGGGAATAAATAAGGGTAAGGTAATATAATTTAGTAAATTTTTTTTATGTATGTATCAATAAATGATTATTCATAAAGAATAATAAGTAATCACATGCACTAGAATCACGTCATATATTGGTAGCAGAATCAAACACATCGTGCTGATAAAATGTTAGAACACAGTAAATGTAAGTGCACCAGCCAGGGCCGGAGCTACCACTAGGCAGCTTTAGGCAGCTGCCTAGGGCGCTGGCCACTAGAGGGCGCTGCTACATCTGTTAGTAAAAAATTAAGGATGTCTATAAAAGAGTCATCCTTTAACATTGTGCTAGGCACTGGAAAAGTGTGTGCACCAGCGCCCCTGCCCCCAGGCTGTTATGATTTGGGGGCCACCATCTGCCTGCAGCTGCGCTACATACACACATGCTGCGCTTGCTGCTGAGACGGCTGACCTGATGCCGCTGGGGCTGACTTGAGATTGAAGAGGCTGAGAGGTGAGCGTTGAGAGGTGAGGCTGAGAGGTGAAACGCAGCGTTTCCTGCTGTTCAGTCTTTAGATCTCTCAGCTTTCAGTTTCTATCTCTGGCTGAGAGATCAGTCAGCTCCGCCCCCACCCCAGATTTTCAGCAGGCTTCATCAGCACATGACAGACAGTGCCTGCAACATGATGACACCCAGACAGAGGACTTCAGCCAGATGCCACGGAGCCATCTGTCAGTGAGCAGGGCAGTCTTTCCAGCTGCCATTGTTGTAGTTGAGTGCAGCATGGATGGGGGTTGTTGGTATGCACACTGTGGGGGAGGGGGGGGGGGGGTATTAAGATGTACAGTGTAGGGGATGGGAGGATGTACAGTGTAGGGGATGGGAGAATGTACAGTGTGGTGGATGGGGGTGGTATGCAGTGTGGGGGATTGGAGTGAGGTTGTACACTGTGTAGGATGGGGGGGGGATGCACTGTGTGGGGGATAGGAGGATGTACAGTGTGGGGCATGGGTGGTGGTATGCACAGTGTGGGGGATAGGAGGATGTAGAGTGTGGGGGATGGGGGGTGGTGGTATGCACAGTGTGGGGGATAGGAGGATGTACAATGTAGGGGATGGGGGGTGGGATGCACAGTGTGGGGTATGTACAATGTGGGGGATGGGGGTGGTATGCACAGTGTGGGGGATAGGAGGATGAACAATGTAGGGGATGGGGGTGGTGTGCACAGTGTGGGGGATGGGGGGTGGGATGCACAGTGTGGGGTATGTACAATGTGGGGGATGGGGGTGGTATGCACAGTGTGGGGATAGGAGGATGTAGAGTGTGGGGGATGGGGGGTGGTGGTATGCACAGTGTGAGGGATAGGAGGATGTAGAGTGTAAGGGATGGGGGGATGGGATGCACAGTGTGGGGGATAAGAGGATGTAGAGTGTGGGGGATGGGGGGTGGTGGTATGCACAGTGTGAGGGATAGGAGGATGTAGAGTGTGGGGGATGGGATGCACAGTGTGGGGGATAGGAGGATGTAGAGTGTGGGGGATGGGGGTGGTGGTATGCACAGTGTGAGGGATAGGAGGATGTAGAGTGTGGGGGATGGGGGATGGTATGCACAGTGTGGGGGATAGGAGGATGTAGAGTGTGGGGGATGGGGGGTGGTGGTATGCACAGTGTGAGGGATAGGAGGATGTAGAGTGTGGGGGATGGGGGATGGGATGCACAATGTGGGGGATAGGAGGATGTAGAGTGTGGGGGATGGGGGGTGGTGGTATGCACAGTGTGAGGGATAGGAGGATGTAGAGTATGGGGGATGGGATGCACAGTGTGGGGGATAGGAGGATGTAGAGTGTGGGGGATGGGGGGTGGTGGTATGCATGGTGTGAGGGATAGGAGGATGTACAATGCGGGGGATGGGGGTGGTGTGCACAGTGTTGGGGATGGGAGGATGTACATTGAAAAGAAAAGAAGGAAAAAAAGGTTTATTAAACCATAACGTTGGAAACACAGGGATACTTATGAAATGCCCTTCCGTGCTTTCACCTTACTTTCTGGGAAGGGGGACTTATGGGGGGAGCAATCGGCTGAACTTTTGCCTAGGGCACCACTAAACCTTGCACCGGCCCTGGCACCAGCTGTATAATTGTAACTATGATATGCATATGGGAGTCATCTGTGTAGTGGTTTGCCAAACCGGAGTTGATATTTGGTTTTAAGTACACCTGTATGTGTATATTGCTTTGTGAAAATATCCATATGTAAATGGTAGGCAAGCCAAGGTAATATATAAGTAGTATGTATACTTTTTCAACTTTGAACAAAGGTTATGTACGCAATTGTTCTCTCGGTCGCACCCCAACCGGGCTAACATGCAGCCAACAGAACAGGCACGACACCGTCCCTCGTGTCCTTTAGTGTGTGTTAATTTTGTAATTCGTATGTACTCTATGCCTATATGTTTACTACCGTGTTTCCTCGATAATTAGACCTACCCCGATAATAAGCCCTACCCCAGATTTGGAACATTTGTCCAAAATAAGCCCTCCCCCGAAAATAATACCTATGAAATTTCCCATAGATTTTTTTACAGTTGTTAAAGTGTAGCCCTGCTCAGCCCCGCTCAGCCCCGCTCACCTTGCCTGTATGGTAATATCGCGGCTCCCGTTCCCAGGGATGCATTGCTGTAGGCGCGGCGTGACGTCACGCCGCGCACATCACGCCACGCACATCACGCCGCGCACATCACGCGGCTGCTGAACAGTACAGCCTGTGCAGCACACAGCGCCGACGGATGTTTTGGGGCCATCAATACCGTACCGTACGGAGTTCCGGTAAACAAACAGGTTTGGGGCCATCAAGAATGTGGGGGCATGTGGAAGATGGATGACTGGGTTCAATTTTGAGATGGTGGACTGGGGCATGTTTTAAAGGTCTATTAAAATAAGCCCTCCCCCGAAAATAAGACCTATGGTCTTTTTTGAGTGAAAAAAAAAAATAAGACAGTGTCTTATTATCGGGGAAACACGGTATGTATGTATGCCCAGGCAACATGCATACACTTGTGTAAACAATATTCAGGCCATGCCAATGTTGCATGGTAATGCATACTTGCCTACCTGATCCTCTCCATGAGGGAAAAAAAATGCTCCTTTCCTGGACTTCCCTGGTAATGTATGATTGCCATCACCTGAAGAAATCCATGGGGGACCTGTGGAAGGAAATCCTACTCACCCAGGTCCCCTGCGAACATTCCGACATCTTCTCCATCTTCGCCATCGGTACACAATTGGAATGATAGGCGCAGAGATGTTTCATCTTCCGCGCCTCTCATCCAAATGATTCTATTGGCCGCTAGCGGCCAATCATGAGGCGACTTTCGCGGCCAATAGAATCATTTGGATGAGAGGCGCGGAAGATGAAACATCTCTGCGCCTATCATTCCAATTGTGTACCAGCGGCGGAGACGGAGAAGATGGAGAAGATGTCGGGATGTTCGCAGGGGACCTGGGTGAGTAGGATTTCCTTCCACAGGTCCCCCATGGATCTCTTCGGACCCAGGACCCCGGACTCTTCAGCCCTGCAGCCCCGGACTAATCCCGGGACCAAGCCACCGGACCGGACCCAGGGACCTACCGACGGGCTCAAGATAGGTAAGTATCAGTATGTGTGGGCTTTGTATGTATTAAAGTTTTATTTTAAATGGATGTCAATGTGTTTATTTAACTATTTCTTTTACGGTGGAACTACAAGTGCCAGCAGGCCCTTTAATGCCCCACATGCTGAGACTTGTGGTTCTCCAAGTCCCAGCATGCGGGGGAGGCTTGCTGAGACTCATAGTTCCACGGTATAAGATAATAGTTTTTCATCTTTTTTTTTACACCATTTATCAGCTCGATGCCCACCACCCAGGGGCATTGAGGACAGCCCCGGGCTTCAGCATGGGCATGTAAGTTCTGGAGGGGGGGACCCCTTCTTTGGGGGGGTCCCCACTCCCCCAGGACTCCTGCCCATGCTGAACGGTCAGGGGGATGAATGCTTTGGCCGGGGGGGACTTGTATAAAAAATCTCCCCCCGGCTGTGGCATTACACTGCTGGCTGGATGGGCCCGGTGCTGGTTCTTGAAATACGAGGGACCCCTAGTCATTTTGTCCCCCATATTTTGGGAACCAGGACCGGCCCTTGAGCCTGGTGCTGGTTTTATAAAATCAAGGGGAACCCTATTTGTTTTGCCCCGTGATTTTATGAAACCAGGACCGGCTTTTTGAGCCCGGGGCTGGTTATGTTCAGGAGGGGGACCCCACGCCGGTTTTTTTTTACTCTATTTTTACACCAGAAACATGCACAGATCACAATGATCTGTGCATGTCTCTGACCAATTCACACATCAGACCCTGGTGCGATTTATCGCCCAAAAAATGCGAAAAACGGGCCGTTGCGCACCCTATTAAATGTGCGAATTGGCCAAAAAATGCTGAAAAAAAGAGAAATCCCTGTTTTTATGCGAAAATATCGCAAAAAAAAAAAATCGACTCCTATTAAATGTCACCCTACACCTTGCATCTCTTATATATTTGGCCAGAACTGTGTGAGTCCATGGGTGGAGTCATGGGCGGAGTCATACACACAGTCACAGAGGCCCTTATTCTGATCGGTGCGTACTTTTCCGTATTCTTTCGGATGGCGTTTTTTAGCCGTCTGCGCATGCGTGGCGATCGCTAGGCGCATGTGCCACGCATGGTCTCCGTACTTGTTCTCACTAATCCCGTACAGAACTGTGCACCGCATACATTCGGGCAATAGGGGTGTGTTATGGGCGTCATGCGGAAAGACACAGGGGCGTAGTTTCAAAGTGGGCTAAACTGGGCGGAAACATGGGCGGACACGGGGGAGTACACATATATTGGTAGGCGTGCATTCGGACAGCACGCCGAATGCACGCGAACAAAACGGGAAGAAATGTGCGGTGTCCAAAAGGTTACTTTTGCTTTGCGGACACCACTCGGTCATGCGCTAGGCAATCGGAACGCCTAATCAGGACGGACGCACCTCAACCAATGTCACCTGAACCCAATACAATCACATACTTTACCCATGACTTGTTAATTACACGCTTCTCACTGCTACAATTGGAAGCATTGCAGCTTAAAGGGAACATTACATGCTGCACTTGTCACACACTTTTACACTGCAAATAATGCACACAACTTAATAATATTAATACTAATACACATGCCACTTCTGCATGTCTAAATTAATACAGACATTTGTGGGTCCAAAATAACATTTATTACACAAACTTTGGCAATAATTGAAAATACATAACAAAACAAATGGTACCATACCAGGACAAAAATTACATCCTATAGATTGTAAGCTTGCAGCAGGGCCCTCCTACCTCCATGTCTGTCTGTTGTTACCCAGTTTGTTTTATCACTGTTTACTATTGTAAAGCGCAACGGAATCTGCTGCGCTATATAAGAAACTGCAAATAAATAAATAAATAAATAATAAATAATAAATAGCCACAGCAGAATCATTGGGAACACATCAGGTGGCTTCACAACAAAAGTACAGCACCAACACTTCAAGTACAGCACACTGAAACAGGGCAACAGAGGAACCAAACATGACATTTGAACCGCGGGCAAAAGTGGTGACCCTGGGCACGGATTTGGACACAGGATGCTGACACACACAGCTCAATGGAAGATTTGGGAAGACATAACGGAGGAGATTAATGGGGACACAAGTTCATTTGCGAGCACGTTTGCCCCTGGCAGGCTCCTTGCCACGTGCAGCAGCTCTTCTGCCTCGTCCACGGCCAGAGTCAGATGGTGGCTCATGTGGAGCACGTGCTGGTGAGGGGGTGGATCTTCTTCCCCCTCTGGCAGCAGGGAGTGATGAGGTTGGTAATGCACCCGAAGCAGGTGACATTAGGGCCCTATTGCTGTTAACTAGCTCCACCATAAGTTCATTATGGCGGAGGAGGAGGTCGTTTTGCCGCAGGGCTTGATCAGCCAGCACCTGCAGGCTACCAGCAATAGCTTGGTGGCTGCCAGCCATAGCTTGCTGGCTGGCACTCATAGCCTGCAGGCTCTCAGCAATACTCTGCTGGCTGGTGGTCAAACCCTGCAGCACCTCCTCGGCCCTACGCACCCGCTCGAATGCCGACTCTCCCTGCTGCACAATACTATCCAGCACACGGCCCCACATGGACATTTCAGCCGCAGACAATCTTGGCAGCTGCTGCACGGGCCTGCTACTGGGGCCAGGTGGCACAGACTCCACAACCTCCTCAAGAGAATCTTGACCAAGCGGTGGCGATGCTGTTGAACAAGAAAATTCAAATTACCACACATTCCATGCAACATTTAAAACATCTACTTATGGCCTGGCAAATAATTACCTTCAAGAGTAGAAGCCATAACTTCCGCTGGGGACTCGCTGTCTATAGTGCTCACCCCCCGGACCTCCTCCACTGCTATACAGCACTGGGCCATCTCTTCCAGGGGGGTGAGCTCCAGCTTGCCAGGCATGGGGCCAGCCCCAGAGGTCTGGCTGTGTTGCCACCGCTCGGTCAATTTCTTCTTGAGGTTGCCTTTGAAGTCGTGCCACCTGCAATCAAAGTGTACATATTAATACATGTAACTCCTCATGTTTGCTGTAGCACCCATTGCAATCTGAAACATAATACAACATGTGCCTACTGACACCAAACGTACTTATATTCTTTTTTCAAACCAATCCTTAGAAGATACAAAAACAGTCACCCTCCAATAACTATCAATTCAATGTCATGGGCTACATGTCTGTGCGTCCAAGCAACGTGAACACCCATTGGCCAACTCCATCTAATATTGAATGTAAACATTACTGGACTTGTCCTACTCAAATTTTACACACATGTACTTGCCTCTTCTTAACGTGCTCCGTCTGACGAACTTGTGGAGCCACTGCATTAATCTCCGCCGTTATCTCCTCCCAGATCTTCCATCTCCTTGTGTGTGTCAACTTCACCGCAGGACACTCAATTAAATCACGTGCCCGGGTCACCAGGATGTCAAGCTCCCGCGCTTCAAATGCCATGTTTCGTGTTGTTGGTTCCCGTGTTGCCCCACTGCGGCCACGGGCACGGGCACTGCCACTGCCACGGCCACGGGCACCGGTTGCTGTACCTGAAGTGCTGGGCTGGCTACACTGTTGGGAAGCCACCTGCTGGGTTCCCAAGGATTCTGCTGAGGATGGCCCAGCAGCTGATTGGCCTGATGTTGATGGGCCAGCTCGGTTCTCTGGGTTGAGGGGTACATATGTGGTGTTGGCCTCCATGCGTGCCAAGAGATTCTGCACCACCTGGTCTTCCTCTGAGCCTGAGCCTGGCATGTTAGCAACAACTGTTTGCCTTTCTAGGTCAACTTTAAATACTATTTCTGTAATTGGCGTTAATCAGCTGCAACCTGCGTTCCGTACGGCCGCGTCCCGTACGCCAGCGTCAACCGTGCGGCGCATACGTCCCGCCCCTTGGTGTAGAGAAATATTTCCAAAAACCTGGCAAACTCAGTAAGTCAGATTTATGTGCTAAATGCAGATTCCAACACCAATGACCAAATACAACTGAGGTCAGACATGACATGTATATTTGAATGTACTTCTGTACTGTGCACTTGTTTGCTATGTAGTACAACTGACACTACCCATTCCATATGTCAATCCAGTCCACCACTTAGCCACAAGTAATCAGTGCTAGCATCCAAATCACATGTGAAAGCACTCCACATTCAGGTTAGATGCTAGCTACTTTTCATTCCACCTCTGTAGTATGGCCCAGTAGAAGGTAAGTGTACACATGGCTGCATGGGCTCATTTTGGGAAAAGGTCTGCCTTCATTATACATTAGCTGTTTGGTACCTTGTTGAGTTAGGTGTAAGTGTCTAGAGATGCACACTATTTCACCTGTTGCTTATACCCATGTTTGGTGAATGTTATAGATTAGATATATGTTGCCATCTTATTTTACACTGTTTAGGATGGGTGTGCGATGCAATGGGTTAGCCGTCTGTTCGGGCGCATACACGCTGTTAGTGTAAAAATGAACAATAAAGTTAATACCAAATATCACTCTGATCAACCAATGACAGCACATGATTGTTAAATTTGTGCCACTCCTAAAATGGCGGCTTATGGCAGAGCAGCACCCTTCTCTGCAGCCGAACTGAGGGCACTGGTCTCCGTTATGGAGACCAGGCTGGGCCGTGCTGGCCCGTTTATTACAAATAGGCAGAAACGTTCTGCCTATGCGGTGGCCCGCCGGCGGATATACGCCCGCACCCAAGTGCGGCGGAGCATCGCACAGCTTGAGCGGCGGTGGTCCGACCTCCGGCGCAGGGAGCCAGAGAGGCTTGAAAGCATAAGGGCCAGCATTGCTAGATGTGAGTATTTCAACAGTATTTGTACATGATTGCTTACCTGACATTATTTCATCCACTAAGGTCAGCAGCCTGATCATGATTTAAACATGCCATACAATATATGAGTGCTACTTCCTGATTGACACCCTGTAATGGTCATAAAATATGTTATTGGGGAGGATTAATGCTTGTGATGCTTACAATGGGCCAAATGTCACAGCATACCTGCCATGTTACAGGCTGTGTTTTGTAAAGGCCACTGAGGAGCTGTTTGCATGTACAAGTATCAGTACCTCTAACCTTTGCATTTATAGGTTGATAAGGCTTAATACAAATTACCACTAATTGGCACTTTTATCGTTTTTCCCAAACACAGCACGTGCACGAGCAAGGCAGGCCCGGGAGGAGGCAGAGGCAGGCCAGGCACAGGAGGAGGCGGAGCCAGCGATGGGCGTGGACGAAGGGGAGGCCCAGGAAAGTGAAGGAGTGGAGGAGGCTGAGTGGCCAGTGGAGGCAGAGGTGGCAGCCGAGGAGGAGGTCGTGGTGGCCGAGGAGGAGGTCCTGGTGGCCGAGGAGGAGGTCGTGGCGGCCGAGGAGGAGGTCGTGGTGGCCGAGGAGGCCCAGGAAGAGGGGGAGGATGAGGAGGCCTGTGTGGTGGAGCAGGCGGCAGAAAGTGGTATGTATACATAAAGATTCGATCTTCCTTTTGTCATCCACTATTTGATATGTAGCACTGTTGATTCAAATGTGTTTGAAAATACTATAAAGGCAAACAACAAATTGGGTAGCAACAGACACACTTTGGGGTTAGATAGGGTGCCCAAACCATACCTTTCATCCTGGACACATATTAATGACACAGGTTGTGCGGATGGCTTTCAGGTCGAATTGAAGTGCCACTGAACCTGTGTAGTTAATCTGTATCCAGGAAGAAAGAGATGAGTTGCTCATGTAAGGGTTACATGTCCCTGCTGGTTGCATACAATGTGTAGGCTCATATAGGTGAGTAGAGTTTACTGGTGAATGATCTTTGTAAACTAGATTCCGTATGGCATAAATGGAGTATGGCCAGGCGTGGCTTAGACTGGAGTAACAAGTGGTGAGTGCCCCTGGGCCCTCTTCTAGCTAACCACCCCCTGCGGTCTGCATGTATGTTTTGCACCATAATTGTGTGTGTATTTGGTGTTAGTAATGCTTTTGAGCATGGGAGTGGGTTAGTGCTGCAGCTTCCCCTAACTGGCATTCTGACAATGATTTCTGGAACAGACCATCAGCAGCCAAGCCATGCTTGATTGCACAAATGTACTGAGCATTCCTGAGAGTTGTGTCACTCCCCTGCCAGGCTCCATCATATAAGAGACACTGAACTTTGTTAGCCGATTTGTGATTGGGGCTGCGCGTGGCATGCTTCTCAGAGCTTAGTCATGGGTGGGTTTGGATGGAGAAGGAGCAG
Organism: Crinia signifera; assembly: GCF_055691185.1. NCBI lineage: Eukaryota > Metazoa > Chordata > Amphibia > Anura > Myobatrachidae > Crinia > Crinia signifera. The sequence continues at coordinate 74,414,649 of NC_139218.1, read as the reverse complement.
TATGACTGTGAGGTGTTCTACAGAGTAAAGGGTAGAGGGCCAAAATCAGGCTTTCTATGTAGTATGTATGCATGTATGTATAGGTGTATGTCTCATATATATAGGTAGATATGTGTGTATATATATCTAGTTATATATATATATATATATATATATATATATATATATATACACACACACCTCTCAGAATGCATGTTTCAAATGTAGTTTTGACTATGTTAAATGTATGCAGGAATATCATTAGTCATTTTTAATTTTGAATTTCCTCAACAGATGAGCCTGCCCAAGCAGAGGAGGGTCGCCGTGGGACCCTCGTAAGACTGCGAGGCCTGATGCGCCTCATGCTTGAAGAAATGGACCGGCTAATAGATGCTGAAGATTAATGTTTTATTTTTTGGAGATTTGTTTATTAATAAATGGTTATTTAAAGTTGAAAGTTGTCAGTGTATTTTTCTAACATGCTAAAGTATATGTGTAAGTTGTTTAAAATGTTTAAAATAAGCAAAATGTACATAGTGTATATAGATGTATGTTTGGGTCACATGCTGTAAGGGTTAATGTGTGTCATGAATGTAGTAGGAATGTGGGTCAGTATAGATGAGCATTTAATTGATTGCAATTGCTAACAATCCCTTTTGCAGGAGGTTGCCTAATAGCCTAAGTGGGTCATGTGATCGTTGTGTACTCAGTACAAAATTGTGTTGGATTTTGCAAAAATACTCCGCATCGGGGCGTACGGACAGCTTTCCGTACGTTCTCACGCGGTAAGACCGTGCTTGTGCGGGAAGACCGTGCTTGTGCGGGAAGACCGTGCAAGAATCTGTACGTTTCCCCCGCACACGCATGGTTTATATGTCGTCCGTACACACGCCCTGTTCTTACAGAGTGAGTCCGTCCGAATGCGGAGGACACGTGGGCGTTTCTACGGACGATGGCCGCACGCTGCCGCACAGCGATGCGTGCGGCCCGCACCGAAAGAATTCGGGAATATCCGCACCGATCAGAATAAGGCCCAGAGTGAGCACAGACAGCTGACAGGCAGCAGCAAGGCAAGTTGTTACAGCAGTGCAGGAGAAAGCACTGCAGCCCGATCCCCCTGGCCACTCTTGGATCATTTTATTGACCACACTTAGGTCGACAGTCATTAGGTCGACACCGTTGGGTCGACAGGTGGAAAGGTCGACAAGTGTCTAGGTCGACATAGGTGAAGGTCGACAGGTGTCTAGGTTGACATAGGAAAGGTCGACCTAACGCTATGTCGACCTAAACCCATGTCGACCTAAAACTCCAGCAACCACACACCCATCCCTCCCCTACCCACAACAGCAATGCACCCACACTGCCCACACCCACAGCAGCACCGCAACTGTCCGTCACTCACCCCGTGCACCCCTGCACCAAACCACCCCAAAGCACCCACACGTGTTACTCCACCACGCCCAGTATCCCCACACTTGCCACTACCCCACACACAGCACCCTCAAGCACCCTCCCCCTCCCTCCCCACCCTCGCATACCACCCTCACCTACCCACACCACCCTCACACACACCCGCACCACAACCACATGCCCATACAACACTACTGGCCCTCCCCCACATGCACTACACCCACAACCAACCCTCCCCCACCCAAGGCACACCAAACTCACCCCCATCCACCGCATGCCCACACTCCGTTCCTCACCCATGCCAACCCCTCAAACCCCACCACCACACATCCTAACCATTCCGCAAACAACTAAACCATCCCCATCTGTACATCTTACTCTCTAAGCACTCTTCATAAACTAAAACACGCAAAACCCCATTGACAATCATACACCCTTTTCATCTTCAAAATGTCACCTCTAACTAATGTAGCAATGCACCGCATTACCTCCATAATATACAAACAATATTTCACACAATAAAAACGTTCACAGGTTAAGGGGCGGAGCCCCTTACGATGGTGTGAAGAGCGCCCTTAGGGCGCGATAAATCACCTAGTTTTCAGTAAATGCCATTAGTCAATTTGCCCATTCTGACTTGCCAAACAAAGGTATAAAACTACAGGCTCACTTGCCCAAATAGCACCTGTTACTGTATCTCACAGGCTACTACATAAGAAACAGAAATGCTTTAAAAATAAATGCCTTAGAAATACAGGACAGCCAGCACAGGCAGCAGGCAGGTGGTCACATGGTTACATGACTACCCAGAGTTCCTTGCAGCAAAGTGGCAGTTGGTTGTTTACAGACCGGAGCTGAGGAGCCAGTGTGCAGCCTTGCGAAGGAAAGAGAGATGACCCCAACCCCAAAAAAGCGATGACATGACAGGGTATTGTCTAATCGCTGTGCCCATATATCCACCAAAAATGACACAACTCTCCTGTTGGATAAAATTGGCCACAGCGGCCATCTTTATTGAAACAATACAAGTTTAACAATAACCAAAACATTCCCCAACGGAGGTGGTCCCCGAGGCCCTCAATAAATCTATCCACACGTTCAAGCACTTCCAGGAGTTCTTACCCCCAGCCGATAGCGATTGGCTCGAGGGCACCAATTGTCAACGCCCAGTGCTCATTACTTAACCTCACCCAGGGGAGTCCAGCCCCCTCATGGGGCCCTCCCCGCCGCATAATTAAGCCTCAATGCCACTAACCTCGAGGACCCCCCTCCGCACAGGCCACTGTGACAAAAAGACATTCTATCAATTATTTTACCTAAAATTGTCTAAAAATAGGGAAGGGTGGGTGGGAGCTGTTGAAAAATTCTCCCAGTGACCCCTATTTCCCGCCTGAACCCTGCTTATAAACCCTTCCAACACCCCGTTAAGCCCCTCCCCCTATGACCCTCTCCTTTGACACCCCTTCTATGACTAACCTGCTAATCAGCTCCCTACAAACCCTGTCAGGGGAGCCTACCCCTAGGCTTTGCCTCAAGTCCGGCTCCTACATGACAGGGTATTGTCTAATCGCTGTGCCCATATATCCACCAAAAATGACACAACTCTCCTGTTGGATAAAATTGGCCACAGCGGCCATCTTTATTGAAACAATACAAGTTTAACAATAACCAAAACATTCCCCAACGGAGGTGGTCCCCGAGGCCCTCAATAAATCTATCCACACGTTCAAGCACTTCCAGGAGTTCTTACCCCCAGCCGATAGCGATTGGCTCGAGGGCACCAATTGTCAACGCCCAGTGCTCATTACTTAACCTCACCCAGGGGAGTCCAGCCCCCTCATGGGGCCCTCCCCGCCGCATAATTAAGCCTCAATGCCACTAACCTCAAGGACCCCCCTCCGCCACCAAGCACGGGATTAAACCCTTAACCCCGTGCGCCCCCCCCACATCCGGAACGCTGTTTCAACTCCCTCTTGTATTCCCAACGACCAAATGTCTATCCCTACAGCATTCAGGTGCACACCGTCCCCTCTACAAAATGCCCCGGCACCAGACTCCAGTTCCCTGTGCCTCACCACCACAGCCCCGTTTCTGGCCATAAAGCGCCCAATCGCCCTGTTAACTTTAATCCGTGCCTTATTGAGCTTGTCAGCCGACCTTGCATCCTTCCAATATTGGGGTGGCACAATGTCCGACCAAACCGTGATCACCTCCGGAAACATTGCCCATAAACGCAGGAGATCAAACTTGATATCCCGTATCAACTCCCTAAATGGTCTGCCCCCAAGATCGTTCCCACCCACATGCAACACTAATATATCGGGAGCCCTATCGAGCCGAACAAAACGGTGAAAATCCTGCAACACTCCACTCCATACCATACCACGCTTCCCCAGCCAGCGGACCAATGCCTCCTCTCTATCCAAACCCAGCTGGCGGCCGTTCGGTCTGACATCCGCCCGTAAAGCTCCCCAAAAGACATATGAATGTCCTAAAATCCAAATCAGGCACGGAGACTGCCCTAAAACAGAAAAGAACACGCAGTCAACCTCAACAATCCCCTAAGCGAACATAAGAACGAAAACGAGACGATTCCCACCGCCCAATACGCTTAATTAACTCATCACCAAACCCCATTCTAGCAGCCTCAGTTGCGGCCCCAATACGGAAAGAGTGACCAGCGTATTCCTCCCCCTTGAGGCCCAACGTCCGCAGGACTGCTCTAAACACACTTGTGAACTGGAACCGTGACAAAAAGGACCCATTGGCATGCACCAACAAAGGATCACTTCCCCTGCCCACTCTGACTTCCTTAAACCTCCTTAGCCGTGCCACCGGGCACATATCCGACCCTGGTACTGAGAAGAGAACTACCCTCTTCCCCCTCCCTAACTGATCCGTCTTTGACCTCCTCACCAATAGCTCCACCCTATCCGAGTATAAATCAACATCCTCCTCCAACAAGCCCCCCGGCCTGGACACACTTGGACTCACAAGCTCACCTATCCGCAATGCCCCGAAGAATGCAAGCGAGAAGGCCGCTCCGAACAACCTTTCCTCGAAATTGGAACTACAAACCGCCCCTAACTTCATGCCCATACTCTGCAACAACTGAAAGGAAACCGGCCTTCTCTGATCCTGTACCACATGGCCTCTCCTCCAACCCTTCAATGCTTGCGCAATAAGGAAATTCTTAGTGACATCCGGCCTACCTCCTGCACGAAACCCAAAAGCCAAGCCCGCCATGCAGCGCGTGATTTTTGCCACTGACCAACCAATCTCTTTACAATGGCCTATATATAACAGAACGGCCAACTCATCGTCATCCTCCTTCAAACCTACTGCCCCACGCCATTCCAACCAGCTCCGCCAGTCTTGATTATACGCCGACCATGTATTCGGGGCCAAAGATTCCCTGATGAGCCGGTCAACTACCTGTCCAGCAGATCCCAGAGCCGACTCGGGAACCCGGTCCCCTCCCTGTCCGCCTCTGGCGCCAAATCCCGGAAACGCTCCCACTGCGAACGAGATAAAGAATCCGCAATACCGTTAGAGACACCGGGGACGTGCCTCGCCACCACCCACAAATTCAACGCCAGGCATTCTAATACTAACTGCTGCAAAATAGTGACCACTGGCGGTGAAGATGCCGACAATTGGTTAATGGCCATGACAACCCCTAAATTATCGCAGTGAAAACAAATCTTCCTATTGCGGAACAACTCCCCCCAAACCACTACTGCAACCAAAATAGGAAACAATTCCAACAATGCCAAGTTCTTTACCATGCCCCTCTGCACCCAAGACTCAGGCCACCGGCCTACACACCAATGCCCTTGGCAATATGCCCCAAAACCGCCACTCCCGGCCGCGTCTGTGAAGAGGTCTAGCTCCGTGGCCACGCATGTGTCCGACATCCACAAAGCTCTGCCGTTAAAAGCCTCCAAAAATGTTGCCCATACACGCAAGTCACCTTTCAATTCACTACCTAATCTGACAAAATGATGAGGAAGAACCACCCCTGCCGTCGCTGCTGCCAGCCTCCTGCTAAATATATGCGGCCCATAGGCATAATGCGACACGCGAAGTTCAATCTACCCAGCAAGGACTGTAATTCCCGCAATCTAATTTTCTTCACCAGCAATGCCCTCCCTACCTCAGCCTTCAAACCCAGCAATTTCTCCTCGGGCAAGCGGCACTCCATATTGTCAGTATCAATGACAATACCCAAAAAACTGATCACTGTCGCAGGGCCCTCTGTCTTGCCAGGTGCAAGAGGGACCCCAAAGTCTGCCGCCACCCTTTCAACCGTCCTCAACAACAAGTCGCATACCCCAGTCCCCCCAGGACCAATACATAAGAAGTCATCCAGGTAATGAATAACTGAACTGCACCCAGAGACATCCTTAACCACCCACTCCAGAAAGGAACTAAAGGCCTCAAAATAAGCACACGACAAGGAGCAACCCATCGGTAAACAACGATCAACAAAAAACTCCCCGTCCCAACAACATCCTAACAAACGCAAACTAGCTGGGTGAACCGGCAGCAAACGAAATGCCGATTCAATATCAGTTTTTGCCAACCGGGCCCCTTTCCCAAACCGCTTCACCCACTGAACAGCCGCGTCAAACGATGTATAAACCACCGAGCAGATGTCGGGGTCAATGCCATCATTGACCGACGCCCCTTTTGGAAAAGATAAATGATGTATAAGACGAAACTTGTTCGCCTCCTTTTTAGGCACCACCCCCAATGGCGAGACTATCAAATCTGGCCATGGTGGCGACCCAAATGGTCCCGCCATACGACCCAGCTGCACCTCCTTAAACAATTTATCCTGAACCACGTCTGGGTGCTCCCTTGCAGACTTCAAACTCCTCCTAAAAACCCCTGAAACCCGCACGTCGGAAGGTATCTTAAAACCTTCCTTAAACCCCTCCTCCAACAACGCGGCTGTCTGCTGGTCGGGATATCTATGTAGATAGCCCAGCATCCTTTCCAGCCGAACCGGCGTCTCCCCCTTTTGAATTACCGTCCCGAGACTTCCCCCTGAAGCATTTATTTGCACCATGGGTCCCTCCACACGAGGAACATTCATGCTTAAATTTGCATTTTGCCCCAAACCCCCCGTCGTTGAAGGCAAAACAGAGTCCCTTCTGCATGGCCGTCCCGTTCGTGGCCTCCCTCGGCCCCCCCCCCCCTGTCCCCATGAAAGGGCTGCCCGCTTTTCATGGGAGCCGTCACCTTTAACCATAAAGCAATATCCTTATGGTCCCAACGTATGTTAGGGCGCACCGCTTCCTCTGTCTAAACTGTTCATCGTACCGGAGCCAAGCCAGGCCCCCATACACACGGTGCGCCTCCCCAATCGCATCCATGTAACAAAACAAACCTGAACAATTGTCAGGTGCCTTTTCCCCAATCACACTAGCTAAAATAGCAAATGCTTGTAACCAGTTCGTGAACGACCGCGGTATCAGCCGATACCGCCGACGCTCCTCCTCCTCCTTCTTCTCCTCCTTACGGGGTAAAACGCTCCAAAGGGAGAAGTGAAAATATATCCACGTATTCCCCTTTCCAAATCCTCTCCCTCGCTTCTTGCTTCAGGTGGGCCCCCAACGGCCCCTCAAAACAGACATACACCTCCCCTTTTGCAGTGTCACTGAGCCTTCCACTCTCTTCCTGCGTCTCCCCACTGCTCCCTTGTGCCCCTGCACTACTGCTGCTTTGCCCACTGCCGGCCACCGGCACCCCGCTGCTAGCCGGCACCCCACCGCTAACCGGCATACTACTGCTGACTACCACGCTACTGCTGGCTGGTGTGCCCGCATTCTGCGGCACCCACGCCGCCGCCGGGGACGGCCCCGCCCCCTGCCGCAAAACAGCCAACCAATCTGCAAAACCACTCAACAATTCAGTAAAACCCCTGCTCATCTCCCCTTGGAGGGCTAACCCTCCCCCCCCTGACTCTGCGCTAAAGCATTAACAGACATAGAGACAGACTCACCAGGCTGCCTGGGGGCTGTGAACCCAGCAGCCGCAGATCCAGCGTCCTGACGGGCCCCAGCCAATGTGGAAGGACCAGGTACTTCTCCATCATCTGCTGCTGGTGGCATCTCTCTTCTCCTGTCCTCGCGACCCTCAGGTACAGCGCCAGCCGGCGTGACCTCACTGGAGGCGGAGCCAGATGGGCGCCGCTCGCTCCGTGTACCAGGCCTGCGTTCCTCAGCCCGTACGTCTGCCCCACTGGCACGACTCACCCCGCGCTGAGCAGCGGCATGCGCAGCACGCCCCGCCGTTCCAGGTCCAGCACCCCGCACTGCCGGATCTTCATGCACGGGGGGGGGGATCCCCCCCGCGCGGAGGGTTCCGCCTGCTAGCTGGATTCCTCCCAGACCTGGTCCTGCGGGCGGAAGGTGCCCGGCCCGCAGCCAGGCCTGGAGGGTCCCTGAAGGGGCTCCGTGAACGGCGCTGAACCCTGGGGGACACCGATGGGCTGAAGCGCTCCGGAGGCCTAGACCTCCGAGGCCGTGCGCCCGCTGAAGCAGCCTCTTGTGTTGCTGCTCCCAGTCCCCCCGGCAAACCGCACATCTGCTGCTGCAGCCATTCAGCCCCTCTAGTGCCCGCTGCCTCCCTAAGGGCAGCAAGCGCAGCGGATACCTCCGCATCAGCGTCGCCTGGGGAAGCCATGGGAGATGCCAGGGCTGCTTAGCTGTTGAAAAATTCTCCCAGTGACCCCTATTTCCCGCCTGAACCCTGCTTATAAACCCTTCCAACACCCCGTTAAGCCCCTCCCCCTATGACCCTCTCCTTTGACACCCCTTCTATGACTAACCTGCTAATCAGCTCCCTACAAACCCTGTCAGGGGAGCCTACCCCTAGGCTTTGCCTCAAGTCCGGCTCCTACAGGAGCCTGGAGGAATGCAGAGGAGAGGTGCGGAGAGAAGAGGAGCAGAAAGAGAGAAGAGCAACATCAAAAAGAGTTATGGAGAGGAGACATCTGGATGTGGCCGTGGTCCAACAGCAGGTCCAATCCACTGGAGCATTGGATATTCCAGGTAATGGGGTGGAAATGGTTTTATCAGCAAATTAATTTGATTTCTTCCTGATACTAACTATAGATCAAACTGCAGCTGATTGTCAAATGTTACTTAATGGTTTACAGGGCCTTGTTTAATTTACATAGAGGGGTGGATATACTAAGCCTAGGAGGGTGACACAGTACCAGATAGCCAGCTGCTATTTTATAAATGCAGCCTCTAACATGTCAGGAGCTGATTGGCTGATACTTTATTTCCATCCTCTTTATCTCTCTCCAAGGCTTTATAACCTGTAAACTTGAAGTGATTCCCAGTAAAGCCATCTATTAACTTACATGTTCTTACTATATTACTTATATTTCAGCACAATAATAACAAATATAGGTACTTATGTAATATCTGGGCTCCCGTTTTTCTTATGAGACCGCGTCCCCTCGCACACTATATAAAATCAACTCCATGCGTAAAAACAAACAAAGTTGGTGTCCATGTCCACCTGCTGGCCAACTCTATTCTATCTATTCTCATCTACTTGAGATCTTTATCAAGGCTCACATAGATGGAAACGTGTTGGCCAGCAGGTGGATGTGGTCACCAACTTTGTTTTTACAATACGGAGCAGCCATAAGGATACCCACCCCACAACATATGCTTGCCCACTATCCCCACACCAAAGGAACCTTGTGAGGTGGACGTTTATTTGTGCACTGGAAGCCGGTTCCACGGCTGCAGCAGATACAGTACACATGCAGGCACCCCTGGACAAATGCAGCACACATGTGGGCACCCTGGACTTATACTGGCACTGACACCTCAGTGCTGTCTGAAATCACCAGCCGGTTTGAAAATGGCGCCGATCACTATATATCTCGCAAGAATCCGACAGGGGGAAGATGATGTTCAGCCACCATCGAAAAATGCCGCCGACCATCGAACTCCTCGGATCCGGCCTCGGATCAGGTAAGTTCGGGGGGGTTCGGATCTCTAGGATCCGAACCCGCTCATCCCTATAAATAAGCATAATTTAAAGTAAAAAAAAAATTAGGAAAGAATTACATCTCGGTGTGTATTATAATGGGAATTTTATTGTACAGTTGGGCATGGAGAAAAAAATATATGAAAAAAAAAAAAGGATTTTAAGAACAAATTTTGAAGAAAACAATATTCTGGTCTCCAACAATTACGTACAATTAACAACAGTGTATACTATTTTTGATAATTTAGAAAATAATATCCACTACACACTGACAAGAATGGGGCACAGTTGTCACAGGCAAATGGGTATCAATGTGCTGATGATGCTGGGCCAGTTGGGTATGCACCTAAAGATTTATCTGTCTGTTTAAAAAAAAACCTGGTAATGTATTGGAGCAAATGGCAATCAACCTTGAACTCCCAAATGCTGGAAAATGGCCGAGACAATTGTCCTTATAACTTTTTAAAATTTAAACAGATTTAACTAATTTGTCATTTTTTCAGTGTTTCGGAGCAAATGGTTGATTGTCATTAGCTCCAATACATTGCCAGATTTTTGTTTCAACCAGACAGATTGGACAAATAAATCTTTAGGTGTGTACCCAGCTTTAGGATCAGATAAGCGCTCAGGGTTATAGACCAGAAGGCCTGATCCAGAGATTTATGCAACATTTGATATTTTCGTAAATCTGTGATGGTTTCTGATTTGCATATGCGCAGGAGCTGAACATGCAATATCGCTTGCAGTGCCTCAAAAGCATGGGGCACTGCAAGCGATATTGCAAACTCATGCCAGAGCATTGCGGATTACGCGTCGCCACGCTTCGGGCTCGGTAGCTCGCTGCGCTCGCCACACTTTATAAAATCAACTCCACGCCAATGTGGATAGTGGGGATATGAACAGGTCGGGGTGACGTGGATAGTGGGGGTGTGCTAAGTAATAGTGGGGGGTGGGGTGCTAAATTGCATCGCATGCGATACGCGAGCAGTGGCGCCGTGAAATTACACAAGTACCATCGCATCGCACGCAAATCACATGTGATCTGACTACGCTAACTACGTTGCGCAGACGGGCACCGTGAAAATACACAAGTACCATCAGTTATCCTTATTTCATAAAGGGGATTACCTCATAAATGTAGGCACAGGCAGCCTTCTGACCCATTCAATGAATGTTATATAGAGGTATATTCAATGCGTGCAGTGAACCCCTGACAGCGAGCTATACGGCGAGTAGTGCCGATAGCTCGCCCTCAGTTTTTAATGGCCTCCCCTTCACTTGCCATGTTCACCTTACCTGTTCCCTCGAGGAAGTTTGCAAAACATTAAATATGGTGAGGGGGTTTGGACTGAGAGGATTACATTTCCTCACTAAAAAAAGACATCCTCGCCATACAAACCCCCCCCCCGCCGCTGCATTGAATATACCTCAGACGTATTAGGTCACAAACATGACAATGGAATAGATGTATTAAGCCTCAAAAAGTGATAAAATAGAGAGTGATAAACCACCAACAAATCATCGCATACCTGTCATTTTTCGAACACTGGCCCTTATTCAGATCTGATCGTAGTACAAATTTGTTTGGAAAATGGGTAAAACCATGTGCACTGCAGGTGAGGCAGATGTAACATGTGCAGAGGGAAAGCGGTCATCTATTAGAATGAACTTAGGTCTACAGTCATTAGGTCAACCCCACTAGGTCGACTGGCAGGAAGGTCGACCTGACTTAAGGTCGACATGGGCCAAGGTCGACATGACTTAAGGTCGAATTTGCATAAAGGTCTACACGAGGAAGGTCGACTGGTCATAAGGTCGACATGGGGTTTTTCACTGTTTTTTGAGCCGACATGTGCCGACAGGCGGTATTTCATGCCCTACCATCCACTAGGGCGTGGAGGTTATTAAAGCTGTGGCGAGCGAAGCAAGCCACCGTGCCCGAAGCATTGCGAGCGATGCGAGGGTCCGATTCTCATTGCCAACTGTGTCCATGTCGACTGTGTCAACATTCGGATCAAAAAAACAGTGAAAAACCCATGTCGACCTTATGACCAGTCGACCTTCCTCATGTCGACCTTTATGCAAATTCGACCTTAAGCCATGTCGACCTTAAATCAGGTCGACCTTCCTGCCAGTCGACCTAGTGGGGTCGACCTAATGACTGTAGACCTAAGTTCATTCTGACAGATGTACCGATTCCGTGCAGAGAGAGTCAAATTTGTGTGGGGTATGTTCAAACTGAAATCTAAATTGCAGTGTAAAAATAATGCAGCCAGTATTTACCCTGCACCGAAACAAAATAACTCACACAAATCTAACTCTCTGCACATGTTACATCTGCCCCACCTGCAGTGCACATGGTTTTGCCCATTTACCAAACAAATTTGTTCTGCGATCAGATCTGGGTACTCATGTATTAGCAGGGCGCCCATTACGTAGTTTGCTTAGTGATGTATTGAGAATACCAATACACCACTAGGCTGGCTACGTAACTTACGCAAATGATGTAACTTACTAAAACTGCGTAATTTAAGTAACTGGAGCTGTGCTAATACATAATGGATCATATCCCCACTATCCACATCATACCCTCATTATTCACGTGGGCGTGGAGTTAATTTTATAAAGTGTGGCGAGCGCAGCGAGCCACCTAGCCCGAAGCGTGGCGAGCGTAGCAAGCCCCGCGAGGGGACGTGGATATGGGGGTATGACGTGGATAGTTGGGATATGATTGTGTTGTCTGTGTTTGTGTAGTGCATTAATACTTACGCAATGTACGCAATTAGCGTAGTGCTGCTGGGGGAGCTGGGAAAACATGTGATGCTCCCCCAAGTGGCAGTACGCTGAATGACGTACATTGCTGCCGCATCTCCCCACCACCGGCTCTATCCCCCCTCCGCCTGCCGCTCAAGTGCTGCCCGCCACACTGACCCCGCTGCCCAGCCGAAGTAGCCTGCCCGAAGTAGGGCAGAAAGGAAGTGTACACTGCCGCCGTCCACCGCCCCATATTAGCCAGGCGCCCGGCTAGGCTACACTGACAACGTAGCCTAAGCTACGTTGTCAGCGTAGCGTAGCTGGGCGCCCGGCTAATACATAAGTACCCAGATCTGAATAAAGGCCAGTCTATGACATGGCAGGTGGGAGCTGATTGGCTGGTGGTTTATCACTCTCCATTTTATCATTTTTCAGGCTCAGTACATCTGGCTAATGACTGGAATGTCCTTCCATGCACACAAAGACTCTCCTCTAGCCTCCAAACTTTCAAGTGTTCACTGAAAACTCACCTCTTCAGGCAAGCTTATCATATTCAGGAACACCCACACAACCTCCAGTAGCTTTCATATCTAATTGCATCCCATAAGGACTGTCTTGTAATTTGATGGGACTACCATGCTATGGAATTCTATCCTTATGTATCCCTCCTATTATCCCTATAGATTGTAAGCTTGCGAGCATGGCCCTCCTACCTCTATGTCGGTTTGTATCTACCCAGTTTGTTTAATCACTGTTGTTTCCAGTTGTAAAGCGCAACGGAATATGCTGCGCTACATAAGACACTATAAATAAACAAAAAATATACTGATGGCAAGGCACTTTTAGTTTCACAACCCTTGGAGTTACATACCTCCCAACATGACCCTCTCCTGGAGGGACAACTTGCTCTGCTCCTGCACTTCCCCTCTTAATGTGTGATTGCCATCACCTGTATTGAAACACCTTTCTTATCAATTTACCTGTTCAACACAGATGAAGGTAATCACACACCCTCCAACTGTACCAGATTTTGCCGGTACAGTACCGTTTTTTAACAGTCTGTACCGGCAAAATCATTTTGTACCGAATGTACCGGTTTTTTTCAAGTTTCCTCTGCTTTGTGCGGTGCCCGGCTCTCCCCTCCCGTTCCCAAGTGTTCTGTGCGTTTATTTCAAGTGTCACTGTCTTCTGCTCTCTGCGGTGCCCGGCTCTCCCCTCCCATTCCCAAGTGTCCCTTGCGGCGCCTGCGGGCATTGCATGACATCATGACGTCACTGCCACACCAGCGCCGTACCCTGCGCACAGTCTGTGCACTCAGGGGACGGAGAGACAACTGTACTGCCCTGCCTCACTGTCGGCGCGAAAGACATGTGAGGCAGAGGCAGACTGGCAGGTGCGCGGTGGCCGCCAGCCGGGGCACACATGAGGGCTGATCTGAGGAGTCTGTCCCTGGTGACCCAGAGCTCAGCCCAGCTGCCTAACATGTTCAAGCTGCAGTGCACCAATGCCTCCTGAGAGAGATCCATCCTCTCCGTGAGTCACTGTCACAAAATCTCATTCCAGTGAGCGTGATGGGGGTATAGCCTGGACATTGTGACTGTGTCTGACTGGTGGATTAGTTTTATAAGTGGGCTGCTGGCATATTAAAATAGTATATATATATATATATATATTTTTTAAAATAAGTATAAATATATCCTGATTTAATATGCCAGCAGCCCACCAAGCCACCATGTGACTGTCTCACATGGTGGCTTATAGGGCTGTTGGCAGGGCCGAAACTAGGGTTTCTGGTGCCCGGGGCAAGACATTCATTTAGTGCCCCCCCCCCCCCAAATTAGAGCGTTCACCTACTACCGTGGTACTCCTGCGAGGCTACATCCCCCATTTTTTCCGCTATGAGGGCATGGTCAGCTCTCTAAGAGCTGTAGCCACATGGGGTGCGGCCATGGAAAATGGAGGTGTGATACACATATGCCCACAATAGTGCAGTGCCAGATACACATGACCCCAAAAGTGCAGTCCGTGATGCCCAATATACCTATGCCGCATACTGTGATGCCCATTATAAATATGATCCGCACCGTGATGCTCCATTATACATATGCCCCACACCTGGATGCTCATTATACATATGCCACACACATGATGTCCATTATACATATGCCTCACAACATGATGCTCCATTATACATATGCCCCACAACGTGATGCTCCATTATACATATGCCGCACACCGTGATGTCCATTATACATATGCCGCACACCGTGATGCCCATTATACATATGCCGCACACTGTGATGCCCATTATACATATGCCGCACACTGTGATGCCCATTATACATGACACACACCGTGATGCTCCATTATACATATGCCACACACCGTGATGCCCATTATACATATGACGCACACTGTGATGCCCATTATACATGACACACACCGTGATGCTCCATTAAACTTATGTCACACACATGATGCCCATTATACATATGCCCCACAGCGTGATGCTCCATTAAACATATATGTCACACACATGATGCCCATTATACATATGCCACACACCTTGATGCTCCTTATTAATGAGCATCAAGGTGTGGGGCATATTTATAATGGGCATCATGTGTGTGGCATATGACATGTTTAATGACTCATTAAACTTTAATGAGTCATTAAACATTTGCCACAGTGCACACATGATATCCATTATACATCAGTAGGTATGCAGGCTGGAGTCAGACACAGTTTAAAAATGAAACATCGATTACCAGATGCAGGGAGATGATTGGGAGGAGCAGCGGCGTTGACGGCATGTCATGAGGCATGAGGGAAGGAGGAGGAATAAAGCGCGATTTCTAGCGCTGGGGATGGGAAGGCAAGTGCTGCTGTGTGCTGTTCCCTCTTTTGGCGGCAGGAGGTCAGATAGTGACTTCCTGCCTCTCCGCCGCCGGGAAGCGCGTCATCGCTTGGCGGCATGAGGTCACTATTTGACCTCCTGCCGCCAAGCGAGGAACTGCTACACAGCGGCAGCCCGGCAGGAGGTAAACTTTACCGTAAAGTAAGCGCCGAGCCACTGAGCACCCGGCGAGCTACCCGTCGCTCGCAAGCGACGGGTTAGCTAACAGAACAGTTACAATACGGCGACCCAGCAGCGGGACTCGGGCTACATCAGTCCCCGAAACCCCGCTGGCTGTCTCCCGGACCTGACAGCGCCCCCCCTCCAGCGCCCGATGCACGTGACCCCCCCCAGCCCCCCCCTAGTTATGCCCCTGCTGTTGGCATATGAAAGCAGCATATTAATATACTTATTTTTTTTTTAAGTATATTAAATATAATATACTGATTTAATATGCCAGCAGCCCACTACTAAGCCACCATGTCACATGAGCTGCAGACGTTTGTCTGCAGCTCATGTGACATGGTGGCTTAGTAGTGGGCTGCTGGCATATTAAATCAGTATATTTAATATATTATTTAAAAAATAAGTATATTAAATATATTGATTTAATATGCCAGCAGCTCATCAGCTTCATCAGGTGCTCAGCCAGGGGGCAGGGTCACTGCCATATGCCCCCAGGGCCACTATGTTACTTCACACTGTCTCGGGCCACAAGAATAATGTGGGGAAAAAACTGTCCATTACACATTCGGAAAGGGGACGTGACCACGCCCACTTTGCCCGTGGCCACGCCCCCTTCCTAAATGTGTACCGATTTCCGCCCCTCAAATGTTGGAGGGTATGTATGTAATCATACAGTAAGAGGAAAGTCCAGGAGCAGAGCATTGTGTCCCTCCTGGAGAGGGTCATGTTGGGAGGTATGGAGCTACTAGTGTACAGATTGGTTAGCAGTATCCAATACTGTGTACATATGTAGCCATACTACGTACTAAATACCCCACATATGTCACCATTATAATAAGGTAACAAAATGAATAGAAGAATACGGAGTAGCCTAGACAACGCCCGGTCGTAAAATGCCGTAAACTCTGTCGTAAACTGCCAGTAGCCAAGATGGCCACCGACACGCTCTACAAAGGGTAACGGAAGGGCTGACAATTTACTTCCTGTGATTTCTGAAGATGGTGGAGCGCTTGCTGTGAGTGAGGCTGGTGTGGTGGTAGGGACGTGAGGAGGCCGCCGGTAAGGGAGACAGCGAGGAATTCTTCACGGAGGTGAGACGCTGCGGGGGAGAGAAACCTCGGCTTTGCTGAGGGGTTGTAGGCGGCAGCATGCAGCGTCTGTCACATGGCTCGTACTCGGGTCACTCTGCAGTCTGACAGACTCTGCTCCTTGCGCTCACATATCCTGCCGGGCATCGTCACCGACCACGGGGGAGGGGGCACAATGAATGCATGTGTGTGTAACTCGGTTCATCTCTCCGATCCCTGTGTGTTCCTCTGTCTACTCTACACGTTCCGTACTAGGGGGTTCGTTCCTTCGTGGATAATACGTGTTCCTTGAACACCGCCTGTCTTTATCGGCTGTCATCAAGAGTGTCTATCCCATTGTGCAATACTGTGTCTATGAAGTATAGGCAATACAGAAATATATATCTTTGCTTTATAGAACCAGTTTGTAGAATTAGTGATTGCCACATAATTAGCAATTTTATGATCCTGGAAGGTCTGCCTGTTCTTACATGCATCTGCAGTGGGAACCTTGGCCAAGCAGTTGGATGGTAAATTCTAAATTGTAGTGGGCTAAAGGACTTTCCACACCCAGGGGAAGGACTAAGGCTGGGGGGATTGCTCCTTAACTATCCACGCCACCACTGGTTGCCTTTATTAACCAGGTGGTCAGGGAAGCGCGGTGAGCCGCCGTTCCCGAAGCGTCGCGAGCTACCGTGCCCGAGGCGAGCCGCCGTTTGGGACCCTTCTTCCGACCTTGCTCCTCCTCTCTCCTCCCCTGTGACGTCAGGAGGTCCTTTAGCCCACTTCAGTTTAGACCTAACCGCAGTTGGATACACCTCATGCAGAGTTCCGCCTTGAAGGGTATTTTTGTAGTTGGGAATTGAGCAAAGTGTATGGTGGCGCAGCTGGCAGGGTGAGATGAGCTGGCATATGCTGTTTCCTTTTACTAGGCTTCTCAGTGCTGGCATATTCCTTTTTGTATTTTAACCAAGCAAATAGCCAATATATCATGAGCCCATCGGTAGATGTACACCCACCCAATATGTCTGAATGTTGTTGTTCATACATACTGAACATTTTGGCTAAAGCCCTGTACACACCAGGTGATACGAGTGGGATCACTCATTTTGGTACTTCTGAGCAATATAGTTCATTACATTGCCCAGTGTGTATGCTCAACCCAACGACTGATGTTCTTTCGTGCAAGTCATCAATGCCCCCCCTCGTCACCTGCTGACAAAGGCAAGTGTATGCACCTCGCTGCTGCCGACTCACATGCACACACCATATGGTGGTGGTAGGGCAGGTAGTGGGGATTACAAAAACTCTGGTGATCATGTACCTTCTGTAAGTATGTGGTCCCAAGTTATGACACACGCACATTTCTATCTATAACACGTGTTTTGCACCCACCATCCACAAAATTGCAAGTTTGCAGAATGTGTAAGCCTACCTAGGCAAATGTAGCTGTTGGTGTTTCTGTGAATAATTAATATGATGGAAATTCACTTCCTTTTGCAAACGTTCCTTTCCCTATTCACAATAGCAAGAAACAGGTGTGCGCTATATTTCTCTTCCTTTCCTCTCCCTTTGTTCTAATAAATCGAAATCTAACAGCGTTAACTGCCTTCAATTGTAAGCAGAAATAGACTTGGCAGGCAAGTTTATTTCTACTTCGATCTAGATCGAAGGCAGTGCAATGCTGCTCTATGCAACACCCCTCCCCCTGTGCCCGTCCCCCTCTCTGATGCCAGCACCAATGGGTTCCCAGCAGCCGACTTTGTGACACTGCCGACCTACTGACTTTATTTAGACACTGTAGATCTATAAACCGGATATACCAATTCCTATAGAGCAACTTCACCCCTGCTGCCTCACTGGGGTCGCAGGTTGCTAAACACAATTAGCTGGGGGTCAAACAGGCGTATACTTAAGTATTGTTCTTTTCCCTGTTCAGCAGATAGTCCAACTGCTGCATGTGACATTGTGATGTCAGCTTAGTCAGCACCCACATGCGTGATGCCTTCATCAGTTGGTGAAGGCATAATTGCATGAAACGAAATGCATCTGGGCATAGTGCAGGCTGAAGTAGGACATCAGCTGGTGGAAGAAAGTACCAACTGGACAGACTGAGACTTTGTTGAGGCATCCACAGAGCAATGGCTGGCAAATTGCTTGATATGTTACTAAATGTACAGATATTGTGTGCTTTGATTATAACCACTATTAACAGTCCATTATGCTTGCCATCCTTTCTTAATTATAATACACTAACAGAAGATCTTTTATACAGAATCGTGCAAATTACTATTGTGTTTGGAAAGTTGAGCTAAAACTAGATAGAACAATAGTTATGGTACAGCCTAAAGCCACAAATTCCACATTTTGGAGGACTACTACTAATGTATGAAGTAGATGTAACTTGTGCCATTAACAGACTATGGTATATATTCTATTGATGTCGGATCCATTCCGAAATTCTTTTGCCAGAATGGATCTAGCATCCATTATTCAATACAGCAGTCAAATTTGGCTGCTGATTGATGCCTGCCCAGCCGGTGTGGGGGGCAGAGTGAGCTGCTCTCGCCCGTTGGCGGTGAGTGCGGGGGGGGTGGCGGACAGCTCTTGGTGGATTAGCGGCCATTCAGTCGATCCACCTGTCTTTCGTTAGATCTAAACATTTTGACCTACTGAAAAAAAAACAGATAGCATTGAATAGATCGTAACCCCTTCCAATTTATTCATGTTGATTACTGCTGTCTTTTTAGGTCAAGACAGCAGTTTGGACAGGCATTTGAATATACCCCAAAGCATCACGGAACACACTAATCCTGAATTTTACTTATTCTTTCATCTTGACTCTTTCTGTACTGCTCATATTTTATTTTATTCTTGCTCTGTACATTTATTGAAAGCTTTTAGATGATGGCTTCTAACCTGCATTTTTCCATACTAGTGGTCCTAGGAAGGTTCGTCTTGGACAGTTGAACAGAATTGGTTCTCCATGAAGGATTTAATAGAACAGATGGTTAATAACAAGGTATACTAATCTACCTCTTTCTGTTCTACAGCTGTAGAAGATACCCATAGAATTCCAGCAATGGCTGCCATAGCCCTGAAGAGAGAAGGTCCGCATTTTATAAGTGAAGCTGCAGTACGAGGGAATGCGGCGGTCCTGGACTATTGCAGGACATCGGTCTCTGCCCTCTCTGGAGCCACAGCTGGTATCCTTGGCTTAACCGGCCTGTATGGATTCATCTTTTACTTCCTCGCTTCTTTCCTCCTCTCCTTGCTCTTAGTGTTAAAGTCTGGACGGAGGTGGAATAAATATTTTAAATCAAGGAGGCCTCTTTTTACTGGGGGGCTAATCGGTGGCCTCTTTACCTATGTCCTGTTCTGGACTTTCCTATATGGCATGGTGCATGTGTACTGAACTCTGCTCTGTGGATCTGCCTTCAGTCATCCTTTTTAATGGAATTCAAAGACTCCTGCCCAACCGTTTGTTTCCCTAGTCAGATTTAGTTTTTAACTTAATGAAATGATGGCTTGATTTCGGTTAGTAACTTATATTTCTGTATGCTTTCTTTAATTAAAACGATTACAGACTTCTGAAATGACTTGTATTTTGTCAAGCAACTCAGATTATCGTAGTTGCTGAAAATAGTATGGAACTATGGTAGAAACGTATTAATAAAATATGCAGTAAGTACAGTGTGTTAATATATGTATTCTACTGTACAAGTTGTCTAACCTCCAGTGTGGAGCGCTGCATTTCTTAGTAAACCTTTTTGCTGCTACATATTTGTCTTACCTTCAGTATATCCTGTGTCGGCTGTATGTGTATAATTACTAAAAATAAAGCTCTGCTAACCGGAAAATAGCGCTACTGTAGGTTAACTTTGATATTGCTATGCAAAAACAGTAATTTAGTACATGGTACGTAGGCTCACATCAAAACTTGCTCTCACAATAAAGGGGCGTCTTTGGTGTGGGGTTTTTCTCTGGCAGGACAAACCTTCCAGGGCAAGGTTGTCCTGCCCCAGGAAAGCCCACTACCTTCTGCAGGTATAAGCAGTGGCACCAGATGCCACTCGGGAAAGGGGGGTGTGTGGATTGTGCAGCGGTGGGGAGTTTGCTTGGCTGTTTGGGCACTGGTGTGTTGAGCGTATACCGGTGATGGGGAGTGCCTAGCGGCTGCGGTGGGATAGGCGAGTGGGGGGGGAGGGTGGGTGGACATTATGTAGGTGCGTACCAGTGCTGGAGGCACCACTGGCATGCACCTACATACTGGATCGTGGTATGCCCAGACATACTGCCGAAGCAGTCAAATGAGTATGGGTCATTGAGTGAATGGTAGGGCATGAAATACCGCCTGACGGCGCAAGAAAAAGTGAAGTACTTTTGACTGTCAACCTATTTCATGTGTCTGCTTTCAGTGGCCGACCCAATGCATGTCAACCTAATGAACATATATCCTTTTAAATCAGGGGTGGGGAACCTTTTGAGGTCCGAGGGCCATTTGCATTGAGGCATAATGCCTCGGGGGCCATTTAAAAAAACAAAAAAAACCTTCCAAATCATCCCACGCTCCGGCGGCTGCCGCAGGTTACGAGTCGCCGGTCTGTTGAGTCCGGCGGCTGTGCAGGGAGTCTCATACAGGGGAAATCTTTTGAGAGGTCGGTAGCTCTCGCGATATTTCGCCTGTACTTAAGTCGCTGTTCAGCCGTCGGGTGGGTGGGCGGGCGGGCCACAAAGACCGGCTCCGGGGGCCATATACCGGGAGGGTCCCCATCGCTGCTTTAAATTGAGGGAAAACAAACTATTTTTATAAGCATTTTATTTCATTCTTTAAAGTGTATGTTTGGGTTTGCAAAAAATTACATTGCTAGACTAAAACTAGTACAATATAGTTCATTATGTTGGATGCCTAAAGGTTGCCATACACCTACAGATTGATTGTCAGATCCGGCTGGTTAAAATAAACACTTGTTAATACCTGAATTACATTTTTTGGCAGTTTTCCAGCATTTGATCAACTGTCATTTGCTTGCATCCATTACCAGGTTTTTGTTCCAACCAGCCAGATCTGACCATTAAATCTGTAGGTGTATGGCCAGCTAAAAGTTCATAGAAACTAGCTTTCCTGTAAATAATTGAGGTTGAAGAGGAGTAAATGAGAGGGGTCTGTCCCTTTTTATGAAAAAAAATCTGGTCAATAAACTCTTAAATAAAAAATGGAAAACCAGATTTGAGTTGTTTGATTTCAGGGAAAAAAAGTAAATTAAGCCTTTTATGTAAATCCTGATGTTGAATACATTTATGCTGCTTTCAGACCGCAAAACTGGCTTTGACCCTGTATTTGAAAACCTTTCCAAAAACGGGTCTACCAGGTAAAACCCCTTTCACACCGAATCTCTTAAACGGTATATTACTGTTTAAATGCGTGGGGTATTTTTTTTTTTTTTTTTTTTTTTTTTTTTTTTTACACTGGCAGACCAGTTTCTGGAAACTTTCCAAATACAGGGTCAAAGCCAGTCTTCAGCGGCTTTTGTAAAGTGGTCCTGCACCTTTCAGACCGTACAGATTACAGTTTTAAAACGGTTAAAAATCTGCAAAATAACTGTTTTTAAGTGTGGTCTGAAAGGGGCATTGTGTGCTACATAATAGATGTAGCTTCCTGGTGTGGCCATGACTTTGTAGTCCAACACCTAAAGTTGATAATTACACGAAGTGCAGTGAATATAGGTATTATGAGAATTTTTAGACTCCAGGCAAATATTACTTCAATTTTTGCCTCATTCCAGTGTAAACCATGGATATTCAATGTGTGGCCCTTAAGCTTCTGTGGAACTACACATCCCAGCATACCCTACCTTTTTAACATGGAATGATGAAAAAATTGTGGCAGAGCATTGTGGGATATGTAATTCTCAAAAGCTGGAGGGCCAAATGTTAAGCCACTGCTTAAATACTGTACAGGAACAGGTGAAAATCTTTAGCATTGAAATGCAAAATATATAAAAATAGGTACTGTTAAGAGCCAAATGCCTCATAGTGTTTATATAGGGGTGTGTGTTTTTTTTTATTTTTTATTTTATTTGGGCTTAATCCGTGTCTATGAAAGCGATGGGTTAAAGGGCAATTTTAAAATTGTATATGCCATACAATGCGATGCGATTCAAAATTGTATAAGCACCCTAATGGGTGCTTACAATGTTAAATGCACCCCCATGCCACCACCACACACACACCCCCCCCCCCCCAACTATAAATGTGAACCCGAAGCGTGGCGAGCGCAGCGGTACGTGTCCGACCTTTTCATACCCCCACTATCCACGTCGGCGTGGAGTTGAGAATAGAAAGTGTGGCGAGCCACCGAGCCCGAAGCGTGGCGAGCGCACGCGGATACCTGTGAAGCCCGCGAAGGGGCGCGGACACGCTTGTGGCTCGGTGTGCTCGCCACACTTTCTATTCTCAACTCCACGCCGACGTGGATAGTGGGGGTATGAAAAGGTCGGAGGACGTGTACCGCCGCCCCTCACGGGCTCCCTGCGCTCGCCACGCTTCGGGTTCACGTTTATAGTAGGGGTGCATTTAACATTGTAAACACCCATTTGGGTGCTTATACAATGTTTAATCGCATAGGGGGCAAAAATCGTGTCGCATCGCATGCCATCGGGTGCATGGCATGCGATTAAAACATCACGCGATGAACATCGGGGGCGCCGCTATAATACACAAGTACCGGTTAAAGATACATATTCTAGCTTGGTGTTTCTCAACTCCAGTGCTATGGGAACATTATTAGTACATGTTTTTCATGTGCCCTTGCTGATGCACAAGTGTAGTCATTAGTGTCTACTCTAGATTCACAGGTGGTGCTAATTTTGTTATCGCTGATTCTGTGAGGAGATGTGAAAAACATGCACTGTCTGGGTTCCCCAAGGACTGGATTTGGGAGATGCTGCCCTAGCTCTTCCCATAACACCTGAGATGTAACAATGTAAATGCTGACATTTACCTCATGGCTGATGCTGTAATGCGGTACATAGAGGGCTGCAAACTTTCAAGGATGTTCTATTTAATTGCAAAACTCCACACTGTTCACATGGGAAGTCATACAGGCTGTGAATTAATGTAAATTGCAGAAATACTGTTTAATAAACGTAAATAAAATTCATGTTAATGCAGTTTTCATTCTTTTTGGCAGTAGAGTAAACATTGCATGCTGACATCTTATATAGCTTTTTGTGGGAAGTTCTTAAATAAGCGATTGCTATTCAGATTATGCATTTAAGTGGGTTGTTTACTTTAAATGTGAATAAACAAAATTCAGATCATTTTACTTTTTCCCCCTTCAATAGTTACTGTATATATTAGTGCTTTACAGAGAATACTGTATTTTGAATATGTCCATACCCAGTACAGCTTGCAGCCTACATTCTTACCACACTGATAGTAAATGCAACATTAGCAGTTTGCCTCAAGTATGGATTTAGTACTATAGGAAAGTGTCCAAGGAGTTAACCTAGGGTGCAGCCTCTATTATTTAGAATATAAGTGTTATGATCTTACAGATGTATTCCCCTAAAGACTAGTTAGTCCTGATACACCTCACCTCAGGGTGCAGCTGCAATCCACAAACCTCGGACAGCTACATGCTGGACTTTAAAACTACAAGTACTTAATTGAAATAGGAAACCTTATTGAAAGCCATGTCATTGTGGGTACCATAGGGTGCTCAATATTTAAATATTTTCACGTGAAAATGCCTTTCAAGTCTAGTAAGGGTCTGATTTGCCGACTTTAGAGCAATTTGTGGGATGCTATTATTGCTGTCTCTTGATGAGTAATGCATGATGTGGAATTAGACAAGTTACTGAAAAATAGCAAAGATAAAAGAAAATGCATAAAATAAATGTTGGTGGTTACATTTTCTCCTAAACTGGTGGACGCAGTCACCTTGTCTTGTATGGGTGACTTATTCTTGCAATTCCTAAGAAAGATTGGTCATTGTTTCAACGTTTCCACTGTTAAACATTCTCAAACATAACAGTTGGGTTTGTATAAAGTGCGAGGACACTGGTTGCTTGACGACACAGGCACACTAAAGTAATATAGTAAATGTCCTTTATTGTAAATATATACAATGCAACATTAAAAATTACAAGCCAGTATAGTATTTCACTAATATCCAATTCAGATCACAATGCAGGGTCCGACCAGGGATTGCAATCATGGGTCTAGTGATTTCACACTAAACCCAGGTTGGCCATTATATAGAGAGTGATCCGGGTTTAACACTTCTTATAATGCCGGGTTGTTCGACCCGAGTTATACATTTTGGTACTTTCGCATTGCACCTCGACCTGGGGTTGGTACGCCACTGACCCGTCAGTAACACAGGTCGAGAATGCGGTGTGGAGGGGGTATTACTAAGATCCCATGGTATAGGATTGAAGAAGTCTGTGATTGCTGTCGGTATTCTGGTGTCTCCTGGCCTGGAATACCAACTTGCATAGCGCCCTTTACCTTCTCTATAAACTGACCATAACTTTCAGACTAGATGTCTGGTTTCTTGTACACAATCACGTGTATGTGATCAGATTACCTGCAGCTCTAGAGGTAAGAGGTTGCTACTTCTCCTAAAATATTCCTTATGGCGCCCATACAATTATGCGATCGGGTGTGACAATGTCCTTGGAAAATCTTTCTTGTCTGGATGTGGTCATTATGCCGACCATGTCTAGGTTGAAAGTCAAAAGGTCCACACATCAAAAAGGTTGACATTCTTAAAGTTGGACATGCGTTTTTTTTTTTTTTTTAAATAAATAAAACTAGCTTGTTCATACTTTACCATCCCAGTGGGCACAGAGGGAGAATAAATCAGTGTGCCGAGTGCAGTGGTACACTTATCAGGTGTCCATGGTGACTTTTGTTGGTCAAAAACAAAAGTGAAAAACTCATGTCCACCATTCTCATGTTTTCTTTTCCATAGTGTTGATCTTTTGACCTAATGCATTAGTCAACCTTTTGGCTGTTGACCTAATGACCCATAGCCATCTTGGCACAAGAAAGTGGTATGGTTTGGGTTTATTCCAGTTTCACTGCCTTTGAGGCAGCCACCTAAATTGCGTGAAGGTATCACCAAGGTTGCCTTCCTCAACTATACCAATAGTAAACCTGAAAAAGGTATCATTTATACTCGCACTAAGGCCCTTATTCTGATCGGTGCGGATATTCCCGCATTCTTACGGAGCGGTCCGTACGCCACGGTGTTTTGCCGCGTGCGGCCATCGTCCGTAGAAACGCCCACGTGTCCTCCGCATTCGGACGGACTCACTCTTTAAGAACAGGGCGTGTTTACGGACGACATACAAACCATGCGTGTGCGGGAGAAACACTCCGATTCTGCACGGTATTACAGAGTATTACAGAGTATGCTCGGGAATACCGCATCCAAACGGGAGCCAAGCGGTGCTACCGCCCGTAAGCGGAGTATTTACGCCAAACAACCCACTATGATGTATATTCTGCAATACATCACATGACCCACTTATTCAATTACCTATCCTCATAAAAAAATGCTTCTTTGGAATTGGAATCAATTAGATGCCAATATATACTTACAAGCATGCCTAACACATGCATTGCACACATTAACCCTTACAGCAAATCAAGTGCAATGGTTTGTATTAGACCCTGTGTAAAAGATTATAAACAATCTACACATATACTGTTTAATGGGCAAAGAAAACCAACAACTTTCAACTTGCATAAATAGTTTATTATGCTGAACAAATAAATACAAAAAAATAATCAAACATTTTAAAGTAGGAGATCGCGCAGGTCCTGCAGGTCTGCGATGAGCAAGCGCAAATGGTGGCCCATCCGCAGCAGGGCCCCACGAATTCCCTCATCTGCCGGCGTTGTGGCATCTGTGGGCATGTCAAAGGGGCAAAAATTAGTCATGATATTCATGCATACATTTCACATACTGCTACATACATTGCAGAAATGCTAGGTGACATGTCTGTGTATGTATATATATATATATATATCTATGTAGAGAGATAGAGACACACATAGATAAATAGATATGACACATACATATATACATACATGCAAACTTCTTTGCTACATACTGTGTTTTTTGCCCTCTAGCCTTTACTCTGCAGAAGACATAACAGTCATAGTGTTTCTTCTCAGTCACAACCCACCCATGACTAACCAATGACAAGCATGTCATGGCCTCCGTCAATAAGAACTTGTCACAATCTCCTCAGTCTAAGTTCAGTGATGGTTCGTGCAATGGGAGTTATGCAAATGTCAGGAATGCACAGTACACATCCTCAAAATCATCATTCAGTCTAAACCAACCTACAAATCTGTGAGGGCAAAAAAACAATCTGAACTACAGGGGGTGTTTAGGTAGAGTAGGCTCCTGGGACACTGGCAACTTGTGACTCCATTCCAAGGTAGGCCGGGCCCTACTCCATTTATAGCATACATCCTATAGTTTATAAATAACATTCACCAACAATATAGATTCCACTATTTGATGGGTCATAATCAACGCTTGCAGCAGGTGAATTTAATCCACAAATGATCCACTCATCCCTTTACTCCAGGATCCTGTTTAACTACAACGGTTATGTGGCAGTCAAAATGGAGCTCCAAGCCATCCCCCAAACCAGTGTAATTCAGAGGTGTCCTGGATGAAAGGGATGCCTTGGACACCCCATCTAACCCGTACCTGTATCTGTAGCTACCCACTTTGGGGTCTGTATTAATAGTATTGGAACAAAATTTTTAATCACCAGTGCTACATAACAAATACCACTACAACTACTTCATGAATGATGCATTATGTAAACATACCGATCTGATGGGACTCCGGGGCCTGACACGCCTCCTCCCCCTCGGATTCCGACACCTCTGGGGCAACCCTGGCCTCCTCAGCCCCCTCCTCCGCCAGCTCCTCCGCCACCGTCACCTCGTCCACCTCCTCCGCCACAACCACCTCCTCCACCACCTCCACCTCCTCCGCCACAACCACCTCCTCCACCACCTCCTCCACCTCCTCCTCCGCCACCAACACCTCCTCCTCTGCCACCAACTTCTCTTCCACCTCCTCCACCACCACCGCCTCAGGCACCTCCTCCTCCTCCACCACCACCGCCTCAGGCACCTCCTCCTCCTCCACCACCTCCTCCACCATCTCCTCCACCTCCTCCACCATCTCCTCCACCATCTCCTCCACTTGCTCCTCCAACATTTCCTCCTCCTCCTCCACTTCCTCCTCCTCCACCCTTGCCGCCACCTCCTCCTCCGGCTCTTGGCCCTCCTCCTCGGCCAGGGCTGCCTCGGCCTCTTCACGGGCCTGTCGGGCTCGGGCTCGTGCTGTGTGGTAGAAAAAAAAATCATGGTCAATGTCGGGTCATTGGGGCACATGTATTAATCCATAACAAGACATACATGGAAGGGTGATAATGATGGCAAACGATGCTGGAAAGTAGCTCCTTACTGTTAATGGACTCCAAAATGTGACATTTCAATTATTATGTGATTGTTAGTAATTTGTTCAAACATTACAACCCTGGCATTTATCAATGTGTAACACATATTAGATCTGGCACATTGTATGCATCAGAATCATCAATGCTATGTCATTACATATAAAAGCCACATGACTGCATGTTAACCAGGAAGAAGCACACATAACAGTCTATGGACTTTTAAACCCATGGACACCCACTTATCATGAGACACATTTTATTGTTTCTAGATGCTATGTTGTAAGTGCGAAATTTCATAGCTAAAATACTCACACTCAGCTATTTCGCCCCTAATTTGCTGTAACAGCTGGGGCTGGCGCCTGCGGAGGTCCGACCACCGCCTCTCGAGCTGGCCGATCGTCCTCCGCACCCGAGTGCGGGCGTAAATCCGGCGGCCTGCCGCAGCATAGGCCCTCCGCTTATGGCGGTTACTGATAAAGGGCCCCGCACGGCCCAGCCTTGTCTCCATGACGGAGACAAGAACCCTCAGCTCCGCAGCCGAAAACGGGTCTGCCCTTCGTGTCTCCGCCATGTTAACAATGGCATCAATCAACCAATCAGGTGGTGGCATTGGTTTATCACAGTTATTTGTGTTAATAACTTTATTGTTCATCTTTACATGAACAGCGTCTCTGCGCCAACACAAATGGTGACAAATTCGCATGCCTTCAAAACAGTAGTGCTGATGTATGGCAATGAACAAATCTGATATATATAAAACACAGTGTGTATGCACTTAGCAAATCCAATGACGCCTCGCTCCGCCAAGCAACGCGTGCTATAGCTTAGCAACGCATAGCTGTAGTTAGCATTACTTACTCTATGCATCTATGTGTATGCGTACATTTATGTTTAAAAGACACATACACATACTTGCAGGTATCCTGAGTCCAGCATTATACACCAGCCCTGCCTGCCTGCCTGCCTGCCTGCCTGGGTGCCTGGCTGCCTGCCTGCTCCTTGAAATTTTTAAACATGTTAATAAATTCAAATATCATATATATATATATATATATATATATATATATATATATATATATATCTGCAAACAAATCATACATCAACACAGGAAAAAATCCACAACACATTAGAGAATAAATCAATGTACTCACCAGTCATCAGGGATAGTATCAACTACAATAATGAAGATATAACAAACACATAAGATCCCTTGTACAAGGTATAATAATGAGCACCTATATTGAACTTCCCCCAAAACTAAGCACATATGATAAATATCTACTATTTCTTTGCCATTAGGAGGGCAGGCTGCCTAATTTTCGTTTTGTAACACTGACAACTAACACACTGTACTTATTTGAAGGGGTGATTTTTACTAAAATTGGTGTGTTCTGTCAACTAGATAAAATGTACCTGAAGTATCTTTGCGCCACAGAGTCCCGCAGCTGGTATCCCCTCCGGCATTCAGGGGCGCGGGATGGGCGCATGGGCGGATCTTGCGGCTCAGATGGTACCTCCCACTCATCAAAGGGTATCTCACGCCGCACAGCAATGTTGTGGAAAAATATACACAGGCCCACGATCCTCGACACCATTTGAGGCGCATATTGTAAGTCACCACCAGTGCGGTGGAGCACTCTAAATCGACCCTTTAAAAGGCCAATTGAGCGCTCCACCACTTGCCTGGTGGCAACATGCGCCCGATTGAATGCCTCCTGTGGGCCCGGTGCTGGGTAGCTGTACGGCGTAAGTAGCCAGGGCGTACATGGGTAACCGGAGTCACCCAGAACCCACGCATCACGGCCTTCCAGCTCTTGTAGTCTTTGCCATATCCCGGTTTGTCGGATGACATGAGAGTCATGGGCACTTCCGGGAAACTTCGAGTTGAAGGCGAGAATCTCCATGGATGGGCCACATACCACCATCACGTTCAGTGAGTGGAACAATTTGCGGTTCCTATATATCTTCTCACTTCGAGATGGAGGCACAAATGGTACATGGGTGCCATCCACAGCCCCTATCACATTAGGGAAGCCAGCAATTTGATGGAAGGCCTGCTGGCTTCTGCGCAGGGTCTCGGTGGCAAATGTCATGGCCATGAAGTGCCCCTTGCGCCTGAACATGGCCGACGTCACACGCCTCAGGATTCGGCAGAAGGCCGGCTGAGATATTCCAGCAAGTACTGCCACTACTTGTTGGAATGATCCTGAGGCGCAGAAATGCAACACCGCCAGCAGCTGTGTGTGAGGCGGAATTGCTGTCGTGATCCCGTGTAGAGGTTCCAGATCACTCTCAATTAACGAGAGCAGATCCAGAATTACATGTGGCGGTAACCGGTACCTAGTAAGTACCTCATCATCGGGCATAGCAAACAGAGTCACCCGTGTGCGATAGATTCTAGCACGTCCTGGCCTCCTTGGGCGACGAGTGGGGAGAGCCGCAAGTGCCCTTAGCCTCCTCTCCATGTAGCGCATCATTGCTTCAGCAACCTATAAAGAAATGAACATAAATACTGATGCACCTATGCACATAATGGCCATATCCGACTACAAATAGATTTGTAGGCTTCAATACGTACAATAGATGGCCGCCCCGTGAAATCCCGCAGATCCATTTGACTCTATAATGATGTAACAATAATATGAACTCAATACACACCGTCCTAAACACACAGATAAAGGTGTCAGCATTTTTTGCCGACATCATGTACTATGAGACATTTCATCTATTGCTGGGACATGTTGTCCTGCAATAGATGAACACACACAGGTTTAAGACCTGTGAGTGAAATAGTGAACATGTGACATGTTGCAATAATGCGACACGCACTTTGCTGGCCCAACAATCTGTAGGCAGTGAGGCAATGGTGCATACATTCATACACTTACATTGTTAATAGATATCATATCTACAAGGAGCATGGAAGAGCTTACCTTAGACCCTGACAAGTCCAGATCTGGAGACAAATGATTCTAGCAGCCAGTCACTATTTATAGGCCTCTCACATGTGTGGTCTATAACAGTAGAGATGAGTATTGCATGACTTGTGGCCTGGATTATCTAAGGGATTGGGCTACTTTTAGCTTGCAAACAAACTCCACAATACCACAGTAGTCATGAATCAAATGTCATGTCATGCTAGCAAATAGCATGTGTATTGTGCAATAGTCACAGGTGTATCAGAAGATTCTATGCAATGTTAGCATTGGTGACCAGTATTTCATGTCGAACTTTCGCCAGGTTTTACACAATGGAATTTCCGCCACCGTATGCGGCGCGAAAAAACAGCGACGTACGCTCACGCACGGAACGCAGCTGCCGCTGATGTCCGCCAAACAGGATACACAAACAGTATATAAAGGTGTATTAGAAGGTGACAATGTTGTTGCTAACATGTCTGGATCACAACCAGAGGTGGACCCAGAGCTGCAGCACCTTTTTGACCATCTGGACTCCAGCACCACCTATGTGCCACTGCACATGCAGGCAGTGGGTAATGAGGAGGCTGCTGGCCCTTCTACAGCAGGGCAACCTGCACCTGACCATTCTACAGCAGGGCAACCTGCACCTGGCCCTTCTGCAGCAGGCCAACCTGCAGCTGGCTCATATGCACCATCAGCAGAATTGTTTGGAACACAACCGGGGACTTCACAAGGTAGTACCATGGCCAGCACTTCAAGTGCAGCGACACGTGACAGGGGGCGTGGCCATGGACGTGGCAAGGGGAGAGCCAGGGCAACAGAGGAACCACCAAAAAAAAATAAGGCATATGAAGCACAGGAGCTTGCCATCCTGGTTCCCCGAGCACGTGATTGGATTGAGTGTCCATCGGAGAAGCTGACACACACACGCAGATGGAAGATTTGGGAACAGATAACGGCAGAGATTAATGAAGTAGCGCCACAAGTTCGTGAGACGGACCATGTGAAGAAGAGGCAAGTTGTTTTGTGATACATGTGCCCAGTAATAGCCAAGTAATGATTTAATTGATGCTTAGATGGATTTTGCAAATGGCCCGTGAGGTTGTTACGATACACAGACATTATTGACATGTTATTTCGTTGAGAGTTAGAGTAGGGTGATTGTGAATGTGTATTGTAACGGTTGATATCATAGTTGCATGTAATATTATCTATTGGACATTAATCACATGTCGTAATATGTAGCACAGAGCAATGGCTGCAACAGCTAACATCTGGAGTGACATGTATTAATATGTCAACTTACATTGCAGGTGGCAGGACTTCAAAACCAACCTGAAGAGGAAGATGACCAAGCGGTGGGAACACAGCCAGACATCTGGGGCCGGGCCCATGCCATCAGGGCTAGAGCTCACCCCCCTGGAGTTGATGGCCGAGAGCTGTATATCAGTTGAGGAGATCAGGGGGGTGAGCACGATGGATAGCGAGGCCCCAGCTGAAGTGTTTGCGTCTTTTATTGAAGGTAAATATTGCTCATGCCATAAACTTGTGCAAGTAATTATCTTAGAATGTGTCCTAATTTTGTTTATCTTTTTCCACAGACACCCCACCGCTTGGTGCCGACTCTGCTCAGGAGGTGGAGGAGTCCGTGCCACCTGGCCCCAGGGGTAGGCCTGTGCAGCAGCAGCCATCGGACCAAGCCGATTTGGCCGCCTTGGCCAACATGCTTGGGGACATCAACCAGCAGGGAGAGTTGGCATCAGAACGGATGCATAGGACCGAGGAGATCCTGGCGAGCTTGGTCAGCACCCAGCAGGCCATCGCTGCGAGCATGCAGGCCATGGCTGAGTCACATCAGGCCATGGCTGCAAGTGCTCAGGTGCTGGCCGAGCAAGCCACCCGCCAAAATGATCTCCTCCTCCACCATAATGAGCTTATGGTGGAGCTGGTTACCAGCAACAGGGTCCTAATGTCATCCGTTTCTGGTGCATTACCACCGGCAACACTCCCTGCTGGCAGGAGGGGTAGACCAGCCAACCCCTCAACATCATCTGCTCCACCTGCCCCAGCATCTGCCCGTGCCAGAAGAGCTGCTGCACAGGCCAAGGAGCCTACCAAGGCCAAACGTGGTCGCAAATGAACTTGTGGCTGCATTAATCTCCACCGTTATGTGGTCCCAAATCTTCCATTGTGCTGTGTGTGTCAGCTTCTTGTGTCCAATCACGTGCTGAGGGTAACCAGATGAGCCCTTGCTTCATATGTCCTTTTTGGTGCCCCTGTTGCCCTCTTTTGCCTGCCATTACTGTCAGCTGTACTTGAAGTGATGGCCATGGTACTATCTTGTGAAGTCCCCGGTTGTGTTCCAAATGATTCTGCTGATGGTGCATATGAGCCAGCTGCAGGTTGGCCTGCTGCAGAAGGGCCAGGTGTAGGTTGCCCTGCTGTAGAATGGTCAGGTGCAGGTTGGCCTGCTGTAGAAGGGCCAGCAGCCTCCTCATTTCCCACTGGCTGCATGTGCAGTGGCACATAGGAGGTGCTGGAGTCCATCTGTGTGCAATTATATTTGTTTTGTTTTATTATTTATTTTGGGACATTCCTGCCATGTTGTTTATTTTTGGGATTTTGTATTTTTTGGTCATTGCATCACAGTGGCATTGACTGTGACATGTATAGAAATAAATTTGTTTACTTTACCAAAAATGTGTGGTTTCATGAGTACATATCGAATACACATGTGTATTGATAGTATTAATATTCAGTCATGTCCATTGTTAGCAGTTTTTAAGTGTCTGACAAGTACAGCATATGTGGGGGATTAGTAAGGTTTCCTTGAAGCAGCAATGGTTTCAATTAAAGCACTGACAAGCGGCCTATTAGTGAGTAATGAGTAAAGGAGTAGATTCTATTGGGTTCAGGTGTTAATGCTTGTAGTCATTAGGCGGTACGTTCGCCTACCGCATGAACGAGTGGTGTCCGCAAAGCAATAGTACACTTGTGGACACCGCACATTTCTGCCCTTTTTGATCGCGTGCATTCGGAGTGGTATCCGAATGTACGCCCCCCAACATAAGTGTACTCCCCCGTGTCCGCCCATGTTTCCGCCCCGTTTTGCCCACTTTGAAACTACGCCCATGTGTCATTCCGCATGACGCCCATAATACGCCCATATTTCCCGACTGATTGCGGGGAACAGTTTTGGACGGGATTTGGCCGAACAGGTACGGAGTCAAGGCGTGGCACATGCGCGTTGCGTTCTCCACGCATGCGCAGACGCCGTAAAGACGCGATCCGAAAGTATGCGGTAAAGTACGCGTCAATCAGAATAAGGGCCTTAGTCGTGTGGTTCATACATGTCAGTGGGTGACATCAAATAGCAATCGGCATGGCCACAAGCTCTCTTATTCGATTCACTGCATTGCGTTTCATCAGAACTCTCCTACAGTACGGAGACCACCTTCCCCATAGAACTCTTAAGAGCACTAGGTTTATTAAGGCCCTGTTTTTGTGATGCAATAACTTAGAATAGAGAAGATAATTGGGAATCTCCATGGGCATTTGAAACCGTGTACTGCTGATTCAGGTCCTCAGCACATTCAGGGGAAGAGGGGCAACAAACACGCATTTAGAAACATAGAATTTGATGGTAGATAACCATTTGGCCCATCTCGTCTGCCCCTTTTTTTTAACCATATGGTTACTTCAAACCCTAGTTGCCCATTTGAATCTTATTCTTTATAAAGATATCCTTATGTTTATTCCAAGCATGTTTAAATTGCTCTATTGTCTAAGCCTCTAGTCTACCACCTCTGATGGGAGGTTATTACATTTGTCCGCTACCCTTTCTGTCAAGTTATTTTTTTACTCAGATTTTCCCTGAACCTCCCTTCAGTGCCATTGCATATTGTCATGTTCTAATACTTCTCTTTATTTGAAAAAAAATGCTTCCCTCCTGGACATTTTTAAAACCCTTGATAGGATATATATATATATATATCCTATCATGCCCCCCTTCCCCATCTCCTTTCCGGCCTTTACATTTCCAATAAAGTGCAATTATTACTATATAGTATTTACTGTAACCTTTAAATATTTGAGACCCAAGTGCATGAGTTTGCCTTTTTGGCATTAAACTGTAATTGCCATTCTCTTGCACATTCCTCTTGTCTACCTAGATCATCAATCATTTGACTTACCCCTCCCGGTGTGTGTACACTGTTGCATACCTTTTGTGTCATCTGCAAAAAGGCATATTTTCCCTTCAATTACCATTTGCAATGTCACCAATAAAGATCCCTGGGGTACCTTGTTGGAAATATTACCATCATGTGAATAACTGAATACACTCCATTTACTACAACTCTCATTTACCTGTGATAGGGGTTTACCAGAGGGTCAGAAAAATAGTTATACTCCAGTTGTACCCCTGGAACGTTGTTCAAGAGCAGTTGCCTGGGCACACGGACAAGAGAATGTAAACACAAAACTCATGAGACTGGGTCTATCGCTAAACCTACTGTAGCGATATATCACATAGACAATTTTCACGGAATAGTGCAGGGTGCTAAAATGAACACCACTTGGCCAAACTCACATTCACTTGTGTGGCTACATTAACAAGATGAATGTTTGTTACTGGGTAGAAAATCATCCTCATCAGCTTCATGAATAGGCCTTTATGCAGCCAACGGGGCAATCTAAGAGCTAAGTCTACAAACATCTGCCTAGAACCATTAATGATCCGAAGGCCGATAAACACAAAGATATCAAATTCAATACCAATTGAAAACAAACTGTATTCTATGCATGTTTGGATCATGTACTAACATTTTGATTAACATTTACCATGCATTTAGTGGTAACCTCTTAAATCTGGGCTGTTTTCTTTGCTTCACCGTCAGTGAGGGGAACATTTCCTAAGAAGAGAGTCCTATTGATGAGGGGATGTTGTCCATAGCAAACAATCAGCTTCTACTTATTTATTTAGCACTTCCTATAAGATAATAGATACAATCTGATTGGTTGCTATGAGGAGCATCTCATCTTCAATAGTGCTCCCATCTTAGTATATACCCCATATAATCACAGACAGAATTATTGTAGCACTGGCATTCTTTGGCTAGAAATCGTATCTAGAGTTTAAAGAGGATTTAACTTGCTGCAGGGCACATTGGGGGAAGAGGGGGAGGATCAATCCAGTGTGATATGAATAGTGCTGGGAAGGAGGTCCTAAAGCTATTCAATTGATTGTGATATTATGACCAACTAGAGGATTTCTGCTTGCACCCTTTCTGAGCTGCAAGCAGAAATCCAACTAAACTGTGCAGCAATGCTATTTTCTGCCTAAAGGTGGCCATACACCAGAAAGACCAGTCATACAATAATGATTGCACTCACAATCTGTCATACAATCCATCTGCTGTATGATTGAAGCTTAATTTAAAAAGGGGGCTTGCCTACTAGGATCAAAAGATTTGGAGTACCAAATATCCATTTTTTTTTTAATTTACAGGTTGCCACAACTACCAATGTGCTCACATCTGCTCTGTTATGCCATTATTAAATAGCCCTAATGCAGCAATCCTCTGAAAACTGTTTTTAGAGTGGTGACAGAATTGAGCAAAAGGACGTCCACCTCTCTCTTCAGCCGCCCGCTGGTCTCTTGAGCCGCCCGCCGGTCTGCTGCTTGGAAGCCTCTGCGGCTCCCAGCATCTTCACTGCCACTGGCCGCCAAGAATCTGCACCACTCTTCTCTGCTAGTCAGGGAGGGAGTGTCACATGACCCCGATTGTATGAGCCATCTAATGACAGATTGCATGTCCTAAAAAAATCATGCAATCTGCTCCCAATCCTCCAATCCCCCGGGGCCGGCATTCTATGATTGTGTTCACACGATGTGCATACAATCCATTTTACAATCCATTGAGATTGTATGATTGGTTGCAATGTCTTTCAGGTGTATAGCGGTCTAAAGCGTGTGCGCAAACAACATCTACAAAGTGCAGGGGACAATTGAATTGCTCCAGGACCTCCTTCTTGGTGCCATTCATATCAAGCTGAATCGATGATTGTTGATCTCCACAAGAATATAGATGTTATATTCTGGTGGTTGGAAGCTGTATATAAACAGCAAATACAGTTATTTACACAGACTGTTTGTTGTACTTGTCTCCCCTGTTACTTTTAGTTAGCCTTGGCTCCTAGGAATTTAGGCAGCCGTCTGCATTCTGTATGACTAGGTATGTATAATGTGCAAATGTAAATAAAGCCATAATGGATCGGCAAAAAAAAAAAATTATTCAAGGTTGGTAAAACAGTTTCCGTTTGGTGTCCTGGTTTCCAGTTGTCCCACATACTGTAAGTCCTGTATGACTGGATTTGCTTGACTTTTGACTAAACACTGCTTGATGGCTGAGCTTAAAGTCAATATCACATTGTATGAGGGCTCCAAATAGTGTAAGCCTAAGAAGCCAAATAAACAGCTGCCTAATTACTTTATTAATAGCACATTCCCAATGAGGCCAATCAGCGTCGCTATGGAAGGTGGTGCACAGTGATGTTCACAGACCATATAGAACTGTTCTCCAACACACAAACTCATAACATTGTACTCAGAAAAACTGTATTAACCCCCAACCGTACCTGTTAGATTTCCAATGGGCAGAAACGTCTAGCATTTTATTCAACAATTTAAGACATTTTGTAGGATTTTATATAAATCACCAACCACATTATTTGTTTTTCTCCATTTCCTGAGAAATATTTGGACTATGGGCCTTATTCTGATGACTCGCAAGGCAGCGAAATTTGCAGCCTTGCAAGTCCATCAGACGCCGCCCTCTGCCCGCAGTGCCGGCCGCCCCCACCCCCTCGCACGCCATGCCCCCGCGCATGGCTGCGAATGAATGATTTACATAATCATCCATTTGCAGGCAGGGAGAAATCATTCAATGGTCGCTGACCATCGAATGATTTCTCCCGTGCACGCAGTTCACAGTGACCTATATAGTTAGTCTAAACTGCGGGCGCCCTGTGCAAGGACAGGGCGGGCAGCTGACATCCAGTGATGTTAGCTGCCTGCCCCCCGCATGTCCGTAAGGCCTCATTAGCCTGGGAACGCCCATGGAACGCTGGGTGTTCCCATATGCTAATGGGGCTGCCCGGGCCCCCCGCCCTTCTCTGCACCCCCCTCGGCGTGTAGGAAGCCGTGGGTGCACGCACCCTGTGTCTGCACTTGCGCAGAAACATGCCTGCGCATGCGCAGACACTAAACATCGGTTGCACGGTGAGTAGCATATGAAGTGGGAGGTGAAAAGGGTGCAGGGTTGGTCCAGGGGAAGGGCCAGCCCAAAGTGACTAGTACCACACTGTAGGGACTGGAGCTGACTGGGTACAAGAGGGTGAAGGGCCCAGATGGAGAAGATGGTCTGTGTGAGCAGTCAAAAAGAGCCTCTGTCCTCTTATTGACCATGGTAACCCTAGATCTGGGGTAGCCAACCCTAGTCCTCGAGAGCTACCAACAGTGCATGTTTTGCAGGTCTCCTCACAGAATCACAAGTGAGCTAATTAGCTCCATCTGTGGATCTTTTAAAATGTGTCAGTGATTAATGAGTGCAGCTGTGCAGCAGCTAGGTTGTCTGGAAAATGTGAACTGTTGGTAGCTCTCGAGGGCTAGGGTTGGCTACCACTGCCCTAGATGATGGCTGCACTCAACCCTATGACCATGACTTGCATACTTAATTGAATTCCTGCACAGCCTGCATCTCACAGGCTAATGCATAAATCTGCCCCAAACAATGTGCAGCTTAGTGCTGATCAGCTTTCCTGTGCCAACTCAGGCAGTGACAGCGTGTCACTCTTCGCCCTGTGCTCTGTTTCCCGGAGGCTGGCGTATCCTCAGTCTGTCACAGCGCAGTCTAGTACATAGGGGTGTACTGATCAGCATCAGCGTGGCACTCCCTTTTCCATGGGGGAGGGGGTAGAGAGGAGATGTGATAGAACTTACACAGGGGAAGGGGAGGGGAACATGGCTGGCACTGGGTGGGGAAAAGGTTGTCTAAATTCAAGTGGGCTAAGGGACCTTGTCAGGTGACAGGGCAGGAGAGGGGACGGAGAGAAGAAGCAAGGTCAGAACAAGGGGCCCAAATGGACAATCGCCGGCACAGGCTAGATTGTACAAGGCTATATGACAACTGATGTCACAAACACAGGGTGAACCAAGGTTGAAACCCATGTCCCTAAATGTACCCTTGTGGGCTTGGTGGCTCGCTCTGCTCCACTTCACTCGCCACCAGGTAACTATGGGGAATAGATGTTAAACATAAATAGTAAAACTGGTCAGGGTAACATGTTTGTGATGTCAGAGGTATTTTAGCCCAATTGGATCTAGCATCGACCCCTGGCTCACACAGGAGATTGGGGGCTCAGGGATTGCACTCACAGAGTGGTAGGAGAATATGGCTCACACATGAAGTGGGATGCAGTTATAATCACGGAGGTCGGAATGCCGGTGTTCAAAATCCCGACCGCCGAAATCCCGACACTTTCTCCCTCTATGGGTGTCCACGACACCCATAGAGGGAGAGTAAATTAGTGTGCCGAGCGCAGTGAGGCACCGGGCCCGACACTTTCTCCCTCTATGGGTGTCCACGACACCCATAGAGGGAGAGTAAATTAGTGTGCCGAGCGCAGTGAGGCACCGGGCCCGACACTTTCTCCCTCTATGGGTGTCCACGACACCCATAGAGGGAGAGTAAATTAGTGTGCCGAGCGCAGTGAGGCACCGGGCCCGCAGGGGGGGGGGGGGGGGCGATCCACATCCCCTCTTGTCGGGATTTAGGGGGTCGTGATTCCGGCGTCGGGATTTCGTATCAAACACCATGGGGTAGGGGGAGACATCATTCACACAGGGAGAGGGAGTATATCGCTTATACAGGGGGAAATGGGTCACACAGAAGGGATGGGAGGATATTGCTCACACAGAAGGGAGGGGGGACATGGCTCTCAGGGTTAAGGAATGGGACATGACTCACAGAGGGGCCAAAGGAGGAGATGATGACACAGGGGCCCATAGTTATAATAAAATGGAGAGACACACCATGCAGCCAAATAGAGGGCACCACAGCCTGAGGCTTAGACACGTGATCATTGTAGTTTTTGATTTTCCTATCAGCACTGATGTGTTTGCTATTTTTCTGGTAAAGCCAATGGGCGGTATTCAATGAGCCTGATTCGCCATGTTTTTATGGCGAATTTGTGCTGTTTGGCGAATTTCTGACTAAAACGGTGAATCACCCTATTCAATGACCACATGGCGAATACATTTCAAGGTTTTTTTCACCATGATTCACCGAGTAGCAATCGCTATCTTTTTATGGTGAAGTGGAATGTGAACTTTTAAAATAAAGTGTTTTGTTTTTTACATTTGGTGTCAAAAAATCAGGAATTTTATTCTGAGGAGGGGCATGCTATTTTTATTCATGTGTATATATATTTAATTTAAAAAAAATATATATATATTTTTTTTTTTTACACAGCAGCCAGCAGGGGGCGCCGGAGCAAAGCCGCTCATTACATATTCATATATTCACTGCACACGATCGTTACGATCGGGTATAGTGAATATAGGTCCCCTGCTGGCACCCCCGGGGGGCAGCCTGTGCTGCCTGGCACCCGGGGAGCCCACCTACCCCCCACAAAGTTCTGGAGCAGGCAGAGAGACTTCCATCTCTTTGCCTGCCACCGTCCTCAGGCTCCCTGCGGCATACGCCGCAGGAGCTCATATTCGTCAGTCAGGGGCAGCGAGCCCCTGACACGTTGAATACCGGAGCCCGCCGGCTCCGGAACGTGGCGAATGTGCAGCGAATCCTAAAAAGAATTCGCTGCACCTCGCAGGTATTCACATTGAATACCGCCCAATGTGTTATATTATTATTTTCATTCTGGTGGCCTATGCGCGTTATTCTTTTACTATCAATGCCAATGTGTCTTATTATTTTCCTGTTGGGGCCTATGAGCTTTTTGTGGTGGCCTATGAGCTTTTTGTGGTGGCCTATGTGCCTTATTATTCTTTTATCAGTGCTAATGTATGTGTTTGTATCTACAACAAGGTCAGTAATGTAATGTATAGAGCGGTCAGTGATATAGTGTAGGGTACAATGGGGTCAATAGTGTTTGGTAGAGTATAGAAAGGTCAAAGATGTAGTTTAGTGTATAGAGGGACCAGTGATGTAGGGTAGGGTATAGATGGGTCAGTGAAGCAGTGCAGGGTACAAGGGGTCAGTGACATAGTGTTAGTTTATAGAGGTGTCAGTGATGCAGAGTAGGGTGTAGAGGGATCAGTGATGTAGTGTAGGATATGGAGAGGTCAGTGATGTAGTACAGGGTATAGAGATGTTATGAATGTAGTAGAGGGTATAGAGGAGTCAAGTCACGTACTAATAATTTTTTTCCTAAGGGGAACAAAATATTTATCTTGCCCCAGGCAACTGGGATGAAGTTACGCCACTGGCCCTGCTTACCATCTTCCTTTGAAACTTCTTCATTACTCATTGCATTAAGTGGACAAAGGGCAATGTGTTTTATTTATGTGTCAGGTATTTACAAATTAATTATTTACTTTATGACCTCGTTCAGCTTCCTAATGATAGTGCAGGTTTTACACTATGGAGGTATCAAGTATAACAGCCAGGTCACT
Source organism: Crinia signifera (assembly GCF_055691185.1). Classification (NCBI taxonomy): domain Eukaryota; kingdom Metazoa; phylum Chordata; class Amphibia; order Anura; family Myobatrachidae; genus Crinia; species Crinia signifera. The sequence goes on along the minus strand of NC_139218.1, from coordinate 74,373,223 downwards.
TCAGTGTCATCACCATTTCTTGTTTATTTAAATGTTGTGCGAAAACTGTCACCACTACGGTTTCGTTCTGTTCACACAATGGGGGTGATTCAGGTTGGTTTGCAAAAGCAAACTCCTTCTTTAATGGACAAAACCATGCTGCACTGCAGGTGGGGCAGATGTAACATGTGCAGAATTATAGTGTGTACACACGCAGTGGCGTAACTATCATGTGGCAGACCCTGCGATGGCTTGGGGGAGCCAGGTCTGCGGGGTCTGTGGGGAGCGCCTTGAATAAACTGAAGCTGCTATAGGTACTTACTGAACCCGCAGCCGCAAAACTGTTTTGGCTGGGGGGAGCACAATTTATAGTTACGCCACTGTACACACGGTACAATCCAGCATAAGATTTTGACTATATAGTCAAAATGGTATCGGGATCGCATGCAGATCGCACAGGTTTTTTACCTTGCGATCTCGATACACGCTCCCGGGACAGCACAAATCGAAACCCAGAATGACTATATAGTAGAAATCTAATGCAGAAAGCATGAATTGTATGTAAATAGAACATGAGTTAGCAAAGATTGCATAGCAAGTCGAATAGCAAAGGAATCTCACCGTGTGCACACACCATTACATTTGGGAGAGGTGTGTTCAAACTGAAATCTAAATTGCAGTTTAAAAATAAAGCAGCCAGTATTTATTCTGCACAGAAACAAAATAACTCACCCAAAATGTAACTCTCTGGACATCAGCCCCACCTGCAGTGCACATGGATTTGTCCATTAAAGAAGGAGTTTGGTTTTGCAAACCAACCTGAATCACCCCAATAAGTGATCTACTGTGCCCTGATCTGCCTCAATGACTAGTACAGCCCTGTGTCCATATGAAACAAAACATCATCATTTGGTTTATATCTTTCATTTTGGCTTCCTTTACTTTTTTACTGGACTTGTTACCGAGCTGTGCAATAGTTATGACAACTAGGGTCCAATCCATGCTTCACAAAGATAATTATTGACAAAAAAAGGTGGTCAAGAAGTAGGAAGCTAAAAAACAACACTGCCCTTTAGCTGCAAAGCAGTGAATATTAGAAGCAGACATCCCTTTATGAGTCTCTGAAGTGTTTGCTCTCCAGGTAGAATACATTATTGAGCAACCTTTCATTGAGCATGGAGAGTTCTGTAAATACATTGCCTTGTATAAACAGTAATGTAGCAACCCAGTAAATAAATAGGTTAATGCGGTAGTATCTGATAGAGCAGTTCTTATACCCAGCTCCTTGCAGCACAAAAAGAAGCAGTGGATGGAACAAACAGTTGATGGTCCAGCACTGGACCAGTGTGTCCAGCCTTCAAAGTATCCAGCCCTTTCTTTGTAATAAAAGTTCATTCTTGCATCATAATTTATGTTTCCACACTCTGTAGCTGTTTCATTTGGTCTATTGCATCGTGGCTTTTGGATTTCTTTTGTCCATTAATGTGCATTGCTTTCTTAAATGATCTGTAGATATAAATGTATTAGCCCGATATAACATGAATACAACAATCAATAGTGACCAATTATATTTCATTTTAGTCTATAGCAGTGGTTCCCAAACTGTGTGCTTAGGCACCATGGTGTGCCACAATACTTTTTAGGGGTGCCCTGGGTTATTGGTTCAGGACCAGATCCAAGGCACAACCAGTGCTAGTGGATGCCAACAGAGGGAGAGGGCAATTTGTTGAATAAATGTTACAAATATTTGCATGTTTATAAATTCATACGTTCTGCAAAGGTAGTTGCTATATCCTCATAGTCGCTATATGATACTAACCAGAAATATACATATGCTGTACTATTCAAGATATATATATATATATTATACAGTATATATCTAGTGTCAGTGAGTCTCAGAAACACTGCCATCTGCTGGCAGAGAGTGAAACGACATCTCTTTCTCACACATGAACAAACACAGAAGGTAGCAGACTAGCTTCAAGTGGGCTTACTTATTATATACTAGCTGACCCGCCCCAGCGTTGCCCGGGAAAACCTCATCTTATGATGGCCAAGATTGTGATTTGTTAAAAACTCCACCAAAATGTTAGAATGTGTTTGCATTGATACTCAATGCCAGCAAGGAAATCAGGTGTGGTGGTGTTGACTTGATAGCTAGTGTGTGTTGATGAATTCCACATCAGGCTCTCCTGAAATTTAGTACCTATGATGCATTTTTTTGTGTGTGTTTGTGTGTTGTACTGTTTTTGTGTGTGTTGTAATGTATGTGTGTGTGTACTGTGTGTGGTGTGTTGTGTTGTGTGTATCTGCCCAATGTGTAATTGTGTGAGGTGCGCTATGTATATGTAAATGTGTGTGTGCAGTAGTCAAAGTGGAAATTTTGAAGTGGGGGTATGGGAAATTAAAGGCTGAAGTTATGTGCACACTCCAGAAAAAGATTGTCCTGGCACTCAAAAGGGGGCATGTCCTTGAGTGTAGTGTACCATGCCATATGCTCCTTATAAACATTAACCACTATGCCACGCGGAAAGAGCCAAAATTCCCCTTATGCGACACAGAATGAGCAAAACAAATTCACATGGAATGAGCCAAAATTCATGTTATGCCAAACTGAAAGAGCCAAAATTCACATTATGCTACATAAATTGAGCCAAAATTCACATTATGCCACATGGCGGGGTGACGCATGGTCAGAGATGGTGGGGTGACACATGGACAGAGATGGTGGGGTGATGCAGGGACAGAAATGGTGGGGTGACGCATGAACATGCACCTCTATGTCACACTAGATGTCACATTCCTCCCACCTGCTACCTGTCACATTCATTTGACCCGGCTCCTGTTTACATCAATGGGGGATGCCCAACCTCCGGACCACAACGTCCTGCGGTCAGTATGGAGGTTGGATGGGGGTCGCACACAGCCTCCGCTGCTGTGTACTCTGCAGACAGCAGCGGAGGCAGGGAGGAGGTGAATGGATGCCTGTATGCGGCATCAATTCACCTCGCGGATGGGGGCTGGGGGGGTGCACGGGGGCTGGGGCAGCCCAGCAGCTTACCTTGGTGCTGAGCTTTCCCCCAGCATGATGATCGGAGGTCCCGGCAGGGGTGATCGCCATCCCAGCGCTTGGAGATTATGTCATCTTCAAGCACTGCCTCAGTTTACACTGCAGGTAGGCACCGCAGTGTAAATGGTGCAAATCCTGGATCTCACCTTGCTTGGATCCATTTTCCAAATGCTTGGTTGGATCTGGGATTTTTGATGTAAAAGGAGTATAAGCGTGTGTGTGTTCTGTGTATTTGTGTGTGTTGTACTGTTTTTGGGTGTGTTGTAGTGTATATGGGTGTGTGTTGTACTGCTTGTGGTGTGTTATGTGTGTGTGTGTGTGTGTGTGTGTTTGTTTGTTGTGTTGTGTGTATCTGTCCAATGTGTAAGTGTGTGAGGTGTGCTATGTATATATGTGTGTGTAGTCTGTTGTGTGTGCGTATATGGTGTACTGTGTGTGTGATGTGTGATCTATGTATTTCCCCAAATATTCCCAAATGTTGAAAGCCTCCACCATAATGTTAGACTGTGTTTGCATTCATAAGCTGTGTACACACGGTGCAATATCGCTGGCTATATGGTCGCTGAGCGACCAGATTGCCAGTGATTTGTTTGTGTTGCAGCGATAAATCGCCGGGTGCACGCTCCCATGTTCAGCCTCCTAATGGTCGCTGGTCGATCAGCTGTTTCCCTCTGAGACTCCCCTGGCAGAGTCTCCTGTTCAGTCGCTGATGAAAACTGCACCCTGTGTACACAGCTATACGTAATGACAGCAATGAAATCAGGTGTGGTGTTGTTCCTTTGTCTTCAGTTTCCCAGATCAGCAATCTTTTTTCCAGATCATCAATTAAGCCAAATTGAACCTTGGTGTTTTTTATATTTATAAGTGAAATTTCCCAAAAACGGCTTCGAGGTGCACACCACCAGGTCAAGAGGAACCTTGTTGCCGAATTTGGCGGCTCTGAGTGCCACAATGTGCCTGCAATGCAACAGACATGCACACAAACACACACACTCCAACTTATTATATAAAGATATATCTACAGTATATAGAGCAAACATACTGTGGTGGCACTCGTTCAATAAAGAGTCAAACACATGTCATATGTGTCAATGTTTCAAGGCTTTTAATGCGCCTCTTCGTCAGGACATCAATAAACAAATAGCCGTCACTGCATGCAGGTTGCGTCAGTGCTGTGGATTGCGCCGACGGACGTGCTAGGCCAGTGCTGATGACGTCATGATAGTGGGAGCGTGCCGGAATGCGGGTACTCTATGGAGCTTATTGGTATGTATTTAAACCCCTTTTTCACGGTTATTTGTTGATTGATGTCCTGACGAAGAGGCGCATTAAAAGCCTCGAAACGTTGACGCATATGACATGTGTTTGACTCTTTATTGAACGAATGCCACCACAATGTGTTTGCTCTATATAGATATATATATATTATATATCTATATAATAAGTTGGAGAGTGAGTTTGAGTGCCACCACGATATGTTTGCTGTCTTTGGCCCTTGATTTGTGTATTGCTGAGGAGTGCTGCTTCATACTGGAGATTTATATATATATAACCTTAAATTCTACTTACTTTACTTCTTCAAATTTCTTGTCTCTGTAAAAGTTGCTTTTTTTGATAAAATACAGTAAGACCATGTCACAGAAGAAGGCTCCCTAAAATGTAAGGAAATGTAAGTGAATACACAAACACTCAATAACTATCCAATCAGATACTGTAGGTTCACATCTAGGTCAGTGATGGGCACTGAGACCAGTTATGCCAATGATTCTGTACCTCTATAAACAAGTCTGAACATAAATCTTCTAAGGCCCTTTGCTTTAGAGACGGGAATATTCATACCTCCTAAATTTTAGTAGTTGGCAGCAGAAACTTTGGTACTTGTTTCCTAGCACGGCCACAACGATCATAATCACGGTCATCGGGGGTAAAATCGGGGCCATCGCAGGCATTGCATGCGCAAAAAAATCGGGTGCGATGGGCCAGACGCGATGCCCGCGATTTCCCCATAGAGAACAATGTTAAATGCCTCAATTTACCTGCGATGACCACGATTTCCCATAGGAAACAATGTGAAATGGCTCAATTTACCCAAATTATCATAGGAACAATGGTAAATGGGCCAAAAACACCCCTGAACATTGAAATGTCCCCCCAAAAGTAGTTTACCCCACCACGTGATCAACGTGAACCCGAAGCGTGGCGAGCGTAGCGAGCCCGCAAGGGGCGGCGGTACGCGTCCTCCGACCTTTTCATACCCCTACTATCCACTAGGGCGTGGAGTGAGAATAGAATAGTGTGGCGAGCGTAGCGAGACACCGAGCCCAAAGCGTGGCGAGGGGACGCGGATACCTGTGAAGGCCGCGAAGGGACGCGTTTACCTGTGAAGGTATCCGCATCCCCTTGCGGGGCTCGCTGCGCTCGCCACGCTTCGGGCTCGGTGGCTCGCTGCGCTCGCCACACTATTCTATTCTCACTCCACGCCCTAGTGGATAGTGGGGGTATGAAAAGGTCGGAGGACGCGTACCGCCGCCCCTCGCGGACTCGCTGCGCTCGCCACGCTTCGGGTTCACGTTCATCACGGGGTGGCGTGAACTACTTTTGGGGGGACATTTCACTGGTCAGGGGTTTTTTTTGGGCTTTCTGGCCCATTTACCATTCTTCCCTATGATGATTTGGGAAAATTGACCCATTTAACATTGTTTCCTATGGGAAATCGGGGTCATCGCGGGTAAATTGAGGCATTTAACATTGTTCCCTATGGGGAAATCGCGGGTGGACCATTTAAGCATTTTTAGGCGCACACGACGCGACCGACCCGATTTTTCAATGCATTTCAATGGAAAAATCGGGGGCATCGCGTCGGTCGCGTCGCAGGCCACTAAAATTACCCCCGATGGCCAAGATTTGTGGCCGTGCTAGGAAACAAGTACCGAAACTTTTGGATGGTGTTACTGCTTCATGGTGCTGTGCCTCTAACTGCAGTCAGTTTCAATTTGACAAAAGAGTTTCTAGACAGTGACAATCTACATTACATGCACCAACACCCAACACTGCTGTGTGATGTTGCAACAACCTAGGGATGGCCACCGACCATCATTGATTCAAAATCATTGATGGTTTGTGGCCGAAGTAGAATAGTTTTGCCATGGATGGGCGAGAACCAGTTGGTTTCCCACCATCGATGTCAAGCATAAACGAAGAGTTTCTTTTTTCTTTTTCCCCCATGTTTTGATTCACAGGCCAATCTGTCAAAGAAAGTGGATGACCATCGATAGGAAAATATTGATGGTCATCCATTGCAAAGTATTACACTATCGATGGCCAGTTGCACTATTGCCATCGATGGCAATGGCAATGATGGCCATCCCTACTACAACCCAGCCAGTGCTAGACCCATCTCCTTACTGGTGTCGCGCACAACGGTCTCGCTTATCCAGGAATATTGATTGTCTGTTTTACCAGCATGATTTAAATGCTAACCATGTGTAGGTACAGGTTGAGTATCCCTTATCCAAAATTCTCGGGATCAGAAGCATTTTGGATAATGGAAATTATTCCGTATTTCATAATATTGTTATGACGTATCTTGCATTCATATTGTATAAGCATCAAACACATGAAATACACACAAATATATATTATTTGTGCATGAAACAAGTTTTTAACATAGTTTGTGTACTATCTCAGGCACTGAACTTGAATGTCAAGCAATCATTTTCTTGCACATATTTAGTGCCAGTTACATATAATTACCCAGTAGTGCCAGTTACAGATGTACCCAGTAGGTTTTTAGCAAAAAAAAATGTACATTTTGAGAAGTATGGTTTTCAGAATAATTTAGATAACGTAGTGTTCATTCTAGCACCCGCCATATTTGAAAACCCAAACAGTTCCTCTTCCCTGCCTGAGGTGTTGCTGTCTGCTGTAGTGCTACTAGCACAGTGTGGTCTGTATATCAGCACTGATATGCAAACCAGACCTATGCTAGAAACACCACGGCAGAGAGCGACACCCCAGGCAGGGAAGAGGAACTGCATGGGTAATCAAATATGGCGGGTGCTAGAATGAACACTAGATAATGGATATTTGGATAAGGGATACTCAACCTGTATTATATTGCAGCCCATCAAGGTCTGCCATGTTTTATCAGAAGAAACTTTTTGACAGTATGGTGGAGATGTACTAAGCCTTGTAGAATGAGAAAGTGGAAAGCAATAAAGTATCATCTCCTAACTGGCAAGTTTCAGGCTGTGTATGAAACAGTGGTTGGTAGTTTATCTCTCACCCAGTGCTATTTTTCAGCAGGAACAAGCAGGAACTCAGTTCCTGAACCTCTAACTAAATATGACATCATCAGGAACTAGGTTCTTGAATCTGTTCTGGGCCACAATGTACTTTCCATTAGATAAGTTTTATTTTAAAGTCATCTGCGAGTGTCTTTGTTTCTAAGTACAATATATACATCTCTCTCTCTCTCTCTCTATATATATTTTTTATTTATTTAATCGATCCACCCCCAGACCCGGAGTTCCTGGACTTATTTTTACCAGAAAAATAGTACTGATCTCACCACTTTATCACTCTCCAAGTCTTAGTACATCAGCCTCTCTAAATGGGAGACTCATTAGACCCCTACCCATGTGTGGAATCCTGTGTGCTCTTTAAGTCATTGACTGGTAGTTTCCCAACAATGGGGGAAATTTACTAAGAATACAAATACGAAATTTCGTATTTGTATTCTTACTACGACTGCATACGGCTGTTTCAGCCATATGCAAAGTCATGTTCCAGAGGGGAATTTACAAAGCAGTCATATACGATTGCTTTGTAACCCTCCGATGTCGTAGTAATTCGTATTAGCGGCACATATATAAGGCCGCTAATACGAATTTTTCAGGCGGTCTGCACGGATCAGTCAGATCCGTGCAGGCTGCAGTGTGTAAAAAAAAATGGAAAAAAATTTAAATAAATAAAAAAAAAAACGCGTGGGGTCCCCCCCCAAGGCTGTAACCAGCACCAGGCTGAAAGAGCCGGGCCGGTAATAAAAAAAATCAGGAAACCCGACAAATAGGGGTTCCCAATTTTTTTAAAACCAGCCCCAGGCTCCAGGTCCGGGGCTGGTTCACAAAATACGGGTGTCAAAATGACTAGGGGGTCCCCCGTATTTTAAGAACCAGCCCCAGGCCAAACCAGCCAGCAGGGTAATGTCACAGCCGGGGGACACTTATATAAGTTCCCGCGGCCAAAACATCACCCTACTGATCAGTCAGCCTGGCCAGGGGTCCTGGGGGAGTGGGGACCCCCCAATGAAGGGGCCCCCCCTCCAGGACTTACCTGACCAGGCTGAAGCCTGGTGCTGTCCCCGGTGGCCCTTGAGCGGTGGCCACCGGGCTGATTGAGTGTAAAAAAATAGAATAATAAACGGTACTTGTGAGTTATCTGGGCTGCCGATTTTTTGATTGTATGCCTTAAGTTAAGGCATACAATCAGATGCGATGCGATGCGATATCGCATCGCATCGCATCGCATGCGATCATCGGATGCGATGACCCGATTTTTCCATAGGAATCAATGTTGAAATTGACTGAGTCCATTTTAACATGGAATTCAATGGGAAAAAGGGGTCCTTTTCATACCCCTACTATCCAAGTGGGCATGGAGTTGGATATAAACCTGTGGCGAGCGTAGCGAGCCACCGAGCCCGAAGCGTGGCGAGCGAAGCGAGCCCCGCGAGGGGACGGTATTCTGTGTCCCCTCGCGGGGCTCGCTACGCTCGCCACGCTTCGGGCTCGGTGGCTCGCTACGCTCGCCACAGGTTTATATCCAACTCCATGCCCACTTGGATAGTAGGGGTATGAAAAGGACCCCTTTTTCCCATTGAATTCCATGTTAAAATGGACTCAGTCCATTTTAACATTGATTCCTATGGAAAAATCGGGTCATCGCATCGCATCGCATCCGATGGTCGCATGCGATGCGATGCGATGTGCCCGATCCGACCCGATTTAGAAATCGGCAGCCCGGATAACTCACAAGTACCTAATAAACTATTGTTTTTAACTGTGGAACTATGACTCCCAGCAAGTCTCCCCCGCAAGCTTGGACTTGGAGAACCACAAGTCCCAGCCTGCGGGGCATTAAAGGGCCCGCTGGCACTTGTAGTTCCACAGTAAAAAAAATAGTGAAATAAACACACACTGACACACAATAAAAATAAAACTTTAATACATCCAAAGCCCATACATACTGATACTTACCTATCTTGAGCCCGTAGGTAGGTCCCTGGGTCATGGTCCGGTGCTTTGTCCTGTTCCGGAACCATGTCGGCATTCGGCTCCATGTCTATGTCCATGTCGGCGGCGTCTGTCGGCGTCCATCCGGGTCCGAAGAACTCCATGGGGGACCTGTGGAAGGAAATCACAGTTGGCGGCACCTTTAAGTGAACCAAGGCAGTAGCCCAGGGTGCCAATGGCTAGGGTATGATTAAAAACCTGAATGAGTGACATAATTATCTAGTGGCTTTTATAACCACATGGTGACCCCACATAGAGGATTGCCAGCTTCTTATTGTGAATCTTTCAGTTGCTGTTCCTCCTCCATGACAGTATTACACTGGGAGTGCCGCACTCGGCTATACAGCCCAACGCAATATTACCACTCAGAGTGGCACCAACTGTGATAGGGGCACAACTTTTGGTGTAAGTTATGCCCATATTGCCAGCAAAGTTTGCACCAAGCCTGTGTGCAGTTGATTCAAAGTGGCAAGAGACAGGTGTAACGTTATTGCCGGAATTTAACTAAGAAAAAAACACTAATCTCCCTCCCAATAACAATATGAAATTACAGAAACACAATTATTAAATAAATCAAATTTCCTTACCGCACCCATTAGAGCCAGGCCAGAAGCAATGTTGATAATTGTTGGAATGATATTAAATTTCCCAGCCTGCAGAAATACACATACAGTACACAATTTATCTTTATTATGTATCAGGGTAGATTTACTAAGATGGTAGTTCTATTGCAGATGGGATGTTGCTGATAGCGATGTATGTAATTAAGTTTTATTTTCATACAGTGTGTGTCTTTGTTTTAGTATTGGTTATGCTGTGGACCTACAAGTTCCTGCGGGCCTTTTAATGCCCCGCATGCATGCACTTGTGGCTCTCAAAGTACCTGCATGCAGGGGAGGCTTGCTGGGACTTGGGTTCCACAGCTGAACCCAATATTATTGTTAACCATTTATTTTACACTTAAAAAGCTATCAACCCAGCACCCACTGCCCAGGGGTGCAGGGATCGCCCCGGACTTCAACCCTGGCCTTGAGGGGACCCCAACCAGTTCTGACCAGTCACAGAGGTAATGGCATGGCCTCAGGACCTTATAAAAAAAGTGTCCCCCGGTTGTGGCTGTTGGAGCCCGGTGCTGGTTTCAGAAATACGAGGGACCACTACTTAATTTTTCCCCTGTATTTTTGGATCCATGCATGCTTCATCAAATATGAATGGAAAATGTGTCGTATTTTTCATTCGTATTTTGAGCTGAATTCGTGGCCTACTACTAAAGATAGTAAATTGGACGATCCGATAGCACTCTATGACCATAAGCGGCCGAGTTCAATCGATGTTCTATTCATTCATACAGCCAAATTCGGCAAAGCTTGGCGTTCGTAAAAACGGCAACTCAGCCAAATTCTGCTGTTTCTAAATCTGCTGACCACCGGGCCCTGGCCGCAAGTAGAATAGAATAGGTATGAATGGATGCATTAGTAGTACCCACTCGATCTTAGTACATTTTCCTAACAATATTTCCTGACAACACTACTGAGCAGCAGTGAAGACATTTTGGGCGGGATTCTCTAAAATCCGCAGCCCAGTATCGCCGGCATTCGCATTTCTAATGACCGCATATTCTCTAAAATATGCGGTCATTAACGCAAGGAACAGCTCTTGCGGTAAGAGCTGTCCCTTGCGATCCGGCGCCGTTGCTGGACTTCCGGATCTATGACCCGGGAGTCCGTCTGCGCATGCGCAGACCGACGCTCCGGCCGCGGGGCATGCTGGGAGGGATCCGTAAATCTCGCCTTTTTTCCCTCTGTGTAATTCCTCAAATCATACCTCCCAACCGTCCCGATAATGGCAGAAATGTCCCGGTTTTCGGGGACGTTCCAGCATCCCTCCCGCCACTGGCAGTGTCCCGGGGGGGGGGGGCAGTTGGGAGTCTCCCCTTAGTTGCTGGCGAGCGGAAAATAGATGCTGTACGCATGCGCACAGCGTCTATCCCCCACATGCAGAGGGGCTGGGGGCTTGGCTAGAGGCTCACAGAGCTTCAGGGCCATGTCCCCACAGTGTAAAACAGGGGCGTGGCCTCGCGGATCGACGCGATTATAGGGCGCGCGCAAGTGTCCCTCCTCGGACAAACTAGAAGTTTGGAGGTATGCCTCAAATATCTCCACATAGTTCAATTACCAAGCAGTGAAGACTATTACCCATTGTATACTATAACAGGTACTGGTGTTACACTGAATACACTCTTATTTAGCATGATAGTATGAATGTTATACAGTACCTTTCCATTCACCATGATGTCAAAACGAATACCATAAGCTTTAATCAGCGTCCTGTAATCAGTTCCATTAATGTCATGGTAATACTTAGCGTACCTTGATAACATAAGGAACATATGTAAAATAAATGATAATATTGCATTTCTTTCATTTCTAAAAACAGTCCTGTGCTTTTTTCACTTATTTATTTATTTATTTATTACATTTTCTGATATATGTGCTAAAAGGAAAAGAAAAGGTTATGGGACATGTTTAGGTAATGACGTGTGTTAGGCTCTAATACAATCGGATTGGTCATCTGGGTCTGCATATCAGCTGTGACATGTACAGTATAACATGTTTCCAGATATACCAAAAATCTAACAGGTCTGGTTTTTCACATAAAAACTTTATAGCGATAGTCCCACTGGAAGGGGAAGCACTGCTGGTGCAATGGTTAGCATTACTGCCTCACAGTGCTGAGGTCATGGGTTTGATTCCCACCATGGCCCTAACTGTGCGGAGTTTGTATATTCTCTTCGTACTTGCGTGGGTTTCCACCGGGCACTCCGGTTTCCTCCCACAATCCAAAAATATACTGGTAGGTTAATTGGCTCCCAACAAATTAACCCTAGAATGTCTGTGTATACCTGTGGTAGGGAATATAGATTGTAAGCTCCACTGGGGCAGGGACTGATGTGAATGTTCTAATATTCTCTGGAAAGTGCTGCGGAAAATGTGTGCACTATATAAGAAACTTATTAATAATAATAATAATAATAATAATAATAATAATAATAATAATGACTGGGTATGATGAGTATATGGCAAGGGGGAAAGAATGGGCATTCTTCCTGATGCAGGAGATATACAAATCAGTGTTCACGTTCCCAGGGCCGGAGCTACCATTAGGCAGCTTTAGGCATTTGCCTAGGGCGCTGCACACTGGAGGGCGGCACAACACGCTTCTGATGAATAGTTCCTTTGCTATGTACTATCAGTACAGCTCAGCCCTTCCTCTCCCACACATCCGCCCCCTCTGATTATCCCCCCTTCCGGCACCAGAATAGTCCCGCTATTCGCCGGTATTCACATGCCGGCTGCACCAACCATCTCCTCCAGACCCGCTCCCCTCACCACATACACTCTCACTTTAACTGGAGCAGCGGCAGGAGGTGTCGCGCCGGTGTTACCGCTGGCTCTTTTTTTCTATCTCCTGCTGCTGCTTATGCCGCCAGCGCCGAGGAGCAGTAGTGCCGAGCCTGCTCGGTGCTCAGCAAGGTGGCTGTGAGACTACAGTCTCCAGTCAGCGCTGGGCTGAGGTTTTTCCTATTCACAGAGAAGCCGCGGACCCTCTAGCCAGCATATACATGATCCTGGCTGTGGTGAGTCCCCTCCTTCCTGGCACTCAGTGTGAAAATCATGGGGGTTATTCTAGTTCACTCTTTCTGACAAAATCCTTCTTAGATGGACAAAACCATGTGCACTGCAGGGGGGCAGATGTAAAATGTGCAGAGAGAATTAGATTAGGGTGAGTTATTTTGTTTCTGTGCAGGGTAAATAAGGACTGCTTTATTTTTACACTGCAATATAGATCTCACTTTGAAGTAAAACCCCACCCAAATCTAATTCTCTCTGCACAAGTAACATCTGCCCCACCTGCAGTGCACATGGTTCTGTCCATCTAAGAAGGATTTTGTCAGAAAGAATGAACTAGAATAAGGCCCCATATGTGATAATGTGCACATAATATGTATACGAGTGTATATATATATATATATATATATATATATATATATATATATATATATATATACCAATGATGGCACTTCAGAAGCAGGTTATAATAATATAGTCAATCAGGTGTATTCAGTAATCTGATTGATTATATTATAACCTGCTTATGGAGGGCCATCGTTTCTGGATTTGGTATTTATTTTATTTGGGCACCAGAGCCAGGTGATTCACTATTGTGAGTGCTGGCTGACTTGGACATATAGATAGAGAGATATATATATATATGTCCAGGTATATATCCATCTAAGTATTTATATGTGTGCATGTATGTGTGTGTGTGTGTGTGTGTATATGTATGTGTATATGTATATACATACATATGCACACACACACACACACACACATACACTATTAATGTGTATATGTATGTCAAGGATGGGGGGGGGGAGGGTGTTGTGCTGACAATTTGCCTAGGGTGCCAAGAAATCTTGCACCGGCCCTGCACGTTCCTATGCACTGGCATCCCTGCAAAGGCATAGAAACCTGAAGCTGGTTTTTTCTTTGCAGACACTTCAGATACATACAGTAAAAGGTAGCGGTTCATAGATTCCAGGAATAACTTCAGCTATATTTTCTGAGAACTTTGAGGCAGGAGTACAGCAATATTGGTACTATATGTAATATAAGCACCCCATATGGCGATATCCAGGAGAATATCTTATTCCAAATTTTCATCTATCTCAAGACAACATGAGGCATTTTCTCTAAATGTCCTAATTGAAGCAGAACATTCCTGATTTTCAGGTGCTGTAAAACTATTTTGCTGGTCACAGTGATCAGCCAAACCTGCTGCACACAGGGAAATGCAATCAAAGAACAATAGTAAAGTGTTTAAAGTTTGTGCACAGTATACCATAAACAATGCTATTTTTATGGTATACTGTGTTTAAAATTATTATGTTTAAAAAAATAAAATTGTGTTGCATAAGGTTTAAATTAATGTTCTGGACCTATTTAACCCCTTCACTAGTAATCCCGAGAATTTTCCGGGCTATGCCTTAATGCCAACACTGGCAAGCCCGGAAAATTCTCTGGATTCCCAGTGTGTAGCCTGGCTCCCTTGATATTGCGGCCTTCTCAGACACGCTGTGTCCTCTTTTCGCCCCAATCGCCGCCATATCATGCACGAACCTCGACGCCTCCCTCTATAACGACACCCTATCTTCGGCATTGTACTCTGCCTGCCGTCCCTCCTCTATCCCCCTTCGATGCTCCAACCCCCAACCGTGGCACTCGCCTATCACCCGATTCCTTAAAAAGTGCTCTCGCACTGCTGAGCGCTTCAGGAAGAAATCACGCTCACTTGCGGATTATCTCCATTTCAAATTCATTCTTTCCTCCTTCAGCTCTACCCTTGCTCTGGCCAAGGAATCCTACTTTAAGTCCCTCATCCTTTCCCAATCATCCAAACCCTGCAGGCTCTTCGCCCCTTCGACTCCTTGCTCTCCTCCCTCCTCCAGCTCTTCCATCTTCCATCGTAGCCGATGATTTTGCTACCTACTTCTCAACCAAAATCTCCTCTCTCAGGACTGCCATCACTGCTGCCATGACCTCACCCTCGCCCTCCTCCCCTCCTACATCTCCACTCCCCTCCTTCCTACCCCTGTCCTCGTTTTACCCCACCACTGCCGCTGAAGTCCATTCTATCCTTCAATCCGCTTCTCCCTCCACCTGCCCGCTCGATCCTATCCCCTCCAATATTATCCGTCGTCTCAGTCAGTCGGTCTGCTCCCACCTGGCTCACCTCTTTAATCTTTCCCTATCCTCTAAGATCTTCCCCTCCTCCTTCAAACATGCTCTTGTATCCCCAATTCTCAAAAAAAAACAAATCTGGACCCTAACTCTCCTTCCAACTACAGGCCCATCTCCCTCCTCCCTTTTGCCTCCAAACTCCTAGAACGTCTGGCCTATAATCGTCTCCTAAGCCACCTTACTGATAACTCCATTCTAGACCCCCTCCAATCCGGGTTCCGCCCTTTACATTCCACTAAACTGCCCTGACCAAAGTCACTTACGATCTACTATAGGCTAAATCCAAAGGCATCTTCTCTATCCTCATCCAGCTTGATCTGTCGGCTGCCGTTGACAATGTTGACCACCCTCTGCTGCTCAACACCCTCCACTCCTTTGGCATCACTGGCACGGTCTTCTCCTGGTTCACATCAGACCTCTCCAATTGCTCCGTCTCCACTCCGAGCTCCTCCTTTCCTACTGCCCCACAGCCAGACGGTGTTCCTCAAGGGTCTGTCCTTGGCCCTCTCCTCTTCTCCCTCTACACCACCTCTCTGGGCACCCTCATCAGCTCCTTCGGCTTCCATTACCACCTTTATGCTTATGATACCCTAATCTATCTCTCCTCTAACGACCTATCCCCATCACTCCTGTCTAAGGTCTCCAAATGCCTCACGGCCATCTCAGCCTGGATGATCCAACACTTCCTGAAACTAAACATGGCTAAAACTGAACTTCTAATCTTCCATCCCCCAAACATCCCCTCTTCTCCCACTAGCTCCTTCAGCATTGTTGAAACCAAGATCACCTCCACCTACCAAACGAGCTGCCTCTGTGTCATCATTGACTCCTCCCTCTTTTTCACCCCCCCACATCCGTGCTCTCTCACAGTCTTGCCGCTTTCACCTCCGCAACATCTCGTGCATCAGACCATTACTCTCCATTGACGCGACCAAAATTCTCATTCTTTAGCTGTACCTGAAATTGTATCCAGAGGAGATTCTGTTATCCAAGCGAATGAAGGAATAGCGCGGGTGGCATTCAGACACGTCCCTATCCAAGTTACAGTCCCACTCTATCTGAATGCCAATGACTCCACCCTGAGAGAAGACAGTTATGTTAAAAGGGCATTTATTATCTTATCAAATATGTATGTATCTGTATGCATACTATAATATACTGTAGTGTTCATTCTAGCACTCGCCATCTTTGAAAACCCATGCAGTTCCTCTTCCCTGCCTGGGGTGTTGCTGTCTGCTGTAGTGCTTCTAGCACAGTGTGGTCTGTATATCAGCACTGATATGCAAACCAGACGTGTGCTAGAAACACCACAGCAGACAGCGACCCCCCAAGCAGGGAACAGGAACTGCATGGGTTTTCAAAGATGGTGAGTGCTAGAATGAACACTATACTGTTAATGATAATTACACATAAACACATAAAAAAGTTCAGTTATAAATTTTTTTTTTAAATAAAACATTCTTGAATATCACTTGTTTATTGGCGAGATGCTCCAAACAAAAAATGCCGTAAAAACCCAGTTTTCGGGTTTTTTACAGCATTTTCATATGCAGCAAAGCCTCACCGCCGGGGCTTCACTGTGGGGGGTTACGACAGCAGGGAAGGACTCATAGGCAGTCACAATAATGAAGAAAGATCAGGTGTGCCGCACATGCGCAGTAAGGTTGGTGGGGTGCGCATTGCAGCAGGGAGACAGTCGACTCAGGCTCAGCCTCTGAGTGCTGAGCGCCGGCTGCAGCCTGGACTGACGGTGCCGGCGGAGTCCGGACACTTTGAGTGACACATCAGCGCTGGCATGCGCTGCGGCAGCCTTCAGGAGAGACCAGGGGCGGTGCGCGCAGTCACACAAGTGAGTCGGGCAGCACACAGACACTAGACTGCCATGGCCAAGGGGGGAACACACAGACGGGCCCTGGGGCCCTTCAGATCGCCAGGGCCCGTCACACATGCCCCCCTTGACCCCCCCCTGTCGCCGGCCCTGCACCAGTCTCGCCGCCAGGAGGGAGGTCCCAGGATGGGTGGTCGGACGGCCAGCCGGTCCGACCACCTGCTCAGATCCGATGCGCACGGGACAGCGCATTGGACCTGAAGGCATGTCAAATACAGCTGATTTGGTCCGATTTAACGGCCCAATTGGTCACAATCAGACCAAATTGGCTCAGTGTATGGGGGCCTATCGTTTTACACTATCGATGGAGTTGCACTTTTGCCATTGATGGCAAAGGCGCCGATGGCCATCCCTAGCTCCTGGGTCCTAAACCCAGAAATCTTTCTATACCAAAGAACAGCTCTTATCAGGAGAGATGTCCTTCGCATTTCCAGTTACATACCGCTGTTATCAACACCAGTAAGTACCAAATGAGTGGTGAGATGCATCGTAGTGCATCCTGCCCAAAGTATGCCAAATGATGTATGTTCAAAATCAGACACTAATGTCATTTATGAATGTGTAAAATGTATTTGCCATTTTGTGACATCTTGTGGCTGTTTTTGTGAAAATGCACCAATTTGTGAAGAAGATGGATCTGCCCATCCTTATACAGTACCATGGTTTATGGCTGTTCCTATTGAAACATGGGTTGAGTTCATGAATGAATTGTGCCCACATGACATAAAATGTATCATGATTTTTGCCATGTAGATAATGGACCAAAGGGATCATTGGTCCAGAATTAAATGGACAGAATGAATGCATATTTTGCCACTCATAAAACGTCTCATTAATATATGTAGTTCCTCAAATTGAACAGAAGAGGGAGACACAGCTTTCATTTAGAAAATGGTAAAGGCAATTTATTTTCAAGCTTTTGATGCCAACACATGGTGCTATAATCACCCTATTAATTTCTCATATATAGTTTTGTTCACAGCAATTTTGGTTAGTCCAGTGATCCATATTTTGACTGACTTCTAATAATAATATGCCTCCCTTTGCCTCAAGAAAATCACTGATGTAAGAAAGAACTATCCTGCTCCACAAAGCAAAATGCATTTTATAAAGGTAGATTAAAGGCAATGCTTTGTGTGGGTGAGTTCCTGTCATAGTTTGTAATTATAAGATTTTTCAACGTGAAAGCAAATTCTAGTTTTTTTTGGATGAATTAATGAACAATAATAATAATAATACAGGTTGAGTATCCTTTTTCCAAATATCCGTTATCCAAATTATTCAGAAAACCATAGTCTCCAGAATTAACTTTTTTTTTTGTGCTAAAAACCTACTGGGCACATCTGTAACTGGCACTACTGGGTGCATGATATGTAACTGGCACTACTGGGTGCATTATATGTAACTGGCACTACTGGGCACATCTGTAACTGGCACTACTGGGTGCATGATATGTAACTGGCACTACTGGGGACATGATATGTAACTGGTACTACTGGGGACATGATATGTAACTGGCACTACTGGGGACATGATATGTAACTGGCCCTACTGGGGACATGATATATAACTGGCACTACTGGGGACATGATATGTAACTGGCACTACTGGGGACATGATATGTAACTGGCACTACTGGGGACATGATATGTAACTGGCACTACTGGGAACATGATATGTAACTGGCCCTACTGGGAACATGATATGTAACTGGCACTACTGGGGACATGATATGTAACTGGCCCTACTGGGGACATGATATGGTACTTGTTTCCTATCTGGGCGCCCGTCGTGGTGATCGCGGGTACATTTATGTCTGGCCGCGACGCGACCGACACGATGCCCCCGATTTCCCATTGAAACCCATGTTAAACATGGAAATCGCGTCGGTCGCGTCGCGGCCGGCCATAAATGTACCCACGATGCCCGCGACGCGATGCACCCGATTTCCCATAGGAATCAATGTTAAATGGCCCGACCGACGCGATTTTACTGTTAAATGCCTCAATGGACCCGATGTGGCCATAGGAATCAATGTTAAATGGGCTACAGAGCCCAAATAGGCACAATTAACCCTTAAATGTCCCCCCAAATTTTTAACGCCACCCCACGATCCACGCCAACCCGAAGCGTGGCGAGCGCAGCGAGCCCGCGAGGGGCGGCGGTACGTGTCCTCCGACCTTTTCATGCCCTACTATCCACTAGGGCGTGGAGTGAGAATAGAATAGTGTGGCGAGCGCAGCGAGCCACCGAGCCCAAAGCGTGGCGAGCGCAGCGAGCCCTGCGAGGGGACGCGGACACCTTCACAGGTAAACGCGTCCCTTCGCGGGCTTCCCAGGTGGCCGCGTCGCCATGGACACCTGGGAAGCCCGCGAGGGGACGCGTATAACTGTGAAGGTATCCGCGTCCCCTCGCGGGGCTCGCTGCGCTCGCCACGTTTCGGGCTCGGTGGCTCGCTGCGCTCGCCACACTATTCTATTCTCACTCCACGCCCTAGTGGATAGTAGGGCATGAAAAGGTCGGAGGACGCGTACCGCCGCCCCTCGCGGGCTCGCTGCGCTCGCCACGCTTCGGGTTCACGTTGATGGCGGGGTGGCGTCAACTACTTTTGGGGGGACATTTTTATGTTCAGGGGTGTTTTTGCCCCATTTCCCATTGTTCCCTATGATAATTTGGGGAAATTTATCCATTTAACATTGTTTCCTATGGTAAATCGCGGTCATCGCGGGTAAATTGAGGCATTTAACATTGTTCTCTATGGGAAAATCGCGGGCATCGCGTCTGGCACATCGCACCCGATTTTTTATCGACCGCGATGCCCGCGATGGCCCCGATTTTACCCCCGATGCCCGCGATTAAAATCGTGGGCGCCCAGATAGGAAACAAGTACCCATGATATATATAACTGGTACTGCTGGGGACATGATATGTAACTGGCACTACTGGGGACATGATATGTAACTGGCACTACTGGGGACATGATATGTAACTGGCACTACTGGGGACATGATATGTAACTGGCACTACTGGGAACATGATATGTAACTGGCCCTACTGGGAACATGATATGTAACTGGCACTACTGGGGACATGATATGTAACTGGCCCTACTGGGGACATGATATATATAACTGGTACTGCTGGGGACATGATATGTAACTGGCACTACTGGGGACATGATATGTAACTGGCACTACTGGGGACATGATATGTAACTGGCCCTACTGGGAACATGATTTGTAACTGGCCCTACTGGGAACATTATATGTAACTGGCACTACTGGGGACATGATATGTAACTGGCCCTACTGGGGACATGATATATATAACTGGTACTACTGGGGACATGATATGTAACTGGCACTACTGGGGACATGATATGTAACTGGCACTACTGGGGACATGATATGTAACTGGCACTACTGGGGACATGATATGTAACTGGCCCTACTGGGAACATGATATGTAACTGGCCCTACTTGGAACATGATATGTAACTGGCACTACTGGGGACATGATATGTAACTGGCCCTACTAGGGACATGATATTTAACTGGTACTACTGGGGACATGATATGTAACTGGAACTACTGGGGACATGATATGTAACTGGCACTACTGGGGACATGATATGTAACTGGCCCTACTGGGAACATGATATGTAACTGGCCCTACTGGGAACATGATATGTAACTGGCCCTACTGGGGACATGATATGTAACTGGCCCTACTGGGGACATGATATATATAACTGGTACTACTGGGGACATGATATGTAACTGGCACTACTGGGGACATAATATGTAACTGGCACTACTGGGGACATGATATGTAACTGGCACTACTGGGGACATGATATGTAACTGGCCCTACTGGGAACATGATATGTAACTGGCCCTACTGGGAACATGATATGTAACTGGAACTACTGGGGACATGACATGTAACTGGCCCTACTGGGGACATGATATATATAACTGGTACTACTGTGGACATGACATGTAACTGGCACTACTGGGGACATGATATGTAACTGGCACTACTGGGGACATGATATGTAACTGGCCCTACTGGGAACATGATATGTAACTGGCCCTACTGAGAACATGATATGTAACTGGCACTACTGGGGACATGATATGTAACTGGCACTACTGGGGACATGACATGTAACTGGCACTACTGGGGACATGATATGTAACTGGCACTACTGGGGACATGATATGTAACTGGCCCTACTGGGAACATGATATGTAACTGGCCCTACTGAGAACATGATATGTAACTGGCACTACTGGGGACATGATATGTAACTGGCACTTTCTGGAAACTATAGTTTTCTATAGCGGGGCGCCGTGCAGGTGACAGCCAAGGAATAAAATTACTGTAGGGCCTAGCTTATTCCATGCTAGTTAGCTGTCACCCATCCCGATGTACTGTGTGTGTGTGTGGGGGGGGGGGGGTAAAATTCTTACAGTGGCTAAGCCAGATGGCTGCACCAATGTACGTAACTTATTGTTGAAACCATTACTTGATGTACATTGTGCTACAACTCCAACTGGACCGCCTAAGGCCAACGCCTCCCTCACAGGCCACAAGCATTAGATCGTACATGCCAGTTATATAACCTTCGTTACATGTACATGGGCAGTATGACCGGCGAGTCCCTGAGCACCCATACACGTGTGTTTAGAACTATTACATGGGAAGCTACATGCATTAGCCTATGAGACACCTGGACACAGCTGATAATTAACCGCAATGAACAAACTGACATTATGGGCCAGATGCACTAAAGCTTTAAAAGTGATAAATTGGAGAGTGATAAACTCCCAATCAGATCCTACCTTCCATGTCATAGACTGTGTTTGAAAAATGTCAGGCAGGAGCTGATTGGCTTTTTGTTTATCACTCTCCATTTTATCACTTTTGAAGCTTTAGTGCCCTATGAAAGAAATGCATTAAATAGTGCTTAGTGATGTACCTCCATTGCCATGTCCTGAAATTTATTCCCACTCCATGAGACAATTTCCCCCAGGTTAAAGATGGGGCAGTAATGATTCTCTTTGCTATAGCGACACTTCTTCAGGTATGAATCGTCTTCTGTGTTTAAAATATTAGTTCTATGAGGGAGAATAAGAACATTAAAGTCAATGGTGTATTCCAGTCACCAACACATTTATTGGAGAAAATCCTAAAGAAGGAAAACATGTAAAACTTACTGTTCACATTAGGTAAAGTTCACTCATTTATGATAAATGAACCCTGTCTTATATGGCACCCAATGTCACTAGCTCCCATAGTCCAGTGTTGTTCACCTCTCTGCTACTAGAACATGAATGGGAAGGTCACAGGTGAGGGGCATCGTGTATAAGGGCCAGCACACTAATACCCCTTTTAGACATACTACCCGGGATTTTGGCCAGGTTTACCCGGGATTTTCAACCCAGGTCACTCCCGGGATTTTAGTAACAGACCCCCTTTCACACTTCACCTCAGACCTGGGAAAAACCTGGGTATACCCCTTTCACACATAAGCCAGGCTTTTCAAGCATTTCAGTGTTTCATCATTAAAATGGGACACTTTGCTGGCTCACAAGAATGACATCATGCAAAGGTGGGGGCTGACTACAAAAGGGCCTGTCGGGAGTTCCCACAATACATTGCTGTTATGGCTGCTGAGAACATGTGGAGGATGGAGAGTTTGTATGCTCTTGTGGATTTGCTGTGTTTTGCAGGCTGTGATGCTTGGATTAAGCTACACATGCTGTTCATTGTTGCACAGTGTGAGATGCAGAGAAGGAGGTATCATTTTTTGGTGGAGAGGGAGGCTAATTGCCGGCATTACTTACGCCGGAGGAGAACTTTGATCATGTCCAGCATCGCATCTATACTCATGACCTCATCAGAAGACGCCCGAGCAGCAAAAAAAAAGCGTTGTCACATGTGTAAAACTGAAAAACCCGGGTAAACCCATTCAGACATAAGCCGGATATTATACCCGGGAGTTAAATACCGGGAAAAACCCTGGTCAATTGCAGGTGCTCAGTATCTGGGAGTGAAGTCCCGGGTATACCCTTTCAGACATACGCTAGTCCCGGGTTTGGGCGCGTTCATGTGAAAAAACCCGGGATTTTCGCGTATGTCTGAAAGGGGTATTAGCTTCAAAAGTGATCAAATGGAGAGTGATAAACAGCCAGCCAATCACCTCTTAGCTGCCATGTCAGAGGCTGTGTTTGAAAAATGTCAGACAGGAGCTGATTGGTTGGTTGTTTATCACTCTCCATTTTATCACTTTTGAAGCTTAGTGCATCTGCTCAAAGACCACCTTAGTTAGGGCCTAAAAGCTTGTTCTTGATAACAGCGAGTGACAGCGAAATGCATCAGTAGCTTATTGGCATCCCCACTCTGCTGCCACTCACATGGACCTGGACTTATGCTGAAAGATACCCGTATCTCAAGGCACAGACTGAGGACTCGTGGTAACTATACCAGGGGACATATCACATTCCATGCCCTGTTAATGAGGACATATATCAGTATCATTCGAACGGACTGTCATACTTACTTGCTAATATATGCATAGTGTGAGAAAGGTGGCAGAATATGTACTTTATCATGAAATAATAAATTTAGCAATTTCCACATTGGTTGGTTTTAGCACTAATGTTTTTAATAGTTTTTTTTCCTTTTGAATATACACCAGAAAACGTCTATCTCTTGTGGATGTTAAGCTGAGTCTACACCATCCGATGGTGTGACATTATGTAGTGGTGCATTGTATCTACTCTACACACTATCGGCCTTATTCTAGTTCACTCTTTCTGACAAATTCCTTCTTAATAACTCACCCAAATCTAATCTCTGCACATTTTATATCTGCCCCCCTGCAGTGCACATGGTTTTGTCCATCTAAGAAGGATTTTGTCAGAAAGAGTGAACTAGAATAAGGGCCTAACTGATCTACTGCATGATGGCGCAATGTATGGTTGCATGCTGCATATAGCTACACTGTGTCTGCCATGGAATTTTCCCTTTGAACATCTGTACATCCAATAAATGATTGCCAGAAATGACAATCTGGGAGTACAAACTATTATGATGTGTACAATATATAATATATCATTCTAATCTGGTTTAGATGTGTACAATATACAATATATCATTCTAATCTGCATATATATATATATATATATATATATGTATTTATTTACAGTTTCTTATATAGCGCAGCATATTCCGTTGCCCTTCCAATCCAAAAATGTATTCTTTAAGTAGGCAAAAGATTCAAGATAAATGTGTTCGAGCATGGCAGGCTTGCAGGGGACCCTGTTAAGTTTTGAATTGAGCTGCTTGTTTTTCCCACTGCATGGAATTTAAAACTTTTATCTTGAATCTTTTGCCTACTTAAAGAATCAATTTTTGGATTACTTTTTGGTGTGCCAGTTTCTAATACTTTGGAATATATATATATATCGTACCATGGCTCTCAATCTGGTCGGTTCGCTACGTTGCGGGTTGAGACCAAAGTTTCCTACCTGTGCATCCACATAATTGCTTATTTCCATTGCAGGCCCCTTGCAGACTTGCATAGTCTCCATGGTGCTCACACAGGGGGGCATGCCAGAGGCGGGTAGGTGGTGTCCACATGTAAATGCCCTGCGTTTCCTGGGCATACCGAGGAAAACACTGAGTGCACCCAGGAAACCGCTGGGCGTCCCCATGTGAACATGGGCAGTTGACGTCACCAGATGGAGCCGCTAATCTAAGTCAGCAGAGACTGACTTCGATTTACAAGCGCTACAGAAATCATTCGATGGTCATGGAATGATTTCGGGGGGTGTGGTATGGGGCTCCGACAGTCAGTATCCCGACTGCCAGTGCTCTGACAGGGAGGCGAGCACAAAGAAGCCCCTTGCGGGCCCGGTGGCTCGCTATGCTTGCCACAGGTTGTATTCTGCCTCTATGGGGGTCGTGGACCGCTACAAGGGCGAACAGCCCCTGTGAGTCGGGATCCCCCAGGTTGCTCTGATTTCTGGTGCTCTACCAGCAGTCAGGATTCTGATGTCGGTATACTGACTGTCGGGATCCCCACTGTTGGAGCGTCACTCGGCACCCTATTTCGGGCACCCACGCAAGGTTGGGAATGGATGTTTATGCAAAACATCCATTCACAGCGCTGTGGGGGAAATCAGCGAATAGCAGGGGGGGGGAGGGGGGAACATTCAAGCGCACAGCGTGCTACAAAGCTCACGAAGCAACGAACAAATGCTGCTTTGCGAGCCAACTCCAATGAGGGCCAATATGTATACCCAGCTTTAGGGCCAGATTCTCTAAGCTTCAAAAGTGATAAAATGGAGAGTGATAAACAGCCAGCCAATCAGCTCCTACCTGCCATGTCACAGACTGTGTTTGAAAAATGTCTGACAGGAGCTGATTGGCTGGCTGTTTATCACTCTCCATTTTATCACTTTTGAAGCTTAGAGAATCTGGCCCTTAGTCTTTTGGTGACCTGATAATGAAGGTGATCAGAAGCACTACTTGGCTAGCCATCTCCATCTGTTTGTACATGAGTGTGTCGGTTTATTGATAACGTGATAACTTCTCATTGTATGTCATGAAATAATTTAGCTTTTATCATCCAGAGCTATTACTGGCAACAAATGCCATTTTCTCTCCTCAGCACCATCGGGTCTTTCATATTACTGTTTCCAATATGTACAAGATTTCACAACCGCTGATTAATTAAATTACTGCCCTACAAGAGTCCTTGGTTCCCACAGTCTTTAATCAAGATAAAAGCACATCATTAATTAAGCTGCCATATATTCTGACCCTATAAATATGGAGTCTATGACTCATATGCCTCACTATAAATAGAGCTTTCTCCATAATGCATTCTGGGTGCAGTCTGGGAGCATCTTTCTTGTCATTTGTCCAGCCCAGCATGCAGTGGTCAGCATGACTGACGTCTGCTTATACTGCATTCACCTTTTGGTCATAGATGTGAAGGTTAATGTTGCTCGGGCGCATAAACGGGTCGACCAGGGCCTTTTGAAAAATCCCTAGTCCTGTAACCTGGAAATCTGACCCGGGTCCCATTCAAACTATTGGTAGGAGCCAGCTTGTGGGTAAATTTACACTATTCTCTGAATACAGTGAAAACTAACTCAGGGTGTTAAGTTCTGTAGATCTGACAAGTATAGGCAGAGCCAAGGTGAGTATCATGCTAAGTGCCAGATGTATCAAGCTTCAAAAAGTGATAAAGAGGAGAGTGATAATAAACCAGCCAATCAGCTCCTACCTTTCATTTTTCAAACCCAGTCTGTAACATGACAGGTAGGAGCTGATTGGCTGGTTGTTTATCAATCTCCATTTTATCACTTTTTGAAGCTTGATACAGCTGGCCCTAAGGGGGTAATTCAACATTGATAAGATGGGACTGAATACGTTCCGACGGTGGACTGTTCTGCACATGCGTGTATTTGCACATGTACAGACCCCGTAAGCAAACGGCTCCGGCAAGTTTCGTACTTTCTGAGACATTTGCTCCAGAGGGGGTGGGCGGGGGGGGGGGGGTTGGCGGAAACTGGGCCAGAGGAGAGGAGCACCCAGTGTTTTATAAAAATGCTGTGCATTCCCCTGGGAATCCTGGCGGGTCAAGGGTGGCCAGCTGCCGTCACATTACGTCAGCGCCCACCCCCTCTTCCGCGGACTACCACCAATATTGGCGACCAGCGAATAATTTTGCTCCCCTTCAGCAACATGCGAGGGGATGTGTTCTTGTACACATGGTACCGAGGGGATTTGGCAGTAGGGGAGGCGGGCGATCGGCCGGGCGGGCGGCTTTAACAACTGCTGCTTAGCAAGCGGTACAGAATCAGGACCTACCTGTAGGGGTTTAATACACTGGAACCAGGATTGGACTAACAGTAGTTTGTGGAAATGTATGACCTGCTAATAGGGCTGGTCCGACTTATATGCTAATTAGGCTGGCGCTTGTAGAGGCAGCCAGCAGAATGTGCCATGAGAAAGCAATCCAGGATTGTACAGAGCAGCTCTGCCACAACTCCAGAGACACAACAGACAGAAAAGGAATGTAATCAGGGCAGGGGCTCACCTGGCTTCCCCTGCAGCCTGCTGCAAACCCTGCTCAGGAGATCCCAGTACTCCCCTCAGCAGCAATGCATGAGACCTGGGGGGGCACAATGTACTGTTGTTGCAGCTTACTACATCTATAAGGAATAGGATTGCCACCTACTGTATCATCAGCAGGTGGGTGGTCAGCAAGCTGTATGCAAGCATCACTAATAACTAATGAAATATTAATCTTCATTACCAGCATTTTGTTAATGTAGTACATTAGACTATAACAGTATTACCGTAACAAGGAAACAAGCACTTACTTTGAAAAGCGAAACTTTGGAAACCGGATGGAGTTTTTGATGTAGACTGTAAAGTTCTCTGCTTTTCCAAGCAATGGCAGCCTATGAAAGAATAATGAGAACATAAATAGTGAGAAAATCCCACACATTTTCTAACAATAATATTAAAGGTGTTTTTAAAAGTCATTATTATGTAGTAAGGACTGGTTTTAAATGCAATGGATATGAAAACTATGATTCAGACCTGTTTGCTAGCCTGCGTATACTCACAGCCTAGAGAACAGGTCAGCGCCGCCCCACCGAAAGATCGTACGGCTGCAAATTCGCACAGCAGTCAATTTTTTGACAGTCTGGGCTACAATGCAAAGTTTCTTAATAATAAAGTTTGTTGTTATTGCTGTCCAGGGTACTACCAGAACAAGTATGGCAGCTGCATGATCCTTGCAAAATAGGCTTTTCCATGCAGAACCAACAGCAAACTGTAGGGTGAAGCCCTGCCACTGGTGAAATCACTATTTGTCGGCCATTGTGATCTTTGCCATTTTTAATTATTTTTGACCAATTTCACTGAAAGACATTGATGACCAATTTCCCTTGAACCCAGAGTCCTGGAGGAAAGATGATGAAAGACGAAAGATCTAGCTACAGTTTATAGGCTTTTTTTGAAAGATATCCAAATTGAGCTGCCTGCACAGTTGACGAACAACCTTGATGAACAACTGGTGGGTATGCGCCTCATCATTCATCGTTCCTCGAATTCACGCCGAAAGATATTTTGACCAATTTTGTTCAGAATGGCAGAAATTAACAAAATTGGTCAAAAAAATTGATCAAAACAATTGTACCTTAAATGTTAGAGAATGGTAATGGCTAATTTGTACCGGGAAACATGATTCTAATGGCTAGATTTACTAAATGTCAGGTTTACTCTTGCCCTTTGAAATCTTTCAGTCAATACCGCTGACATTTAGAAAACCCAAAGTTTAGAAAAAAAATCTACCCTTAGGGGGAGATTCAATCTCCCGCCGCCATTCCCTACGGGGGAAATGGGGGACATGCTAAATGGATCTTACTTTGGCTTCTGCTTCTTCTCCAGTGGACACCATGCAAATATTTCACATATTCCTGTTGTGTTTTCAGCACCTGTCTTTAAGCAGCGTCCGGTCCTCACCCCTATAATCATACATATAATAAAAGACTGTAGTTGAAGGTTTTCTCATTTATTTTGTTCCATAAATATTCCACAGTAAATAATGTAGTACAAACTGCCAATGAAAATATGTGATACACATAATAAGACCAATCCCTAACAATTGTGTCATCAATACTATAATTAATTATAAGAATACAGACCACATAATACACCCCAACCCCTCCCATTTTGATTTCTTATCCCCTCTCCTCCCCCACACAATGGTTGCCCCCTCCTAATTTACTCTTACAGATTATTAAGCACTATAGTGTCATTAAGACCTTGTGGAGTCTAATGGGGCCTACACACATGCCGATATTAAGGCATTTTCTCAGCAACTTTGCTTCGTTTGGCAAAGTCGCTTCGAACTGCCCCTACATCGGTGTGTGTGTACAGGCTATAGTGACAGCAATGCATGTCCCCGCGCGTTGCTGGCCAAGATTGATGGGCACTGTAAATCAATATTGATGATCGCCATCTTGCTCAGCACACAGCGCTTACAGCAAGTGCTGTGTTTGGGCTGTCAGCGCTGTGTGCTGAGTGACAGCGGTGCAGCAGAGGCCTACCTAGCTAGGAAGTACTACACACATCGCTATGTATGGGGCCTTACCCTTGTAAGGGAAGAGACTTGTTGCTATAAAGCAGGGATTATTGGGTCTATACAAGGACATACTACAATTACCATATGGTCAGTGGAAATATCTATACTCTGAAGTGGGACTGGTAGTCTATAAATGACTTTCTACATAATACAGCCTTGGCACTGGTAGTCTGTGAATGACTTTTGCATATTACAGTCTTGTTACAGATGGAGCGCCCTGTCAGCGCCGGGGCTTGCCAGAATGCCCCCACTGGCGAGATGGTGCTCCGTCTGACTCCGCTTCAGGGAGACGGGCAGGGTTGGGGGGGGGGGGGGGGCAGGGAGGTGGGGGCGAGGCAGGAGAGACTGGTGGTGGGGACCGGCGGGGTGCTCTCTTGTAAGGAAACGCATGGGCGGCCCTTTCCGGGGGCTGGCGGTTGGTGATACGACCGCCAGACCCCCACTGTATGGAGTGCGCTCCATCTGTATGTATGCATGCCTCTCCTCTCCATCTGTCAGTCTATGCCCCCTTATGGTGATCTGTGTTTTCATCTATAGTCCCCCCATCTGGCCATCTTTGCCCCATATGGTACTCTTTCCATCCATCTATGTCCCCATCTGCCAATGCTGCCCCCCCCCCCCCCCATCCATCATCTGTCTGTTTCCTACCTCTGTTCTGTGCTGTAGTCAGGTTGTGTCTTTCCTGCTCACTCCCCCTCCCTGTTTCTCTTTACCTCTCTCGCTCTCTCTCCCTCCCTCCCTCCGACATTGTCGCTCTCTCCCTGATACTCTCTACATCCCTCCCTCTCTCTATCCTTGACATGGTCTTTCTACATTATCTTGCTTGCACCTCTTTCATTCCCTCTTTTCCATAAAGCCCTCTCTATCTCCCTCACTTTCTCGCTTCTCTATCTCTTTTTCTCCCTCTCTTTCCCCCTGACAGCCTATTTGTGTCTCATTCCCCTCACTCTCTCTGCTGCCCCCTGCCTGGCATTGAAGTCACATTAGTGTGGGTGTGGGCCTTTCAATATTTTGCTATGGAGCTCATAGAGTTCTAGTTATGCTTAAATACAGGGGAATTTAATTGAAGGGGCACGCCTGTTTTCTTCGAATTCATCTATATGACATTGGACATTAGAGATGCATAGGTACAGACAATAATTGACTGCAAAGGCTGTTCTAATGTGAAATTGTAAGAGTTCTTCAAAATCCATAAGTTTTTCAGTCATACTGACAGAAAAGGCAACTATGCCTTAGGGTAGGTTCTAAGGCATAGTGGGGTCCTAGTGCCTTCAGGAGTACTACCAGTGGTACTTTCTTTATTGTCTGAACAGGACACCCAGGTTATTATGCAAAGGGAAAGCAACGATTTAGAGATCCCAAGTCCCATGCATCACAGGAGTTGCCTAATAATAGAATTAATAGAGCTTAATCCTGTAAAAGAAAGCATATGAGGGCTATACCGTAATTGTATTCTTCATTAATCTGGTACATGCATGCACTAACAGGATTCTCTCTCTCACACACATCCCCTCTGGGGACCGGACAAACCCCTAAATAGGGCCCATGTCATTGTATTTGCTGGTGGGCGCCTCCTGCATTAGCATATTAATGATGTTCCTGCTGATTTTATATAAGCAGCAGCGATCGCTACTCCGACAACATCAGAATAGGATCCCATTGGGGGAAAACCCCCACTGAAGCCCATCTTGGGTAAAATGAAGGGCCGTGCTGTTATGAATAGCGACAGTATCTGCCCATTTTTTCTTGGAGGACTGAATTGGGGAACTCTTCATTAAGAAAATGATTTGTGTTACAGAAAGCCACTGTGAGTCCATTTGCATCTACATCAGCAGCAGCATTCTATGGCAATTTGGCATATGGCAAGTTCTCTCACTGTGAATTCCTTATTGAGTGTTCCACCAACTCTTGCTATTAGAGATCAGGTCCCTTCCTATACTGTCAATGAGAAGCAGTTAACATCGCTGCCATTTGTTATAAAGCACATTTTTGTTATAAAGCACTGGAAATGTATCAGTACTCTCGCTGAACTTTTATGGGTTTATTTATCAAGTATCCAGTTGTTAGAACCTGCTGTTGCTGACCGTGTTTATATTCAAAGGACAATGATTTAACTATCAAGATACTTAGTAAATATATTGCCCTTATAAGTATTGTTTAACACACAGTATTTCTCTTGGTTGACAATGAAGTTATCAATTAACAGGGTTCAACACCTGAAACGATAGCTACCTATTCACACAATAAATGTGACATAGGGGGCAGAACATAGAACATAAATAGTGCAGATTATCTTTGATTAAAAGGTATTTTAATATAAGTCCACACTTACAAGGGTAGACGTTTAAAACAGCATATGATATCCCCAAGAGGCAAACAGCTGGGCATAGATGGTAATTGCAGGCTCAGATAAAGGTCCACCAAACAAGTCTGGAACAAGGGATGGTTTCCTTGGATCGGCGCCGCGTTGTCCACGCTGAAGGCTTCTTTTCAAATGGGGGTACCAGTCACACTCAACGCGTTTCTGTATCTTCCTTCATCAGGAGTGTATAAGATATACACTCCTGACGTAGGAAGATACCATTCCATTTGGAAAAGAAGCCTTCAGCGTGGACAATGCGGCGCCGATCCAAGGAAACCATCCCTTGTTCCGGACTTGTTTGGTGGACCTTTATCTGAGCCTGCAATTACAATCTATGCCCAGCTGTTTGCCTCTTGGGGATATCATATGCTGTTTTAAACGTCTACCCTTGTAAGTGTGGACTTGTATTAAAATACCTTTTAATCAAAGATAATCTATGTTCTGCCCCCTATGTCACACTTATTGTGTGAATAGGTGCCTATCGTTTCAGGTGTTGAACCCTGTTAATTGATAACTTCATTGTCAACCAAGAGAAATACGGTGACTTTGTTTCAATTTATATTGTAAAAAAGGTTACACTGTGTGCTGTGTGTTAAACACCCCTTGTTACCTTCTGGGTATTTCTGGATGTTTACACTTTTTGGTGTTATATATACGTGGTTTGCACCTTGTTTAATTGCGCACTCCTGTGGTACTTCCAATTTTTTCCTTATAAGTATTGGCCATAAACACGATCAAAGGCGTTGGGGTTTACAAGCACATGCTTCATAAATAAATCCCCAACACTGACATTTTGTGGTCTATTAATGAGCCTAAAATAAGTCATGTGTCTTATGAACGCCTTCAAGTAACCTTACAATTAAGGCTTTATTTAAAACATGGGCCCCGATTCAGACCTAATTGTACGGGTTCAACAGTGGGCGATTATCGATACACTGGGTACGATTTACAGTACGCATGGGCGAGGCCGTCCTGCGATGAACTCCTGTAGCTAGTTCTGTTCGCTGACCATTCGCATGGTGATTGGCAGGGAGTGGGCGTGTGGGGATGGTGGTGGAAACCAATCGTTTTTTTGGGAGTGCTAAGAAAAATGTAAGGCATGTCTAGAAATACCCAGCTGGGAGTGTCTGGGAAAACGCAGGCATGCCAAGCTGCCTTAGGTGAGGGTTTGTGATATCAGCTTTAGCCCAGATGTGCCTGTTTTTCATTGCACCGCCGCGTAAGTCTCAGGCTACATGGCGCCTGTGATGACTTGCGCGCTGTGTAAAAATCAATCGATGTTGAGTCTGTTACGAAGGATTTTGGACATATTCGCATGGGTGCAAACGGATGTGCACCCTTACACATTCATTTGCACAGCGAGCACATTAATTGGCAAGGCGGGATTTCACTGGAGCAGGGAGGAGGCTAAACGGATTGCTGGCTGCTGCTAATTCGCAGTCATGTGATCAGGCTTGACTAACCCCCCATAGGCAAATTCTAAATGTTAGTATGTATGTGTATGTGTATGTCAGTATCAGCACTTCACTAACTTTACAGAGCTACAAAATAATTACTGTATGAATTAATAATGGTAAATATTAGTCTAGTTGGTCTTGCAGCAAAGTGACGGGAAGCCTGACCTGCTTCTCTGCTATTCTAATAATAAAGCTTCCTGCAATTTATTGGCATCTGCGCAAACATTATCTACAAATTCTAACTCATTAACGTTCAAGTGTAATAAGAGAAATTAATCGAACCAGATGACCATATATAAGTAGCTGATAATAAATATTTACACCAAAAAAATATGGAACCGCTAAAATTATTTTGTATGGAGACATAAATGACACATTAACTAATATTTATTAGCAGGGCAGCAGTTTTTCTTTATAAGTGTATTTAAAAGTATCAATGCGTGCTTTAGCTATTATACTTCAGTAAGGCAAAATCGTTCCCCTTCTGACTTCCTAAAGGCCCATACACACTGGGCGACTTTGAGCTGTTTTAGCTTAGCGAGCAGGTTGATGCTGATTAAATGAATGCCCGCTCCCCGCCAGGGGGTTGTCGCATGGAGATGCCCAGAGTTTCCTGGGCATGCCCACAAAAATGGTGGGTGCATCCAGGAAACGTGGATGTCACAGGACTTCAGCCATCTGTTCTCAGACCCGGACGATGCAAATATAGGTCAGTCAAGACCTATAGCAATGTGGCGGGGAAATTCACACTGCAGCAGGGGGCGGGAATCACTCACCTGGCAGGCAGCGTTAGATCGAGTCAAACAGAATCAGGCCCAGTATTTTACCAACATGCAAAAAAACAACAACTATATTTTCTGCTTGCATTGCAATTTAGTTTGTGCAGTTACAAATCGTATCTTTATTTCCACCACAAAATTAGGCTCTCTGGGCCTAATTCAGTACGCATTGTAGTTTTTTTTATAATTATAGTGTACTGGCAGACTTGTGCTCTATGTAAACTTGGCTGAAACTAAGTCATTTTAATCAATTTAAATACATTGTTATAAAAGCATAAATGAGTACTAATTATTAGCATAAATGCACCCGTCTCTTGCCGGCCAATTGAAATGTTGTTCCGAAAGGTATTATATAAGGCCTATTGGCTCTAAATAATTTTTGGCTGATAAAAGCAACCTGATATTGGGATTAATAACCGATGGCCATTATCGTAGTACCCAAGTAGAGGACAATTTTTAATGGGACCCAAGAAAACAAATGGGCTGTTTATCAGGCACACAATGCATAATAGCCAATAAGAGAGGGTATTGGGGAAAAGGTTGCTGGCATTGGGGCAAGGAAAGCCCCGGGTGAACCTATCAGCAGGGGGTAAAGAACTGCTGCTAATAGGAAACCCCCATAATACTACTTTGCTACAAAATACAATATTAATGTATGCATAAGTAAATAGAAAAATTAATAGTAATACATGACTCTTATTTGACCTTGAAACTTGTTTGCGGTCTGTTAAGCTACCAAATAAACACACCATAGCAAGCAACCATTGCATCTAATGTAATACACCTATTGATTGTTATATGGCCTACTGTGACATTAATAGGAAAACATAACAATGAAGTAAAGGATTGCTTTCAAAAATAAACCCCATTGATCTACAGTAAGATGCAGCAGGGACAGAGATAGAGTATACATAGAAAATATGTACCAAAAATATATTTTCACTACAAGGTACTGTACATTGAAAAATATATGCCTCTACCCAGAGTCATCCATGGGCTGCTCTATGCAGTTATTTTCCCCAGGGCTCCATCATTCTTCATGTTGACCCCTTATTTGAAAGTTCTTTGAATCTGTAGGGCAGGAGTTCCTAACCACAGGATCAAGGCACACTAATACGCCTTTCACATCGTAAATGCCACCTGAGATTTGTATACGGGCCCATCCCGGGAGCAACCTGTCATATGCGATGTATAGAAGCTCACAGCTGGGTTGCTGACATCATACAGGGGTGGGGTGAAGCTGCAGCGTGTTATAGGGGGTGGGGGAGGAGGCAAAGATTAGAGCTGACGCTGTATCCAAGGGCTGCCTTGACCTGAGTCACTCGACCATGCTGCACAGTAACCAGGGCCCGACCGGGGATTAACCCTTCTTTTAGCGTGGGTGAGAATGCCGGGTTGCTGGACCCAGGAAATTGTTGACCCGGGTTATTTTTGCGATGTGATAGGAGTACAACAGTCAAGGTTTGTTAGTGTGGTTATTTTGTTTTAAACATCTGGATATTACTAAAGCCTGAACTGTTAAGGTGCGTTCACTATATATAGTTAGCTATACACACGCTAACAATATGGTTAACCCCTTCCCGACATTTGACGTACATGTACGTCATGGCCGGGATGTACTTCCCGACACATGACGTACATGTACGTCATGACTTCAAAGTGCCACCGCGTCTACAGACGCGGTGACAGAGGGACGATATCTGCAGACATCTTCCCTCATTGCCCAGGGCGGGCAGCGATACCCCCCCCCCCCCGTTCGGCGATCGCTGTGATTGGCTGTTCAATGTGAACAGCCAATTACAGCGTTTTCTGTGTACCGGCGAATAACGTTCGCCGGTGACACAGGGATCGGTGGTGATTGGTGGTGTCACCCCACCTCACTCCACCTGCGCCCAAAAGGCTGTGATTGGTCCGTCGGAACGACGGACCAATCACAGCCATTTCACCTCAAATGAGGTAACGGAGACAGCCCTGTAGCCGCCATTCCGGTCAGGAACAGCGTGCAGAGCGGTCTCCGTGCCCATCTGTGCCCTATACTGACCTGATCGTTGGTGGCATCCGTGCTGCCAGCTCCTGGTGTGACTTCCTTGTGACTTCCTTGTGTTGCTGCTGCTGCTGCAGCAGCGTCATTGAGGCAGAGATTTAAAGTGTGTGATATTATTTTGTGCTATAATTTTGTATCTGCTCCCCCCTGCTGCCCCCCTTTTGTGCTGATCACTATAAACTAAGTGATCAGCACCTTTTTTTGGGGTGCAGGTTTTTTTTTTTTTTATATTTACCCTGTCAGGTTGCACCCACAGTTGTGTGCCTGCTGCCCCTCACTGCTAATCAGTGTTGCAACACTGTGTTGCATCACAGTGTTGCATCACTGATCAGCAGTTTTTTTTTTGGAGAGTGCTGTGGTTGTTTTTTTTTAAATTGTTTTTACACCCACGTTGCTTTTGTTGGTGTCCTGTGGCCGCTGAGCGCTGATCAGTGACGTACATCACTGAACAGCATTTTTGGCACAGGGTTGATATAATTTTTTTTCTGCAGTTTTTTTTAATTGTTTTTTTTTGGAGAGTGCTGTGGTTTTTTTTTTTAAATTGTTTTTACACCCACGTTGCTTTTGTGGGTGTCCTGTGGCCGCTGAGCGCTGATCAGTGACGTACATCACTGAACAGCATTTTTGGCACAGGGTTGATATAATTTTTTTTCTGCAGTTTTTTTTAATTGTTTTTTTTTTGGAGAGTGCTGTGGTTTTTTTTTTTAAATTGTTTTTACACCCACGTTGCTTTTGTGGGTGTCCTGTGGTCGCTGAGCGCTGATCAGTGACGTACATCACTGAACAGCATTTTTGGCACAGGGTTGATATAATTTTTTTTCTGCAGTTTTTTTTTATTGTTTTTTTTTGGAGAGTGCTGTGTTTTTTTTTTTTTTTATTGTTTTTACACCCACGTTGCTTTTGTGGGTGTCCTGTGGCCGCTGAGCGCTGATCAGTGACGTACATCACTGAACAGCATTTTTGGCACAGGGTTGATATAATTTTTTTTCTGCAGTTTTTTTTAATTGTTTTTTTTTGGAGAGTGCTGTGTTTTGTTTTTTTTTAAATTGTTTTTACACCCACGGTGCTTTTGGGGGTGTCCTGTGCCCGCTGAGCGCTGATCAGTGACGGACGTTACTGACCAACATCTGTGCTCAATTTTTGGCGCAGGAGCTTTTTTTTTTTTCTTTTAAACTTACACGTGTTAAAGCACTACATACACACTACATACCCCCCGTGTTGAAATAAAGTTTGTACCCCCCCCCCCCCCTACACTATACACGTGTTGAAACACTACACTTAAAAATAATAAAAATGTCCCAATCATCGCAAAGACTGTTTTCAGCGGAGGAGGCATATGCCCTTCTTGCCTCTGACACTGACACAGCCAGTGAAGTAAGCGATGAATTGGCATTTGTCTTAAGCTCCTCTTCCTCCTCTAGTGATGAGGGACCCCCTCAAAGATGCCCCCGTAGAGCAGCTGAGACCCCCCCCCCCAATGATTGATCTCGTATGGACCCCACCACCAGACAATTTTGAGCCCCAGGTTCCTGAGTTTTTGGCCAACCCAGGAATCCAATTTGATAGTACAGGCCTCAAAGAAATTGACTTTTTCAAAGTCTTTTTCTCTGATGATTTTATAAATTTAATGGTGGACCAAAGTAATTTATATGCCCAGCAGTTTATTGCCCAAAACCCCACGTCATCATTTGCTAGGTGGACCCATGTAGATGCAGTAGAGATGATGACGTTTTGGGGTCTGGTGTTACATATGGGCATAGTTAAAAAGCCAGAAATTAGGCAATATTGGAGTACAGATGTTCTGTACAGCACCCCACTTCATCGTATGGCCATGACCCGGACTCGTTTTGAGACGATCCTTAAATTTTTGCATTACAACGATAATGCACAGTGCCCACCCAGAGATGATCCCACCTTTGACCGGCTATTCAAAGTCAGGCCGGTCATTGATCATTTCAGCGCCAAATTTGCTGAGATGTACATCCCCCAAAAATTCATTTGTGTGGACGAGTCACTTATACATTTTAAAGGAAGGGTTAAATTCTGCCAGTACCTTCCCAATAAGAGGGCAAGGTATGGCATAAAAATGTATAAGCTGTGCGAAAGTACCTCAGGGTACACCCACAGGTTTAGGGTATATGAAGGGAAGGACACAAGAATTGAACCGCCAGAATGCCCCCCCTCCCTCGTAGGTGTTAGTGGAAAGATTGTCTGGGATTTAGTGCACCCCTTCCTGGATAAAGGTTATCACCTCTATGTGGATAACTTTTACACCAGCATCCCCCTGTTTAAGGCCCTTGGTTCAAGAGGTACAGCAGCTTGCGGTACTGTGCGCAAGAACCAAAGAGGCCTCCCAAAAACGCACGTTGCCCAATTACTGAGAAAGGGTGAAAGCAGGGGAATATGCACCGAAAATATGTTGTTGGTCAAATATAAGGACAAGAGGGATGTCCTTATACTGACAACAATTCACGGAGACAGTACCACCTCCGTCCCTGTACGAGGTACCAGTACCCACACCTCAAAACCTATTTGTATCCTAGATTACAATAAGTACATGGGCAGAGTGGATCTTTCAGATCAGGTACTGAAGCCATACAGTGCCCTGCGGAAAACAAAAATATGGTACAAGAAGCTGGCCGTGTATATCATCCAGATGGCACTGTATAACGCTTACGTACTATTCCGTTCTACCAGCCAGACGGGGACATTTATGCACTTTCAAGAGGAAGTCATAAAGGGCCTAATATTTGGGAACCAGCAGGCAGAGGGCCCCAGTACTTCTAGTACTGGCCCCAGTACTTCTAGTACTGGCCCCCGTATTGTATCAGGGCAGCATTTTCCAAACGAAATCCCCTCCACTGGAAAAAAGGGCAGGACACAAAAAAGGTGCAAAGTTTGCTATAAAAAGGGAATACGAAAGCAAACTATTTTCCACTGTGAAACTTGCCCCGACAAACCCGGCCTATGTATGAAGGAGTGCTTTAAAATATACCACACATCTATGGATTATTAGGTTCCTCATTTCACCGTGCTTCGGGGGTCTTGCTAATGCGACATAGCACCCACCATTCATTCCACCAGAATCTATGCTGCAAAATCCAAATATCACTCCTTCCCTTCTGAGTCCTGCCATGCACCCAAATGGTATTTTTTGGTCACATGTGAGGCATTGCGGTACTCGGGAGAAATTGGGGCACAGATTTTGGGGTGCTTTGTCTCCTTCATTCCTTGTGAAAATTAAAAATTTTGAGCCAGAACTGCATTTTTGTGTAAAAAAATGTAATTTTTCATTTTCACAGCCCAGTTGTACCACAATTGGTGAAACCCCTGGGGGTTAGAAATGTACACTATACCCCTAGATGAATTCCCTGAGGGGTGTAGTTTGCAAAATGGGGTCACTTGTGGGGGGGTTCCACTGTATTGGTGCTTCGGGGGTCTTGCTAATGCAACATAGCACCCACCATTCATTCCACCAGAATGTGTGCTGCAAAATCCAAATATCACTCCTTCCCTTCTGAGTCCTGCCATTTTTGGTCACATATGAGGCATTGCCGTACTCGGGAGAAATTGGGGCACAGATTTTGGGGTGCTTTGTCTCCTTCATTCCTTGTGAAAGGTGTAGTTTGCAAAATGGGGTCACTTGTGGGGGGGTTCCTAACTTTTAGCATCTTATGGTGCCTAGAAACCTACATGGTGCCTAAAAAATAATCTCATAAAAAGGAGGCTCCAAAATCAAGTAGGTGCTCCTTCTATTATGAAGCCTGTGGTTTGGTCAACGTGCACACTAGGGCCACATATAGGATATTTATGAAAACAAAAGAATTGGGGGAATCAATTTTTAGTCACATTTCTCTAGTAAAATCTACTGTGTTCCTTAGAAAAATGTATTAAAATTGAAAATCTGCAAAAAAAATGAAATTTTGAAATTCCACCTACACTTTGTTTTAATTCCTGTGAAACACCTAAAGGGTTAACAAACTTCCAAAATGCTGTTTTGAATACTGTGAGGGGTGCAGTTTTTGAAATGGCATCATTTATGGGGGTGTCTCACATACAAGTCCCTCAAAGTCACATCAGAACTGAACTGGTCCCTAAAAAAATCAGTGTTTGAAATTTTCTTGAAAATTTGAGAATTTGCTATTCATATTTTAAGCCTCCTAGTGTCCAAAAAAAATAAAAGGAGGTTGAAATAATGATGGAAACATAAAGTAGACATATGGTCTATGTTAGTTATTAACTATTTTGAGTGGTATGATTATTTGTCTCACAAGCAGAAAATTTAACATTTTGCAAATTGCAAAATTTTCAATTTTTTTACGACATTTTGATATTTTTCACAAATAAACACAGATTGTATCAACCAAAATTTACCACTAACTTGAAGTACAATGTGTCACGAGAAAACAATCTCAAAATCACTGGGATAAGTAAAAGCAAAAAAAAGTTATCCCCACTTAAGTGATACCTGTCAGATTTGAAAAAAAGGGCTCTGTCAGGAAGGCAAAAACAGGCTGCGGCGGGAAGGGGTTAATGATATATCGTGCCCGCACTAAGTTAATGATGCAATGTCCTCTGTCATCTGAACATGGCTTTATTGTCAGCAGTTATTATAACTGAACAATATCTTTAACAATCACAGCATTTTTTTGTATGAAACTTCAATGTAACTCCATGAGCGAGGTCAAGAAACACTGAAGAAGGAAGGTATGATTGAGAAGATCATTAAAAAGCCACACAGAATGTAGCTTCGGTACTTGTTTCCTAGCACGGCCACCCCGATTTACATCGGGGTGGTCGTGTCGGAAAAATCGGGTCGATCGCATCGCATGCGATTTGGTCGCATGCGATGCGATCGACGCGACCGACCCGATTTTTTGATTGAATGAAATGTAAATCGGGTCCCTGGGACCCGATTTTACATTGGATTCAATGTAAAATATTCCCAACCCCCCCAAATTTAACGGCGTAAACCCCACCCCACGATAGACGCCAACCCGAAGCGTGGCGAGCGCAGCGAGCCCGCGAGGGGCGGCGGTGCGCGTCCTCCGACCTTTTCATTCCCCTACTATCCACGTCGGCGTGGAGTTGAGAATAGAATAGTGTGGCGAGCGCAGCAAGCCACCGTGCCCGAAGCGTGGCGAGCGTAGCGAGCCCCGCGAGGGGACGCGCATACCTGTGAAGTTTTACGCGTCCCCTCGCGGGGCTCGCTGCGCTCGCCACGCTTCGGGCTCGGTGGCTCGCTGCGCTCGCCACACTATTCTATTCTCAACTCCACGCCGACGTGGATAGTAGGGGAATGAAAAGGTCGGAGGACGCGCACCGCCGCCCCTCGCGGGCTCGCTGCGCTCGCCACGCTTCGGGTTGGCGTCTATCGTGGGGTGACGACAGGGACATCTATAATGTGAAATGGGTCATATTGGCCCATTTCACATTTTTCACATTTTCTCACGATTTCAATGTTAAAAAATATTTTAACATTGAAGCCTATGGAAAAATCGGGGGCATCGCGTCGGGACCATTGTTAATGGTCCCGACCGACGCGATGCACCCGATATTTTACCTTTCCCGACACGATTTCAATGTTAAAATATTTTTTAACATTGAAGCCTATGGGGAAATCGGGGGCATCGCGTCGGTCGCGACGGGACCATTGTTAATGGTCCCGACCGACGCGATGCCCCCGATATTTTGTCTTAGCCGGCCAAATGGACCTGATTTCAAAGGAAATCGGGTCCATCGCGTTAATCGTGTACCTTAACTTAAGGTACACGATTACTCCCGATGTGGCCGTGCTAGGAAACAAGTACCGTAGCTTCTTATTGGTCCTCATGCCACACTTGCCTAATCTCCCGGAAGTTGTGTCAGAGTCCCAATTTTTTATTTAGTCCCTTTACCCCTAGAAGATTAGACAGATCTCCTGCATCCCACCAACTTCCTAACGAAGTGGACAGGACTGAGCAATAATGCGGGGGAATCTCTGCCCATAGATAGGGTGCGTATTAAAATGACATGAATCACTTTATATTAGCCATATGCAATGTTGCCGGGCCTTTCGCATGGATTGGTGCAGGTTGGGGGTGTGGGGGGTGCCGGCCCGCACCGCATCAACCAGAATGAGGACCATAGTTTATAAACAGTACCTGACTGCCTGGGCACTGACAAGTCGACCGTGCAATGGTAAAATGGTGTGGGCATGGCAACTGTGTGGCCACGTCCATGTGAAAAGAAAACTTAATTTGTGCAGGGTGCAGGTTGGGATCTTCATCGCGCACACAGAGGGAGTATGTGCTGAGCTGGGGAGAGAGGCTGTGCTGCAGAGGAAGCTGGTCGTCTCTCTCCCCACTGCTAAGAGGGAGGGGGAGCAGGACCTGCGCCCCCCAAGCAAACCCGGTCCAGGTAAGTCCCCCCCACATCAACAACACTGCCTGACTACACGGTGATCCTCAGTCAGTTACTGTGTGCTAGTAGTGGCAGCTGCTGCTATGCTGGGGCTGAGCAGCAGGCCCTCCATGTACTGCAGACAGTGGGACTCTGGGAGTGCAGGGCACATCCACATCACATTATGATGTCACGCAGTGGTCGCACAGTCCTTATCTGGGAACATATTGCATAGTCACTGTAACAGAGCTCAGTGCCTGAATTGTGGATATTAATACTGATATGCTCTCCGTTAATGAGCCTTCTTTTAAATATTTAACTAGAAGTCTTTGCAATGGATCATGGACAGTCAGTATTTTGTGAGGCCTAGACATGGGCCCCTTGTGAGCCGCTGGGCCCCAGGTGGATGCCTAGGTAGCCTTTGGGAAATCGGGCCATGAAAAGACGTATAATATTAATAGAAAAGATGTTCTGTATACGTATATTCATAGCCTGATACGTTTAGTAACCATCTCCACTGTGAGTTATTATCAGTGTACTGTAAGTGGCTAAACTATACCATTTGGGATTTTTTCCTTTTTA
Organism: Crinia signifera; assembly: GCF_055691185.1. Lineage (NCBI taxonomy): Eukaryota > Metazoa > Chordata > Amphibia > Anura > Myobatrachidae > Crinia > Crinia signifera. The sequence continues at coordinate 74,330,409 of NC_139218.1, read as the reverse complement.
TGCTATACTTTATTTTGTCACGTTCTCTGCTTCACCTCATATAATGAATGCAGTTTCCTCTACAGATTTATGGTGTTTCTACTTTAAGCAATATCATTTATGCAATGAAGAGGAGACAATGCCAGCACATTATTCAGAGGTCTATAAATATGATCAGGTTGTACCATTTCCAGCAACAACTGCTTCACCCTCCGGACAATCGCTGTTCTTTGAACACTCTGCATCAGGGATTCCAACACTCTGCAGAGACACAAATACAGACAATGATTTCATGAAGTTATTTAGTTCAGGTTCTCTGTCATTCGTCACGGGTGTGCAATAAAGTTACAATAAAAAAAGTCAACGTAGTTAGCTACCAAATTGCCAAATAATTACGTTGTAACCCGGTAATACACTAACGTCTTTTTTATGTAAAGGCTAACTGCAGAAACCCTGGATTTTATTAAAATCTTAGGGGCCGATTCAGGTTCACAGCTTACCAAGAGCCTGAGATGCCACCTGCTGCCCATCCAAACTACCCCCCCCCCCGCCCGCTGCCACCGATTCCACTCATTAACATACGAGAGGATGTGTAATGAAAAATCATTTGAAATCATTCAATGGTTGCCAAACATCGAATGATGTCTTCGCAAATAGAAACTGACTATTATTTGCGAGCACCGGGATGAAGACGGCAGGCATCGACCAGCCAGCATACACATGGGAATGGCCAGCATTTTCATGGGGATGGCCATAAAACGCTGGGCATTCCTATGGGTAATCTCAGCCCCCGGTCCGCCTCAATGCTTGCGAACGGCTCAGCGACTATGCAAGTCATTCGCAAATGGGAGCTACACATGCGCATAATAGAGCATGCATATGTGCAGTCCCCAATACATCGGGATGGGGCCGAACTCGCTAAATAGCGAGTAAACTAGATTAACCCCACAGTTCATATTCATTTATAATTCCAGCATACATGACTGTAAAGAGAATCTTAATTAGATATTTCATTTCCTACCAAAATTTATTGTAGAACCTAATCCCCGGGAGGAATTCGGTGTAAGTTGAGTCCGCACTACTATTGTCTAATGAGTATTTACCAATTTATTTGCCTGTCTTGATGAATAATGACTGCACTGGATTGGTGGTGCTCCCAAAATGTTTTTTTAATGAAACAAACATTTTACAAAGGCAAACAGATAAAACAAGGTCTTTCTTGGACATGCTTGACTAAATGCAAATATATACAGAATATAATATAACTTTTATTTAAATATACTTAAAAAGTCCAAAGGTACTGACACGTAAATCATAAAAAAACATGAAAATCACGTTGCACTTCAGGTGAAATTATTAAAATGAGATATCCTATTACCAGGCTCTACACTATAGTACTCTATGATACACTGTAACATTGACTGAGACTGCTAAGAGGATATCTCATTCCCTCTATAATACTGACTAACGAGTTTGAAAAATAAGAGTTTAGAGAAAAAAAAATTTGAGTTTGAAAAAAAAGTAAATTTCACAATAAATGTTTAATATACGTGGGGTGTGCTGCTCATAAAACAGACGTATCCTTTTCTGTATGTATGTTCTCCAACAGATTATAAAGGTACCTCCCCTTCCCCTATAATAGTTACCGATGTCATTATTTATAACCTGCAAGGTAGTTGTCTCGACATTCATGAAGCCTGTTCTCAGGGATAGAGGAGCACTCCCTGAAAATATGGATCAGTCCTCAGCTGCTGCCCCTCTAGCTTTCCATTTTCTTACTTTATGTGAAGGGCTGAGCCTGGGTACTTTTGGGTGTGGCCTAATTATGGGACGTGTGGTCCCACTCCGTTAGGGAAAAAAGGTGTTTGCAGCACCCTCAACTATCGATAAATCCAGGGTATGAGGGAAATCAGTGTGTTCACCCCATAACACCCCCCCCCTCCTCCACCCATGCTCAAGGAAACAGCTCAACAATGGCAGCAGCCTCCCTGGCCCCATTGCAGCCCAGCATACAGTAGTATTTTCTGGGCTGGTATGAGATGCTGCGGCTGACAGGTAGGTTGGATAGACCTGGGCCCCTGCCAAGTCCTTCCAACAAGCATGTGCCAGGATAATTTGCACCTCTCCCTTGATAGCCCTACTTGTGTGGAACAAGTCAGTGACTTATCCTCTGCTCCTCTGCGGCACACTGTAAATGTGGGGGGTGGTTCTTGACATCATAGCCCAGTGAACACTGTCAGCCCAGGAGTTTTATCATTTGCTGGTTGCTGCTGCTCCATTGTTAGCAAATGACACAGTCTGTGAGCGCTGCATCACTCATTCAGGAGGAGATATATCAACCCTTTGAGACGGATAAAGTGGAGAAGTTAAAAAGAAGGGGGTTATAGGAACTGGTTACCTGCTGGTGCTATTGCAGCCTCGAGTCTGTACTATCGCACAGTTATCACCTAATAACAATTTACAAGATCATACAATAGAACAAGATTGGGGTTCCGGGCTTCTGAGGCGCAAGGATCAGTGGTGAGACTATCAGATGGCGATGTTTCCCTTGGTCTTATCGCTATCTTGAATGTTCACACTCGATGAATATGAAAGAGAACCAGATGAAGAGAAAACCAACTGTTATGTGTTGTTCCTCATTTAAACCCAAAGCAGATATGAGAGAAAATTGATAGGCATACCCCACTCACAGTATTAGCGGAGGGGTATAGGCACGTATCGTTATCTTTACGGACCCTCTGGTTCTTTACATCAACTTTTCGTTCTCCCAGTGTATATGCATACAAGTAAACAAATAAACGAAATATTCGCCTATACCCCTCCGCTAATACTGTGAGTGGGGTACGCCTATCAATTTTCTCTCATATCTGCTTTGGGTTTAAATGAGGAACAACACATAACAGTTGGTTTTCTCTTCATCTGGTTCTCTTTCATATTCATCGAGTGTGAACATTCAAGATAGCGATAAGACCAAGGGAAACATCGCCATCTGATAGTCTCACCACTGATCCTTGTTCCTCAGAAGCCCGGAACCCCAATCTTGTTGTAAAGTGGAGAAGTTGCCCATAGCAACAAATCAGCCTCTCACTGTCCCATTATAGACTGCTAAATAAGAAATTATATCTGATTGGTTGCTATAAGCAACTTCTACACTATGGCCCTCATCCAGATTGGTTTGCTCCCCTGGGCGTTCACACAGGGGAGCAATGTTGTGCAACTGCGCATGCACATAAACTTTTATGCGCATGCGCAGCCACTTTGTGCAAGTGGCTGCGGGAAATTGATTATTTGCCGGCCAGTTCCCACATAGCACTGCGGGCGGGGGGATTGGCGCGACAGCTGGGCGTTCCCATGTGGATGTGGGGGGCAGGCAGCTGACATCACCGGATGTCAGCTGCCCACCCTCTTCCCGTCCAAGGGCTCTGCAAACATACTGTAAGTAACCACCATAGAGTGACTTAGATTTGCGAGTGCTGTAGAAATCATTCGATGCTCGGTGACCATAAAATGATTTCAACCCTGCATGCAAGCTGTGAGCGAGTGTTTATGCAAAACGTCCATTCGCATGTGTGCAGGGAAATGCCGCATGCGAAGAGGGGGGGGGGGGGGTTTGATTGCCTCCCAAAGCTGCAAAATCTACAGCTTTTAGAGTCAACCAGAATGAGGGCCTATATCTCTCCTGAAGGTTTTCAACATCGTCCCATCAATCTGTTTGCTGTTTCCTAAAACTTGACACCCTAGACAACCACCTCAGGTTGCCTAATGATAGCATGTTTGTTATGTTTCTTCTTGTTATAAAATACCCAGGGTATTAAATTAGACCCCTAGAGTCACACTAATAAGGTCTTCGTCCAATAACAGATGCCCATTGTTCCCTTAGAGTACAACACACCGGTACTTAGGATGCTGCCTGGACTTAAGCTGCGTACAAATTAGTACAAGATTCATAATGATGTGGATGATGATGGGTTCTGAACAACAACTTGTTTACATCATCGTGCGTATGCTCTGTCGTGATGCTGATGCATGTTTCCACTTATCGTTTGTCACTTTAACAGATCTGTTGAATATGATCTGTATATATTGTTAACAACACCATGCTCCTGGATGTGGGGATGGATGATATATTTTTGCAAGACTAGACAGGGTGTTTGCAGTATATTGTTTGTACACGAGATCAAGTGAAATCACTGATGACATTGCATCATTTGTCATCTAATGTGTATGCACCATTAACTAGGAAGATTAAGGCTTATACAGTCGTGTGGTGAAGACAAGGCAAATTTTGTAAACATTGTGGCATTCCTACTATTTTCTATCTAGTTGCAAAAGTCAAATCAGTACAATTTTTTTTTTTTTATATACAAGTCACCACAAGCTGAAAACAAAGCCTTTTTTAGTTAACATGAAAAGCAGGAGGACAACCAGTATGGGTGCAGATCTGGTAATTTCAAGAAAATATCTGCATTCTGTTGTGATTCCTGAATGGCTATCCATAAGATCTGATAACTTTATCAGCCAATATTTCTTCTTATCAATATTTGTTAAATCTTTATAGAGATGTCTAGTTCATTGTTAGTTAATACATCCGAGCGAGGTGCAATACAATTTCCATTGTATAAGAAGTGAGAACATTTGATCTGATCACTAGTAGTTAATATAAATAATGTCTAGCTTGCAGATACATTTAGAAGCGCCAGTTCAAGATTGATTTGTTCTCTTTCAGCACCCCATGGCTATATAATACCCAGCCTTCAGGGTCAAACACTTCACAGACAGAATAAAATGCTGACTGTGTTCTATTTGGAGGAAATTTAGGCTTATCCTATCATATATAACACTTTGAGATACAATGTTACTCAAAATAAAACAGAACAAAACCTTGTGTGGAATGTTACACTTTGCAGTACGGAAGAAAAACCCCATGTCGACCTAATGCTTGTGTCAACCCAATGACCCTGTCGACCTAACCCATGTCGAACTCCTAACCCATGTCGACCTCCATGCAAGTCGACTTTCAGTCAAGTCGACCTTCATGCATGTCGACCTAGTGGTATCGACCAAATGCTTGTAGACCTAGTGACCGTATCCCGATTCCGTGTGGGGTCCGTCCTCTATTGCACATGTGCAGATCTTCAGAAGCATGGGGGGTGATTCTAGTTGAATCGCTCCCCGGCGCATTTGCACTGAGGAGCAAGTTTTAAAGACTGTGCATGGGCAGCCTCTGTGTGCGAGCAGGCATGGCGAATTGATTATTTGCTGGTCACTTGCACACAGCAGTGCGGGTAGGGGGTGTGGGGTGGTGGGCCTTCGTTGTGCCAATGGGAACGCCCAGCGTTTCATGGGCATTCTCATGAAAAACCTGGGCGTTCCCATGGAAATTAGTCCATTACGCAGCTGACGTCAGGGGATGTCAGCTGCCCTTCCACTTCCTGCACTTCCTGCCCTTCCACTTCCTTCCACTTGAGTGCACTAGAGCACGCAGACCACAAAAAAAATGGCGCGATGGACATTTTTTAGGCGATTCTTGCAGTGCTGCTGCCTTCATCGCCGGACTTTGGAGGGGTAAGTATTAAAAATGGGTGCAGTGTGTGGACTCAGTGGCCTGTGTGCAATGCGCACATTGCACCCATTATAAATAAGTCACTGGCTCACCACCATAGTGAGGAGAAACAGGGATGTGACACACCCCACGACGGTGTATAGTTATCTTTAAGTTTAAAATCTTGGTGTTCCGGACCCTTAAACATCAGGTACAGTACACAAACAAATCCTCATTCTGAGTAAAATAGTCAGGGTCAAGCAATTTATTCCCCCAGAAGCTCTGAATACAGTTATACATGCATATGTATCATTACTCCTAGACTACTGCAATGCCCTCTACCTTGGTCTCCCAGCAAAATAATTTCAAAGGAAATCGGGTCCATCAAGGGTAATCGTGTACCTTAAGTTAAGGTACACGATTACCCCCAATTGTGGCCGTGCTAGGAAACAAGTACCCAATAAAGATAATAAAACTAATCGATAAGCTCACTCCCAGGATTGGATGAAATCATGGATGTTAATTGCTCAATAAAGATTAAACTGAAGGTAAGTGCACTTTACCAAAGACACTAAAATGTAGATCACTATTCCTGAATAATGAAGGATTGGAGTAACAAAGGTCCTGTCTTTTAATACGGTGTCCTGAAATGGTGCCGCTGGAGGAATCTGTAGAGGGATCAGGATGCTTGAGACCCCAAATTTGGCCCAAATGACCTCACTGATGACACGGTGTCCCCCCAAGAACCACTGGAGGAGATGTAGTAGGGCGATGTACAGACGGTGAAAGAGTCCTCTTTTGGTGGTATTAGGTGGAAAATTTCACCTGGAGGTTGTCACTTAGGGGTATCCAAGTGGTGTGGGTTGGCTGGAGAACCAAAATGAATCCCATGGGAAATTCCACAATTGGAGAAGTGATCAAGTTGAAGCAAGGTGATCAACTTGATCACTGTAGAATCCTTCAAAAATAGATTTAAGACTTTCCTGTTCTCTCAAGTATTTTAATTAAATACCCCTGCTAAGCTTGTTTTGTTTCTGTAAAGGCCAATGTAAAGCACTTTGGGTCCTACTGGAAGAAAAGTACTATACAAATAACATTATTATTATTACGTTTAGATTTGTTGATGAATTGAATATATTTTTTAAGATTCAGGCTATAAATCTAGATTGTTTATATTAGTGCTAGTTTATATACTTTAGTTTTCCCATTAACGTCTAAGAATTTTTTCACAGAATCTATGAAATTTTTAGCAGCTCCTAATATCAGATCAAAAATTACTGTTGCTAAAATTACATTTGCATCTAAATTTTTCCTTCAGACTTTCAAGGTGCTGGATTCCTGCCAATACTGAAATTTAACACACAACTTCTTTCCCAAATTAAAAAGAAAAAACTGCCTGACCCCTATTAATGGAGAAGATCAAAATGTTTTTCAGTTATTCAGCCAGAACTTTAATGAGTATTTAACATTACCTGGAAATAGGCCTTTATTATGCTGGTATCTTTGGATAACATTCAGGAGCAGATGGATCAAGGTGCCTTTAATATTTGTAAAATAGCGGGTCCCGCTTCTCCTGCATAAGGAGGAGAAGCGGACATCTGTATCACCCTAATGTACAGGTTCTCAAACTCGGTCCTTAAGGACCCCACACAGTGCATGTTTTGCAAGTCTCCTCACAAAGGGGGTTATTCTAGTTCACTCTTTCTGACAAAATCCTTCTTAGATGGACAAAACCATGTGCACTACAGGGGGGCAGATGTTACTTGTGCAGAGAGAATTAGATTTGGGTGGGGTTTTACTTCAAAGTGAGATCTATATTGCAGTGTAAAAATAAAGCAGCCAGTATTTACTCTGCACAGAAACAAAATAACTCACCCAAATCTAATTCTCTTTGCACATTTTACATCTGCCCCCCTGCAGTGCACATGGTTTTGTCCATCTAAGAAGGAATTTGTCAGAAAGAGTGAACTAGAATAAGGCCCATAATTACAAGTTAAATAATTAGCTCCACCTGTGGATCTTTTTACAAGTGGTCAATGAGTAATGAATGCACCTGTGCACCTGCCAGGTGACCTGGAAAACATGAACTGTGTGAGGTCCTGAGGACAGAGTTTGAGAACCCCTGCCTAATGTATTAACTTCCCCCTTCTGCTGATAAGGAGAGCCGTTATGTTCTGCATCCTCAGCTCTCCTTATCGTCACCTGCTCCGTACTGCGCATTTATAAAATAATGGCCGGCCGGCCGGCTGTAATACACATGCATGAGAAATCGCTATTATCCCGAGATCTCGACTGCAGCCCGCAGCAAGCAGCAGGGCCAGATTTGTTCCTGCTGTGAGAACAGGACGACGCTAGCCCAGGGTTGGCGAAGCCTCCGGAGCGGCTTAATGCAGGCCATAAACAAGAGGGATATTGAAGGGGACCAGGGGCGGATTGGGAATTAAAACCAGCCCGGGAAATATCTTGAGGCAGCCCTAATGGGGGGGGGGGGGGGGGAGTGGCTGTTGCGCGCCCAGGTTTTTTGGGGGCATGGTCTATCAATATGGGGGTGTGGCCTATTTCAACGAGGTCACACCCAATTTTTGCCGCTGTGAGGGCATGGCTAGTGGCTCTCTGAGCTGCTGGCTATGTCCCCAGCCCCTCAGGCTGCAGAATAGGCGCATGTGTACAGCGTTTATTCTGCAGCCTGTAGGGCTGGGGAGACAGAGACAGGGGGGGGGGGGGGGTTTGACAGGGAGTCTCCCAGCACAGTAGAGTGGCAGGGTGGAAGAGGATGCAGGGAGGGAGGGGGGGGGGGGGGACGGAGGGTGGCGTAGAATGCTGGGAGGGGAGATGCAGAATGGCTGAGAACGAAGGTAGTGAGGACTTACACAGGTTGGCACAGGACGCAGAGTGTGAGGGGGGCATGGTGGCACAGGATGCAGGGTAGGAGGGGGAAAGCAGAGTGGCAGGGGATGCAGGGAGGGGAGTCACAAAGTGGTGGAGGATGCAGGGAGGGGAGACAGTGATGCCCATTATACATATGCCACACACCGGGATGCCCATTATACATATGCCACACATCCTGATGCCATTATACATATGCCGCACACCTTGATGCCCATTATACATATGCCACACACCCTGATGCCCATTATACATATGCCACACACCGTGATGCCCATTATACATATGCCACACACTGTGATGTCCATTATACATATGCCACACACCTGATGCCCATTACACGTATGCCGCACACCGTGATGCCATTATACATATGCCGCACACCGTAATGCTCATTATACATATACCACACACACCATGATACCCAATACAGATATGCCACACACTGAGATGCCCATTACATATTATGGCACATAAGTGCTGTACAGAGAATATTATTACCAGTTATTTATATAGCGAACACATATTCCGCAGCGCTGTACAGAGAATATTATTACCAGTTATTTATATAGCGCACACATATTCCACAGCGCTGTACAGAGTCTATTATTACCAGGTATTACAAAGCGAACACATATTCAGCAGCGCTGTACAGAGAATATTATTACCAGCTATTATATAGCGCACACATATTCCACATCGCTTTACAGAGAATAATATTACCAGGTATTTATATAGCGCACACATATTCCACAGCGCTGTATAGAGAATATTATTACCAGTTATTATATAGCGCACACATATTCCGCAGTGCTGTACAGATAATATTTGGTCACTAAAATCAGTCCCTGCCCCAGTGGAGCTTACAATCTATATTCCCTACCCAGTGGTGCAAGTAGGAAAAAGGTCTTAGTGGTACTGTGGTCAGGGGGTGTGACCAGGGGCGTGGTCATATGACACTAGGGGGAGTGGCTGGAATATTGCACGCCAAAGGCACACGGCCAAAGTTTACACAGTAATGCCTGTTACGCGTCACACACCCAATACATATGACCCATACCATAATGCCCGTTACACATTATTCCCCACACCATAATGCTCATTACACCGCACAACTGATGCCCATTACTAATAGGCCCACACAGTGCCAGATATGCCCCCACAGTGCCCCAGTGCCAGATATATGCCCCCACAATGCCACACATATGCCCCCAGTGCCAGATATGCCCCCACAGTGCTACACATATGCCCCCAGTGCCAGATATTCCCCCACAGTGCCACACATATGCCCACAGTGCCACCCATATGCCTCCAGTGCCAGATATGCCCCCACAGTGCCACACATATGCCCCCAGTGCCACATATGCCCCCAAAGTGCCACACATATGCCCCCAGTGCCACATATGCCCCCACAGTGCCACACATATGCCTCCAGTGCCAGATATGCCCCCAGTGCCACACATATGCCCCCACAGTGCCACACATATGCCTCCAGTGCCAGATATGCCCCCAGTGCCACACATATGCCCCCAGTGCCACACATATGCCCCCACAGTGCCCCACATATGCCCCCAGTGCCAGATATATGCCCCCACAGTGCCACACATATGCCCCCAGTGCCAGATATGCCCCCAGTGCCAGATATAATATGCCCCCACAGTGCCACACATAAATGTCCCCACAGCAGCACAACTCACCAGTGCTGGCTGTGTCCGGGGCAGTCAGGTCCTCTCCCCCCTATAGTCCCCCGCTGTTCTGCTTCCCTGGGGAGGGGAGGGGGAGGGAGCGCATCTTCCGTCTCTTCTGCCTGGCTCTGTCTATCTCGCGGGCTGGCTCCTGATTGGCTGCCAGCCCGCGAGCGCTGATTGGCTGTCGCCTGACAGCCTAGTCTGAGTGACACAGGGAGGGGAGGGAGAGAAGCGCAATGCGCTCCCCTCCCCTCCGCTCCGAAAGCAATCAGCTGTGGCGGGGCGGCGAAAACCACGCCCCCCGCCACTTACATATGCGCGCATGCGCATTAAACACTTTGGGGCAGATTTGTTATGGCGGTACGGGGTACCGGCAGTATTTCTTTTAATGGTACGCCGTACCACCCCGTACCGCCATACTTGCAGCGCTGGGTCCCTACCACACATACACACAGACAATCTAGGGTTAATTTATTGGGAGCCAATTAACCTACCAGTATATTTTTGGAGTGTGGGAGGAAATCAGAGTACACAGAGTAAACCCACCCAAGCACAGGGAGAACATACAAACTCCACACAGTTAGGGCCATGGTGGGAATGGAACCCATGACCTCAGCACTGTGAGGCAGTAATGTTAACCATAACACCGTTTGTGTATCCTGAAATCTGCCAGCATAGAGCAATAATCCCAGAAATGGCAGAATGTCCTGAATTGTTCAGCAGGGGGTGAGGAAGCTGAATGCTGGGGAAAACCTGCCCCCAATGTATTGTGCGAGGTGTCAGGAAGGGCCGTTAGGATTTAAATCACAATGTAGGGTTTCCCAGAACAGCCCCCCCCCAGCAATGCGCAGTATCCGTGGGACATGTTACAGAGTGACCCATGGTGCCTTTCATCCATCTCCGTATAAACTCCCAGCAGTCGGGCACACAGTTACTGTCTCTTTGTCACTTACACTTTTGTTTTCAATATCCATAAAATCGGGAACATGTGGCACAACCTGCCCTGCCGAACGCTCCTCCTAATGCCCGTCCATTTGTCCTTTTGACAGCAACAGCCGCTAAGCAGGTAGCGCGGCGCCGGGACTGCTGCCTGAAATAGGAAGGAGGAGGACAGGCCGACGGAGCGGTGAGCTGTCACTCTCAAGCTCCGCAAAGGGTCTTGGGAGGAGCTGCGCACGGCCGCGCATGTGCAGTGCAGCAGCCCTCCTGCGGCCATATTGGATTAGGGCAAAAACACTGTGGTCGCGGCCGCGAATAGCTGAGATTGCGTTCGTGCGGTCTGCGGCCCTAATAGGGGGGAGAGCAGCCTATTTCAATATGTTAGGGTCCGGCCCACCGGGAAATGGCCCGGTTTCCCGGTGGGCCAATCCGCCCCTGAAGGGGACAGCCGCGCCAAGTGTTCAGTAGCAGGTAGTTCCTAATGCATTTTGAGTGCACTATTAATAAGTTTTTTTTAAAGTTAACCCCCCCCCCCCCCCCAGATAACTAGCGTCAGTTCAGCATATACACTTAATGCAGGTTAATACATCTACCCCGCAGTTTTATGAGTAACGCATGTATAAGTTGTGTTAAAGTGCTTCAGACTATGATGAAAAGATATTAATCAAATATTCCAACAGGTATTTAGCTAACTTACTGCCCATGAGCTTAAACATCGCCCCCGTGACCTTCTCTGGTTTTGGGTGTTTGAAGGGGTTAGGTGTGTCTGTTATGTTTAGCACCTTTTCATTAGTTATGGAGTTACAAATAGCTGTGCTGGATGTACAGACATTGGGGTAAGAGCATTTCAGAGAAAGATAGATTGGACAGGAATCTTCCTATGCACCCAGCTTAACTATTGCTTACTGCTGGTTACTAATTTATCCGTTTGAAGGAGCCATTATATGTCTGCACTCAGCGTTTATTCAAAGTTTTATTGTGACAGTATAAATTATGAAGTTTTACTTATAAAATATTCTTTATGTCAAGTCAAGTTTATTGTCATAAGCAGAAGGAGAAACTCTCTCTGCAGACGAAATTGTATCATACATAAAATACCAGTACAATAAAGTAATATCTGCATATAACATACATAAAAAAATACATAAAACCAAACAACAGTCAAGCATTTAACATACGTACTGCTGATGGTAGGAAACTATTGTGCAAACGGCTTGTACGTGCCCTCAGGGTTCTAAACCTTTTAAGCGAGGGTAGTTTCTCAAATGTACTAAAAAGGGGTGGCTAGAATCAGCTAAAATATTTTTTTGTTCGCTTTAAAATTCTGGAATTATAAAGCTCCAGAATTTTGCCTGCGGCCTTTACAATACGCTCTAGTTTTGAGCGCTCCCTAGCCTTGCAGTTGCCAAACCAAACAATGATACAGAGGGTCAAGATACTTTCGATCGAACATCTGTAAATATTTGTCATGGTGGGCTTGCTCACACCAGCCGCTTTTAATTGCCTCAAAAAAAAGAGACGCTGTTGGGATTTTTTTATTTGAGTCAGAACATTGCCAGACCACAACAAATTAGCTGATACCTAAAGACCCAAGAACTTGACTGACTCCATAATTTCTACATCTGGTCTCTTCGGCACAGCTTGCTTTCTTCTGAAGTCCCCATTTCTCTGCAATTTATGAGAAGTTATGAATGACTGAATGTTGATTATAGTGATTATATGAATAAATCCCTTCACTTGGACAGCTCTCCTTGTTCTTTTAAAGTTTATGTACCTCTCTGATGGTGGGGCAGCTGCTCAGTACCCGTTCTGCGTGATCACACACAGTGCTCAACAGTCTGATGAATAGGCTGCCGGTGTTTGGGATGGGGATGAGCAGAGGTCGTCAGGGTTCCCAAAATCTTATTTTCTAGGAGTGCCGAAGCCACGGCCTGCATTTTTAAATGCAAACTTCTTGGCCCTGGATGAGCCATTCCAGTGGTCATTCTAAGTAAGATCATTTATGTAACTCCGATGGCAGCATCCTAAATCATACTTATAAATCATGGAGAGGAGATGCAGCTGACTAATAGAGTGAGGGGAAGCAAGATGCTTTTCTTCATTAGGTGATGTGTTTTCAGTGCAGGCACCATGTTACTCATTAATGACAGGGGAGGCACTGCCTCACCTGCCTCCCCTGACTGCACGTCCCTGGGAGATGCAGCTGACTAATAGAGAGTGAGGGGAAGCAAGATGCTTTTCTTCATTAGGTGATGTGTTTTCAGTGCAGGCACCATGTTCCTGAAGACCTACAAATGATGCTAGAGAGGAGGGGGCCCGCACAGAGCCTCCTCTGAGAGGATGCAGCCTACATTTTCCTGACCATTCCTTTTGCAAACATTGCTTACACAAGACCGACACTTTCCATTCTGTAAGAAATATAGATGTGATTTAAATGCATGGTTCTGCTGATGCATTCTTGGCATTGAGGATAACCAATTTCTGTGTCTGTACAATGATAGTTTATAGAAAGTCACATCTGCATCACCTACAGTACAGCAAAAATATTCTCTGCACGTCATCCTGCAATACACCCACAAACTACCTTCCATTGTAAATAATCCATTTCCTAGTGGTTAGTGCTTTTATTTCTCCAATTCTATTTTATCTTTTAAGCTCTTTAAGCCATTTATTGTGGTTTGTCTGCTATTATACACATCTACTGAACTAGTACATTATTTAAAGTAAGTGGGTTGGTAGGAGAGAAGAAGCACTGATGTGTATAAGCATTAATAGAAAGATCTACTGGGTAACCATATAAGATAATGAAGACCTAGGTGCTAAAATATGATTTTGGTTCCGTCCCTACCTCAATCCCCAAAATATACAAACATTTAGTTACATAAATAAAATCTGTTGTCCTATTTATTCAGACTAGTCTCATGACTTATATGCAAGCAGCCAGGGCCGCCATCAGGGGGGTACTGGGGGTACTACAGTCCCAGGCTCAGAGAGGCCCCCATGGAGTGCAGAGGCTTCTACCTGCAAAAACACATGAAGCAGTTTGCTGCTAAAGTAAGTAACGCTGTGGCTGGGGGAGGCTCAGTAATGGTGAGAACCGTGGGCTACAGCTTCCTGCTGCTGGGCTGGAGCACATTATTCTCAGCCTCAGCAGAGGGACACACCGCCGGGGAGAGAAGCAGGACAGCACAGCAGCAGATTGCAGAGGGAGGAGAGAGCACTCCCGGCCAATCTCAGCTGCCTCACCCATAACGGCAGTGACTCTGTGTGACCCCGCCTCTTGCTGCAATGCACTATTGGGAAGGAAGAGCTCTCTGTGTGCCTGGCCTGCAGGCTGCTTCATGATATGTTTACAGCAGGAGGAGGCCCCTCAGCAATAAAAGGAATAGGTAGATATGCAATATTTTTAGACTTCCCTGCCCTCTGGCCCCCTAGTACAGCCTTCCATGCCCTATGCCTAATCTCCTTAGTGCAACCTTCCCTGCCTTTGCACCCTAGCACAGCCTTTCATGCCCTGGCCTAAACCCCTTAGTCCAGCCTTCCCTGCCCTATGCCCTCTAGCCCTGCCTTCCCTACCTTCTTTGCCAGATTTTCCTACCCTATGCCCCCCTAGCCTTGCCTTCCCTACCATGTGCCCCCTAAGTCCAGGCTTTCCTGCCCTGTGCCCACACTATCTCTTGTGTAGATTAGAATGGGAAATAATATGCTTTTCAGTGTAAACCAAATTTCTTTCTCCATCATTGTTTCCTTACACCCGCGCATCATTAACGACCCCCTCCTCGGCTGAACATGAGGTCCATTTTGGCTATATAGCCAATGACCTTAATGTTGAGCTTTTCCCAGTGATGTCACTGAATGATATTGTTTACTACTATTAATAATAATGTATGCTTAATTCATCTACCTGCAGCCGATATTGTTTACTATAACGGCTGTGGTGCAGGTCATCTTGTCTGTACGGGTCTTTTTACATTGTGGTAGACGGGGAGAGAAGGGGCCCTGCCTATGTGATCTGTCCCGAGCCCCAAAATTTCTGATGGCAGCCCTGCAAGTAGCCCCCAGCCTGACTGGTAGTGGGCGTGCAGCTAGTACAATCCAGATCTCAGTCAAGTGAGGAGCCCCTCATAGACCGATGCTATCATAAAAATCACAATGGGTTGATTAGGGACCATAGTATTTTCCACCAGCCACACTGATACTGGCAGGTATCCCATAGGACAGAATTGTCGTTATTAATAAGAACAATGTAATATTGAACAGAACGCAAGAGTCTGGTATAAATATGCAGACATCCAAGAAGGGTGGTTACACAGTACAATGTGATGTATAGTATAGAAACAATTCTGCCAAAATAGAAGAGTTAATCGTTTATTTTTATCAATTAAAAAAATGCAATGTGAATAAACTGAATAGAAATCTAAATTAAATGAATAATATTTGGTGTGACCACCCTTTGCCTTCAAATCCGCATCAATTCCACCAGGTACACTTGCACAAAGTCAGGTATTTTGTAGGACTATAGTCAGGTGTATGATGAACCAATTATACCACACACGTGATAATGATTAGCATTTTCATATATAGATTTAAACATATGGGGTTATAGACCTGATCACTGCTCAGCTAATACCACTTTCACACTTCACCTTAAACCCGGGTTGATGTTGTTTCGAGGTGTGGTGTGGTGTAAAAGCATCAAACCTTATAAACCAGGTTGACCAACCCGGTAATTCAACCCGGTTTATAAGAAGTCACCCTGTGTATAATGTGTGACCTGGATTTAATGTGAAAGTCCTGGACCAGGACCCGTCATATGCGATGTGAAAGAGCTACAAATGACTGTGATCAGGTATTTGCCATCCAGCCAATGTGAAATATCGCCCTGTGGAGGCCTCCAAAATGCTTATCAATTACCAGGATTGGCGTTTGTTGCAAATCCATTCGCTCACCATCAAATGATATTCCATGGTGTGCAGTGTAGCCCAGGACTTACTCGGCAGCTGCGATAGAAGCAGTCGGATTGAGGCCGGAGCTGATGTCACACGGCTTCCCCTCAAATACCTGGGCACACCTGCATTTTCCCTGACACCCCCAGAAAACGGACGGTTACTACCTCCAAACACCAGCTACCTGTCAATCAACTTATGTACGATCAGCAGGATGGCTTTGCACGTGTGCGCTACAATTCGTATGCATGTACAGATAATCGCCCAGCCTGTGAAATCGCAACAGTGCAACCAGGTCTGAATAACCCCCAATATTATGCACACATACAGAATGATTGTGTAAACGATCAGTGGATTAGATGGGTCATTTAATGACTGCAAATCATTAACACATCACTGGCACATCGTTCATCATGACTACACATGGAACGATTACAAGACATGTTGTGCTCTTTCTGGACATTACAGGGATCAGCGAGCTAGATGACGACGGGCGGTTTACGCGCATTGAATCTTTATCATGCAACACACGGAAAGTTATTAAAGGATCGGTCGTTCCAATTGGTCGAAAATTGGCCAAATCTTTTTAATATCTTACCGTGTGTGGGCAGCTTAAGACACATGAGCAGTAGGGAAGTAAAACAACCACTATGTCCGGCAGTGCATTTACCTCTATATGTTTCAAATGATATAATAAAAAAACACCCTTTTTTATTATTATTATTATTATTATTATTATTATTATTCACTTACCTCACGGCATTTATCTTGCCTCTGATTTGGGGTGACAATCAAGTTTGTTACTACAAAAAATACATTTTCACCCTGAAAGAGAAAATAAAAATTAGACCAATTTTCTATTGCAAGTTATTTTACTAAAGTGAAACGTCTCTCACCTGAGGTGGTATTACATAATCCGCCACATCCCACAGTCTCGGCCCAAGATCGCTGGTGTTAGTATAGGCTACTCCTTTTAACTTTGTGATGACCGAACTTTGTATGGATGTGTCTGTGTCTTGGTAACCCTTTTTAACCACGAACACCCACCTGTACAAGAAATGAGAACTTCATATTAAAGTTCTGCTCTTTTTGTCAAGGATTAGTTACTTCGGTACTTGTTTCCTAGAAGGGCGCCCATCGCGGGCATCGCATGTACATCGGATGCCATTATAATAGCATGCTATGTGACCGATGCGATGGCCGTGATTTTACATAGAAATGCATGGTAAAATGTAAATCGCGCCGGTCGCATCGCATGCGGCCAAAAAAATCGCATGCGATGCCACCGACGCGATTACCGATTTTACATAGGGAACAATGTTAAATGGGCCACAGACCCCAAATAGCCACCCTGAAGTGTGAAATGGCCCCCCCCCAAAGCGTGGCGGCGGTACGCGTCCTCCGACCGTTTCATACTCCCACTATCCACGTCGGTGTGGAGTTGACAACAGAAAGTGTGGCGAGCGCAGCGAGCCACCGCGCCCGAAGCGTTGCGAGCGTAGCGAGCCCTGCGAGGGGACGCGTAACACGCTCCCGAAGCGTGGCAAGCAGACACGGATTACTTAACATGTATTCCGCGTCCCCTCGCAGGGCTCGCTGCGCTCGCCACGCTTCAGGCTCGTATTCCGCGTCCCCACGCGGGGCTCGATACGCTCGCCACACTTTCTATTCTCAACTCCACGCCGACCTGGATAGTGGGGGTATGAAAAGGTCGGATGACGCGTACCGCCGCCCCTCGCAGGCTTCGGGTTGATGTTGATCGTGGGGTAGCGTTAACAATTGGGGGGGCCATTTCACACTTCAGGGTGGGTATTTGGGGTCTGTGGGCCATTTAACATTGTTCCCTATGTGAAATTGGGTCAATTGGGCCATTTAACATTGTTCCCTATGTAAAATCGCGGTAATCGCGTCGGTCGCATCGCATGCGATTTTTTGGCCGCATGCGATGCGACCGACGCGATTTTTTTCATTGCGATGCCTAAGATTAAAATCGTGGGCGCCCTTCTAGGAAACAAGTACCGTTACTTCAATCACCAGATTATTATTACGGGTAATTAGTTCTCAATGTCATGTAACCTGAAACAGGATCGTTGCTTGCTAAACTGTGAGACTAAAATATCTTAGAAAAACTAATAGCTGTACTGATTAAATCAGTAACGGTTACACAGATTACATTTAAACTATAGTGTTAATGTGAATAATAAACTTTGATATTTTAGATTTTTTTCCCCCAAATATACTGTATTATAAACATGCTAAAAGAAAATAATATTTTATATACAATCAAATACAAGAAATTCCAATATCTGGATAAGCACTAGAGCAGTGGTTCCCAAACGGTGTGATTAGGCTCCCTGGGGTGCCTCAGGACACTTGCAGGGGTGCCTTGGGTTGGTGGACCAAGATCAATTCATATTATTTATGGTCAATGTACCAGGCAAAACCAGTGCTTGGGGCTGCCAATCATAATACACAGTATGTGGACAAACAGAAGCAAACCCTGTCCCTCACCAGATGACTGTGGCATTTGGCCTAGGGACGCCTTGAATATATTTTGATGCTCTAGGGTGCCGTGATTCAAATAAGTTTGGGGTTCTTGTTTAGTTTCACGAGCCACTGAGCCCATAGCGTGGGCGAGCAAAGCGTGGGCAAGCGAAGCGACTGCTGCGACTAAGACCCTGCCGCCGTGAAACTAAACAAGTACCAAGTTTGGGAACCACTGCACTAGAGAAAGAACAAAAAGCTCTAGCCAGTGTTTCACAATTCCAGTCCCCAGACCGCTAATACCCCTTTTTCACTAGCAACCTGGGTCAGACCCGGTAATTTGTCTCTGTGTCAATGCTGGGTTGGACCTGGGTTTAAGACACATTTCCACTGTAGTGCTACCTGGTAAATTGCTGGATCAGCCTCGTTTACACTTAACCCGGGTAAGGCCTGTTTTTTCCTATAGATTATATAAGAAAAGGCCTTTTTGAAGGGCTTTACCAATGGGGAGGTCACAAAACAGGGCCACCATTACCCAAAAGGGCCACCAATAAAGAAAACATTTCCTGATTAAGGAAAAGACAAATATTTTTTTAGAAAAAAGTTTGTGCTTTTATTTAAGTCCCAAATATGAAACCTTTTCAAAAGTGTCTTCACACAAGACATGTATAACTTTTGTAAAAACTGTTTGCAGTATACCTGAGCCATTGGTGTACCTAGACCAGTGGCGGCTCCTGCTATAGGGCTGCAGGACTGCAGCCATGGCCGGCGCAAGCCGCTCAGCAAAGCCTGCAAAGCAGGGAGGCGCTGGGCTGTATAGGCGCTCTCTCCCTGCTCTGCGACTCTGCCACTGTGTAGTGATGCTGTCAGTGTATGACAGGCAGCAGGGGTCGATTGGCCATTTAAGTCACCAGGACCTTTCCCGGGAGGCCGGCCGCATGTGAGGCCGAAAGTTGCCCAGACATAGATGGCTCCACCCACTCGCGGGTGTAGCGCCACCCACACAATTCGGCTGGGGACTCAGGTGGTTGGGTGCTGCAGGGCAGGCTACCAACACTCACGCTGAAGTCCTGCTGCCGCCGCCAGTCTCTCCCTCCTGGACTGGACAGCGACGACAGTGACTGCCAGATGCACTGTGCTTTGGGCTGGCTGCCGTAATCGGGACTCTCAGCTCCAATCAGACAGCTGAGCCAGGACCCGTCTGCAGCAAGTGAGGGCAGCGGGGAGGTCTAAAAATAGCCACAAGAGGAGTGCTGCTGTGCCTGACCAGCAGTAGCAGCTCCTCTTCATATTATGATTTAATTGTTGCTCCGCCCCTTCGTGGCTATATGCGCAAATTGCTGGTCTGTGCGGGGGGGGGGGGGTTGATTGAACTATGGCATAAGATCTCATTAAATTGCATCATATTGGCCCCGCCCCCTCCCGCCGACCCGCGATTCGCGGCAAAATGCTGGGGGGAGGGGGTGGGGCCTAATGATGACAAGTGATGTTCCCCAGTCCTCCATGATCTCCTGTGGCAATGGCATCCTCCTCTCTCAGGACTGGGCACTCTAAAAAACGTAAGTGTCTGTGTTTCTGTTGTGTGTTTGTATAGGTTCTGTGGGGGTGATTCGGGACTGTTCGTAAAGCAGCAGTCGTTCCCTGCTTAGCGAGCGGCTTATTGCCACCCACCAGGCAAACAAACGCCCGCTCCCCGGACGGACGTTCAGTGCTATTAATGTCGGCAACTGGTTTGGGCATATGTATACGCTGTGCTACTACTGTCAGTATCTGGTGTGGGCATGTGTGTAGACAGCGCTACTAACGTCGGCAACTTGTGTGGGCATATATCTACGCAGTGCTACTACTGTTAGTATTTGATGTGGGCACGTGTATAGGTAGGGCTACTAATATCGGCAAGTGGTGTGGGCACGTGTATAGGCAGCGCTACTAATGTCGGCAACTGGTGTGGGCACGTGTATAGGCAGGGCCACTAATGTCGGCAACTGGTGTGGGTATATGTTTACACAGTGCTACTAATGTCGGCAACTGATGTGGGAATATGTATAGGCAGAACTACTAATGTCGGCAACTGATGTGGGCACGTGTATAGGTAGGGCTACTAATGTTGGCAATTGGTGTGTGCATATGGTTATGCCTTGCTACGACAGTCGGCAACTGGTGTGAGCATGTGTATAGGCAACTCTACTTATGTCGGCAATTGGTGTGAGCATGTGTATAGGCAGCGCTACTACTGTCAGCAAATGATGTGAGCATGTGTGTAGGCAGCGCTACTAATGTCGGCAACTGGTGTGGGCACTTGTATAGGCAGCGCTACTTATGTTGGCAACTGGTGTGGGTATATGGTTACACAGTGCTACTAATGTTGGCAACTGGTGTGAGCATGTGTATAGGCAGCTCTACTACTGTCGACAACTGGTGTGGGCACTACGTATAAGCAGAGCAACTACTTTTGGCAACTGGTGTGGGTGTTATGAATAAGCAACGCTACAAATGTGGGCATATGCAGGAGTACTTGGGGAATTATGTGTTGCATAATGTGTGTCAATGTCATATGGGCATTATAGTGCATGGCATATTATATAAGGGGAATTACGGTGTATGGCATAATGTGTAATGTGCATTACTTTGTGTGGTTACTACTGTGTTATGGGCTTTGAGGTGTGAAGCATAATGTGTTATGGGGATTATGGTGTTATTGGTACTTTTTATGTGACCACGCCAATTCCCCATGAAGCCACGCTTCTACAATTTTGTGCGCGCCTTTGCCGCGCACTGTCCCTAATTTTTAACACATGGCACCAAAATGGCTAGTTACGGCACTGGTGCTGTGTTAGCTGAATAAGATTGTGCTACTGTGTGGTGTAATTTGGAGTGGGAGCACTATTGTGTGGCCACACCCCTCCCTTTGTAAAGTTTGGGTGGGCGCAAATTTATAGTTTGCAGGAGGGCGCCGAACCCCCTAGCACCGGCCCTGACTGCAGCCCCTCCATTTGAAATCAGACTGTATAAAGCTCCCGTCCTGGGGGGGAGGATGCACACTACCTCCGCAGCTCTAGTGCTGGCTGTCTGTGTCTCTCCTCTCACCAGGCTCCATATGTAACCTTCTCTCCTGTGGGGAGGAGTTTTCAGCATGTTGCAGATTCCTATTGGAAGCTGCTACTGCTCATAATACACAGGACTGGAACCCCCCCCTCCCCCCTTCTTGGGCTGCCAGTATGTGATGTAATGACAGCAATAGCTTCCAACAGGAAGCCATTCTATGCAAATCACCCAGAGCTAGAGTGCATCTATGGGCTGCTGCTGCTTGTGCAGCCCAGAAGCAATTCCGGTACTTGTGTATTATCATGGCGCCCATCGCACATCGGAGCCCGATTTTTAATCACATCGCATCGCATGCCATTGCATGCCATACACAGCGATGTGATTTAAGCCCTTTAGACGATGTTAAATTGTATAAGCACCCTAATGGGTGTTTTTACGCACCCTAATGGGTGATTACAATGTTAAATGCACCCCCACGCCACCCCCAGTATGATCGTGAACCGGTGGTACGCGTCCTCCGACCTTTTCATACCCCCACTATCCACGTCGGCGCGGAGTTGATTTTATATAGTGTGACGAGCGCAGCGAGCCACCGAGCCGGAAGCGTGGCAAGCGCAGCGAGCCCCGCGAGGGGACGCGCATTACTTTACATTTATTCCGCATCCCCTCGCGGGGCTCGCTGCGCTCGCCACGCTTCGGGCTCGGTGGCTCGCTGTGCTCGCAACACTATATAAAATCAACTCCACGCCGACGTGGATAGTGGGGGTCTGAAAAGGTCGTGGGACGCGTACCGCCGCCCCTCGCTGCACTCGTCACACTTTGGGTTAACGTTCATATTGGGGGTGGCGTGGGGGTCAATTTAACATTGTAAGCCCCCATTAGTGTGCTTATACAATGTATAATCGCATCGCATTGTATGCCATATACCAGGGGTGGCCAACCCGCGGCTCTCGAGCCGCATGCGGCTCTTTGCTTAATGAGCTGAGGCTCATTTAATCACCCCTGTCGCAGTGCTAAAGTTCTTCCCGATCACTGTGGTCAGCAGCGATCGGGCAGCCCGCGTCTCTCTACACAGTGAGCGGCAGCGGCTGCATAGCAGGTCCAGCCGCGGAGCAAGCCCCCCCCCTAATATATGATGGACATCCAGCGTCTTGCCCCCCGCCCCCTTACCCACGCTGATGAGAAGACGGCGGCGCATAGGAGATGATGCTGCGGGAGCCAGCGCTGGGGCCAAGGAGACCAGCCGATGGAGGCTCCGGGGCTGAGGGAACAACAGCCATTGCAGGAGCCAGCTGCTGCTGCAGGGAAGTCCAGCTGCTGCTGAAGCAGAGGAGGCCAGCTACTGTGCAGGAGCCGGCGCCGGGGCATAGAGAAGACCTGACATTGACTACGTAGCCGCAGGTTAGAAGGAAACGGAGTCCAGGAGATCTGGGGGGGGGGTGGGGTGGGGGGGGGGACAGGGGGGGGGGACAACCCTTTTCTAACCCATGCTCTCTCCCCCTGCCTTGCCTTACTTACATTCGCACTCCTCCCCTCACCCCCTCTTCCCCCACACCTCTCTCTATCTACCTACCTCTCACTCCCTCTTTTTGTCATCTCTCTTGCTCCACCTCTTTCGCTCTCACATGGTCCATCCCCACTGCTGCGGAACGTGGAAGCCGGCATCAGGGCACAGGAGACCTGACTGCTAGTACTGGGTGGGGGAGAATAGCAAAGTGAACCCCATGGGCTTCAATAGTGTTAACCCCCCCCCCCCCACACACACACACACACACTTTTTTGAGGGTGGCAGTGTATAAATGTATGTATGTATGTGGGTGGCGTGTATAAATGGCATGTATGTATGAGGGTGGCGGTGTATAAATGTATGTATGTATGTATGTATGTATGTATGAGGGTGGCGGTGTATAAATGTATGTATGTATGTGGGTGGCGGTGTATAAATGGTATGCATGTATGAGGGTGTCGGTGTATAAATGGTATGTATGTATGTATGAGGGTGGCGGTGTATAAATGGTATGTATGTATGTATGTATGAGGGTGGCGGTGTATAAATGGTATGTATGTATGAGGGTGGCGATGTATAAATGGTATGTATGTATGAGGGTGGCGGTGTCTAAATGTATGTATGTATGAGGGTGGCGGTGTATAAATGGTATGTATGTATGAGGGTGGCGGTGTATAAATGTATGTATGTATGAGGGTGGCGGTGTATAAATGGTATGTATGTATGAGCGTGGCTGTGTATAAATGTATGTATGAGGGTGGCGGTGTATAAATGTATGTATGTATGAGGGTGGCGGTGTATAAATGGTATGTATGTATGAGGGTGGCGGTGTATAAATGGTATGTATGTATGAGGGTGGCGGTGTATTAATGTATGTATGTATGAGGGTGGCGGTGTATAAATGGTATGTATGTATGAGGGTGGCGGTGTATAAATGGTATGTATGTATGAGCGTGGCGGTGTATAAATGTATGTATGAGGTTGGCGATGTATAAATGTACATATGCGCATGATGTTGGCTCTTCGTTGTCCCAAAGCATATTTTTTGGCTCTTTGTCTATGACTGGTTGGCCACCCCTGCCATATACAATGCCATACAATTTTAACATTGTATGACATCGGGGGACATCGCGGAACATCACATCGCATCGCATACCATCGCATGCCTTATGGTCTGCGATGTGATGGGCGCCGTGATAATACACAAGTACCGCAATTCCTCTGCAGTGAGCATGCCCAGACTTCAGTGAGTCACACAGAGTGATGCAGATGAAGGAGGTTATGCCAGAGAGGTGCATGGAAGTTTTTTTATTTTAATTACTGTATATTTGAGCCACTGTGAATAATATTTTTTTTAACTGTTATTTGTGTGTAAATCTTTATTAACAGTATCATTTTGTGTACTTTAATTAATATTAAAGTTATTAAAAGTGTGTATTTTGCTCTGTACCTGTGTTTGGATGCATATGACTACAACATGTATTTATAGTAAATGCACAGAAAAACTAGTACAGAGCAAATCAAACTAATAACCTGCAAATATATAATGACCATTTGCAAAGAGCAGTACCCATAAAATTGCAGCCCCCCTTAAGTCTAAAGGCAAGAGCCGCTGCTGAACTAGACATGTAAAAAGTGCACATAAACATGTACAAAATGAAAATAAAAATACCCCAGAAGCTCCAATCAGCTCTGTTTGTTTGGGTTGGGATCGTTTCCTCGATCCCTCGACCCGGTCGCATCCTGGGTTTAACCCTGGTAATTACCTGGGTTGGATTGCAGGGGAATTCAAACCGGGTTTTTTGACAAATTTATTTGACAATATTCCACTATATAACCCGGGTTGATGCTCATCCCCGCGGAAATTACCGGGTTATTTCTGGTAGTGGAAGAGGGGTATAACAGTCACTGGCATCGCCACGTAGGGACATGGGACAGCATGTTGCGGTTGGACAGGTTGGCAGGATGAACGGATTTTAAGGAGAACAAATACATTTGAATGTATGTGTTCACACAGTGAGACATCCGTACTGTATTCTACATTCTACTCTGCGGTGTTTGTGATGGTGCCTCTCTGTTCACAGCCGCCACAAATGTCCTTCAAATTACTATTTTTTCCCCCTATTCAGTCTCATTCATAAAATTCTGTAAGGTGTTGGGTACACACTAACGGTACAGGTTTTAAGAATAACCAAGTTTGGGTACAGGTGATTAAATTACTATCTCAATCAATTTGATTATCCATCTGTGTTCAGCAATGGCTATCCTTAAAACCTGTACCATTAGGGTGCCTTGAGGACCACTTTTGGTAACCTTTGGCCTACAGCACAGTTTGACTGTAACATAGCAATGTAGGGGACTTATTTATAATACCATCAGAGTGAACATTAAATCAGTCAATTTATATTTATTTAATGCACACTTATAATTTGATATCAAAGAAGCCCTGGTGAACTGCACAGTTCTAAACTTCTGAATGCAATATCCAAGGACATGGCTCACAAGCTAGCACATCTAGGACTAATGTAATACTGTACACTTAGAAACCATAAACATTTAAGGGACAAAAGCAGCCAAAGATAAAACTTGAAAACCTAGGTCCCAGTAAATTAGGAAATAGGAAAGTAAAGAATTGCTACTGGGATTGGCAACCTCTGGCAGCAATGAGTTTGGCAATTTCAATGACAAAATCATAATTACCTCAGTGCAATATTTTTACACAACTTGGAAGTATGAATACATCATATTAAATTACTTGGCCTCAGCTCAAATGATGTCATAATTAAATATCATATTGGCAGTGTTAGGAAATGAATTAAGAATCTGCAGTCTTAGCAGGACTGAGCAGTTACTAACTGAAGTATGTTTTTGGCCTGGGTTTGTAATGAGTGAAGTGTTAATAGTGGCACGTAAAATACACTATGTGCTAAAAGTTATATATCATTGCCAAAATGTAAATGTATTGCACAATGCTACTTTCTGTCTCTCTGTTAAAAAAGTGTACGGTACTTGTGTAATAGCATGGCGCCCGGCTATGCTACGCTTTCAGCGTAGGCTAAGCTACGCTGTCAGCGTAGCCCAACGGCTGCCTAGTGTACTTAGCGTAGTGACTCCGCAGCAGCCCAGCGGCTGTCTAGAGTAGGCAGCCGTTGGCTCTGTCCCCGGTGTCCATGGCTCTGTCCCCGGCATCCATGGCAAGCCTAGTGAGCGCCATGACTCTGCGGCAGCCCGGCTCTGTCCCCGGTGTCCATGGCTCTGTCCCAGGCATCCATGGCAAGCCTAGTGAGCGCCTCTCACACAGCGCCGTTAACCGTCAGGTCCCCTGCGCTGGCAGATGCCGGCGGAGAGGGGATCATGCGGGCGCCGGCGGAGAGGTGCTCCATCTGTCTGAGATGCAGGTGCATCTCAGACGCTCCTGCGTCTCATTATTATTGCGGCAGGGTATGGCAACCCTGCCCATGTCCGCCTCAGGGAGAGCCTCCTTTTCAGACCCCCACTATCCACTCCAGCCCAAAGCGTGGCGAGCTCCACGAGGGGACGAGTTATGCGTCCCCCTGACCTGTTCATACCCCCACTATGCACGTCGGCGTGGTGTCGCAAGCGCAGCGAGCCCCGCGAGGGGACACGGATTACTTTACATGTATTCCACGTCCCCTCGCGGGGCTTGATGCGCTTACTACCCTAGCGGGATACTGCGCAACTTCTGACTGACTACGCTAACTACACTGGCCGCACGAACACTATACTGATTTTGACAGGGATGCTTCGCTAACTACGTAACGGGTGCCGTGCTATTACACAAGTACAAAGTATACTACTGCACCATCAAAGTTGTAGGTGTCATGATACTCATAGGCAAATGCGGGGAGGGGGAGGTAGGGGAGTTCCTCTTGCCTGGAACCACCCTGGGCCAGCAACTCAAATCTTAACCACAATTGCAGCAGTATATACTATGAATGGACCAGAGCAGCAGCCACAGCATACAGTATAGGGGCAGAACAGAGCTGCTGCACACAGGGATGCCATCATAAATTGTGGGGCCTAACAAAATAGGCAGGGCACCCTTCCCTTTTGAAGAAGTCTGATGGACGAAACACGTAGGGATTTCCCCACTGACCGCCCATGCATGAAAAAGATAAGATTTTATTATTTTTAATTGTTTTATAATAGTTGCTGTAAAAAATTAGTATTTGTTATCTATGTTAATTACATCTAAATATTTTTAAAATAAGTTTTGGTATTTGTTTCCTAGCACAGCGCCTAATTTTTTCATCTTATGGCATCTTACGGCATCTTATGCCATCGCATTGCATCGCATGCCATATAGCCGCATGCGATGCGATACGATTTTTTATTGTATAAGCACACTAATGGGGGCTTACAATGTTAAAAGCAGCCCCAATACGATTTTTTATTGTTACGATTTATTACGATACAATGTTAAATGCACCCCCACGCCACCCCCACTATCAACGTGAACCCGAAGCGTTGCAAGCGCAGCGAGCCCGCGAGGCGGTGGTACTCGTCTTCCGACCTTTTCATACCCCCACTATCCACGTCGGCGTGGAGTTGATTTTACATAGTGTGGCGAGTGCAGCGAGCCACCGAGCCCGAAGCGTGGCGAGCGGATGCGTATTACTTTACATGTATTCCGCATCCCTTCCCCACGCTTTGAGCTCGGTGGCTCGCTGCGCTCGCCACACTATATAAAATCAATTCCACGCCGACGTGGATAGTGGGGGTATGAAAAGATCGGAGGACGTGTACCGCCACGCTTCGAGTTCGCGTTGATAGTGGAGGGCATTTAACATTGTAAGGACCTATCTGGGTGGTTGTACAATAAAAAAATCGTATACCATCGCATTGTATGGCATACAATTTTTTATTGTACAACATCGCATCGTATCGTATCGCATCGCATACCATATTTAGTCTTATGGTATACAATGCGATGGGCGCCGTGCTAGGAAACAAGTACCGAAATTTTATCGTTCAGCAGATTTATTATTATGTATGATTTTAACTATTTCCACCATAGGTGGCTGAATACCTCTATTCCCCCCTTATGTTAATATATATGTATAGTGTTAATTGTTAATGCTGTATTATTGAACCAATGGGCCTAATTCAGACCTGATCGCAAAACCATGTGCGCTGCAGGTGGAGCTGATGTAATATGTGCAGAGAGAATTAGATATGGGTGGGGTGTGTTGAAACTGAAATCTACATTGCATTTGAAAAATAAAGCATCCAGTATTTACCCTGCACAGAAACAAAATAACTCAGTCAAATGTCTCAGAACATGTTACATCTGCCCCACCTGCAGTGCAGCATGGTTTTGCCCATTTTGAAAACAAATGTGTCCTGCGATCAGGTCTGAATTAGGCCCAATATTACAAATGTAGCCTTTCATATTTACTAAATGCTAGTGATATCTCTGAGGTAAATATGCACATGCAGGTGATAGGATCCTCATACTTCTATGTCATTTCTACTTTTTAGCAAATTAATAGTCTTCATTCTTAAAAATAGCAGTCCCCACGGCTGGCTGTTTCCACCATACACTCCATATGCAGTGACAATCTTGTATGATAGTTCTACACGGCTCATACTTCGACGTTAAGCCTTTGAGTGCCAAGGAAATTTTGTCAAAATAGGTGTCAAAATTGGCAAGCAAACATTTTTATTCATCATAATGACCTGTAATGTTTACCTTACAGCATATAGGAAATATAACCTTTTTTTCACACAATTTTTATTTGAATTTATATAACAAATGTGATAGATTTCAGAAATTGGTTTCAACACCCACTGTGTCCCTCTTTGTGGCGGCACGGACACCACAATTTAATGCATTCAATTATAATAATACATAACACCCTGTATTTTTGTTCAATGAAACTGAAAACGCCCAATTATGTTTTTGCACATTGCAGTAGTAACAAAGTTAGAAGATTTGCATAATAAATTTATGAGGTTGAATTATGAGTTTTCTACATTATAGGCAAGTTCTTTATGGGTTGGCACTTATCCAGACAAACACTTATTAACCTGTTATTATAAGACATTTGACACAGCATGGGGTCAGAAGAGAACCACATGGAAAATTGTGCTGTAATAGCCCCCGCTGTGGCTTGGAGGTGCTGTGTGGCTTGTTGGTGCCAGGAGTCTGTGGGGATTATTGTTACGCCATTGCCTGGTGCTGAAGATACTTGTCTGCAGGCCCATTACACCTGCTATATTGAAGAATGTCCCTCCCAAAATGGAAGCCTCAGAGAAGAATGTTATCAAAGTTGCTAGAGAAGGCAATGGCCATTTTGAAAGAGACATTTTAATGGGGGCTCATAGGACAGACCTGCGACGGTGGCAGTGGAGGAGTGGAATCCCCTGACAGCTAGCAGGACTTCTGAGAATGGGAATTAGGACATGAGAAATGTGTGACAGGACCGCATATCCACGGTGAGGGCGGCCAAGAGGGGGATTCCCTGACAACGAGCAGATACAGATGTGTCCACATCCACCTAGCCTCATTTCATGTTACACAGTGGTCCTTTATCCAGCACTAGCAATAGGCTCCTTTCATATATAGCAATTAGCTGAGTAGGTAAAAGGGTAGCAAATGCAGGTGGGCTTTATATTACAGTCACTCTATCCAGCTTTAGCAATAGGCCCTTTAATATATGTAGCAGGTAACAAAAGCTGTTTGGATTTAAATTACAGTCAATTTAATCAGAAATAGCACTCATATGAGCAGGTGAGTATGTACTACTCTATTAGATAGCGCTATTCTCTTCTGAACCCGCGTTCTTTTCTCCCCAGATCCAGACGACTCAAGGAACAGATATTCAAGGTCGGTAAGTATTTCTTTATTTGTAGGTTCTTTCTCTCTTGTACATATATTGTAGAAACACCACTGCGGCCTGTTCTTTATAATATTATGCAGGATTCAGGATTCAGGTCAGACTCAGAGCCAAGGAACTTAGTGATCGTCTATCAGAAAGAGGCTATAGCAAAAGGAGCATCAAACAAGCTTTTAACGAAGCCAAAACCTATGACAGGGAACGACTCCTAATACCACGACAGAAGGATAATACCATCTCCAATGAACCTGTGAGATTCATTGGAACCTACTGTAAAGAGTGGCAATCCATTCAGAGCATTCTCAATAACCATCTAGCAGTGCTAAGAACTGATCAAGATCTGGCTACCACACTTGGGGATAGAGTCCAGATGAGTTGGCGCAGGAGTCGCAACCTTCGAGATACCCTGGTCCATAGCCATCTTGATAAACTAACTAAGCATCCATCCCAGAGATTGGGATCCTATAAATGTGGATCTTGCAAAGCATGCACATTTATGGTTACAAAACAACAATACATTGATAAATACAAACATACCTGGAAGATCAAAGAGTACATCACCTGCGACACGGCAGGCATCATTTACAACTTAGAATGTCCTTGTGGAAAGACATACATAGGGAAGACGATCAGGCCCCTCAAAAAGAGAGTACTGGAACATATCTCCAGCATTAAGAACGCAGAGAAAGATAGACAGGCCATGAAAATGCTCACCCCAGTTGCACGCCATTTCCTGAAATACCACCAGAGTAAAGTAACTGGTCTGAAAGTATTTGGTATGATGAGGGTCAACATGGGTATCAGAAGAGGGGACTTGGACTCCGAATTGTTGAGACAAGAAACCAGATTAATCTTCATGATGGGCACCATGTCACCAATAGGCCTCAATGAGGAAAACAGCTACGCTGCGTTTCTATAGATACTCCTCCAACATGACCATCATTTTTTCTCTATATATTATTTCTCTCATCATATGTGAACAACTTGAACCACAGGCCGATATCAATACATCACTCATACCTGTGTCAAACTTGTGAATAATTCGAACCACAGGGTGATACCAACATATCACATATACCTGTGTCAAACTTGGGCATACTCTCTTCCCTTTTTTCTTTCCAAGTATTAGGCGAAAATATGAAATATATTAGGGTCATTAATACACTATGAATTCTCACGTCACCTAGTGATTGATATTATTATTATATTTCTCTTCAGTCCTGATTCTCTTCTTGTTTTATCACATATGGACATTACCCAGTACGAATATTCCAATACCCGGTACCAATAATAATATTTTGGTACTTATCACTACCTTTGTGGGGTTACCAATATGGATGACCTGACACCTTCATTTTGTACTATGTATATTTATGACTAGTTTAAAAGATTTCTAGTAATTTCTTCCCTCCAATTTATATTTAATTTTTTTTTTTACCATTATTCACATATTTCTCTTTTTCTATATACCTTCTATACTCTTCACTCTATTTCCTTTTTATTCAGATTACTAATTGTCTGAGTATTTTTTTGCATGCCACTATACTCCTCTGCCACGAGTGTGTGATTCCGTTTAGATTTCACCGAATTTTTGTCACCTTTTAACCCCTTCCTGACAGAGCCAGTTTTTGCGTTCCTGACAGAGCCCTTTTTTTCAAATCTGACATGTCTCACTTAAGTGGGGATAACTTTTTTTTGCTTTTACTTATCCCAGTGATTTTGAGATTGTTTTTTCGTGACACATTGTACTTCAAATTAGTGGTAAATTTGGGTCGATACAGTCTGTGTTTTTTTGTGAAAAATACCAAAATGTCGTGAAAAAATGGAAAATTTTGCAATTTGCAAAATGTTAAATTTTCTGCTTGTGAGACAAATAATCATACCACTCAAAATAGTTAATAACTAACATAGACCATATGTCTACTTTATGTTTCCATCATTATTTCAACTTCCTTTTAATTTTTTTGGACACTAGGAGGCTTACAATATGAATAGCAAATTCTCAAATTTTCAAGAAAATTTCAAACACTGATTTTTTTAGGGACCAGTTCAGTTCTGATGTGACTTTGAGGGACTTGTATGTGAGACACCCCCATAAATGATACCATTTCAAAAACTGCACCCCTCACAGTATTCAAAACAGCATTTTGGAAGTTTGTTAACCCTTTAGGTGTTTCACAGGAATTAAAACAAAGTGTAGGTGAAATTTCAAAATTTCATTTTTTTTGCAGATTTGCAATTTTAATACATTTTTCTAAGGAACACAGTACATTTTACTAGAGAAATGTGACTAAAAATTGATTCCCCTAATTCTTTTGTTTTCATAAATATCCTATATGTGGCCCTAGTGTGCACATTGACCAAACCACAGGCTTCATAATAGAAGGAGCACCTACTTGATTTTGGAGCCTCCTTTTTATGAGATTATTTTTTAGGCACCATGTAGGTTTCTAGGCACCATAAGATGCTAAAAGTTAGGAACCCCCCCACAAGTGACCCCATTTTGCAAACTACACCCCTCAGGGAATTCATCTAGGGGTATAGTGTACATTTCAAACCCCCAGGGGTTTCACCAATTGTGGTACAACTGGGCAGTGAAAATGAAAAATTATTTTTTTTACACAAAAATGCAGTTCTGGCTCCAAATTTGTCATTTTCAGAAGGTATGAAGGAGACAAAGCACCCCAAAATCTGTGCCCCAATTTCTCCCGAGTACGGCAATGCCTCACATGTGACCAAAAAATACCATTTGGGTGCATGGCAGGACTCAGAAGGGAAGGAGTGATTTTTGGATTTTGCAGCTCAGATTCTGGTGGAATTTTGGTGGGTGCTATGTCGCATTAGCAAGACCCCCCAAGCACCAATACAGTGGAACCCCCCCACAAGTGACCCCATTTTGCAAACTACACCCCTCAGGGAATTCATCTAGGGGTATAGTGTACATTTCAAACCCCCAGGGGTTTCACCAATTTTGATACAAGTGGGCAGTGAAAATGAAAAATTACATTTTTTTACACAAAAATGCAGTTCTGGCTCAAAATTTTTCATTTTCAGAAGGTATGAAGGAGAAAAAGCACCCCAAAATCTGTGCCCCAATTTCTCCCGAGTACGGCAATGCCTCACATGTGACCAAAAAATACCAGTTGGGTGCATGGCAGGACTCAGAAGGGAAGGAGTGATTTTTGGATTTTGCAGCACAGATTTTGGTGGAATGAATGGTGGGTGCTATGTTGCACCAATACAGTGGAACCCCCCCACAAGTCACCCCATTTTGCAAAGTACACCCCTCAGGGAATTCATCTAGGGGTATAGTGTACATTTCAAACCCCCAGGGGTTTCACCAATTTTGATACAAGTGGGCAGTGAAAATGAAAAATTACATTTTTTTACACAAAAATGCAGTTCTGGCTCAAAATTTTTCATTTTCAGAAGGTATGAAGGAGAAAAAGCACCCCAAAATCTGTGCCCCAATTTCTCCCGAGTACGGCAATGCCTCACATGTGACCAAAAAATACCATTTGGGTGCATGGCAGGACTCAGAAGGGAAGGAGTGATTTTTGGATTTTGCAGCTCAGATTCTGGTGGAATTTTGGTGGGTGCTATGTCGCATTAGCAAGACCCCCCAAGCACCAATACAGTGGAACCCCCCACAAGTGACCCCATTTTGCAAACTACACCCCTCAGGGAATTCATCTAGGGGTATAGTGTACATTTCAAACCCCCAGGGGTTTCACCAATTTTGATACAACTGGGCAGTGAAAATGAAAAATTACATTTTTTTACACAAAAATGCAGTTCTGGCTCAAAATTTTTCATTTTCAGAAGGTATGAAGGAGAAAAAGCACCCCAAAATCTGTGCCCCAATTTCTCCCGAGTACGGCAATGCCTCACATGTGACCAAAAAATACCAGTTGGGTGCATGGCAGGACTCAGAAGTGAAGGAGTGATTTTTGGATTTTGCAGCACAGATTTTGGTGGAATGAATGGTGGGTGCTATGTTGCACCAATACAGTGGAACCCCCCCACAAGTCACCCCATTTTGCAAAGTACACCCCTCAGGGAATTCATCTAGGGGTATAGTGTACATTTCAAACCCCCAGGGGTTTCACCAATTTTGATACAAGTGGGCAGTGAAAATGAAAAATTACATTTTTTTACACAAAAATGCAGTTCTGGCTCAAAATTTTTCATTTTCAGAAGGTATGAAGGAGAAAAAGCACCCCAAAATCTGTGCCCCAATTTCTCCCGAGTACGGCAATGCCTCACATGTGACCAAAAAATACCATTTGGGTGCATGGCAGGACTCAGAAGGGAAGGAGTGATTTTTGGATTTTGCAGCTCAGATTCTGGTGGAATTTTGGTGGGTGCTATGTCGCATTAGCAAGACCCCCCAAGCACCAATACAGTGGAACCCCCCCCACAAGTGACCCCATTTTGCAAACTACACCCCTCAGGGAATTCATCTAGGGGTATAGTGTACATTTCAAACCCCCAGGGGTTTCACCAATTTTGATACAAGTGGGCAGTGAAAATGAAAAATTACATTTTTTTACACAAAAATGCAGTTCTGGCTCAAAATTTTTCATTTTCAGAAGGTATGAAGGAGAAAAAGCACCCCAAAATCTGTGCCCCAATTTCTCCCGAGTACGGCAATGCCTCACATGTGACCAAAAAATACCAGTTGGGTGCATGGCAGGACTCAGAAGGGAAGGAGTGATTTTTGGATTTTGCAGCACAGATTTTGGTGGAATGAATGGTGGGTGCTATGTTGCACCAATACAGTGGAACCCCCCCACAAGTCACCCCATTTTGCAAAGTACACCCCTCAGGGAATTCATCTAGGGGTATAGTGTACATTTCAAACCCCCAGGGGTTTCACCAATTTTGATACAAGTGGGCAGTGAAAATGAAAAATTACATTTTTTTACACAAAAATGCAGTTCTGGCTCAAAATTTTTCATTTTCAGAAGGTATGAAGGAGAAAAAGCACCCCAAAATATGTGCCCCAATTTCTCCCGAGTACGGCAATGCCTCACATGTGACCAAAAAATACCAGTTGGGTGCATGGCAGGACTCAGAAGGGAAGGAGTGATTTTTGGATTTTGCAGCTCAGATTCTGGTGGAATTTTGGTGGGTGCTATGTCGCATTAGCAAGACCCCCCAAGCACCAATACAGTGGAACCCCCCCACAAGTGACCCCATTTTGCAAACTACACCCCTCAGGGAATTCATCTAGGGGTATAGTGTACATTTCAAACCCCCAGGGGTTTCACCAATTTTGATACAAGTGGGCAGTGAAAATGAAAAATTACATTTTTTACACAAAAATGCAGTTCTGGCTCAAAATTTTTCATTTTCAGAAGGTATGAAGGAGAAAAAGCACCCCAAAATCTGTGCCCCAATTTCTCCCGAGTACGGCAATGCCTCACATGTGACCAAAAAATACCATTTGGGTGCATGGCAGGACTCAGAAGGGAAGGAGTGATTTTTGGATTTTGCAGCTCAGATTCTGGTGGAATTTTGGTGGGTGCTATGTCGCATTTGCAAGACCCCCCAAGCACCAATACAGTGGAACCCCCCCACAAGTGACCCCATTTTGCAAACTACACCCCTCAGGGAATTCATCTAGGGGTATAGTGTACATTTCAAACCCCCAGGGGTTTCACCAATTTTGATACAACTGGGCAGTGAAAATGAAAAATTACATTTTTTTACACAAAAATGCAGTTCTGGCTCAAAATTTTTCATTTTCAGAAGGTATGAAGGAGAAAAAGCACCCCAAAATCTGTGCCCCAATTTCTCCCGAGTACGGCAATGCCTCACATGTGACCAAAAAATACCAGTTGGGTGCATGGCAGGACTCAGAAGGGAAGGAGTGATTTTTGGATTTTGCAGCACAGATTTTGGTGGAATGAATGGTGGGTGCTATGTTGCACCAATACAGTGGAACCCCCCCACAAGTCACCCCATTTTGCAAAGTACACCCCTCAGGGAATTCATCTAGGGGTATAGTGTACATTTCAAACCCCCAGGGGTTTCACCAATTTTGATACAAGTGGGCAGTGAAAATGAAAAATTACATTTTTTTACACAAAATTCAGTTCTGGCTCAAAATTTTTCATTTTCAGAAGGAATGAAGGAGACAAAGCACCCCAAAATCTGTGCCCCAATTTCTCCCGAGTACGGCAATGCCTCATGTGTGACCAAAAAGTGGCAGGACTCAGAAGGGAAGGAGTGATATTTGGATTTTGCAGCACAAATTCTGGTGGAATGATGGTGGGTGCTATGTCGCATTAGCAAGACCCCCAAAGCACCAATACAGTGGAACCCCCCCACAAGTGACCCCATTTTGCAAACTACACCCCTCAGGGAATTCATCTAGGGGTATAGTGTACATTTCAAACCCCCAGGGGTTTCACCAATTTTGATACAAGTGGGCAGTGAAAATGAAAAATTAAATTTTTTTACACAAAAATGCAGTTCTGGCTCAAAATTTTTCATTTTCAGAAGGTATGAAGGAGAAAAAGCACCCCAAAATCTGTGCCCCAATTTCTCCCGAGTACGGCAATGCCTCACATGTGACCAAAAAATACCATTTGGGTGCATGGCAGGACTCAGAAGGGAAGGAGTGATTTTGGGATTTTGCGGCTCAGATTCTGGTGGAATGAATGGTGGGTGCTATGTGGCATTAGCAAGACCCCCGAAGAACGGTGAAATTATGAACCTAATAATCCATAGATGTGTGGTATATTTTAAAACACTCCTTTATACATAGGCCGGGTTTGTCGGGGCAAGTGTCACACTGGAAAATAGTTTGCTTTCTTATTCCCTTTTTATAGCAAACTTTGCACCTTTTTTGTGTCCTGCCCTTTTTTCCAGTGGAGGGGATTTTATCAGGAAAATGCTGCCCTGGTACAATACGGGGGCCAGTACTAGAAGTACTGGGGCCCTCTGCCTGCTGGTTCCCAAATATTAGGCCCTTTATGACTTCCTCTTGAAAGTGCATAAATGTCCCCCTCTGGCCGGTAGAACGGAATAGCACGTAAGCGTTATACAGTGCCATCTGGATGATATACACGGCCAGCTTCTTGTACCAGATTTTTGTTTTCCGCAGGGCACTGTACGGCTTCAGTACCTGATCTGAAAGATCCACTCCGCCCATGTACCTATTGTAATCCAGGATACAATTAGGTTTTGAGGTGTGGGTACTGGTACCTCGTACAGGGACGGAGGTGGTACTGTCTCCGTGAATTGTTGTCAGTATAAGGACATCCCTCTTGTCCTTATATTTGACCAACAACATATTTTCGGTGCATATTCCCCTGCTTTCACCTCTTCTCATTACTTGGGCAATGTGCGTTTTTGGGAGGCCTCTTTGGTTCTTGCGCACAGTACCGCAAGCTGCTGTACCTCTTGAACCAAGGGCCTTAAACAGGGGGATGCTGGTGTAAAAGTTATCCACATAGAGGTGATAACCTTTATCCAGGAAGGGGTGCACTAAATCCCAGACAATTTTTCCACTAACACCTACGAGGGAGGGGGGGCATTCTGGCGGTTCAATTCTTGAATCCTTCCCTTCATATACCCTAAAC
The DNA here is from genome assembly GCF_055691185.1 of Crinia signifera. Classification (NCBI taxonomy): domain Eukaryota; kingdom Metazoa; phylum Chordata; class Amphibia; order Anura; family Myobatrachidae; genus Crinia; species Crinia signifera. Next base: position 74,292,941 of record NC_139218.1, on the reverse strand, counting down.
CTGTGAGTGTACCCTGAGGTGCTTTCACACAGCTTATACATTTTTATGCCATACCTTGCCCTCTTACTGGGAAGGTACTGGCGGAATTTAACCCTTCCTTTAAAATGTATAAGGGACTCGTCTATGCAAATGAATTTATCTGGGATGTACATGTCTTCAAATTTGGCACTGAAATGATCAATGACCGGCCTGACTTTGAATAGCCGGTCAAAGGTGGGATCATCTCTGGGTGGGCACTGTGCATTATCGTTGTAATGCAAAAATTTAAGGATCGTCTCAAATCGAGCCCGGGGCATGGCCATACGGTAAAATGGGGTGCTGTACAGAACATCTGTACTCCAATATTGCCTAATTTCTGGCTTTTTTACTATGCCCATATGAAACACCAGACCCCAAAACGTCATCATCTCTACTGCATCTACAGGGGTCCACCTAGCAAATGATGACGTGGGGTTTTGAGCAATAAACTGCTGGGCATATAAATTAGTTTGGTCCACCATTAAATTTATAAAATCATCAGAGAAAAATAATTTAAAAAAAATCAATTTCTCTGAGACCTGTGGAATCAAATTGGATTCCTGGCATGGCCAAAAACTCAGGAACCTGGGGCTCAAAATTGTCTGGTGGTGGGGTCCATACGAGATCAATTATTGGGGGGGGGGTCTCAGCTGCTCTACGGGGGCGTCTTTGAGGGGGTCCCTCATCACCAGAGGAGGAAGAGGAGCTTAAGGCGAATCCTTCAAATTCCCCGCTTGCATCACTGGCTGTGTCAGAGTCAGAAGCAAGCATGGCATATGCCTCCTCCGCTGAATACATTCTTCTGGATGACTGGGATGACATTTGGGATGACATTTGGGATGCCATTTTTATTTTTGTGTTACTGGTAGTGAAATGTTTCAACACGTGTATAGTGTAGGGGGGGGTACAAACTTTATTTCAACCCGGGGGGTATGTAGTGTGTAGTGTGTATGTAGTGCAGAAAAAAAAAATACTTTATACAAAAAAAAAAATTGAAGGGGTTAAAAAAAAAAAAAATTGAAGGGGTTAAAAAAAAAATTGAAGGGGTTAAAAAAAAAAATTGAAGGGGTTAAAAAAAAAAAAAAAGGTCCTGCGCCAAAAATTGAGCACAGATGTTGGTCAGTAACGTCCGTCACTGAACAGCGCTCAAAGGCAACAGGAATTTGATCAAAAAAAAAAAAAAAATAGATCAACCCTGTGCCGAAAAAGATGATCAGTGATGTACGTCACTGATCAGCGCACAGCGGCCACAGGACACCCACAAAATCACAGTGTGTGTAAAAAAAAAATTAAAAAAAGACCCCACAGCACACACAAAAAAAAAAAGGTGATCAGTGATGCGACACTGATTACCAGTGAGGGGCAGCAGGTGCACAACCTTTGGTGCAACTGACAGTGCAACTGGCAGGTATATATAAAAAAAAAAAACCTCTGCACCCCCAAAAAGTTGCTGATCACCTCAGATATAGTGATCAGCACAAAAGGCGGGGGCAGCAGACACAAATTTAGCACTCTCTATCACTCTCTGTCACTATCTCTCTCTATCTCTCTATCTCTCACTATCTAACACTCTATGACACTGCAGCAGCAGCAGTGACAGGTATATATATATATAAAAAAAAACCTGCGCCCCCAAAAAGTTGCTGATCAGTTAATTTATACTGATCAGCACAAAAGGGGGGGCAGCAGTCAGTTATATAAAAAATATATAGCACAATCTGTCACTATCTCTATCTCTCTCTCTCTCTATCTCTCTCTATCTCTCGCTATCTCTCTATCTATAACTATCACACTGCAGCAGCACAAAATATAGCACTCTCTGTCACTAGGCCTCTCTATCTCTCTCTCTCTATCTCTCTCTATATCTCTCTATCTCTCTCTATCTCTCTCTATCTCTCTCTATCTCTCTCTCTATAACTATATCACACTGCAGCAGCACAAAATATAGCACTCTCTGACACTATCTCTCTCTATCTCTCTCTATCTAACTAACGCTATTACACTGCAGCAGCACAAGTTCACAACACAGGAAGTCACAAGTAACAGGATCCAGGAAGCATCCAGCACACTACAAGCAGTGATGAAGCAGGCAAGATATTTGCAAGGATCAGGTAAGTATTTGGCAAGGTTCAGGTCAGTATACTGCGGCAGCTAGGCACGGTGACCGCACTGCATGCAATTCCAGACCGGAATGGCGTCTGCAGTGCAGTCACCGTTAGTTTAAACCCCCCTCCATGGCTGTGATTGGTCCGTCGGTCCGACGGACCAATCACGGCCTTTGGGGGCGGGCGGGGTGAGGTGGGGTGACACCAGTGTCACCCTTACACCCCGCGGTGATTGGTGCTGTACTTTACAGCACCAATCACCTCCGATCGCGTGTCACCGGCGAACGTTATTCGCCGGTGACACAGAAAACGCTGTAATTGGCTGTTCACACTGAACAGCCAATCACAGCGATCGCCGACGGGGGGGCGGCATCGCAGCCCCCCCTGGGCATGCACGGACATGTCTGCTGTCAGGGACAGCAGACATGTTGAAACTGTCACCGCGTCTATAGACGCGGTGACAGTTAAATGCCATGACGTACATTTACGCCATGTGTCGGGAAGTACTTCCCGACCATGACGTAAATGTACGTCAATTGTCGGGAAGGGGTTAATGCTCAGATAAGTATCAGCTATTAGCATATTTTTAATTTTCACACTAATATCTTAATACACCATTAGTATTCATATGTTCTCATTTCACCAGCTAACTGTACACCTAGATATTTTAATTCTGATCACCCATGGAGCTTACTTCTGTTACAAGAAGTCTATTTCCGGGGTTATAACACACATTTTCACTTAGTCACCAATATCTGTGCTCCCCACACATTAGAGAAGAATTATGCCCTGAATGATAAACATACGCAGTAATTTCTGGACACTAGTCATTAATACTCTGACACTCAACTCTTCTATCCCCACGAGTAATATACTATCAGATATATTGTTACCAGCAAATATCAATATCCCGAACCACAAGTGTAATCCTGGATATACGATGCACAACGATCGCCATGGTAACCAGATGCCAAAGGACGCTATGCGATAGGACCATCATGGCCACGTGACACATCACTACTAGGTTACTGTGTCAACAACGGAACACCCGATGTCACACTGAACGGACCACATATTATTGGTCCAGAACGCACTTACGTCACGTGTGCGCCAGCGCCACCATGTAAACCAACGTGGTTACCATGGCAACGACGCTAGACGCAACATCATGGTAGAGATATGTCATGAATGCGCCCGCTTCCACACGCTGTGACACAGCGTTACCATAGTAGCGAGGCACAACATTCACGCTCATAGGATACCGCCTAGGGGTCCGCCGTATACTGGGCTCCTGATTGGACTCCATTTTTCCCGCCAAGTCTGCGGGGGCACGCCGCAATACACACACTGCTATTGGATGTACACATATCATTAAGGGTATTTAAACCCTGCTTATGCTCAGACGGGTTGGCCCTGAGGAAGCTAAAATCTGCGAAGCGCGTGCCGGCTAGCGGTGTGCAGGCAGATGTTTGCACCTGTTTATTATTTTTCTTACTAATGTTTAATAATTATTGAACAGTGTTTTTGCCGCTACAGCCCTTTTAAGGGCATTCACTCTAACCAGATACGGTCCATTTGGAGGCGACTCCTTTGGACCAGCACAGTGAATCAGAGGTAGCACCGCATTACCTATTAGGTCTTTATACCAAGCATAGTTTATAATCTATGGAACATCTCTCCCTGATTAGTGCATTACCCTGATCTATCATACTATATATTTATTGTTTCTGAGTGATCAAGCTTGGGATTCTCCTGTTGGAGATAGAGTGAATTCTCACCCATACACTGTTAATACTAGAAAGTGTATGTCTATCCCAGTTCTGTTTATCACCAGTATACAAAAATATCTCTAAGTGATCCAGACTTGGACTCTCCTGTTGGAGATAGAGTGAATTTTCACCCATACACTGTGAGATACTATAAAGTGTATGCCATCCAATGTCTGTCACGAGTATGATTACACACATATGATCTTATCTAAAGTGACCCAGACTATGGTTCTCCTGTTGGAGACAGAGGAAAATTTATTTTCACCCATACGTTGTGAATTACATGAGTATATGTCAATCCACAGTCTGTTCGTCACTGAATAAAGATACACATTGTGCTTTGACTGGTATAAGTGAAATAGCGGAATAAAGAGCAATAATCCCGAGAGGTCATACCCGCTCTTATCTATACTTACCTGATTTTTTGGTGTAATATAACCCATTTAATCACGAATACACACTGTTCTAAAGTTGAAATCAGTATACTCTACAGGTTTCATCACAAACATCTGCCTGCCACCTTAGTTTTAAAAAAGTGTCATCCCACCCCTTTTCTTTGTTATTATATGTATTTTTTATCTCGCAGTTCTTAAATGAAACACAATAAAAGTTAAATTTTAGAAATCTTTATTGGTGCACCGATATAGGACATTCTTTCTCTTTTTTGCTCTTGTCTAAACCCTTGTGTCCGAGGTTGCACACCCCCAACTGGAATACTAAATATTTCAGACTATATCCTAAATTTTGAGGGGGTCCTCCTAATGTTTACTATTGTCTTGTGCGACCTACCCAAAACCGCCCTATCCTTTCAGTAGTGAAGTAAACTCACTTTCTTGAAGGTCAGCACAGACTGTATATGCATGAGAAAAACTTTTTCCAATTCTTTATCTCGTTATCTGGTATTAGTATCACCAGTGTAAGATACTGCACAACCCGACTGAGCATAACGGGGCATCCTATTCCCTAGATTCTTATTATTAGTATAAAAATGTCAAATCCTGATAATAGCAGTGGTCCAACCCCCACTTTCAGTCTAAGCCAAGAGCTAAATAATAGACAACTTAATCTCCAGAAATGTATGGAATCCTTACTGGAGAAAGATATCTCACACATCAATACATCTGGAGAAGATTGTCTCAATGACCTACATCAATTAAAGTTTGCGTTAATCAAACAGTCCAAAACTTTTTGGAATAAAATGACCTTTGAAAGTTACCTAAAGCAGAGAATAACACCAAGAGGGCTACGACCCCGGGTCTTTCCATCATTTGAACTGGCCAACGAGACATTAAAAAATGAATGGGAAAAAACTTTAACTCACTGCTCTTTCGAACTGATAGGTATTCTCATCAAACACGATGAAATTGTATTAGAAAAGCATAACTCAGATATTGCTAAACTCAGCAATAAACTGAAAGAATACGAAGGACTGGACAAATTTCAGAAGACATATCACAAATTTAAACTTGAGATCGAAGGGATGGAGAAGGAGATCATAAGTAGGAAGAAGAATGAGCTACAGAGAGATAGGGATGACTTTTCATCAAAAAGGGTGTATAGGTGGCACACGCATAATAATAGAAAGACACCCTCATCCAACCCTCTAAATGTCAGTAGCACTGATCTTGACTCTTCCGACAATGACTCCAACCCTAGCACCTCTACCTCCAACTCCCGTAGGCCTTTTTTAGGGGTGAGCCCCCGGGACACCAGGGAACATTTAGGGTGGGATACAGCAGGACAAGGAGGGGGGAGAAGAAGGAAAAGACCAGTGAGAGAATGGCGAGAAGATCTGAGGGAACACCAGAGGTACCGGAATTAACAACATCCAACCCGGACTCCCTTAAGATCATTAACTTGTCAGACCATGTTCTCACTAACCTGCAAATTCAGGTATTACAAAAAGGCCTGTCTTTCTCCCCTACTACCTCCTTTAACAGATTCGAGATTGAAAAAGACTTGAATTTGTTTGCCCGCAAGCTACTTATCAAAAAATTCTTTTGCAAAAAAGACGATCAAGACCCTACTGTGAAACTTCCACCTAATGTTTCCCCTGGCCCCAGGCCCCTTTGGGACGAGGAAGAAATACAGGCGTTAGCCGATCTCGAGAGCCTACGAGGAGATTTTCCCTCAGATCTCCCTAATTTTCCCCCAAATCCCGATACCAACAGACAACTGGGAACTCTGAAAAAGAAATCCAAATTTTATCCTCACTTTCAAGTTTGTCCAGTAGTAAAAACCTATGTCGACCTGGTCAGCCAAGATCTTGACCATCTCGAAAGTAACAAACATGTTCTCCAGTTTGAGGACAACCTCAGTAAACAGGAGAGAGAGGCGTTAAGAGTAATTAAGAGCTGGGAAGACACCATTGTCAAACCGTCTGACAAAGGCGGCAATGTGGTCCTTTGGTCACGGACACTTTATGTAAAGGAGTTAGACAAACAACTGGGTGATCGGAATTGTTACAAAAAACTTACTTTTAATCCGACCCAAGACTACTTATCCATCTACTCCAAAATTGTGGAGGAAGCCGCACACTTGGGTACAATCACCAAATCCCAAGCAGACTTCCTAAGGGTCAAAGACGTCAGAATACCTACCCTATATCTGTTGCCCAAGGTCCATAAAAATGACACTACACTGCCTGGGAGACCCATAGTGTCCGGCATTGGTGGCCTCACTGAAAAGGCCAGCCAATTTGTCGACACGTATTTGAGAGAGCATGTCCTGACACTACCATCATATGTCAGGGACACTATGGAGGTACTCACTAAACTCCAGGATGTCATTTTGAGCAAAAACTCTTGGATCATCACATGTGATGTGGAAAGCCTCTACACTAGTATTCACCATCAGTACGGTGTAGAGGCTGTTAAATACTTCCTCCACATGGGCACAGAAAACGACTTCAGCAACTTTCTCATTCAACTGTTAAGATTCGTATTAACTAAGAACTATTTTGTTTGTAATGAGGGCTTCTACCTCCAGGTACGGGGGACTGCGATGGGTAGCACTTGTGCCCCCACGTACGCGAACCTGTACCTGGGGTGGTGGGAGCGAGAAGTCGTCTTTACTGAAGCCAATGAAAAATATACAGATCATATATTATTATGGCTCAGGTATATAGACGATCTCCTGATCCTATGGGAGGGAGATAAAGCTCTTTTCATTGAAATGATCAACATGCTCAATCAGAATCCTCTCAATTTACACCTAACCTATGAGATCAGTCAAAAGGAGGTCAACTACCTGGACCTCCACATTACCATCAAAGAGGATGGATCCCTCCACACTGACCTATATAGGAAACCTACGTCGACCAACTCCCTGTTACACAATTCAAGTTCCCACTTCCCCCCAGTCATCAGGGGACTCCCTAAGGGAGAATTCCTAAGAATCAAATGAAATTGTTCAGATGAGAATACCTACAGACTCAGAGCCAAGGAACTTAGTGATCGTCTATCAGAAAGAGGCTATAGCAAAAGGAGCATCAAACGAGCTTTTAACGAAGCCAAAACCTATGACAGGGAACGACTCCTAATACCACGACAGAAGGATAATACCATCTCCAATGAACCTGTGAGATTCATTGGAACCTACTGTAAAGAGTGGCAATCCATTCAGAGCATTCTCAATAACCATCTAGCAGTGCTAAGAACTGATCAAGATCTGGCTACCACACTTGGGGATAGAGTCCAGATGAGTTGGCGCAGGAGTCGCAACCTTCGAGATACCCTGGTCCATAGCCATCTTGATAAACTAACTAAGCATCCATCCCGGAGATTGGGATCCTATAAATGTGGATCTTGCAAAGCATGCACATTTATGGTTACAAAACAACAATACATTGATAAATACAAACATACCTGGAAGATCAAAGAGTACATCACCTGCGACACGGCAGGCATCATTTACAACTTAGAATGTCCTTGTGGAAAGACATACATAGGGAAGACGATCAGGCCCCTCAAAAAGAGAGTACTGGAACATATCTCCAGCATTAAGAACGCAGAGAAAGATAGACAGGCCATGAAAATGCTCACCCCAGTTGCACGCCATTTCCTGAAATACCACCAGAGTAAAGTAACTGGTCTGAAAGTATTTGGTATGATGAGGGTCAACATGGGTATCAGAAGAGGGGACTTGGACTCCGAATTGTTGAGACAAGAAACCAGATTAATCTTCATGATGGGCACCATGTCACCAATAGGCCTCAATGAGGAAAACAGCTACGCTGCGTTTCTATAGATACTCCTCCAACATGACCATCATTTTTTCTCTATATATTATTTCTCTCATCATATGTGAACAACTTGAACCACAGGCCGATATCAATACATCACTCATACCTGTGTCAAACTTGTGAATAATTCGAACCACAGGGTGATACCAACATATCACATATACCTGTGTCAAACTTGGGCATACTCTCTTCCCTTTTTTCTTTCCAAGTATTAGGCGAAAATATGAAATATATTAGGGTCATTAATACACTATGAATTCTCACGTCACCTAGTGATTGATATTATTATTATATTTCTCTTCAGTCCTGATTCTCTTCTTGTTTTATCACATATGGACATTACCCAGTACGAATATTCCAATACCCGGTACCAATAATAATATTTTGGTACTTATCACTACCTTTGTGGGGTTACCAATATGGATGACCTGACACCTTCATTTTGTACTATGTATATTTATGACTAGTTTAAAAGATTTCTAGTAATTTCTTCCCTCCAATTTATATTTAATTTTTTTTTTTACCATTATTCACATATTTCTCTTTTTCTATATACCTTCTATTCTCTTCACTCTATTTCCTTTTTATTCAGATTACTAATTGTCTGAGTATTTTTTTGCATGCCACTATACTCCTCTGCCACGAGTGTGTGATTCCGTTTAGATTTCACCGAATTTTTGTCACCTTTTAATGCTCAGATAAGTATCAGCTATTAGCATATTTTTAATTTTCACACTAATATCTTAATACACCATTAGTATTCATATGTTCTCATTTCACCAGCTAACTGTACACCTAGATATTTTAATTCTGATCACCCATGGAGCTTACTTCTGTTACAAGAAGTCTATTTCCGGGGTTATAACACACATTTTCACTTAGTCACCAATATCTGTGCTCCCCACACATTAGAGAAGAATTATGCCCTGAATGATAAACATACGCAGTAATTTCTGGACACTAGTCATTAATACTCTGACACTCAACTCTTCTATCCCCACGAGTAATATACTATCAGATATATTGTTACCAGCAAATATCAATATCCCGAACCACAAGTGTAATCCTGGATATACGATGCACAACGATCGCCATGGTAACCAGATGCCAAAGGACGCTATGCGATAGGACCATCATGGCCACGTGACACATCACTACTAGGTTACTGTGTCAACAACGGAACACCCGATGTCACACTGAACGGACCACATATTATTGGTCCAGAACGCACTTACGTCACGTGTGCGCCAGCGCCACCATGTAAACCAACGTGGTTACCATGGCAACGACGCTAGACGCAACATCATGGTAGAGATATGTCATGAATGCGCCCGCTTCCACACGCTGTGACACAGCGTTACCATAGTAGCGAGGCACAACATTCACGCTCATAGGATACCGCCTAGGGGTCCGCCGTATACTGGGCTCCTGATTGGACTCCATTTTTCCCGCCAAGTCTGCGGGGGCACGCCGCAATACACACACTGCTATTGGATGTACACATATCATTAAGGGTATTTAAACCCTGCTTATGCTCAGACGGGTTGGCCCTGAGGAAGCTAAAATCTGCGAAGCGCGTGCCGGCTAGCGGTGTGCAGGCAGATGTTTGCACCTGTTTATTATTTTTCTTACTAATGTTTAATAATTATTGAACAGTGTTTTTGCCGCTACAGCCCTTTTAAGGGCATTCACTCTAACCAGATACGGTCCATTTGGAGGCGACTCCTTTGGACCAGCACAGTGAATCAGAGGTAGCACCGCATTACCTATTAGGTCTTTATACCAAGCATAGTTTATAATCTATGGAACATCTCTCCCTGATTAGTGCATTACCCTGATCTATCATACTATATATTTATTGTTTCTGAGTGATCAAGCTTGGGATTCTCCTGTTGGAGATAGAGTGAATTCTCACCCATACACTGTTAATACTAGAAAGTGTATGTCTATCCCAGTTCTGTTTATCACCAGTATACAAAAATATCTCTAAGTGATCCAGACTTGGACTCTCCTGTTGGAGATAGAGTGAATGTTCACCCATACACTGTGAGATACTATAAAGTGTATGCCATCCAATGTCTGTCACGAGTATGATTACACACATATGATCTTATCTAAAGTGACCCAGACTATGGTTCTCCTGTTGGAGACAGAGGAAAATTTATTTTCACCCATACGTTGTGAATTACATGAGTATATGTCAATCCACAGTCTGTTCGTCACTGAATAAAGATACACATTGTGCTTTGACTGGTATAAGTGAAATAGCGGAATAAAGAGCAATAATCCCGAGAGGTCATACCCGCTCTTATCTATACTTACCTGATTTTTTGGTGTAATATAACCCATTTAATCACGAATACACACTGTTCTAAAGTTGAAATCAGTATACTCTACAGGTTTCATCACAAACATCTGCCTGCCACCTTAGTTTTAAAAAAGTGTCATCCCACCCCTTTTCTTTGTTATTATATGTATTTTTTATCTCGCAGTTCTTAAATGAAACACAATAAAAGTTAAATTTTAGAAATCTTTATTGGTGCACCGATATAGGACATTCTTTCTCTTTTTTGCTCCTGTTCAGGTATTAAATATGCAGGTTAATCAAATATGCCTTCATGGCTAACAAGACATTGCAATGACATTCAAAAACAAATATGCAAGTCCAACAAAAATACTTTCAAGATTTTGTATAACTTTATGGTAAACACTGCGTGAGTATACTATTCCTATTATACGAGTGTACGCTTTCGTGTATACTAACTATACCTATTACCTATACACGTACCTTTCGTTTATGCTAACCACTGACTATTATCGCTAACAATATGATAACGCTACCTTCGTATATACAATAAATTCAACAAAGATTATCTCTACCTCTTCGCAGAGAGGCCTTCTACTATACGATAATATATTTAAACTATACTAATACACTAGGGTATAACGATTTATAAGAGCGCCCTGATGGGCAGACTATAGAATGGTGCTATTATAACAGTTTCTGTTTTGTTCACTGAGGGTATAGTCTAATGTTCCCTATACAAGCAACTTGTATGCGTGGTATTAATAACAAGGGAAGAGAAGAAAGACTGTTATGTACGTGACGCACTGTTAGGACACGAAAAATTAATAAAATGTAACCTTTAATTGTTTATTTTAAGATTTGCGACATATAAAAACAATTGCCAAGGAGGCAAAGAGGAAGAAACAAAGTGTTTTTAAAAAAGGGGATATAGATCCTCTCAAATTGAACCCCAATGTCCTGTTCCCAGTGTAATTGCTAGATTAGGTGCGTGTTGCTGTATATCTTACAGTGTGTACCCACTCATGAAATGAACAAATCTGTTACAATTTTCACTTAATTAAGTTACTTTTGTTTAATATTAGTTTATAACACAGATTGCTCCCAAGGACTGTGCAGATAAATTAGGACAGCAAAGTAAATATGTCTGTTTGGTCCTTTTAAACATCAAAAAAAGGGGGTTGCCGCCTAGTATCTGCACAGATATTGCGCAGTGTGTAGCACAGTCTTAAATAATAACAGACTACGGGGCCGGCTGGTAGTATACGTGCCTAAAGTGTACCCGTTAGATCTGATCAGGTGATGAAGCTGGTGACCAGACACACTTAGGAGGTTATTCTGATCGTAGCGGCCAAACGTGCGTACGTTCGCTATTAACGTACGCTATCCGTACGCGGCCGTTGGGGTTAAGTCCACCCACAACTCAGCCGCATACGTACGGCCAGAAACAACGGCAAAGGGGAGTGGCGTACAATTGAGCGTACGCCAACGTACACGGACGGGCCAGCCCTTACACTCCGACAACTGGCGTACAATTGAGCGTACGCCACCGTTTACGGACGTCTCTCGTCCGTCTTCCCACCGACTTCTTGCTGCTATCTGAGCGTACGCCAGCTTGCACGGACGGGTCCCTATTGTTTTCAATAGAAAACTCAGCTTATGTCACCGCTCGTGAGAGTGAGCGTACGTCCGTGTACGCTGGCATACTCTTCACATATATGGACCTGCAAATCTTGCCTTTCAACTATAATTATGAAAATTAATTAATTGATTGAATTAATTAATGTGCAAAATAGTGGGCATGGGCTTAAAACATTGCTGAAACATCCTTTGTAGGTGTTAGATGTGGTTTATGTTATTGTATCATAAATACAAAACATATGTTTGTATTAGAGTGAACACGTTGACACATGTCGACTTGTGTAGATTGAGTGTGCTACTGTGTAAAGTCTATGAAAGCACGTAGTGAATGTGTCTAACTGTTTAACAAATACCTACCTTAGCATATATAAGCAGGTCTTAAAAAGATTCTTACCTTAAATTAAACAAACCTTTAAATGTAGAGAAGTATAGAAAGATAAGCTTCCAATGTGTTTGAGTGCTGTGTGTGGCTTGCAGGTAGTGAAATCATGGTTTGGACTTAATAGACTGCAGCATTGGTTATTACATTCAGGTGTATGTGTTTGGTAGTAATCAGCGTAAATTAGCAAACCCAGGCGCACGCTGGCATGCGGTATCTGTAGGGGTGGTTTGAGATGGCGGTTGGCGGCCGCCTGTTTTGTGTCCGAAATGAACGGTGCTTTAGTCGATCGTGCGGTAGTAGCACCGCTCATTTTTGGTGCACACCCCCGTGTACGCCCATATTTACGCCCATTTTCCCTCATTATTTCGGCCGCTCCCCTCATCACGCCCCTATGCCGCCCCCAATGCCCGTACACTCGCGTATAGGCTTTTTCGCACGTAGAGACCCGTCCGTAAGCGTTGTTGAGTGTTCGCGCCTGCGCATTAGCGAATGTACGCATGCGCAGATCATAAAAAACCCCGGGACGTACGCGTACGGCCCGGCCGCACCAACCAGAATAAGGCCCTTAGTGTGTGAAATATCCCCATGTCCCCTTCCCCCATGAAATGTATTTTAATTGATGTATAGGGCGTTACAGTATCCACTCACAGAGGGCGCATCTGATAGGAGCTGTGGGGTCAGAACCTGACCACGGTCTCCCAAGACTCAGATGTGATTACAGCACGCCAGTGCAGATACAGCACCCGGCCGGTGCGTCCCTCTGTTAGGCGCAGTGTCAAGTGACGGAGCGCGACGTGGGTCTGCGAGTTGGAGAATCACAGCCTTACCACTGACTGTGATCTCCCCACAGACACCGACGCACTACCAGCACAGCCGGGAACAGTGGCATACGTACAAGCCACTTTCCCTGCGGAGAGGAACCAAACAAACGGCGGAGAACACTAACAGCCAATTTGTGTTCCCAATATCAGATCTAACGGGTACACTTTAGATGTGAAATACGGCACGTATACTACCAGCCGGCCCCGTAGTCTGTTATTATTTAAGACTGTGCTACACACTGCGCAATATCTGTGCAGATACTAGGCGGCAACCCCCTTTTTTTGATGTTTAAAAGGACCAAACAGACATATTCACTTTGCTGTCCTAATTTATCTGCACAGTCCTTGGGAGCAATCTGTGTTATAAACTAATATTAAACAAAAGTAACTTAATTAAGTGAAAATTGTAACAGATTTGTTCATTTCATGAGTGGGTACACACTGTAAGATATACAGCAACACGCACCTAATCTAGCAATTACACTGGGAACAGGACATTGGGGTTCAATTTGAGAGGATCTATATCCCCTTTTTTAAAAACACTTTGTTTCTTCCTCTTTGCCTCCTTGGCAATTGTTTTTATATGTCGCAAATCTTAAAATAAACAATTAAAGGTTACATTTTATTAATTTTTCTTGTCCTAACAGTGCGTCACGTACATAACAGTCTTTCTTCTCTTCCCTTGTTATTGCTCAAATTACTGTTGAAGTGACAGCACACCCCACATAATAAAACCTATGAATATTGATTGAAACAAGGGGTTACCTTATAAACACTGCCAGTGCGATTGTTCACCCCCCCTCTTTTTATGCGTGGTATTAGTTTAGCCCAGCAGGTAGGTAATGATTAATGGTGTTATCTCTATTTCACAGAGATACTTCCTTACTGCAGTTAACAACAACTGTCTGCACTGTCCAGATAAATTCCTGAGGTTATTAAGGAGGGCGAGATGTATCAAGCTTCAAAAAGTGATAAAATGGAGAGTGATAAACAGCCAGCCAATCGGCTCCTGCCTGTTATTTTTCAAACCCAGCCGATGACATGGCAGGTAGGAGCTGATTGGCTGGCTTTTTATCACTCTCCATTTTATCACTTTTGAAGCTTGATACATCTGGCCCTTAGTCTGTAAACTTTTATGACCCTCTAGTTACCACTTTGTCTGTACTGGGTGCACTTCTCGTGCGCCCCACTGGGGCTGTCTAGCTTGCTATACGTAGGATCTGTATACTGACTGTTTGTACATCATAAAGCTGACTTCTGCGGGGGTAAGGCACTAGAAGGGACAGATTCCTGGGTTGTAAGCTGTCACTTTGGGGAGGCTGGTTCTGCTCCGATTATGCGCAGCCCTGTGTTCGCTGTAGATGCCGGGTTTAGACCTCTCTGAGGCCCTCCCACGGCTACTCACGATTAGGGTATCCAGTGTACGGCTGTTCTCTCTCCCTCTCTCTCGTTAACGCTGTGTGAGGCCGCCTCTCTTCCCCTGCTTTCAGCCGTCGCCGGTCTCACTCGCAGCCGGGTACACAGCTGATCTCTGGGCGTCGCTGTAGACACGGATCACGCCTCCGCTCCGCCCTGCGCTGTCACTCCAATCGATGCTCGCCGGCTTGTAGTAGGCCGTCCTCCGGGACTCCGCCTACTCCATCTCGACCGCCGCCTCCAGGACCGCCCACGATGGCGTCACACCTTTGGGGTGGACCAGTGCTCTCGCTTCCAGCGCCGGTCACCTGAATGCAGCAGGAGATAGACCGGGAATTCGACGTCCAGGTAATTATATCTGCGTCACACTGTCCCGCTCTCCAGCTCTGTGTACCAGCCTCCTTGCGCTCTCTCCCCGGAACCGTTGTTCCAACGTTTATTGCTCTGCCTTATATCCCCCCTGGAGACTCGTGCAGTCCAGCTTTATTGTTCCCTGCAATGCAGTTGGCACGAGCCTGCCCTCGTGCTTAGCCCACGTATAACCTGCCAGTCTTCTTGGTGCTGAGGCTGCGGGCTCCTCTGAGGGCAATTCCCTGTGGCATTCACCGTCCTTTAGATGCTGGTGTTACATGTACTTTACAAGTCCCATAGTCTCCTCATCACTTGTTATCCCCCCACAATTATGCTTATACAACACCATGTATCTACAGGACATTACAATTAGGTAACAAATGCAGTAATCACAGTTACTTTAACCTACAGTAGTAATAGGCTCCTTTCATATTGCACAAAAATAATTACTGTAGGTAAGCAGGTAACAAATGTTGGATGGCTTTAAATGAGAGATAAGTGAACCGAATCACTCCAAACTTCCTGATCTGAGCAGGGATCTGAGTCCGGCTCGGGTTTTCCTACCAGACTCGGATCCCAGAGTGAGGCAAAACGTCAGCATCCCACGATTGGATTTTTGGATTCTGAATTACAGGGGTGCTGCCTGCCTGCCTGCCCTAGAATTACAGGGGTGCTGCCTGTCTGCCCTCTAATTACGGGGGTGGTGACTGTCTGCCCTTAAATTATAGGGATGCTGCTTGTCATCTATAGAATTACAGGGGTGCTGCATGTATGTCATAAATTACAGGGGTGCTGCCTGTCATCTCTAGACTTACAGGGGTGCTGCCTGTCTGCTGTAAACAGAAGAGCTGTCTGTCTGCTGTACATTACAGGGTTGCTGCCTGTGTGCCCTAGAATTACAGGGGTGCTGTCGCCCTGCCTTAAAATTACAGGGGTGCTGCCTTTTTGCAGTAAATTACAGGGTTGCTGCCTGTCTGCCATAGATTTACAGAGGTGCTGCTTGTCTGCCATAAATTACAGGGTTGCTGCCTGTCTGCTCTAGAATTACAGGAATGCTACCTGTGTGCCCTAGAATACAGGGGTGCTGCCTGATAGATAGTGATGATAGATAGATAGATAGATAGATAGATAGATAGATAGATAGATAGATAGATAGAGACTCTCTCCCCTCCCCCAAGGCACTTACCTGGTTAATTAAAAAGGTGGAGTAGGCATTAAGATGGTTTACTGGACCTTTTTCCTGCAAATCTCCTCACACTCCTGCATTAAGCCACGCCCCTTTTTTCTGCACTCTCTATATTTCCTGGAGAAGGAAACCATGGCTTCTCATTGGTGGGCGGCTGCCATCTTTGTGTAGTCTGTATGGGGGCAGCCATCTTCTTTTAGCTCCTGCTGCATGCTCAGCACGCAGCATACAGGAGCAGAGCCATCCTCTGCATATCCTGGCTTCCGCAGCTAGATGGCAAATACCAGATGACAGGTAACCGGGGCCGGGGGGAGAGGAGAGGAGAGAGGGGGATTGCTCTACATACAGTATGTTTGTTGTCTGTGGCAGAGCAGACAGCATAATAAAAAAAAACGGAGTGCATTTTTTTTTGTGCCACGTGATCATGGGGCCCCTCCGAGCCTTGGGGCCCGGGTCAGATGTCCCCCTTGAACCCCCCTGTCACTGGGCCTGCCTGCCGACTGCACCATTGCCTAACATGGGAGCAGATTCGTTCGCATACACATCTGCTCGTATGCGGCCAAACGGGAGAGAAATCATTAGATGGTCGCTCACCACCCTCTCCCTTCCGGAGTGAACAGGCTGTTTGCTTCTGGGGTTTGCACCTGCACATAATTACGCATGCGCAAACCCGGACTCAGAGACAGGGCCAAATTTGTTCCGCTACCAGTTGGCCTCCAAGTCAGTTATTTGTCTCCTGAGTTACAAAATGAGTTTATCAATTTACTTGGTAGTGAAGTGAGGAACACAGATCTGAAGAAAAAACCCTGCAATATACAGTACTATGCAGCACTATTTGACAGTACGCCAGATATATCCAATGGGATACGGTCATTGGGTCACCAGCAAGTTGTCAGACAGTCATTAGGTCAACATGCATTTAGGTAGACATGTGTCTAGGTCAACATGCAGGAAGGTCAACATGAGTCTAGGTCAACATGGGCTTAGGTCGACAGGGCCATTAGGTCGACATAGGTTAGGTCGACAGTCAAAAGGTCGACATGGGGTTTTTCACTGTTTTGTGAGCCGACATGTGCCGACAGGCGCTATTTCATGCTCTACCATCCACTAGGGCGTGGTGGGAGAATAAAATAATGTGGCGAGCACAGTCAGGCACCACGCCCGAAGCATGGCGAGGAGACGCAGTGAGCTTTAACCTGTGTCCATGTTGACTGTGTTGACGTTCGGGTCAAAAAAAAACATGTCGATGTTTTCACTGTCGACCTAACCCATGTTGACCTAATGACCCTGTCGACCTTATGACCCTGTCGAGCTTCCTGCATGTCGACCTAAATGCATGTCGACCTAATGATGTTGGCTTAATGACTGTCTAACAAGTTGCTGGTGACGAACTGATCCACACCCTATCCAACACTGACCAACTGCCTCAAATAATTTGTTACACTCACTGAAATGAAGATGGCAACTGTGAAATTCTGGAAGACTGGAGAAGACCTCACAGAGCAAATTATTTTTTGAAAAGATGGGCCGGACATCATGACCTGTCCTGGTCATGGATATGTTTTCTTCCTCAGCTAAAAGACTGCTTAAGAAGCATGTATCCATTACTGTTAAATCTCATAGGAACACAAGGTGGTCTAGTCACGCCCAAACTGTACATGCACTTTGTATGGATTATACACGCATCATTACAGCTTGTGAGGAAATGAGAAACAGCAATTGCTTTTCTCCAGAAGCAGCATCCGATGCAAGAAGTCTTTCACCACAAATTATCTCAATTAACTTTATCGTTCTGATGGTGGTGTGGAACATAATACTGAATACTGTAGATAGGAAAAAGAAGGTTTTTCAAAGGCAGGATATTTCAGTGGTTGAGTGCTCATCACACTTGCATCCGTGACAAAACCAGCACTGATGGATAGCTGGTTGAGGCAAAGAAAAACTGGTCTGCCAGCCACATTTCCTAAGAAAAAGAGTCTACAAAAGGAAAAAAACAAAACTTTGATGAATCTTCATCAGAAAAACAGGATGACTCAGAGCCTTATGAATGGGAGTCTATGAGAAGGTCAATTCTAGAAATGATGGATGCCATTTTAAGCCAGTTGAAAGTATGCAGTCTGTGTCCAAGATATTTGCTTTTTTACATGGAGCAAAATTTGCTTCACGGACAAAAGTAGAGCTGTAAAGTGAATTAGAAGTAATCCAGAGTTACGGAAATGTTGTGTTTCCACATCTCCAATCTCTCACTCCAGCTCCTTCAAAATATAAAAACTCCACGATTCTGTTGACAATATCACTACTGCCATTCCTATATCTCTCACCTTACCTGTTACAGTGGCGATATGTGAGCGTTCTCTTAGCAAACTATAGTTAATGATAAACTATCTCAGAACAACCACTGGACAAGATCGCTCTTCCAGCTTAAGCATCCTTTCAATTGAATATGAAACTGCTACAACAATAAACTTTGACTCAATAATCAATACTTTTGCAGCTGCAAAATTAAGAAAGATTAAGTTGGCATAAATAGTTATATCTGTGTGTTGAACACTATTCTAAGGGACTGGAGAATTTAGTTATTTTAAAAAAGTAACCCAAGTTCACCATAAAAGTAATATATTGAAAATATTATTTAAAAGATTAATGGGGTATTCAATCTCAGCCGCTACTTCTGCCGGGGGAAATAATGGCAGCTGTCTATTGAATGCTGCCGTTCCCAACAGCATTGAAGGCGGATTCCACCAAAACAGATCCGACTTTATAACATATCGGATCGGTTTTATCGGAAATGGCCGCGGATTTTCAAATTCACAGCCATTTTTTGACAATCAGTGGCCGTTTTCCCTGACACAACCACTTTCTGACACTCAACAGCCAGGACATTGAATTCCGGCTGTCGAGTTTGTCCAAAACGGCCCGGGATTCCCACTGTTGGGACGTCCGACATACGGAATCCTGGATTGAATACCGCCCTTATTGCATTTAGTTTTAGAGTGTATTGTTACAAATTTTCAGAACTTATTATATTATCTTGGAGAGATTTAGAGATTTTCATTTGATGAGGGTTTGTATATACAGTTCTTTTTGATTGAGCCTTTTATAATAAATGTTATAAACAGCTTTTAAGCCCATTTATCTTGCTGCTTCTCACTTTCTTTAAGTATTGTATTTCTGGATAATAAAACAGAATGGACCCTTTCAACTATTTAAGATCTTTTAAAAGATTTTTTATTTTCTAATGTAACATGATGCCACATGTTAGCCACACTAATTTATTACAGGGGAGGGGGGCGCAAAACATATCCCTTCTCCGGGCACCATTGCACCTAGCTTTAGCTACGCCTCTGACTGGTTAAAAACCACATGTGGTCGCTCCTGCAATCGGATAGATATGTGCAGCACATACTATCTATCGACGTGATATTCGACAACGGGCCCGCGCATCACGTGGAATGGTCCCTAAAATATGCATACAATCTTTACATTTATCAAACAGATGTGTTCGAAATCGAATGATTGCATGCAATATCTCACAAGTGTATGGGTAGCATTAGCCTAGAACTTCCACTAATCTGCTAAAAAACCAGGCTAGAAGTGGTCATCGCTGATGCCAGAGACCCACCCAAAAAATGCCTTGGCGCACCTGCGTTTCCACAAACACACCCGGAAAATGCCATGTTTCCATCCCTATATGCTGGGATCTTTTCTAACTGTGACTGCTATGCATAGAGATATTTATTTGCAACATGTGTATGTGCATGCACAATAGCGATCCATGCTGAATTAAGCACAATTTGTCTATGTTTTTTTTCCCTCAAGGGGAGGCAATTTTAAGACATTGTTCATTAGGCTGCACCCAGGGCCGGCGCTACCCGCTCAGCAAAGCCTGCAAAGCAGGTAGGCGCCGGACCTGAGAGGCGCTCCCTACTCCCCACCGAGTGACAGCTGTAGGGGGCACCTGTTTCATTAATTGTCCCTCCTCCCTCCTCCACAAGCAGTGACAGCGAGACTGCGTCAACCTCCTGCACAGTGCACAGTGCACCCTTGCTGCCCGCACACTCACTGTGCGGCTCCTCACCTCAGTCAGGCACACTGCACAGCCTCTTTCACATGACAGCGGCACGGGCACCTTCCCTTGAAGCCCGCACACTCACTTTTTCTCCTCACCCGGCGGCTCCTCACTCAGGCATGCAGCACAGTGCAGCCTACAGAGCGCCAAACCTAGGACACAGCGGGGGAGCTCCACGCTGATGCTGATCGGTGCTCCCCCGCTGTGTCCTAGAGGCTGTGCAGACTATGCCTGACTGAGGTGAGGAGCCGCACAGTGAGTGTGCGGGCAGCAAGGGTGCACTGTGCACTGTGCAGGAGGTTGACGCAGTGTCGCTGTCACTGCTTTTGGAGGAGGGAGAGCAGCTGTGGACTCTGCTATTAAAGCCGGGCGTGCAAGAAGGGTGGAGATCTGCGGCAAGGCAACACTGCTGGACACCTGGTAGGTCTCTGTCCCTACATCCCCCCCTAGTCCCTGTGTCCCCCCCAGTCCCTGTATCCCCCTAGTCTTTGTTACTGCGCCCCCCCCCCCTTTGTTCCTGCAGCCCCCCCCCTTTGCCCCCCAGTCCTTCATCTTCCCCCGGTCATCCCCTGGTCCCTATCCCTGCGTCATTCAGCGGTCCCTATCCCCCCCCCCCGGGTCCCTGTGTCCCCTCCGGTCCCAGTCCCTGTGTCCCCCCGGTCCCTGCATCCCCCGTTCCCCGTCCCTTCATCCCCCCCTGTCCCTGCATCCCCCCTGCCTTGATCCCTGCCTCCCCACGGTCCCTGTGTCCCCAAATTATATGTAAAGTTTGGCCCCATCCATGACAAAAACGTGAATTTTTTTTTTTAGATCCAGGGTATGGGTGAAAACCGGACCAAGACAAAACCCCCGGACCGCCGGACCGGACATCAAACTCTGCATTTTGGAGCTTGTAGCCTCCGGTCCGGGGGGGGGGGGTGTCCTGTCCGGGGTGGCTGCCTGTCACACCTGTAACCAGGTTGAGGAGGAGGGGTAGAATAAAGTCTCCTTGTATAGTCCGGGCATGTAGCAAAAACCGGACGGTCCGGACCACACGGGGAGGCTGTAATCTCCCCTTCTCCATGTCCCTGGTGATAGCTATCATAGGGACCCCCCCCCCGGACAAGACACTCCCCCGGACAGGTCACCCCCCGGACCGGACCCCACAAGCTCCGGACTGCAGATTTTGATGTCCTGACCGGCGGTCCGGAGTTTAGTCCGAGTCCGGTTTTTCATAGTCCCTTAGATCCATGTAGCATAACATAAATTTTATCTCAATCTGGATGGCATGATGTGAATTTTGGATCAATCTGGGTGGAATGATGTTCATTTTGGATCAATCCGGGTGGCATAACGTGAATTTCGGCTCAGTCCGGGTGGCATGATGTGAATTTTGGCTCAATCTGGGTTGCATGATGTGAATTTTGGCTCAATCCGGATGGCATGGCGTGAATTTCGGCTCAATCCGGGTGGCATAACGTGAATTTCGGCTCAGTCGTGGCATGATGTGAATTTTGGCTCAATCTGGGTGGCATGATGGGAATTTTGGCTCAATCTGGGTGGCATGATGGGAATTTTGGCTCAATCTGGGTGGCATGACGTGACTTTTGGCTCAATCTGGGTGACATGATGTGAATTTTGGCTCAATCTGGGTGGCATGACGTCAATTTTGGCTCAATCTGGGTGACATGATGTGAATTTTGGCACTTCATTTTGGCATAAAGGTGCCCATACACAGTGCGATCCTGTTTTGCGAGGCGATAAGCGGTCCCCCACATCGCAAAGCACAAAAAGTATGCTGCATGTACTTTTTGAACTAGATCGCACCACATCGCATCTATTTCAAAACAACGCTGCTTTAGCACATTGCATATGTTTTTAACTAGATGCAACGCGCTCTAGTTCAACGGAGCACATCGGTCCATGTATGGGCACCTTAACATGAATTTTTGCTCCATCTGGGTGGTATAATGTGATTTTTGGCTAAATCCTTTAGAATTTTGGGTCATTGTGTATCGCATAAAGTTTAAGGGGCAAGTATTATGCGGTCTACTATTGTGTTGCATAATGTATTTAAGAGGTATATGGTGTGGCACACTACACTCAAGAACATGCCCCTTTAAAGTGTGCATACCTCAAGCATGTCTCTATTATAAGATATGGGAGGGCGCAAATTTATAGTTTGCAGGAGGGCGCCCAATACCCTAGCACCGGCCCTGGCTGCACCTTGAAAAAGGTTTAAAAACACTGCTCTAACCAAGACAAGGGCAGATTTGAGGGTGGATGGTGGATGAGATCAGATTGCAACCCCTCTTCTAGCAGTTCTCCTCTTCCTTGTACCGCTGGCCACTGCATAGCTGTGAATCAGGAGTGGTGCTTCATGGCAGGAAGTGAGAGAGCAGGATCCTACACACACTGTCCTGGGCTGCATAGGATCCAGGAAGGCTACTGTTACTACAGTATCTCCCTGCCTGTCTGCCCTAAAATACTACTGCCACAGCACTGTTGAAACTTAAGCTAGCAGTGGATGGATGCTTAATATTACAGGTTATGAAAGGGGAAATGGGCGGGGTGTGTGTGTGATGGGTGTGGGGGGGGGGGAACGTACGATTGCACTGATCTGCCCCTGAACCAAGAGATACATTCCAGAATTTGGTCCTTCAACAAACAAATAAAAGGCTTCCACAAAGAGTGTGATGTTGAACGTTGTACTGTATGCTTCATAACACATAGGGAAAAAATCAGAAGATGTTTTATTAAAATTGGGTTAAATAAATTTTAGCTAAATGTGCTCAACCTTCATAATAAATTAAAACATTTCCAATTAAGTCTGTTTTGTTCAAAATATTAGCCACATACTACAGTAAGTGATCAATGTTGTCTACTATTGTAAAGTGCAATGGAGTCTGCTGCGCTATATAAGAGACTACAGCATACCTCCCAACTGTCACGATTTTAGAGGGACAGTCCCGATTTTCGGGTCCTGTCCCTCTGTCCCACCCGCGGCAGGCATTGTCCCGCTGCGGGGGGGTGGCAGTTGGGAGACCCCCCAATCTAGTAGAATAGACGCTGTGCGCATGCGCACAGCGTCTATTCTCGTATGAAAATGAGGTCGCGGCTAATTAGCATAAGCCGCGCCCTCATTTGCATACGCCCCACCCCCTTTTCGCGCGCGTGTCCCTATTTCTTCAAGCCAAATGTTGGGAGGTATGCTACAGTATTAATAAATAAATGTAGTCAGTATTGTACAGTACTCATCATCTGACTTCTTGGGGGTTTGGGTGAGGGTAGTGACCTGTATAAACAGAAAATCTATTCATATCCATTGTAGATGATGTTATTCAGTTTAGGAATAATCCTTCTTTAGTAACAAATTTCATGCTTCGCCAGATGCTACTTTTGCAGAGCACTGATGTGAGTTTAAATCATGTGTAAAGGAATGCATATGGAGCAGTTTGTAGTTCTGTGACAGGTTTCATTTGAAAGAATTACAAATATTTATATATTTATATAATTTTGGGGCCTATTAGGATGCAGGAACACTAGCCAATTTCCAGAGCACAGACTATATTCAGCACCATAATGAGTGGCAGGTGCCCAGTGCAGATGTCCATGATGTGTACCTGAAGTTTCCGCTACGGTTACTGACGCAAACTGTATCATTTTGTGCTGGGTGCCTCCAAAGGTGCTGCAGTGTTCAGGATGGTTATATAGAAAGGAAGGCTTACCATACTATCTGGACACTCAGTAATAACACAGGAATCGTGTGGTAACCCTAGGCATAGGGCATACTTCCCAACTGTCCTGATTACAGCAGGAGAGTCCCACTATTTACGTTACAAAAAAGGGGGGGTGTTTCGATCGCACAGGAAAATTTTTATCTATAGATATAGATACCTTCAATTCACCATATAGTCTAATTGACACAATTAGGTGTAAGGTGTGCTACCGCCGAGCACTAGAGGGGATAAACACAAGAAATAACAGAGTGCTTTTTTTGCGGTGCACCAAAAGGAAAATAAACAGTAAAATTTAACTTTTAATAGGTATGTAGTAAAAGTATTGCGAAGATAAAATACATATAATACACCAACCGTATTTAATACGGAACTGTGCAGGCAGTGTGTCATTTGGGCACATACTGCCAATAATAAAGTGACAGTAATCCACTGACATCCCTGCAGCTAACAACAGCAGCAAATTATCAAATAGCAGAGAACTGCATACTCATTTAGACAGCATCAACCTTCTCACTCAGAAACTTTAATTGGTAGCGGACGGGACGCCGCCGCAATCCAATCTCTTGGTAATCAACCGACCTGAAGGCTATACAGGGACACGGTTCCCCTTTCAGTGGACGAGTATATTAATACCCACTGCTTTCTAGGATCGCTCATTGCACCACATATTCCCTACCAATAATAAAGAACCCAGCTTACATCCCCGCCACGATAGGAAGTCCGATTCCTTTTTATCCAATTGTGTGTCCTGTGTATTATATGTATTTTATCTTCGCAATACTTTTACTACATACCTATTAAAAGTTAAATTTTACTGTTTATTTTCCTCTTGGTGCACCGCAAAAAAAGCACTCTGTTGTTTCTTGTGTATGTGAGTCCCGCTATTTGGAGACTAACCCGCTGTCCCTCCCGCGGCTGAGACAGCGGGATGCTGTGCAAGCGCACAGCATCTCTTCATTGCAGGGAGGGAGTGCATTAAGGGAGTTATGGAAAGCCGTCCACCCACCACTCATCTGCTGGTAATAAAAGCAGATGAGCAGCGGCAGCTGGCGATAATGCGGGAGCACGCATCAATGCTCATCGCCAGGCCATACAAACTGGACGACTTTTGAGCTGAAATTAGCTCAAAAGGTAAAAATGAGCTGCTTTCAGCTCAACATCGCCCAGTGTGTATGGGCCTTAAGGAGGACATATAAACACAATATACTGTACTTAATTAATTTTTTTTTTCTAAATATCTCAAGAAGAAAGTTTTGGCCTATGGGTGCTCTGAAAACAATTCTGAGGTAAATTACCTCTATATATACATTCTATATGCTTGCCCGGCTGTGTGTGTTACAGTACTGAAGTGTACAAGGACCTGAGAGTGCAGTGCATCAGGCCCTTGTATATAACACGCTTCCCTGTGTGATGCCCTGCCTCCAAGTCCGGCCCCTTCTTCAGTAGAGTTGACTAGTTGCTGCGCCATCTCGGCAGTGTGCAGTCTGTTCTGCCGCTGTGGCGCTGAGTTTCTTTGCCTGGTTATAGGCTCCTGTCACGGTATACATATCTCTAGTCTAGGCCTGGACGTCCCATTATCAATGGCTATACCACGCACAGCCTGGCAGCCATTGATGATGATGATGATGACCATGTATGGCTGTGTGGGGTACAAATTTTGTACCCCACGCAGCCATACATGGCAATTATCATCATTATCAATTGCTGCCAGGCTGTGTACCGCAGGATATATCATCAATATCTGGGGGTACAGTGCATATTACAATTATATGAATTCCTTAGTTTCAAATATAGAGGGTAAAGTTTGCATATCTAAATATATTTTGGGGTAAAAGGTAAAAAAGATCCCTGACATAGAGTTATGCACTTGTGCTGACATTATTATACTATTATCCTTTATTCATATGGTGCCACAAGAGATCTGCAGCGCCTAATTACAGAGTACTCTACATAAATGAATAAGATAAACAGGAAACAGTGACATACAGTTGAAGACAATAAAGGGTCAAGTACATATACATAGCTGCATCAGCACACAACACTGAAGTAAGTATCAGAGTGGCAGAAACCCACGGTATTTGGTGTCATCAAAGATGGTTTCAGTAAGAGAAGAAAAAGCACATGAGGAAAACTGGGTCAGCTTACATTCTAAAGTTCTTCTTCATTCTTAAATACGAAAATATACATTTGTGCGTTACTTCCTATTGGGGAAGTATTATTATTTTTTAACAGTTTCTTATATAGCACATACATATTCCGCAGCGCTTTACAGAGTATAGTTGAACATTCACATCAGTCCCTGCTCCAGTGAAGCTTAAAATCTATATATCCTACCACATGTACATGCACACACAGGCATTCTAGGGTTAATTTGTTGGGAGCCAATTAACCTACCAGTATATTTTTGGATTGTGGGAGGAAACCGGAGTACTCGGAGTAAACCCACGCACGTAGGGGAAGAATATACTAACTACGCACAGTTAGAGCCATGGTGGGAATACACATGACCTCAGTGCTGTGAGGCAGTAAAGCTAACCATTACACCCTCCTACTGCCCCAAGTATCTGAAGATCCTTCCCTGGCCAAGCCTTCCTTATAAAAATAATACGTTTTCTCGTCTGAGTGGCTCTCAGTGTGTACAGGGCAGCGATGAGAGGTGGGAGTGGACGGCTTTCCATAGCCTCCTGCTATGGAAAATCATCCACCCATGGGGAAAATGGATGGGCAGGGAGGAAATCGCTCAGTGTGTATGCACTGAGCATTTTTCAGGCCAGCTATATCCCTCTCATCGTGCACCATACACAATGGGCATAATCACCCAGTGTGTATGGACCTTTACAGCACAGTTACATATCTCCATATCAGTATCAGTTTTGTGTATCCTAATACACTATTTAATTTTCTACGTTTTAGCATTTGCAAGTGGTTTCTGGTGTATTATTAGATTGTGCCACTGCCAAGCACAGGTCAGGGTTTTTGCAGGGCAATACAAGGATATAATACCCAGGATAAGATTGCTGAGTATAGTATCAGGTACCATTCCTGTAAAGTTGCAATAAGAGAGACCACTGAACTAGTGATTCATTCATTATACAGTAGCGTTGATTTAACAGTCAGTTTAAATCATTTGTGGGATTAGTTGGAGTCCAGTAACAGGTTAATTACTATGACTCAGTATCACTGGCCGAGCAGTAAGAGGTCAGGCAGCCTTGAGGAATACCTTACAAGTGACTGCAGACCTGTCAATCCGAAGTTCCTCTCAGATGCAGACTGTAGAGTACAATGCTGCATGGTGCTGGAGGGTCAGTATAGCACTGAAAGAACCATTCCAACAACATTTAACATTATAAACATGTAAAATAAAGGAGTGCATCAGATTGTCAGTATACAGTTATATGGGGAAGCGGTCATCTATTAGAATGAACTTAGGTCTACAGTCATTAGGCCGACCCCACTAGGTCGACTGGCAGGAAGGTCGACCTGACTTAAGGTCGACATGGGCCAAGGTCGACATGACTTAAGGTCGAATTTGCATAAAGGTCGACATGAGGAAGGTCGACTGGTCATAAGGTCGACATCGGGTTTTTCACTGTTTTTTGAGCCGACATGTGCCGACAGGCGGTATTTCATGCCCTACCATCCACTAGGGCGTGGAGGAGGTTATCAAAGCTGTGGCGAGCGAAGCGAGCCACCGTGCCCGATGCATCGCGAGCGAAGCGAGCACTGCAAGGGTCCGATTCTCATTGCCAACTGTGTCCATGTCGACTGTGTCGACATTCGGATCAAAAAACAGTGAAAAACCCATGTCGACCTTATGACCAGTCGACCTTCCTCATGTCGACCTTTATGCAAATTCGACCTTAAGTCATGTCGACCTTGGCCCATGTCGACCTTAAATCAGGTCGACCTTTCAGCCAGTCGACCTAATGGGGTCGACCTAATGACTGTAGACCTAAGTTCATTCTGACAGATGTACCGATTCCGTTATATGAGCCTGATGAGCAAAACAATTCACTACTGCAATATTATAAAATGATATTAACATTCCCATTACACCACTTCAGTTATATTAGTATATACATCATATATACATCAGCTATAATTACTGTAAAATATATATTTGCTTATTTTCCAACCATAATAATAATGCAACTGTGTGAAATCATGAACACAAAGTAGCACAGTCAGTGCCCTGGTTACACAGCTGTAGGTAAAGTACTTGATGGGATTCTGTCATTATGCTCATGTCATTAGGCCTTGTCCCCTTTACTCTCTTGTGTAGGTACTATGACCAGTGGCAGCTCCCCTATTTGAAGATTTAACTGTGCCGCAGGCCCCCCTCCCCCCAACCTCCCCCCATCCCTCTGGAGCCGCTAAAAATTTGTCCCCTGGATGAACATTTTGAACTTGCGCAGAGACATCATGGGCCTGTTTCTGAAGGTTTTGTGCCTCTATGAACTTTCTTGCACAATAGAACCTATTTTATACAGTAATTCACATAGTGTTCTACGCAGTAGCGAACTTCCCATTAAGCACGTGAGGCACGTGCCTAGGGGCGGCACATGTTTGGGGGCGGCACTTGGATGCTTGTGATAGTACTGTCAGCCTCAAATGTACCAGTAACTGCAAACTATCCACTGTACTACTGTACCATATTCCAACTTGAATAGAGTCAGGGCCGGTGCTAGGGTGTCCAGCGCCCTCCTGCAAAACATAAATTTTGCGCCCTTTCACATTGCCATTGCAACAAGCTGCAGCCAGATTGTGGGAGTGTATGCAACATGCGATCCTATGGAGGATCTCGGGTACATGTACATGTATGAATACACTATCTCAGTGCTGTGTCTGCAAAATGTTGCAGGCACTAAAGGTGCCCATACCATACTTGCCTACCTGACCCTCTCCATACGGGAGAAAATGCTCTGTTTCTGGACTTCCCTGGTAATGTATGATTGCCATCACCTGTGGGGAGCTAGGTAAAGGTGTTTCACCACAGGTGATGGCAATCATACATTGCCAGGGAAGTCCAGGAGCAGAGCATTTCTCCCGCATGGAGAGGGTCAGGTAGGCAAGTATGGCCCATACACGCTGCGAGAATCGCATACGTTATGTGCTAGATCGCATCGCACGGCACGAATGCAATGTGTGTGCGATGCAATCCGAAAGCAGTACAAAAAGTATGTGCAGCACATGTGTCCGTGAGGAAGAGGGGGCAGGTCGCAGGAGGAGGACAGTGTGTGCACGGAGCAGGGAGCAGCTCTTTATACTGCTGCCCGCCCGCTGTCAGACAGGTGCTGTGGGCGGCATGCAGGAGGCAGTGACAGTGAGGGCTGAGGCAGCTTTAGCAGAGCAGGGAGGGAGACAGCGCCTTTTCAGCATGGCGCCTCCCTGCTTTGCAGGAGCTGCTGTGTGGGTAGCGCCGGCCCTGAATAGAGTGTAAATGGATAGGACATGCAGATACTGCCCCTGGAAACTGTCCTACTTAGTAAATAAGTATTCATAATAAAAATCACAGTTAGTGGCTTTTTTATTAATCAATTAAATGGGCTATTATCAAGTGAAGGCTTAAGAGTAATCAAAAATAATACAATTGGGGGAAGGGGTGTTATTGTTGTGCCTAAGGGCGCACTCACCCCTAAATCCGCCCCTGGTTCTAATGAATATTATGACATTTGGTAGATTTTGAATCGTCCACAAACCCATCCATCTATGGGTGGTAAATTGTGGTATGCAAACGTACTATTCCAGTGGACCAACAAATTCCATTGCAATGCAGTCAAATGGGACCCCTAAAATAGAGATTGACACTAATGGCACCCTCAAATGAGGTCTTTGGCTTGCCTTCTGGCACATTGTTGGCATATTCTCTTTACTTCACACGTGATTAATGGCCAAATGAATTGGAGTACAATACATTCCAGTGTTTTCTCTTCCCAGAGATGTCCTCCCAAATATGCTAGTGGTATATGTACCCTGGGAACCAATAACTGCTCAATCTTATTCCCTTGCTCCACTTTGACTCTATGGGGGGTATTCATTTGGTGCCAAATTTTTTGGCTAGACACTTTCCTACCTTTTTAGGTCAAATTTCGATTTGACCTATGCAATAAATGTGCAATTTTTCGCCTAGGAATGGCAAATTAATTACCAAAGCACGTATTTTGGGCGAAAGTGAAAGCATTTTCTCCTGGTTTTTGGTGTTACCAAAAGAAAACTGAAACTGCATCTGAGAAAAAAAGGACTTAAAAACCAGGCGAAAAAACGCCCGCAATTGAGTATATAGTTATCGAAAACATTCGTTGTTTTTAGCCAGCTGAGAAAACGGGATGAATTGAATACCCCCCTATGTAGCAAATCGGCTTTAAGGACAAAATATGGAGGGCCCTCCTGTGGTTAGGCTGTGTTTGCCACACCATTAACTTCTATGACATTAGACATGATATTCCAGAGGGCAGAATCATTCTGTTGATACCGAGCAAAATTTTGTAATTGCATTGCGGGGAGGGTCCTAATGCTGAATTACACTGTGCTTGTCATAAACAAACATGGGATTTTTTTTTGTTCCCCTCTAATATAATTCCAATCCTGGGGAGATGTATCAAGCATTGGAAAGAGATGAAGTGAAGAAGTTGTCCAAAGCATCTGACATTTATCCAGCATATAAACTGATTGCTTGGGGCAATGTCTTCACTTTCTCTCACCAAGGGATTACAGATCTTCCCCTCTGACAGGCAAGATTATTGATCAGCAAGCTGTTCAAGCTATCTCAATTGTGTGAACTATCTTTTTCTGTCACTAAAATGGCAATTTGCCATGTGGTCTATAAATTTGCCTGTTAATGTATGGAACTGTTTGCATACCTCCAATATAACTGTCATGATGGCAGTTTTAAACCATACAGTTTAAAATCACGTGCTTTGATGGATAGTTTGACCTCAGTGAGTCACAT
Source organism: Crinia signifera (assembly GCF_055691185.1). NCBI lineage: Eukaryota > Metazoa > Chordata > Amphibia > Anura > Myobatrachidae > Crinia > Crinia signifera. The sequence goes on along the minus strand of NC_139218.1, from coordinate 74,261,967 downwards.
GATTTGCAAACTGTCCATCTCCACAGCAACACCTGCTGCTTAAGCAAACCACAGGTTAATACATCTCCCCATGTTTTTCTTATTTTTTATACGGATTTCTTTTACAACAGCTTGAGTTAATATAACCATTGCTTTCTTTCTTCGTGATGCATATGGCCCTACTTGCCTCATTCATTTGGCAGCCCTCATCACTGTGATTGTATGTAATGTATTTGTACAAGTGGCTGGTTTGCCCGGGGGGCAGGGGGCCACTCCACCCCCAGGCCAGTACAATTCTCCAATTTAGGGACTGGGGTGCATTGTCAGGGCTTTCAAACACACTGGTTTTGACCAGACATTTGTTCCTTTCACATGCACCGGCTCAGGGAACCAGTGCTGTGTAAATTTGGGGGTGGGAATTACAGTGACATCAGGTTGGGAGCAGGGGATAGTTAAAACGGCAAACCAAATGACCGGTGTGTGTGAAAGGCCCCCATCTCCCTCTGCACACACAGCCCAGCAGCCGTCCTTTCCAGTGGTTAGATCCAGCTGCTACCCAGAGGCCGGGACCTGCCCGTGTGAAATGACACATTAGCTGTCCTCTGTGAATTATATGAACGGAATGGCATTGCAGCTGGATTTAACCACTGGAAAGGATGGCTGCCAGGCCGTGGCCATCCCGTCTTAATCAGTGTGTGCAGAGGGTGATGGCAGCCTTTCACACACACCTGTCATTTGGTGTGCGGTTTTAGCTAACCTCTGCCCCCAACCTGATGTCACTGTAATTCCCGGGTGTGGTATATGGGTCCGACAGTCAGGATCCCGACAGTCATTAGCCCGACATCGGGTTCCCGACTGCCCTGACTCAGACAGCATGGTGAGCGCAATAAAGCCCCTTGCGGGCACGGTGGCTCGCTGCGCTCGCCACCTATTCTATTCTTCCTCTATGGGGGTCGTGGACCCCCACGAGGGAGAATAGCAGGTGGCCGTCAGGAACCCGGCTGTCGGTGTTTTGACAGTCGGTATCCCGACTGTCGGGACCCCGTCTGGCACCCGTAATTCCCATCACCAAATTTACACAGCACCGGCTCACGGAGCTGGTACACATCGGGACAAAACCTGAGTGTGTGAAAAAAGCCAGAAAGGCAAAAGCCACGCCGGACATGTTAATCGGTAATGACAGCTAATGTGCTATTTCCTAACATGTCAGGGCTGCACAGGGAGCTGCACATACCCCATTTTTGTGTGTTCTTTTTTAGCTATCCCCCACCCCAACCTGACATCATTGGTCATTCCCACCCCCAAATTTACACAGCACTGGCTCACGAAGCCAGTGCATTTGAAGGGACCAAATGTCAGGCAAAATGCCGGACATAGGCCCTTATTCAGACCTGATCGCAGTACAAATTTGTTCTCAAAATGGGCAAAACCATGTGCACTGCAGGTGGGGCAGCTGCCATCTGTGCGTTGTAGGGAGACATCCTGCAGGAGATTGGAGCGCACCTGGGGAGAGTCCACGCAGCATACTACAGGTGCATGCCGACCGCGACTTGCTGTGGACCGCAGTGCCGACTGTGGCATCGTTATAGGGCACTCCCGCCTGACTGGATAACATGACTCCTCACCTGTGCCAGTGTGGTTACAGATGGCGGCTACAGTGTCATCTCTGCCACCTGCCAGCTTCGGAGAATACATACACAGAGCGTGGCCCTGCGAACTGAACTATCACTGAAGTTTTGCCATCCATTATTACAACCCACTGCATTGATGAGGTGAGAACAGGAGAGTGCTGAAGTCTTATATTTAAATTCACTGACTGAACCACAAAAAGACAGCACTATTCCTTTACATCATAATTACAGCACTTTGTTCATCCTCTGGAGGTGAGAGCTCCAGGCAAAGATTGTATCTGTATATTGCAATTAGCAACATAAGACTGCAAAAGTTTAACCTTACATAAGTAAGAACTGCATAGTCAAAGTTTAATCAGGGGGACAACTGCATTAACATCACAATTCACATCAATGCATCGATCTTAACTTTTCAAAAAGTCCTTGGCTGCTTATTATGCATTTTCATTTTTTTTATTTTTCATTCATATTTTTATATATTTTTCTGATCCACCTTGCAGAATTCATACATCTGAAGGATTTTTTTTATATATATTTTTTAATATATTTTTTATATGTTCACTAAGTGTGATTATATTTGCGTGTTAATGTCTATATGTTTAGAATAAATATTTCTTTAAAGATCACCAGAATCAACTGTATACCTATATCCATATTAATCCTGTTTATTCATTATTAGCGCAGAATACTACAATTTATTGTGTCTTTCCATGTTCTGCAGTACTGGGCCCAGGTAAGGTAAGTAAATTGTAATATTTGTCTCCAACCGCTTGTCACCCTCATGCCACCACCGCCCACTGCTTGTCACCATCATGTCACTATTACGCTCACACCACCATCAATCTCACACCGCTGTCACCCTCATGCCACCACCACCCACTGCTTCTCACCCACATGCCACCATTACCCTCACACCGCAATCACCCCTGCACCACTGTCATCCACATGCTGCCATCAGCCTTACACTGCATTTACCCACTGCCTGCCACCCCCATGTCGCTGTCACACATATGCGCCACTCATTCACATGCCACCATCATCCACTGCCTGTCACCTACACACTACCATCACCTTCTGTCTGTGAAGATCGCAGCTTACGGAGTCCCAGAGTGCCCCCACCACCCCCACGAACCCCCCTTCCTCCGCCATATCCCCTTGCAACCATGTGACTGAGTGGAATCATGCAGTGGAGACTGACTTATATTTGCAGGCACCGGTACAAAGACAGGACGGGCGGATGACGTCACACTTTGTCCTGCCCGCATTTGCATGGGAATGACCATGAAACGCTGGACATTCTCATGTCCCATTTCCGCCACCACCCCATCCTGACCACTTCCCTCCCCACTGCAAAATGCCTGGCGACAATCTAAATAGCTGAGGTCGCTTGCCCTTGGGGTTTGCACATGCAAACCCCGGTCATCGGAGCAGTGTGTGTACGCACTATGGGGCCGAATCGGCCCCATAGTGCGTACACACACTGAACGACTTTAAGAATTTGGTGCAATGAATAGTGATTTTCTGCAAATTCTTTTAAAATGTTGTCTATTGTGTACCCAGTTAGTAGCACTGTCAACATTTAATATAAGTGATGAACACACTGGAATAACAGGAAAGTGGAACTACTAGGTGAGCAATTACAGATTACTGCTCACACAGAAATTTCATTCATACTTAGTGGGTGGGTCCAATGACAGCAAGGGGTGGGGCTATATTACAACGAGTTGATAACTGTTAGCATCAAAAAGGGAATGAGTGAGTGGTTTTCCCATTCAACTTTGTAGCATCAATACAAGCTAAATAATGAAATAAACATGTAGCATGTTCTAAGTAAAATCACACATTCTTACAGGTATTCTACATTTGTTTCACACAATATTCAGATTACATAGTGAATCAGAGGCATCAGAAATTCTCTCATTAGTGGTTAAATAAATGATTAAAATATCTTCATTACCTACTTGCTTTGTTCCGATGCCTAAAGTGTCTCACCCTCGTCTATGCTATCATTTTAAATTTTTATAAGTGAATTGTCTACACAACGTGAGCCTTTTACATACAGATTATTGAGACTGATTTACAAACAATTCTTCAAAAAATAATTAAACACCTGGTTTATTTGCAGTTTAAATGATACAACAACATGTATATAAATGACACCGTGATATATTTTAAGAAAAGAGAGAGAACACTTTATGCATTTTGTAAAATATATTTCAATATATTTGCAATGATTTTACCCCATAGTATACATATAGAGATCTTGATCTGCAGATACCATAGAAGCTTTCATAAAACATACTGTAGTCAGCACAGTCACGCAGAACATCAATATATACAGAAAAGATAAAGGAGATCTTACCCCACTAGATAAGCCAGAACGGTCAGCTGGATCACACGGAATAAAATCCCCACCTTTTTGTTCTTGGCAATGACATATTTTTCAGTCTTATAATCAAAGAGTGACAGGAACATGCCTTTCATAGCGACCTGCCCCATTCTGTCTGCTCACATTGCAGCAGTAAGAGAAGGAGGTGAAGGGAATACAGCAGTAATTCAGACACGCGTTCCGTCCTGAAACATGATGAGAAACAATCAGCTGAGTCTTGTGCTACTGCTCACTGCCTGCACAGCCAGAGCATCACAGTACAGTAGCTCCACCACCTGTGTATGGGACACCCTGGTGTCATTGACAGAACATCACTCAGACTGCCAGAGCCATAAATATACATTATAGTGCCCCCCCCCCCCCATATTTCAAATAGGTGTAGTCCAAATGAGGAAGGAGTGTGACAACACAAAGTACACATTCACATTACACTACACAGTAGTGTCCGTTATCCAAATTACACAAGACAGAAGTTCCCCTTATATACATTAAACCACACAGTAGCAGTGCCCATTACCCATTATACCCAACACAGTAGCAGTGCTCCTTACATATTTTCCAACACAGTAGTAATGCCTCTTACAATTATGCTCAAACAGAAGCAATGCCCCTTACACTTTATGTCCACACAGTAGCAGTGCCCCGTACACATTATGCCCAGACAGTAGCAGTGCCCCATACACTTTATGTCCACACAGTAGCAGTGCCCATTACACATTATGCCCACACAGCAGCAATGCCCCTTACACATTATACCCAGACAGTAGCAGTGCCCCATACACATTATGTCCACACAGTAGCAGTGCCTCATCACCTAGATCAGTGGTTCCCAACCCTGGTCCTCAAGTACCCCCAACAGTGCAAGTTTTCCAGGTCACCCAGCAGGTGCACAGATTATTCAGGCACATTTTAAAAGATACACAAGTGGAGCTAATTATGTCACTTGTGATTCTGTGTGGAGACCTGGAAAATGTGCACCGTTGGGGGTAGTTGAGGACCAGGGTTGGGAACCACTGACCTAGATACATCCCTGCAGACTGCAAATTAAAATAATATTTCCCATTTAGTTTTGTTTATGCATTTTTCACAACTTTTAAACATCTTTATTACAAATACTAACGTGACCTGAAGTTTGTTGAGGTCCACATAGGTGCCTTTTATGGTGTGTACACGCGGCAGATCCTGCCGTGAGATGCGAGTCTGTCATGATCCACCCTCTGGGCACCCCCACTTGGATCATGAGGGGGTAGGCACCCCAAGATTCCTAAATATAGCCCAGAGACCCAGACACTCTCTTACCTGAATTAACAACATTTTCCCAATACAATACCCTGCCTGCCATCTCATAGGAGCCGTGCCTCTCACACTAATAGAGCCTTCCACAGGACTGTGTGTTCTACAGTACTAGGACTTTATTACATACCAGATGTCTGCCTGCGATGGGAATAGTACCGCGTGTTTATAAATATTGCGCCCATCAGGGCATATACTCCTGAGCCTGATATGTGTCTATCACAGTAATGTATGGTTTATTGCATGTGTGTAATATCTTGTTGTCTACTGCGGACAGCCGACACCCCCCCTATCTCATCCCCCTCACAGGAAGCATCAGCAAGCTGAATAGGCTGAGACTTCACAACCAACAACAGGGTCTGTTTTGACCTCACACCTGGGCCGCCCCCTTATCAGCAATGGTTCCTGGCCTTTTGTTCTCCCCGGGGACTTGTTATAGACTGGCCGGCACCAGACCAGCAGGGGGCCAGAGAGTCCCAGAGAACAACAAGTTTGCAGGGCTACAGCAGCAGCCAATCCCTACACAGGACTCAGGGGCATTTACATCTCAGGATTCAAGCAACAACCAATCCGGTCGCAGAACTCAAGGATAAAATGGGCTGAAACAGCAGCTCTGGGTTCCACATTCTGCATCCATTCAGGATCCCTGACCCGGCGAGGCAGGATCCCAGGGGAGGAGACTGAGGTCCCTCCAGATCCCACCAGAACACCTGCAGCGGGCAATCGGCCCTGGGGAGGAGACTGAGGTCCCTCCAGACCCCACCAGAACAGCAGCAGCGGGCATCGGCCCTGGCTCAGTGGAGCCCATACCACCGCCAGCGTTTGCATCCAGCGTGCCAACACCCCGACGGCACCCACAGGCCAAGCGGCTGGGATTCACCACCTGCAGGATCAGCAGCGGGCATCGGCCGCCGGAGATTTGCCCCGTGCTGTGCCCCAGCTCAGAGACTGCCCAAGGTGATTATTGACTGTGGAAGGGAGGGGTTAATCTTTGTGTGGTTCTAATAATAGTTAGTGTGTGCTGTGTTATGTAGTAGTGCTACCTGTATTGTGTAGTGTTAGTGGTATGGTTATGGTTTTCATGTACCGTTAATATGAAATAAAGGTGCGTTTTGTACCTTCGCTGTTGTGGCCTTACTGTGTGATCCGCGAACCGAGGTTCTCCCGGGACTGTGCAATACTGTAAACACTGCCTTTCTCAAGGATACGAGCGCTAGGTCCCTACATGCACCCATGAGCCCGGGAGTCCTCACAATTGGTGGCAAGCAGTGGGGATCACACAGTCCTGTAGACCAGGCAGAACCAGGGGCCCGTATCGGTATACGGCCAGGTTCTGTTGGCGCAATAGCCCATAACCAGTAGTATAGAACCACACAGAGGTGAGCTCTTGTAACCCTAGCAGGGATGCCGGGGAGAAGAAAAAAGGATAATTTGTGAGGGCATTAAGCGAGGGAAGAATTCCGCTTAAGTGCCGGCTTGTCCAGGGGACAATCCCTGCAAGCGAGGGAACGGCGGAGTGTGCCGTGGCCCAGAAACGGAAGCTGACGTAACGGGGTCCAGCAAGTGACGCTGACCAAGCTCTACGAGTGCAGCCCGTGTGGAGAATGGCTCCAGGAAAAGGACAGAGACGTCCAAAGAGAGGCAAGAGGTGCCCACAGTCACCCAGAGCAGTGAGGCTCATAGATGAGGAATCGTCATGGAGTCGTCTGGCTGAGGAATGGGACTGGAGAAGCCCATCCACGCTGATGCAGCCCCTCTGGGAGGATTGGGAAGCAGCATATCGGTGGATTAATGTATGGACAGGTGCTACTACAGAGGAGAAAGCAGCTTACCTGACCGATGAATTTAAGCAGTATGTATCTGAGGCTGCTGCAGGAAACCTGCTGCATACGGGGGCGTGGAAGGCTTTTGTCACAGATGTAAGTAGCGCCACGCATCAGCTAATTCAACGAAGCCAGATCGCTGAGGCCAGCGTGCCAGCACCGGGTAACTTTGTTCCTGGGAAGGAGCCCGCGAAGAGAACTCAAAGGGAGGAGGAGTTGATGGTGCCACCGGGGTGGATGACCGAGGGGTCCACTACCGGGATCCCAGGGGGGAGGCAGAGGAACTGTGGCCTGCAGAATCTGGAGCTCCATTAGCAAGAATGAGTCTGGAGGACCTAACTGACGAATGGAGGCTACGATGCAGCACACCCCCTGAAGGCCGCTCACACTGCACTCTCATCCGATGGGTGTACGAGCAACAAGAGGACCCGCTACATGCATTCAGCGTGTATAGGAACTGTGTCCTGTGTCCAGGAGAACTGAGAAGTGTCCAGGAGCAGTTGCAGTGTCTCCTGCACTGTTATGAGAATGCAGAGAGGGTCGCCCTGGCACAGGGGCAGCTGAATTCCCCAGAGTGGCTGGACCAGTGTCAGCGGGGGGAGGCAGAGGAACAGCGGCTGCTGTGGCTCATGCATCCTCAGAGAGCCACAGAACTAGATCCCCCACTGACACAGGGAGAAATCACAGAACTGTTCCCATTCAGTGAGTTGGGAAATGAGGAACTAGCTGTGGAGTGTCCCTGTGATATCGCACCAGGGACCCCGGACTCTAAAGGAGCCCTAACATCATGGACTGTGATTGTGGCAGATGGATATCGGGGAGGGGATATTTATTCCCCCTGCATTGTGCCAAGTAGTGTGGCGGAGCTGGGCACTGTGGCCCCACATGGTGATGATGGACTGGTGCACACGGAGCCCGTGATAGATGGAGCAGTGCCAGTATACAGTGCAGGGGCTGCCCCAGAGAAGAGTCCCAGAGCAGAGCAGATCTCGGAGGCTGGGACTGTGATGGCTGAGTCCTCGCCACAGGAGGTACAAAGCAGTGGCCAGCCACTGCTCCAAGCAGCTAGCCAAAGGATGGGGGTGCACCCAAAAATGGCACCCCAGGAAGAATGGCAGTACATCTTCCCTTTTGCAGACGTGGGAGATGGAGACTTTGAAACTAGCGGCCAGGGGGTCTACAATGATTGTGCCCCACCAGAGAGGGCAGTACTTCTCCCCTACATGACCACCAGCGGCCCAGCGAATGAGGGCATCTTGCCCCAGGAGCCCCAGCATATTCAGCAGAGGGAGATGGAAGGAAATGTGTCTGGTGTGTGCTCTGCCACTCTACCACCCCAGGAGGATTATCCAGGACGGTTCCCACTTAGCCATCAGAGCCAGGAGGATCTGAAGTCAAAAGGCAGGTATGTGACCGGTGTGCCAGAGCAGGGAGTAGAGGCTGGGGTGCAGCGCTTCTGTGAATCCCCTGCAAGAGTGACTGACTGTAATTATGTGCCCGGGGAGCCGCTGCAGCAAACAGGCAGCCAAGCAAGCAAACATGGAGGGGATGGTCAGAGGCATAGCTCATCACCCCCCTGCGCCTCAGAGGAAGACACCTCACCACCCAGCATGGCACAAGCAAGAGAATGTGAGTTTGCACCTGGGGCTGTGAGGGAGATGCCAGCAGTGCTGCCGTACAATGCCACGCCACCAGTCCCTCTCATAGCCAGGCTGGGGAAGCAGTGCACCCTGGGGAAGATGGAAGTTTGCCCAGGGGAGGCCCAGCAGTTATTGTTCAAAGGGCTGGGGGAGGTGTTCGACCCAAGGGGGGGGATTGTGGGAAAATCAGGGGGAGACTTGCGGATACCCCCTGCTTCTCTGCAGCCATTGTGTGAAGGAGAATCCTCAGGACCGCTGCCTGCTGCTGAGGGCAGGTGGGGGCTGGGTGTGCTCAGGCCCTGGGAGGTGGGGGAGAAGGATCCCACCAGCAAGGCACTTCAATCATCACGTAAGGGTCCAGAGGACCATCTAGAACTGGGGGAGGTGTTTGTGGGGGCTTTTGAGGGAAGAGCCGGGGAAGGATTGCGGATACCCCCTGCTCTTCTGCAGCCATGGTGTGAAGGAGAATTCCCTAGGCCACTGCCTACTGCTGAGGGCAGGTGGGGGCAGAGTGTGCTGAGGCCCTGCAAGGTGGATGGACAGAGAGGGATGGAAGTTTGCCCAGGGGAGGCCCAGCAGCTTCAGGGGCTGGGGGAGGTTTCAGGCCCAAGTGGGGTGACGGTGAAGGCTTTTGAGGTTTTGGGAGAAGCATCGTTGTTACCCACTGCTCCCCTGCAGCCAACGTCGGCGCTGTTGTTAAGAGCAGAATCCGCAGCCAGGTTTCCGGATTGTAGCCTGTGTGCGCAGATCGGGCCCCTCCCAGTTGCGCCAGAGGCGGAGGGAAGAGGGTCAACCAAACAGGCAGGAGAGAAGGAAAGATTTCCACATGACAGGGGCAAACCCTGTAACTGGGGTACTGGAATGCGGGTTACACATGGTGAACTGCTGACCTCGGACCCCCCTCATCCGGAGCAGGAGGAGCGGAATCACGCCTCCAGGAGACCACTGGGCCCGGTCATCCTGACTGGCTCCGATCTGGGAGCCAGCCCCTCGGACCGGATTTAGGAAGGGGGAGGTATGTCATGATCCACCCTCTGGGCACCCCCACCTGGATCATGAGGGGGTAGGCACCCCAAGATTCCTAAATATAGCCCAGAGACCCAGACACTCTCTTACCTGAATTAACAACATTTTCCCAATACAATACCCTGCCTGCCATCTCATGGGAGCCGTGCCTCTCACACTAATAGAGCCTTCCACAGGACTGTGTGTTCTATAGTACTAGGACTTTATTACATACCAGATGTCTGCCTGCGATGGGAAATAGTACCGCGTGTTTATAAGTATTGCGCCCATCAGGGCATATACTCCTGAGCCTGATATGTGTCTATCACAGTAATGTATGGTTTATTGCATGTGTGTAATATCTTGTTGTCTACTGCGGACAGCCGACACCCCCCCTATCTCATCCCCCTCACAGGAAGCATCAGCAAGCTGAATAGGCTGAGACTTCACAACCAACAACAGGGTCTGTTTTGACCTCACACCTGGGCCGCCCCCTTATCAGCAATGGTTCCTGGCCTTTTGTTCTCCCCGGGGACTTGTTATAGACTGGCCGGCACCAGACCAGCAGGGGGCCAGAGAGTCCCAGAGAACAACAAGTTTGCAGGGCTACAGCAGCAGCCAATCCCTACACAGGACTCAGGGGCATTTACATCTCAGGATTCAAGCAACAACCAATCCGGTCGCAGAACTCAAGGATAAAATGGGCTGAAACAGCAGCTCTGGGTTCCACATTCTGCATCCATTCAGGATCCCTGACCCGGCGAGGCAGGATCCCAGGGGAGGAGACTGAGGTCCCTCCAGACCCCACCAGAACACCTGCAGCGGGCAATCGGCCCTGGGGAGGAGACTGAGGTCCCTCCAGACCCCACCAGAACAGCAGCAGCGGGCATCGGCCCTGGCTCAGTGGAGCCCATACTACCGCCAGCGTTTGCATCCAGCGTGCCAACACCCCGACGGCACCCACAGGCCAAGCGGCTGGGATTCACCACCTGCAGGATCAGCAGCGGGCATCGGCCCTGGCTCAGTGGAGCCCATACATCCGCCGGAGATTTGCCCCGTGCTGTGCCCCAGCTCAGAGACTGCCCAAGGTGATTATTGACTGTGGAAGGGAGGGGTTAATCTTTGTGTGGTTCTAATAATAGTTAGTGTGTGCTGTGTTATGTAGTAGTGCTACCTGTATTGTGTAGTGTTAGTGGTATGGTTATGGTTTTCATGTACCGTTAATATGAAATAAAGGTGCGTTTTGTACCTTCGCTGTTGTGGCCTTACTGTGTGATCCACGAACCGAGGTTCTCCCGGGACTGTGCAATACTGTAAACACTGCCTTTCTCAAGGCGGATACGAGCGCTAGGTCCCTACATGCACCCATGAGCCCGGGAGTCCTCACAGAGTCCCGACGCGATCAGATAGCATCGGCACTCACATCTCACGGAGATGCTAGAGGGGCACATTTGCACTATATAGTCTTGCCTGCCCTCTCTATCTGGCTGCCGATATGCGCTCACATGGGAACTCGCATCGGCAGCACATCGGGCTCGCAAGCCCTAAAAAAGCATGCGATTTGCATGCGATTTGGCTTCTGATGTTTCCTATATCGGGAACATCGGAAGCCAAATCTTACTGTGTGTACACACTATTACTCTTAAGTATGGTAAAGCAGTTTATTAGATGGAGCTACAGAAATCTGGACTGTATCACTCGCTAGATTACATAGTTTGCTGGTAATGGAGGCCCAGGTCACCTAACGTTAGATAGGGCATTGCATATCGATGGCAGTTAGGATGTGGACGCAGTTAGTATGTGTACGTGAACACAGTTAGGATGTGAACGTGTACACATCTGTTTGCATGCGGCCGCACAGTGGAGAAATCATTCGATGGTCACTTACCATTGATTGTTTGTCAACCTGTGGCCGGCGCTCGCAGCTGCCATATGACCCAGAAGTCACCCTGCGGCTGCATGTATGGGGGCGTGATTTCGGGGCAGGTGCTTAAATTATGTGCCCACCCCAAGCAGGCAGGGCACATAACAACACTGGGGTCTGTCCAGCATTTCTATGGGAGCGCTAACTGTTTTTGGCGGCATCCATAACCCCCGAGGACTAATTAAGCAATTGGAAATTTATAATTAGACTTTAATTACTCAGTTCCTGAATTGTCAGGATTCAGTCCTCTGCAGCAGCTGTAATTATGAGGTTTGTGGAGTGTCTCCCATCAGCAACCCCTTCCCCAGTCAGGACATGGAAGGGAGACCACCAGGAGCCACGGAGAACACCAAAGACCCACCGTGTCTTAACAAACTGTATGTGGCATGACATTCTGGTGTGTTTAAAGAATATACTGTATCTAAAAAGACAATACATTCAATAATAAAACATAAAAGAGGAAATGTACTAAGATTGATGATTAATACGGCCAATCTGCAGTACAAACAAGTACAACCAGGATCGTCTTTAATCGTCCAAAAATCTGAATGATCTTTTACTAAGATGCCGTATTCCCCTGATTCGTATTTTCCATTGGCGATTACATTCCAGGGCACCTGTGGCCCAAGCTGAACCTGGGGCTGTCCCCAGTGCCCCTGGGTGGTCAGCACCAGGCTGATGGCATAAAAGTGTAAACTATTGGTTTTTTTTGTGGAACTACAATAGGCATGTCCAACGTTGGCCCTCCAGATGTTGTGAAAATACACATCCCAGCATGCTTTGCCACAGTTTTGCTTTTAGAGAATGCTAAAACTATTGCAAAGCATGCTGGGATGTGTAGTTTCAAAACATCTGGAGGGCCAACGTTGGACATTCCTGAACTACAAGTCCCAGCAAGCCTCCCTGCATGCAGGGACTTGGAGAACCAGCATGCGGGGCATTAATGGGCCTGCTGGTTCTTGTAGTTCTGCAAAGAACCAATAGCCCAAGAAATCACACACACACACATAGAAAAAGAAAACTTTAATACATACTACAATCACCCATACATAATTACGCATGGGGCCAACCGTAGGCCTGTCCTGTAGTAGATTCCTTAGGGTACCTGTGAAATAAAGTATACTCATCAGCTTGTCTGGCGTAGATTATGTCCTCTTCAGTCCATAGTAGGCATCCACCGGTGGTAAAAAAAAACAAGCCAGGTGTCCCGCTCCAATGGACTGAGGAGCCGCAAGTATGTTTGCACTTGCAGCTCTTCCCTCAGCCAATCAGGAGTGGGCTCCAGGGGAGCTCCATGGCGCCGCTCTATGTATGGAGAGTCAGAGCACTGGGTGGGGACAGAGCTGTCTGATTACTCCTCAGATTTCAGTGATGTCAGTGATGCGAGGGGCTGTATTAACAGACAATTCAACCTATTTTTCAGATCGTTGACTGAGAGATTATAGAAGTCATCAGCCTGACGGTCAGTAACATGAAGTCGTGGCCCAATGCTGAGATGGTCGCAACCCAGAATGGGGTCAGGATCCACAGTATTAGAACTGCTGTACTATACTAGGGAATGCCACTAAATTTCCAATAATAGTCCATAGTCACCACCCAGTTAGAATTAAAACCCACCCTGTGCAACTCCATATGCAACTCACTCACCATCGAATGATTTTACAAGTATGTGCAGTCTATGCTTAACCCAGAACCTACTCCAACTGTGCGACAGAAACCGGCTGATCGAGCCTGTAGCGGACATCCCACACTCTCCCTGAGCGCCAGGACCCATACACATGTGCAGTCATTTTAATCATCCGCCTTGCTAATTTGATGTCGTACAGGAAGTATTCACGTACAGCTGTTCAATTTCTTCTCTTTATGGGCCAGATGCACTAAACTTAAAAAGTGATAAAATGCAGAGTGTAAAACAACCAGCCAATCAGCTCCTGCCTGACAGTTTTCAAACAAAGGGCCTTATTCTGGTTGGTGCGTACATTTCCGTATACTTTCGGATGGCGTTTTTTAGCCGTCTGCGCATGCGTGGGGAACGCTATGCGCATGTGCCACGCATGGTCTCCGTACTTGTTCTCAATAATACCGTACTGAAATGTGCCCCGCAATCACTCGGGAAATATGGGCGTATTATGGGCGTCATTCGGAACTACACAGGGGCGTTCTTTCAAAGTGGGCTAAACTGGGCGGAAACATGGGCGGATACGGGGGAGTGCACTTATTTTGGTAGGCGTGCATTCGGACAGCACACCGAATGCACGCGAACAAAAAGGCAAGAAATATGCGGTGTCCATAGGCAAGTATTGCTTTGCGGACACCACTCGGTCATGCGCTAGGCAAACGGAACGCCTAATCACTACAACCAATGTCAGGTGAACACAATACAATCACCTACTTTACTCATTACTTGTTAATTACACGCTTGTCACTGCTTCTATTGGAACCATTGCAGCTTAAATGGACACATATATGCTGCACTTTTCACACACTTTTACACTGCAAATAATGAACACCACTTCATATTAATAATACAAATACACATGTTACTTCTACATGTATCAATTAAACCACACATTTGGGGGAAACCAAAAAACATTTATTAAAGGAACTTATAACATAATTTAGAAATTGCAACAAAATAAAAGGTAGCATAGCAGGAAGACAATTAAATAATAGATAAAAAAACCATGTATTCGACACATACATAGCCACAGCAGAATCATTAGGAACACATCAGGTGGCTTCACAACAAAAGTATAGCACCAACACTTCAAGTACAGCACACAGTAATGGTAGCCGAAACAGGGCAACAGGGGAACCAAACATGACATTCGAAGCGAGGGCAAATGTGGGTACCCTCGGCACGGAATTGGACACAGGAAGCTGACACACACAGCTCAATGAAAGATTTGGGAAGACATAACGGTGGAGATTAATGCGGACACAAGTTCATTTGCGGGCACGTTTGCCCCTGGCAGGCTCCTTGCCACGTGCAGCAGCTTTTCTGCCACGGCCACGGTCAGATGGTGGCCCAGGTGGAGCACATGCTGGGGAGGGGGTGGATCGTCTTCCCCCTCTGGCAGCAGGGAGTGCTGATGGTGGGAATGCACCAGAAACGGATGACATTAGGACCCTATTGCTGGCAACTAGCTCCACCATAAGCTCATTATGGTGGAGGAGGAGGTCATTTTGCCGCAGGGCTTGATCAGACAGCACCTGCAGGCTAGCAGCAATTGACTGCTGGGTGCCAGCCATAGCCTGCTGGGCCTCAGCAATAGCCTGCAGGCTCCCAGCGATAGCCTGCTGGCTGCTGACCAAACCCTGCAACACCTCCTCGGTCCTACGCACCCGCTCTGATGCCGACTCTCCCTGCTGCTGAATATTGCCAAGCACATGCCCCCACGTGGCCAATTCAGCCACGAACATTGGCTGCTGCCGCTGCACAGGCCTGCTACTGGGGCCAGGTGGCACAGACTCCTCAACCTCCTCAAGAGATTCTTGACCAAGCGGTGGGGATGCTGGTGAAAGAGAACATTCCAATTACCACACATTCCATGCAAAATTAGAACCAGCTACTTATGGCATGGCAAATAATTACCTTCAAGCAGAGAAGCGATTACTTCCGCTGGGGACTCGCTGTCCATGGTGCTCACCCCCCGAACCTCCTCGACTGCAATGCAGCACTCGGCCATCTCTTCCAGGGGGGTGAGCTTCAGCTTTCCAGGCATGGGGCCAGCCCCAGAGGTGTGGCTGTGTTCCCACCGCTGGGTCAATTTCTTCTTGAGGTTCGTTTTGAAGTCGTGCCACCTGCAATCAAAGTTTACATATTTATACATGTCACTCCTCCTGTTTGCTGTAGCACCCATTGCAATCTGCAACATAATACAACATGTGCCTCATGACACCAAGCTTACATTATATTAAATGTTAACACCAACCCTTAGAAGATACACTCACACTCACCCTACAATAACTATCAATTCAATGACATGGCAAACATGTCTGTGCCTCCAAGCAACGTGACCGGCCATTGACCAACTCCATCTAATATCTAATGTAAACATTACTGCTCTTGCACTGCTCAAATGTAACACACATGAACTTGCCTCTTCTTAACGTGCTCCGTCTCACGAACTTGTGGAGCCACCGCATTAATCTCCGCCGTTATGTCCTCCCAGATCTTCCATCTCCTTGTGTGTGTCAACTTGTCCTGTGGACACTCGATCCAATACCATGCCCGGGGCACCAGGATGGCAAGCTCCTGTGCTTCGAATGCCATGTTTCTGGTTGTTGGTTTCTCTGTTGCCCTATTTCGGCCACGGCCACGACCACTGGCACCGCCACGACCACTGGCACTGCCACTGGCACCGCCACTGGCATGGCCACGGCCACCTGGCGCTGTACTTGAAGTGCTGGCCAGGCTACTCTGTTGGGAAGCCACCTGCTGTGTTCCCAATGATTCTGCTGAGGCTGAAGATGGGCCAGCTGCAGATTGGCCTGATGTCGATGGCCCATCTGGCTGCTCTTCCCCCAATGGCTGGTCTGGGTTGATGGGGACATAGGTGGTGCTGGAGTCCATGCGTGCAAATAGGTCCTGCCACTCCTGCTCTTCCTCAGATAGAGATGCAGACATGTGTGCAACAACATTGCATTTGTCCAACACACCTTTATATACTATTTCTGTAATGGGCGTACATCAGCGACACCCTGCGTTCCGTACGGCCGCGTTCCGTACGGCAGCGTCAACCGTGCGGCGCATAGGCCACGCCCCTAGCTGTGGAAAATTATTTGAAAAAACCTGGCAAACTGAGTAAGTCTGATTTAGTAGGTAAATGCAGATTTGTACACCAATGACCAAATAAGACTGAGGTCAGACATGAAATGTATATGTGAATGTACATCTGTACTGTGCACTTGTTTGGTATGTAGTAGAAATGACACTACCCATTCCATATGTAAATCCAGTCCACCACTTAGGCACAAGTAATCAGTGCTAGCATCAAAATCACACGTGAAAGCACTCCACATTCAGCCTTGGTGCTAGCTTCTTTTCATTCCACCTCTCTAGTATGGCCCAGTAGAAGGTAAGTGTACACATGGCAGCATGGCCTAATATTGGGAAAAGGTCTGGCACTATTTGCTATGTTTCTGCTGCATAGCTTTCACTATAAAATAGCTGTTTAGTACCTTGTTGAGTTAGGTGTAAGTGGCTAGTGATGCAGACTATTTCACCTGTTGCTTATACCCATGTTTGGTGAATGTCATAGATTATATATATAGTTTCCCATCTTATTTTACACTGTCTGTTTAGGAGATAGTAAGTAATGGCATGGTCTGCTAAACTATGCAAAGGTACAGAAAGTGTGGGTGTGCGATGCAATGGGTTAGCCGTCTGTTCGGGCGCATACACGCTGTTACTGTCAAAATGAACAATAAAGTTAATACCAAATATCACTCTGATCAACCAATGACAGGACATGATTGCTTGAATTGTGCCATTGCTAAGATGGCGGCCTATGGGAGAGCAGCCCCATTCTCGCCAGCGGAGCTGAGGACACTGGTCTCCGTTATGGAGACCAGGCTGGGGCGGGCGGGCCCATTTATCACAAACCGCCAGAAGAGGAATGCCTATGCGGTGGCCCGCCAGCGCATATACGCCCGCACACAGGTGCGGCGGACCATCGCTCAGCTGGAGCGGCGGTGGTCAGACCTGAGGCGTCGGCAGCCGGATTTGCTCCAGCAAATCAGGGGCAGTATTGCTAGATGTGAGTGTTTATACATTAAATGTCCATTTGTACCTGATTGCTTACATGACATTATTTAAGCCAATAAGGTCACCAGCCTGATCATGAGTTAAACATGGCATACAGTATATGTGTGCTACTTCCTGTTTGACACCCTGTAATGGTCATAAAATATGTGATTGTGGAGGATTAATGTTTGTGATGCTTGCAATGGGCCAAATGTCACAGCATACCTGCCATGTTACAGGCTGTGTTTTGTAAAGGGCACTAAGGAGCTGTTTGCCTGTACAATTATCTGTACTTATAACCTTTGCATTTATAGCTTGATAAGGCTTAATACAAATGACCCCTAATTGGCACTTTTTTGTTTTTTTGCCAAACACAGCACGGGATCGAGCAAGACAGGCCCGGGAGGAGGCAGAGGTGTCCCAGGAGGAGCTTTCAGAACGAAGGGCCGAGGAGGAGCTTCCTGAGGAAGGGATGGCAGAGGAGGTGGCAGAGGAAGTTGAGGAGGATGGGTGGGCTGTGGAGGCGCTGCCAACAGAGGAGGAGGTGCCACAAGAGGAGGCCCCTGAGGAAGAGGAGGAGGTTGAGGCCTGTGAGGTCGTCCAGGCCGCCGAAATTGGTATGTATACATAATGATTAATTTTTCAATTCAATTGTGTTTTTCAATACTATAAAGTGATAAAACAAACTGGGTAGCAACAGACACATTTAGGGGTTAGATAGGGTGGGCAAACCATCCCTTTCATCCAGGACACATATGATACAGGTTGTGGGGATGGCTTTCAGGTCGATTTAAAGTGTCAATGAACCAGTGTAGTTAATCTGTATCCTGGAAGAAAGGGATGACGTGCTCATGTAAGGGTTACATGTCCCTGCTGCAAGCGTACAATCTGTAGCCTCATATAGGTGAGTAGAGTTTACAGGTGATTAATTTGACCAAACTAGATTCACTATGGCATAAATGGAGTATGGACAGGCGTGGCTTAGACTGGAGTAACAAGTGGTCAGTGCCCCTGGGCCCTTCTCTAGCTAACCACCCCCTGCAGTCTGCATGTATGTTTGGCACCATAATTGTGTGTTGATTTTGTCTTAGTAATGATTTTGTGCATGGGAGTGGGTTAGTGCTGCAGCTTCACCTAACTGGCATTATGACAATGATTTATGGAGCAGACCATCATCAGGCAAGCCATGCTTGATTGCACAAATGTACTGAGCATTCCTGAGAGTTGACTAAGTCCCCTGCCACGCTCCATCATATAACAGACACTGAACTTTGTTTGCAGAATTGGGATTGGTGCAGCGCGTGACATGCTTCTCAGAGCTTAGTCATGGGTGGGTTTGGATTCAGAAGGAGCACTATGACTGTGAGGTGTTCTACAGAGTAAAGGGTAGAGGGGAAAAAACAGGCTTTCCATGTAGTATGTATGCATGTATGTATAGATGTATGTGTCATATATATAGTTATATATGTGTCTATTGGTGTTTTTTTCGCTGTGTTTATGGACACAGGTTAGCCTGTGGTCCTTAAAGAACACCCCAGTGTCGCCTAATTTATGTTTTTGTGCGAGTGCAGGCTCTTTGTGGATCTATACAATTGGGGATAGTGATTACTATCTTCTTAGCCTGACACCCACCCATAGAGGTCAATTCCTCACGAGGCGATTGACCATAGACTTGCAGATCCCCCTTGACTGACCAACCACCAGCTGAGGGCTCTCACTGTCACCAGACCCCCACCCAAGTGACAATTTCAAATGTTTATTTAAGTGTTGTTTGTCTCACTGCACCGTCCTTTCGTTAACCAACAATTTCCCATACCAGCCTGCCCCCGCATCACGATCCACACCAGTGGTGTGATGGCTACAGGCACCACAGGCTTCCTAGATGACCATTTACTTTCCCAGGCTGAGCTTGGAATAATTTCATTGACTGATGATGACGCTGATCAGGTACTGTTTAACCAGGTAGACTTTGACACACTCCCGACTGAGACTCCCCTGGACCTATATCACCGTCTCTTGAAACTAAGAAAAAGGGAAGTGGACTTATCACTACACGGCCACTTCCTATCCGAATATCATCGGAAGAAATTTATCCCAAGAGGCTTTAGGGTGGCCAATACCCCCACCATCGGCAGAACAAATCCCACGTTCTGCAGCCGGTGGTGTGGGGTTCTAAATAAGTGTTCCCTCGACCTCATGCTATTGGTAGTAGAGGAGGTCGGGGTTGAACTTAAAAAGGTCAAGACCGACATCGACCACTTTGGGGCGGCTCATTTGGTCACCATTAAAAGTGACAGAACTAACAACCTCATTGATAAGCTTGTTACCCAAATTGACACCTACAGAAGGGATTTGATAACTTTCAAGCGTAGCAAACTTGCCACAGTCACGGCAGACTACCAAAACCACACCGTGTATAGGTGGTTAACTGGTGACACTAACAGTAACAGACCATCACGATCAAACAGGGTCAGGTGGCAGCAAAGGAGACCAGCACGGTTTGATACCGGCTCATCCACCTCCGCATCAGACACAGAACAGTCTGATCCCCGCTCCACACAGGGTGATTTTTTAGGCTCCGACCCCACTCACAGCCGGGCCCGCCCAAGACCAAGAGGCGGAGACCCCACCCGAGGAAGGGGAGGTACATGGCGCCAAGGGAGGGGCCGCTATTAGATCTGGTATTCAACTTATCAGACACCCCCTTGAGCGAAGCCACTACAAAATTATTATCACGAGGTCTGACTTTTGTGCCCACAGCGCCTCATAACACGTTCGACACAGCCATCGACATGTACAAATTCAATCGCAAGCTTAGGCTACGTGAGCACTTTGGTGATTTGGGGGCAGAAACAACACCCACGACCCTAAAAAAACCCTCTTTATTCGACCCACCATCCACCAACCCCAGTATCCGCACCTTTTCAAGAATGGTCGAGCGTGAACTAATCACAGGCAACACCCAAGCAGGATATGACAATTTATCAAAACCTGAACGGGCAGCCCTGAAAACATTGAAATCTGACCCGAACTTGGTAGTGCGCGCTGCTGACAAAGGGGGTGCCATAGTGGTACAGAATTGGAGAGACTACAACTCCGAAATTTTACGCCAACTAGCTGACAACCAGACGTACCAACAAGTACCATGCAACCCCATCCCAGCATTTAAACACAGAGTAGATGAGACACTGGCCAAGGCTTTATTGGACAAACTCATTGACAAACAAACATTTGAATTTCTGACAGTTGACTTCCCGGTATGCCCCATTATGTACACTATCCCCAAGATCCACAAATCCGTGACACAGCCGCCTGGCAGACCGATCATTTCTGCCAGGAATTCATTGCTACAGCCATTAGCAATATACACGGACAAGTTTATACAACCTCTCGTCACAGCAAGCGACAGTTTCATCAGAGACACCAGTGATTTCCTCGCTAAATTAAACGAGATTGACATTTCAAGCGGCCCCCTGTTTCTAGTCACCATGGATGTCCACTCCTTATACACTGTCATACCCCACACAGATGGATTACTCACTCTCCGTGCATTGTTAAACACAAGGACTTCACAGGAGCCTCCAACCGATTTCCTGATAAACTTGGCAACTTTGGTACTCACCTGTAACCATTTCATGTACAATGACTCCTACTTTGTACAAATATCGGGGACAGCCATGGGCTCCAACCTGGCTCCCTCCTATGCCGGCTCATACATGATCAGCTATGAAGAAAAGTACATCCACCCTCGATTCGGTTCATCCATTAAATTCTACAAAAGATACATCGATGATGTCTTTCTACTCTGGAATGATACGGAAGGTGAATTTCTCACCATGATGTCAACTCTCAACGACGGGGTTCACCCGATTCAATTCACTCATCAGATTGATGCACATTCTATCCACTTCCTTGACATTAACATCAGCCTCCGAGATGGACAGATCCACACAAGTCTCTTCAGAAAGACCACAGACCGCAACACCCTTCTGGCAGCCACCAGCCAACATCCACCATCACTTAAAGAAAACTTACCTGTCTCACAATTCATGCGTGTGATCAGGAATAACTCTGATAGTGGAACCCTACAAATTCAACTTAATGAGATGTCCGCAAAATTCATCGAAAGAGGTTACTCAAAAACAGTGGTCCAAAGGTGTCTGGTGAAGGCTAAGAGCAATTTGGCCAGGCCACACTCAGACCCAAAACAAGGTCAAAAACGAATGTTGTTCACCAACACGTACAACCATTTTTCCCACCAAATCCAACGCAGCCTGCGACAACATTGGCCATTAGTATCAACAGACAAAACTCTCAAACTCCATGAATATGGCCCACCAATGATGGCCTACAGACGAGGTCCAAACCTAAAACAGCTATTGATGAGACCCACACTAACCCCCCAGACACCATCCAACATGACTTGGTTGCACAGTCAGAAACCTGGCTGCTATCGCTGCAGTGGGTGCACCACTTGTAGCTCAATGCTCGCAGGGTCCTCATTCCCACACCCTCACTCTGGGAAACCCATCACCATAAAATATAGACTACACTGCCGCATGGATCACGTGATATACATGCTCACGTGTCCATGTGGTTTGGCATATGTCGGGATGACCTCCAGGTGTTTCCGTGAGAGAATGGCCAACCATAGGAGGAGCATCCGGGTGGCTCTAGAAACAAACAAAACTGACCAACCAGTGCCACGCCATTTCCTTCAATCTGGACATCAAATACCGAGTCTCAGATGCCGCTTGATTGACTGGGTCCCCCAGCCGAAAAGAGGCGGCGATTGGACACTTCTACTCAAGAAAGTTGAGGCACGATGGATCCACAAATTGAACACTCTAGCACCCCGGGGGCTAAACGAGACTAATTCTTTTTCCATTTTTTTACGCTAACCATCCCAAATAATAGAATTTTTGTAGAACTTTTTTGGTAATTTTCCTCTGGGCCTTGATCAAGCCCTTAGAGGAGGATTCCATATACTTTCTGACTGACTTGATGATGCGTTTGGCTTACATAAGGGGGGTCCTTTGGACACTTTAACCACCTGCAGATGCCGATGTTGACTCTCTCCGGACGCCGGGTCCCGGTTTTACAGGAACACTGTACAGAGACACACCAACAGCATCACAGATTGGGACTAAGGGTCCTGAGCGATTTGGAACTGTAATACTCAGCGTCATTGGTGTGTTTGGTAGATGGCAGCATGAGACACTTGCCACTCCACATAGTGTAACGGCAAGAGGCCACTTGCCAGGATATTGTTTGGTTTCTGGTTTTCATTTCATGTATTCTATTTATGTATTTATTTTTCTGAATACGAGCAGTGCTCGGTGTTTCCGTGTATATATAAGTGGTTTTGTTTGTGTGGTGTCCGCGTCAGCATCAGGCTGCACGGGTCACTACGATCTTGAAGTTGACACCATCGCATTAAGACGACATGGAGTTTCTGTATGTGGCTCCACCGGTGGTGACACGCACGTGCGGTTATGACTACATCAGCAGACTTCGGTCACCAGCACCTATGTTAACACCAACTTTCATTCACTCCATGATAAACACATAAACAAAACACAATAAAAATTTAAATAAAAATAAATAAAAATTAAAAACCATAAATAAAAAATAAAATAATAAAAAATAAAAAATAAAAAATAAAACATTATGATCAAAATTAAATAAAATAAAAATAAAAAACATAATTTAGTAGTAATAATAAAAATAATAACAAAATAACAAAAACAGAAACTACAATCCGAAATGATAAAGGGGACACCACCGTTGTTACCCATCATACGTACATATGTCATTTATAAACTAGTAGGGATAGTGCTCCAGTAGCACACATTCCTGGCATGTTTAAACAGGTTAATCACGTCACGTATGTCATACACCATCACTATTCACTATGCACTGTTTGTGTTGTGCCGAGGGGGTCTCCACCACGGGTGACAGTGACTGTCCACCGCGGTTATTTGGTCTGTCACGACAAAGTCCGGCATGTACCCAAATATGACGTACACCATAAGTGATTACAGAAGTTGACGGGAGGCGATTCCCCCAGTGGCGCCGCCCCCGTCACCATGGTTACCAGAAACGCTTAGACGTCTCTATTGTCCAGACCGCTTCCATCGGGTACACTGATGGAGCGGCTAAGTTAGATGGACTTGGACAAAGCATCCGCTGGGTTTTGGTGGAGGTGGTGGATCCCGCCGCGGCGCCGCCTCCCCTGTGAACTCAGTGCTGTCCTGTATATTTGTTTGCGTAGTTGGTCCAGCCGCGACTCCCGGAAATACCGGAAGTGCGGCTTTGCGTTCCATTGGCCGGAAGCAACTGAGGTATGCGTTCCAAGGCCCGGAACGAGAGGCGCAATGGCGCCAAAAACACTAATGAGAATGGGTATAAATAGCCGGACACGGGGGTCTGGAGTTTGTGGCTTCTCCTCGTCTGGATACTGATCCTGTTGTCTTCTGAGACCACCATTGCATTGCTGACCCTCATTGGTTCCTTGACAAAGGTCACTGTTGATGACCGAAACGTCGGAGAAAACGGAACTGTAATACAGGTTATATATTATTACAAAAAGTTTTTTTGCTTTTTTTCTTATAAAAAACAACCTAGAGATTTTCGGTTGTTTTTGTGGCGAGTGTTCTTCACCACCTATTGGTGGTTTTTTCGCTGTGTCTATATATATACATATATATATATATATATATATATATATATATACACACACCTGTCACGGTGCATGTTTAAAATTTAGGTATGACTATGTTAAATGTATGCATGAATATTTATTAATTTTTCCATTTTTATTTTCTCCACAGATGAGCCAGCCCAAGCACAAGAGGGTCTCCATGGGGCCCTCTTACGTATAAGAGGCCACTTGCGGCAGGTGCTGGTGGAATTAGACCAGCTCGTGGAGGGGGATCTTTAATTTTTGGGGTTGTTTCCATTACCAACAATAGTTGCAGTGTAAATAAATTGTTTATTACAGTTCGAAGTTGTCTGTGTGTTTATTTAAAATGGGAAAGTATATGTGTAACTTGGTTAAAATCTTTTAAATAAGCAAAATGTACATACTGTAGATAGATGTATGTTAGGTTCACATGCTGTAAGGGTTAATGTGTGTAATGAATGTAGTAGGAATGTGGTTCAGTCTAGATTAGGATTTACTTGATTGAAATAGATAACAATCCCTTTTTAATGAGGTTGCCTAATTGCCTAAGTGGGTCATGTGATCGCTGTGTGTACTCAGTAAAAAAGTGTTGTATTTTGCGAAAATACTCCGCATCGGTGAGTACGGCCAGCTTCCCGTCCGTTCTAACGCGGTAAGACCGTGCTTACGCTGCAAGACCATGCAGAATCTGTACGTGTCCACCGCACACGCAAGGTTTGTATGTCGTCCGTACACACGCCCTGTTCTAAAAGAGTGTGTCCGTCCGAATGCGGAGGACCCGTGGGCGTTTCTACGGCCGATGTCCGCACGCCACCGCACAGCGTGGCGTGTGGACCGCACCGTAGGAAATCGGGAAAGTACGCACCGATCAGAATAAGGGCCCAAGTCTGTGACATGGCAGTTAGGAGATGATTGGTTGTTGTTTTTTATCAATCTCCATTTGATCAAGTTTTTAAAGTTTAGCGCATCTGGACCAATGTATTATTGTCAATAAACTGTTCTATAATAAGGGAGCTCACAGGAATCTTCCGATTGTAGCATTTTGCCAATTGCATTCCCGAATACCTAAATTATAGTTCATGTTCCCCAATTTCTCCCATCTCTTATCACTGATATATGATGTATACAGTATAAACATGTTTCCTGTCACTGAGGCAACGAAAGCTGCCTCCTGCCTGCTCCCTACCTCCCAACATGACCCATTCCAGGAGGGACTGGGGAGAGGGGAAAGAGGAAGCTAGTAAAGAATTCAAATGGGTCCTGGAGTGAAACCAATCACAATATTAGAGCCATATCTAAAAATAAACATTAAAATGCTTACTGGCTAATGCAAGAAGCTTAGTGAGTAAAATCAGGGAGCTAGAAATGGTGATCAGTAGGGACGACTACGACATCATTGGTATTACAGAAACATGGTGTAATGAGTCGCATGACTGGGCATTAAACATGGAGGGATATAACAACGTGTAGGAAAAAGGATTTTGTCTACTTATTGCGCTTCACTTATAGGTTGCAGCTTTTTCAAAACACCAGGAACTTTCACCAAGTACCCAAAAAATATTCACAAATCGTTTTACAATGTGTTCTAAAACTAAGCGCCACCCAACAGTTAATCACACAGTGCAGGAATAATAAAAACACTTTCCTCCTAGGAATTTCAAATTTCTTTTTGTTTCTTTTGTCCTTATCCTGAAAGAACTTTTAGAGAAACAAAAAATAGTGCAATATTGTCTGTATCCGATGGAATTTTTATTATTCTGTCAAATTCACACTCACATGTGCCTTCGTTTAAAATAGGCATATCATTCCATCCATATGGAATTCAGACTCCTGGAATCTATCCCGATCCCACTGCAAAGAACTCCAAAATGCAAAACAGATAGTGCAATAACGTTTTTTTAAAACACATATATATTTATTCATGAAATGCACTCACAATTTAAAAGAAATAAAAACGCATATCACCATAACATTATGGTATCCAGGGGAAGCCAGAGTTCCAAGGTAGAGTTCCAGGTGATGTAATGGAGGGGGCACTCGTTCAGTCCCGGTTACTGTCCGTGTGTTTCCCCATCTGGTCTCACCAATAGGCGTTCTCTGGACATCCAATATAAGCAGTCTCCTGTGCCTGAGCGCTTTCGGACTGTCAGTAGTCTTTCATCAAAGGCAGACCCGTTAGTTTAACATCAATTGTGGGTAAACTATTTGAAGGATTTTTAAGGGATGGTATCCAGGAATATTTAGACCATCACCGTCTACTCAGTACTAACCAACATGGGTTCGTGAAAAATCGTTCATGCCAAACTAATCTACTAGGGTTCTATGAAGAGGTTAGCAAAAACCTCGATAATGGAAATGCTGTAGATGTGATTTTCCCAGATTTTGCTAAAACATTTGATACTGTCCCACACAAGAGATTGATTAATAAAATGGAGAACCTAGGATTGGGTAAAAATATCTGCAGATGGGTAGGGAATTGGCTATGTATTAGAGAACAAAGAGTGGTTGTGAATGGTGCCGTATCAGATACGATACCGGTACTAAGTGGAGTGCCCCAGGGTTCGGTTTTGGGGCCCATTTTGTTTAAAAATTTTATTAACGATATTGGGATAGGGTTACTCAGCAATGTATCCATCTTTGCGGACGATACAAAACTTAGCAACGTCATCAAATCATCAGACGATGTCACCATGCTTCAAAATGATCTTGCAATTGTAGATGAGAGTGCAAAAAAATGGAAGATGAGGTTCAATGTAGATAAATGTAAGGTTATGCACCTTGGGAGACACAACCAGTGTGCAAGTTACAACCTTAGCGGAAAGGAACTGGGTAATTTCATACATTGAAAAGGATCTAGGAGTCCAAATAGACAGCAAACCGTGAGTGCCCATTGTAATGTAGCTACAAAAAAGGCCAACAAAATTCTGTCATGTATTAAGAGGGGAATGGAAACTAGGGACTCAAGGGTAAATATGCCACTGTATAAAGCATTGGTGAGACCTCACCTCGAGTACGGAGTGCAGTTCTGGGCCCCACACTATAAAAAGGACATCATAGAATTAGAAAAAGTCCAAAGGCGAGCAACAAAGCTTATTAGGGGAATGGAGAATTTAAGCTACGGGGAGAGATTAAGCAATTTGGGACTATTTACATTGGAAAAGAGAGGTTTAAGGGGGGACATGCTCAACATGTACAAGTATATCAAGGGCCAATATAAGGAACTGTCACACACCCTCTTTTCTACTAGAAAGGAATCTAGAACACGAGGGCATGAGTATAGATTAGAAGAAAAAAGATTTCATTCAGCTAGTAGAAAGAATTTCTTTACGGTCAGAACAGTCAAACTCTGGAACTCTCTTCCCAGAGAGGTGGTAACGGCTGGCTCATTAAATGCGTTCAAGGCAAAGTTGGACAAACATTTACTGGAGAAAAACATCCATGGGTACAAATAAGAAATATAATCTGTCTGTAAAATATCAGAACCTACCAAATCAACAATGGATATCTATACCAGGTTGAACTAGATGGGCGCAAGTCTTTTTTCAGCCTTACCTACTATGTAACTATGTAACTATGTAAGACATGTACAGGGTGAGATTACCAACCCCTATACAACCTTCTCAGGGCAAGAAGTAATGTGCCTCATTATACCTGATGAACCTGTACTGTTTCTAACTGCCTAGGATACCGAAGATGTCTAAGATGTCTTTAGAAAAATCTAAACACAATGTGACACAATATATGTATAGAACCAATATCTTTGTTTTAGATTGCAAAAAGTGTTACTTTACAAAAGTGGCTGTGTTTGTCACAAGTATAGTACAACAAAGAGTTGGTCATAATTAACAAGTGATAGTAATTATATGTGTGACAGACAGTAATAGTCAGCCTTACTACCAATACCCAGTACCAGCAGCATTCATAATATCAATAATGAAAATGTCGACAGGACCAAAATGTCAACATAGTACAAAATGTTGATCATCAAAATGTGATTGGTTGAACATGTTAGTATTTACCAGCAATCCCTTATGGATTAACATACTGTAAAATAAAATGTAAACTATTATAATTGTTTTTCCTTTGTATTACATCAAGTTTTTATAAATACAGTTATTCTATAAAATGAAAAACTGCTTTGATAACTGGTTGATACTGAGGACCCAATTCAATTAGCTGTGAGTTGACCGTGAAATGCTTCATGTGGGTTCTATAACACGCATTGGCCCTCATTCAGATGTGAACGGAGATGGGGCTCATGGACCAAGGTACCGATGTCCGGTACTTTGGGCATGCACCGAAACTGTACTGTGTATTTGCAGTATGGTTATTCGATGGCGGATGCACTGCAAGTGGTGTTTATTCTTTTTGGGCAGCGACATTTTGATCACAAGCAATTGCTTTTTCTCTGATTACAAAACCATGCTGAATTAAGCCCACACAGATGGAGCCCTCTTCATCTAGCCCTTTAATAGGATTAAGTGAGTAATAGGATTACTCTGCTAATTCCCTACTGTATTGTTCTACTGTATGTATTTTATTGCTGCAGTGAACAATAGGATAGCCATGGCTAACCATGGTGAGCCACAACCTAAGGAAGATAGTTGACAGTGGCTACATCTGTAGTTCGGCTTAGAAAAGCAGCAGGGGCCATGGCACCTTTTGCAGCATCACCATATTATTGCTATCGCTGCTACTTCTATGTAAGCTGCAGCAATATGAATGAGGGCAATTCACTTTATGTGCAATGCAATTTACCTTTTCACCACAGGGCAGGGGTTAAAGTGAGGGGGAACTGAACTGAGTTCTACCACCTGTAATGGTAGGGGGAACTCAGTTCCACCTCCACCACAGCCCTGGTCCCAGCGGCTTCCTTTTCTGGCACGGCGTATGTCATAGCATGCTGTCACCACTGCTGAGGTGAAGATGAGAGGAGAGGTACAGATGGAGTGTGCTCCATCCTTGCAGGGGTCAGCAGTCGGGATGGGGCGTGCACACACGAGACGCTCCTGCGCCCAGTTCCAACAGAGCTCCTCCCGGGTCTCCTCCGCATTGCGGATTGCCGATGCCTGCACCCACCTCCCCGCACCCCCCCTAACCCTGATGAGCAGGGTTCCACCACCCAGCCAGCAAGAGACTGGGACGCGCGTGCGTGTGAGATGTATTCACGTCCCAGTCTGATGGAGTCCCTCTCCGCCTATGCTAGCCAGCGGGGTCATTCTGGCAAGCGCTGTCCAAGGAAGAGAGGGGCTCCATCTGTAGCTGCTGAAGGGAAATAGACAGATATGTGTCATATGTCAGATATATGAAATTAGCACTTACTGTGGACATTTTTTGCTAGGGGTACTACTGCTGTGTTCATTATGTGTATAAAGCAATACTACTGTAGGCATTATGTGCAAGGGATACTACTGTGTGCATACATGTAAAAGACACTTATGTGACATAATGTGAATAAGGGGCACTACTTTGTGCTGTAACATGAATCAGGGTCACTACATGTGATATAATGTGACTATGACTGTGCTACTGTGTTGAATAATTTGAATTGGGCGTACTATTTTGAGATCACTGTCCCTTTATAAAGTATCAGAGTTATGGCACAAATTTCGTAGTTTGCGTGGGGTACCGAAAACCCTGGCAGTACACGGGGAGGGGGTCCGAGGCACCACCTCTCTGGGACCACTTTAAGCCCTGCCACACGGTAATGAGTGACAAGTACTGTGTCTTCTTCCAGCGAACTGTATATTCCATTGAAAAATAACTCATTCATGGCCTAAAGCTGTTTTCTGAGAGTGTTAAAAATGGTAAGTATTTTTTCACCACACAGTAATGAGTGACAAGTACTGTATCTTCTTCCAGCGAACTGTATATTCCATTGAAAAATAACTCAATTATGGCCTAAAGCTGTTTTCTGAGAGTGTTAAAAATGGTAAGTATTAACGTAGCTTTTTGTTTGCACCTCAGGACGGTTCAATATAAAATCCTTACTTTATTTTTGTTAATTAAAATAAACTAGTTTCAGCACAGGTGACTTCATTAGTACTTCAGCTATTTTGAATGAAACACCTGTGCTGAAGCCTGGACCAAAACATGCATTGATAGTGTGTCTTGAGGACCATGGTTGGAAATGCCTCGAGTACTCTGTATACTGTGAATTTTAATTTTTTATCAAGTCCCCCACCAGAGATATTAGAGTTCAGTATAGATGAAACTAATAAAAACTAGCAATTTCAAAGTGCTATAATAAAAAGTAGACAAGATAGATACATTATATAGCTATCCCCCCCCCCTCACTGGACCACCCAAAAAATAAAAAAGGTCATAAATTGTTGTCCTTTCCAATGAATTACCATCCAAAAAATAGACTGAAAAAAAAAGAATTCACAATTATTTTGGGCTCAAATTTCAGTCAAGAGGAAAGGAGGTAGGGAAATAGTGATATGACAAAAATGAACGTAGCTTGAAATGTACTAAAATTAATAGTTTTTTTATTTTTCTGTGCTGAGATGTTGCATCTACCCCAAAAGTGCAAAAATGAAAAATGGCATACACCATGATACAAAAATGCCTGCCATCTTCATATGAAAGTAAACAAAAATAAAGTAATGGAGGTTTTTGAGCACTAACTTAAACAAAAAATGGTCAAGCAACCAATAAATTTAATTCTGGAACATTTCATATGGATTGACCCAAAAGCCATGTTATTTAATATTTTATTGTACCAAAACTTAAATTTACAGGGAAATGCTACAAATAATGATTTGTTGCTCTAATTGTTTTTTGTTTGATCTAGCTGAAATAATTGAATTTAATTAACATCCATTTGTGTTCAAGAGAGTATTGAGAAAAGCACAATCAGCAGCGAAACGCGCCAGTGAACACCTTACACTGCTTTGATTGACAGTAGGGCAATTCAGCAGTACTTTATACTCCAAATTCTTCTGAGAATACTTGCTAGCAAAGGACATTGATTTTCTGTGACTGCAATACTACACTTTCATAAACTATTGCTTTTAAACTGTACCTCTTTGCCTGCAATCATTTCCAACTATAGAGCTGTATCATACACTTGGAAAAAAAACTAGTTAAGTGCTCGGTTTAATAGGTCCCTAATCCCCTGCTGCTGCAATATTTTTGGGTTGCTCAGTCCCAAGAAAGGAAAAAAGTTACAAACAATAAATAAAGCTGCGCTGGGGTTGCGGGTAGAATTTTTAATAATAGATCAGTAAATCCAATTATTCAATAAGCAGGTATATGTATACATATAAAAACAGACAATCGTAAAAAATACCAGTACATAAAATAAACTATATAAAATCTATAGATAAAATCAATAGAACAGACCAGCTCATTAGTTAGCATTTTGTTAGTAATGATGGCATTTTGGTATTTTGTTAGTGATGATGGCATTTTGGTATTTTGTTAGTGATGATAATAGTAAAATGTCCACTTTGATTAGTAGATCAAAAAAACAGTATAATTTGATTAGCTCTGTAGTATCTGTCAGCTATTTGAATTAGTTTTGCTGTAGGAGTTCAAACCAGTTCGCCCACACTTTGAAAAAGCTACATTGGAAGCAAAACATGTTAGGGAGACCACTTGCAGCCCTTATCTGATGCCCATTGATGCCCATCAACATCGTACTTACAATATTTTAAAATCTATATTTGTGCTGGTGATTACATTAAACATGAACATCTGTGCCACTGGAAGCGAAGTCCTTATAGAACATCGGGTGAAAGAGGAGGAGACCAGCTACTGCGGGTAACATAGTAACATAGTAATTAAGACTGAAGAAAGACGTTAGTCCATCGAGTTTAACCTATCTATATTGTAACTACTGACTAGAGTAAGTCATATCTATAGGATTCCCTCAGTGGCCAAAAAGGATTCCAGTTTTGATTTAAATTCATTGTCACAACGGATTGTTGTGGATCCACTGGGGGCGTGGATTCTGACACGGATGCCAATGGTGGAGAAAGAACTGCTGGTCGAATATACTGGCGTCTCATAGGAGTCTCCAAGGAGTTTGGCTATACTCCTAATCAGAGGCGCGGAGTCTAACTGAGAGGCGGTTTTCACCAGGGACCCCCGCAAGGGGATTTGGACTTAGCTGCGTCCACCCAGCAGGTCGCGGCCCTTCAATCAGGAGCCTCCAAGGAGATTAGGATGCTTGCTGGAGCAGATGGATATAGCTGTACTCAGGAGACGCTTGAAATAATAATAGAACTTAGGAGACACTTGGAACGTGAGCTGAACTCAGGAGGCACTCGGAGGGTTAACAGAACTCAGGAGACACTTGGAAGATAAACAGAACTCAGGAGGCACTTGAAGGGTTAACGGAACTCAGGAGACACTTGGAAAATAAACAGAACTCAGGAGGCACTTGAAGGGTTAACGGAACTCAGGAGACACTTGGAAGGTAAATGGGATGCTTCGGATTGCGAACAGGACTCAGAGAGACCTGGAGCTGTGTACACTCTCACTGGCTGTCAGCAGGACACTGAGCAGAAAGCAGAAGTAGCAGCAGCATTGGAGCATAGGCTGCCCAGCCTTTTATTCCTCCAGGCAGTGATGTCACAGGCCCAACCTCCAATCAGAGGTTATATCAGACCCTGCCCCCTTCTGCCTAATGCCACAAGCAAGATGGCGGCGCCCGTCCCAGGAGCCGACCGCGGGAACAGCCGGACCCCCAGAGGACATACCCCCGTCCCTGCAAGTGACACCAAGTCGGGGAAGCGCTGAGTGACGGGTGTAGCACCGCCAGGAGTACAGTGCCCGTGCAGGTGAGTAATGCACGCGGCGCATTGCTCTGCAGAACCGGCGGCGGCCGGGGGACCTGACAGTATCCCCTCTTTTATGAGTGGACACCGGACACTTCTTAGGATAATTTTTCCGAAACTTTTCAATCAAACGAGGTGCATGAATATTGGAAGCATCAATCCACATTATTTCTTCAGGACCGTATCCCTTCCAGTCCACTAGAAATTGTACTTTCACCTGTCGTCGTCTAACATCCAATATTTGTTTTATTTCGATTTCTACATCCTGGTGGAGTTTTTTAAAACTGATTGAGAATTAAAGGTTTTAAGAGTGAAACATGAAATGAATTGGAGATTCGTAAGGAAGATGGTAGCTTCAGACGAACGGCTACAGGATTGATTATTTTTTGGATAACGTAGGGTCCAATGTAGCGAGGAGCCAATTTCATATATGGAACCTTGAGACGAATATGCCGGGTTGATAGCCAGACACGATCACCAACTTTATAAGGTTGAGCGGCACTTCTTCTCCGATCAGCACTGAGTTTGTAACTACTGGAGGCCTGTTGTAAGGCTTTTTGTACATTTTTCCAAATGTTTGCAAATTTTTTTACAGAAGATTGAACTGCAGGTAATTCATTACCAGGGAGTTTGGAAAAGTCTGGGATACGAGGGTTAATCCCATAAACAGTGAAGAAAGGAGTGGTTCGGCTGGAAGAGTGATAGGTGTTATTATGAGCGAACTCTGCCCAGGGTAGGAGTTCAAGCCAATTGTCCTGTGAGGATGATAGGTAGAGTCGGATGAACTTCTCCAAATCCTGATTAACTCTTTCAGTCTGACCGTTGGTCTGAGGGTGGTAGGCTGTAGAGAATTTTAGTTTTATTTGGAAGACGGAACAAAGAGACCTCCAGAATCGAGCTACAAACTGGACACCCCGATCAGATATGATTTCAAGTGGTAAGCCATGTAAACGAAAGATCTGGGTTATGAAAAGGTGTGCCAAAGTTGGTGCACTGGGAAGTCCCTTCAAAGGGATGAAGTGGGCCATTTTGGAAAAACGGTCGATGACCACCCATATAGTATTATAGCCATTAGAGGGAGGCAGATCCGTAATGAAATCCATGGCTATATGGGTCCATGGTTTCGCAGGAACTGGAAGGGGTAGAAGTTTCTCTACAGAGGGTTGGCGTGAGGTTTTGTGTCGGGCACACACTGGACATGAAGATACAAAGTCCTGCACATCGGTTCTTATCGTTGACCACCAATATTTCCTTTGGAGGAATTCTAAGGTCTTTCTTGCACCAGGATGCCCGGAAAACTTGGAGTAGTGGGCCCAATGGAGTAATTTATTTCGGAGGGAAGGCCCTACATAAGTCTTGCCCCTTGGAATGTTGACTATTCTGGTAGCCGCGAAGACAGAGGAATCCAGAATAGGATATGGCTGTCTCTCCTCAGCATCAGGAGAACAAGAGCGGGATAAGGCATCTGCTTTAGTGTTCTGGGAACCCGGACGAAAGGAAAGCTTAAAGTTGAAGCGGGTGAAGAACATCGCCCACCTCGCCAGTCGTGGGTTAAGGCATTGGGCGTTTCGGAGATAGATCAAGTTTTTATGGTCCGTGTAGATCTGGATGGGAAACTGAGCTCCTTCGAGGAGGTATCGCCACTCCTCAAGTGCTAACTTGATCGCCAGAAGTTCTTGTTCCCCGATTGCGTAATTTTTTTCAGCGGGTAAAAACCTTCGGGAGAAAAACCCGCATGGATGTGTGGACCCATCTCCGTATTTTTGAGACAGAATGGCTCCTACAGCCTCAGAAGAAGTGTCCACTTCCAAAATAAAAGGTCTTGCAAGATCTGGCTGGTGGAGAACAGGAGCAGAGATGAAGGCCTGTTTCAACTGTTGGAAAGCGAATAGTGCCTAAGCAGACCAAACAGCCGGATTGGCTGCCGTCCGAGTTAGAGCGGTGATGGGTGCAACGATGGTGGAGAAACCCCGGATAAATTTCCGATAGTAGAATCCTAAGAATCGCTGCACTGCTCTTAGAGTAGTGGGCTGAGTCCAGTTTAGAATCGCCTGAACCTTCTCTGGATCCATTTGTAGGCCTTGACCAGAAATTATGTATCCCAGAAAGGGTACGGAGGCTTGCTCAAAAATGCATTTTTCAAGTTTGCAATATAGGTGATTATTTCGAAGTCGTTGAAGAACCTCTTTCACTTGTGACCGATGGGACTCTAAATCCTTGGAGAATATGAGGATATTGTCCAAATATACTACAACGGACAGATACAGTAGGTCCCTAAAGATTTTATTCACAAAATTCTGAAAGACTGCGGGGGCATTACTGAGGCCGAACGGCATGACCAAATATTCGTAATGGCCGTCCCTGGTGTTAAAGGCCGTTTTCCACTCGTCCCCCTCTCTGATACGAATGAGATTGTAAGCCCCTCTTAAGTCTAATTTGGAAAAGACAACCGCTCCCTTAATGCGATCAAAGAGTTCCGGAATCAGGGGCAATGGGTATTTATTTTTTATTGTTATATCATTCAGACCTCGGAAGCCTATGCAGGGTCTTAGGGTTTCATCTTTCTTCTTGACGAAGAAGAACCCCGCTCTGGCCGGGGACGAAGAAGGATGGATGAAACCCTTCTGTAGATTCTCGGAAATGTAGTCACTCATTGCTTGGGTTTCAGGGATGGATAGGTGATATATCCGACCACGTGGAGGCACCCCTCCTGGAACCAGATCAATGGGACAGTCCCACTCGCGATGTGGAGGCAGGATATTAGCTGCTTGTTTGTTGAAGACATCAGCAAAGGACAGATAGGGAGCAGGAATTCGACTTTTCTTATCGGAGGAAACTGACTGTAGAGGTACCACTTTCATTAAACAACCTTGAGAGCAAGATGGACCCCAGGCTACAATTTGCATAGCTGACCAGTCAATCTGTGGATTATGTTTCTGAAGCCACGGCAGACCCAAAACTAAAGGAAAAGTGGTTTGAGGGATAACAAAAAATTCTTTACTCTCTCGATGAAGTGCCCCTATACCCAGTGACAGCGGTGTCGTACAAGACTCAATTAACCCATTCGGGATGTAACTCCCATCAACTGCAGTCAGATGTAGTGGATTTTCAATTGCTTTAATGGGTAAAGAATGTAATTCAACAAAATTGGCAGAAAAAAAGTTCCCGGCAGCTCCGGAGTCCAGAAGGGCTTGGATCATCAACGTCTGACCTGCGAAAGAAAGTTGCACTTCAATGATGGAATCGGGCATTGTGGAGGAGGTAGAGAGTTGGCCCAATCTTACCTCTTTCTCTTTGCCCTGGGTTACTCGACTGGTACGAAGGGTACATTGAGACACTTGATAACCGGCCTGTCCGCAGTACAAACAGAGTCTCTCTTGGAAATGACGTTGTCGCTCTTGGGGAGTGAGTCAAGCCCGATTTATCTGCATAGGCTCGTCGACTGTTGCGGGTGAAGAGACCTGAAGTAGTGGTGGAGGAGTGCTCCTGTAACGATCCCCTCGAGATCTCTCCGCCTGACGCTCTCTGAACCTCAAGTCAATTTTATTGCAGAGTGAAATAAGTTTATCTAGCTTGACGGGTAGGTCACGGGACACTAAGTCGTCTTTCAACCTATCCGAGAGTCCACTCCAGAATGCGGATACTAGTGCTTCTTCATTCCAAGCGACCTCGGAGGCTAGGGTCTGGAACTGGATCACATACTGTGCGACCGGACGATTCCCTTGCCTTAGCCGCATGATGTCCTGAGCAGCTGAAG
Organism: Crinia signifera; assembly: GCF_055691185.1. Lineage (NCBI taxonomy): Eukaryota > Metazoa > Chordata > Amphibia > Anura > Myobatrachidae > Crinia > Crinia signifera. Next base: position 74,225,306 of record NC_139218.1, on the reverse strand, counting down.
TTGCTCGACCCGGTTCATCGAAGATTCTGCGAAGATTTTTTCAGTAGCTCCTTATTAAAATCGACCCCGGGTGTGGAATCCATTTGGCTGCTGCTAACTGTCACAACGGATTGTTGTGGATCCACTGGGGGCGTGGATTCTGACACGGATGCCAATGGCGGAGAAAGAACTGCTGGTCGAATATACTGGCGTCTCATAGGAGTCTCCAAGGAGTTTGGCTATGCTCCTAATCAGAGGCGCGGAGTCTAACTGAGTGGCGGTTTTCACCAGGGACCCCCGCAAGGGGATTTGGACTTAGCTGCGTCCACCCAGCAGGTCGCGGCCCTCCAATCAGGAGCCTCAAGGCGATTAGGACGCTTGCTGGAACAGATGGATATAGCTGTACTCAGGAGACGCTTGAAATAATAATAGAACTTAGGAGACACTTGGAACGTGAGCTGAACTCAGGAGGCACTCGGAGGGTTAAAAGAACTCAGGAGACACTTGGAAGATAAACAGAACTCAGGAGGCACTTGAAGGGTTACGGAACTCAGGAGACACTTGGAAAATAAACAGAACTCAGGAGGCACTTGAAGGGTTAACGGAACTCAGGAGACACTTGGAAAATAAACAGAACTCAGGAGGCACTTGAAGGGTTAACGGAACTCAGGAGACACTTGGAAAGTAAATGGGATGCTTCGGATTGCGAACAGGACTCAGAGAGACCTGGAGCTGTGTACACTCTCACTGGCTGTCAGCAGGACACTGAGCAGAAAGCAGAAGTAGCAGCAGCATTGGAGCATAGGCTGCCCAGCCTTTTATTCCTCCAGGCAGTGATGTCACAGGCCCAACCTCCAATCAGAGTTTATATCAGACCCTGCCCCCTTCTGCCTAATGCCACAAGCAAGATGGCGGTGCCCGTCCCAGGAGCCGACCGCGGGAACAGCCGGACCCCCAGAGGACATACCCCCGTCCCTGCAAGTGACACCAAGTCGGGGAAGCGCTGAGTGACGGGTGTAGCACCGCCAGGAGTACAGTGCCCGTGCAGGTGAGTAATGCACGCGGCGCAATGCTCTGCAGAACCGGCGGCGGCCGGGGGACCTGACATTCATTAACAGTAGTTGCTGTAATCACCCCCACCGGCGATGAGTTCCAGAATTTTACTGCTCTAATGGTGAAGAATTCTCTGTACTTGTTTCCTAGCACGGCGCCACCGATGTAGATTGTATGTCATCGGGTTTGTAAAATCTGTTGCATTGCATGCACCCAGATCGCATGCGATGCAATGCGACCGATTTGACCCGATTTTTAATTGTACAGCCACCCTGATGGCTGATTCATATGTTAAATGCCCCCCCGACCCGATTTTTCATTGTATACCCACTCTGATGGGTAATTACTATGTCAAATGCCCCCCATTGTTAACGCCATGCCACGATCAACGCCAACCCAAAGTGTGGCGAGCGCAGTGTGCCCGCGAGGGGCGGCGGTATGCGTCCTCCGACCTATTCACACCCCCACTATCCACGTCGGCATGGAGTTGATTTTATAGTGTGGCAAGCGCAGTGAGACACCGAGCCTGAAGCGTGGCGAGCGCAGTGAGCCCCACGACGGGATGCGCATTACTTCACATGTATTCTGCGTCCGCTCGCCACGCTTCGGGCTAGGTGGCTCGTTACGCTAGCCACACTATATAAAATCAACTCCACGCCGACATGGATAGTGGTGGTATGAAAAGGTCAGAGGACGCGTACCGCTGCCCCTCGCGTACCGCTGCCCCTCGCGTGCTCGCTGCGCTCGCCACGCTTCACGTTGGCATTGATCGTGGCGTGGCGCTAACAATGGGGGGGGCATTTGACATACTAATTAACCATCATGGTGGGTATACAATTAAAAATCAGGTCGGGGGGGGGGGGGCATTTTACATTGTAATTAGCCAACAGGGTGGCTGTACAATGTAAAATTGTGTATAATCACGTCGCATCGCATGCCATTGTAATGGCATGCAATGCGACCAATTTTAAAATTGTATGGGAACGTCATTAAACCCCGAAAATCGGGTCGGTCGGGTCTGATCAGGTCCCATCGCATACCTTAAGTTATGGTATGCGATGGGACCCGACGGGCGCCATGCTAGGAAACAAGTACCGAATTCTCTTCTTAATTCAGTACGGAATTTATTTTCCTTGAGCCTGTTAGTGAACAAATCATCTCCCATATGATTCCCAATCCTGTATTTGAACATACTAATCATATCACCTCAACCTCCATTTCTCCAGTGAAAACATATTCAGCCTGGTTAACCTATGTTTGTATTCTAGGTCTCACCAATGCCTTCTAAAGAGGCACTATGATATTGCTATCCTTTGAATCCATTCCCCTTTTAATGCATGCCAGTGTCCGGTTTGCTTTTGCTGTTGCACTTGAGCAGTGTGCACTATTACCCAATTTTCCATCTATGATGACCCCCATGTCCTTCTCTACAGCAGAATTCCCTATAATAACTACATTTAGCCTATAAGTAGTTTGTTCATTTTTGTTCCCATAATGAATTACTTTACATTTTGTTAGTAATGATGGCATTTTGGTATTTTGTTAGTGATGATGGCATTTTGGTATTTTGTGAGTGATGATAATAGTAAAATGTCCACTTTGATTAGTAGATAAAAAAAACAGTATAATTTGATTAGCTCTGTAGTATGTGTCAGCTATTTGAATTAGTTTTGCTGTAGGAGTTCAAACCAGTTCGCCCACACTTTGAAAAAGCTACATTGGAAGCAAAACATGTTAGGGAGACTACTTGCAGCCCTTATCTGATGCCCATTGATGCCCATCAACATCGTACTTACAATATTTCAAAATCTATATTTGTGCTGGTGATTACATTAAACATGAACATCTGTGCCACTGGAAGCGAAGTCCTGATAGAACATCGGGTGAAAGAGGAGACCAGCTACTGCGGGTAACATAGGGGTTTATTCTGGTTGGTGTGGCCAAACGTGCGTACGTTCCATATCAACGTACGCTCTCCGTACGCGGCCGTTGAGGTAAAGTCCACCCACAAAACAGCCGCATACGTACGGGCACAAACACCAACAAAGGGGAGTGGCGTACAATTGAGCGTACGCCAACGTACACGGACGGATCACCCCTTAGACTCCGACAACTTGCGTACAACAGAGCGTACGCCACCGTTTACGGACGTCCCTCGTCCGTCTTCCCACGACTTCTTGCGGCTATCTGAGCGTACGCCAGCTTGCACGGACGGGTCGCTATTGTTTTCAATGGAAAACTCAGCTGATGTCACCGCTCGTGAGAGTGAGCGTACGTCCGTGCACGCTGGCATACCCTTCACATATATGGACCTGCAAATCTTGCCTTTCAACTATAATTAAGACAATTAATTCTTCTAATTGTTATTCAATTATTGTTTTCTATTAACTCAATTGTCTACCTTAATAAAGACCCTAATAAAACAACATTTTAACCCTCATTACATGTATATTTATTATGTTCTAATGTTGCATTTTAATCACTATCTATGTGTCCCCACATTGCTGTTACTTTTAAATCAAGTTATGTTGGTGTTTGTGCATATGTACTAAATTATGTCCATAATTAGTTTGATCTGATTTTTTTAACATGTATACCTACCCTGATGTTATGTGTGATGTTTTAATCTAACAACATTCAACATTCATGCATTTTCACTATGTGTTATTTAACCCAAAAACACACACATTCACACATCAATCGTTACCCCTCACCTCTAATTACAAATATAACTTACATTACACATCTGTATGTACCTGCCCTTACAAACCCTCTCACATATTTATGATGAAAAACACAGGCAACTTCTAACTGAACATCAACTTTTTTTATTAATAATATAAAATGTAAATATTAAAAAAAATTAAACAAGGGCCTGCAGTTGGCCGAAAAGAATATGCAAGTACAGGATGGTCAGGAACATTTCTTGGAGTATATGGGCCACCTCCTCCTGGTGCTGTTCAGTGTCTGTAGTGAAGGGATACAAAAAAAAATATATATATAACATACACAAATGTTTGTTGTATTTGTACATAATAAGAAGTTAAGTGTGAAGGCCACATACATTTTTTAACTACATTGAAGATGGGTATGCTGTAAACATGGTCCTAAATACTATTCTGTTGACACACACATTCTGTACATATTACATAAAATTAAATAAATTACTCCTTTTTGGATGAATGTATGCTGTATCCCAATTGGTAGTTTTGTTTTGGTGTAATCACCTCTAACCTCACAATTAACCTGTGCTATTTAAGGGTAATGACATTGTTGTGGCTTAACCACTCCCTACTTAGTAAAATGTTGGCCATTGCTGTACAAATTATAGGCCTAAAGCTATGTTTGTAAAGCATGCATCCGCATGGCCTCACACACTATTAACAAAACAATCTATAAATTAATGTTGCACATCATGTTGGGAAGTGGAGTTACACAACACCTGGACCCACATAACTACAACACCACTAATGTCGGATATGTCATTGAATGTACTGTTATGTCAATTATTCAAGGGGTGAGGCATGGCCACACTCAAAAAAACCACCAAGGGGACCCTTGTTCCTGGAGAAGGACAGGCCACCCCTTATGGTCGCCCTGCAGTGATATGTTGCAACTAATGTTGATGTTGGATACACATATGTGGTTGTTGTGATTGTTTATGTGTAGAAATGTGTAGGTAAACATTAGCCACATTATTTACTTACGGCTAGTTGAGCCATCCTGCTCGCCGCTGGTTGGGTGTCCGGTGGTTGGGGGGGTCAGGAGCAAGGGGGATGGGATTGGACTTGGGATAGAGGTAGTGGGTTGGAGTGGGGATTGGAGAGGTTTGGGGGTGGGTGGTGGGGAGGTGTAGGGGGGTTGGAAATGGGGTGGGGAGGGGGTGTGGGTGGGGGTAGGGGTGGGGTGGTGGTGGTTGTAGGGGAGTGGGTGGGGGTAGGGGAGTGGCTGGTGGAAGGGGATGTTGAAATGGGGTGGGCACCAGCAGGCCCCAATGTCTCCTTCTCTTCCTCCTCCCGGGCTGCCTCCTCCCGGGCTGCCTGCTCCCGGGCTGCCTGCTCCCGGGCTGCCTCCTCCCGGGCTGCCATGCGTGCCCTTGCGCGTGCTGAAATGTTCATGTTGATGGCATAGAAATCGAAGGTTGGGTTTCATAAAAATGGGGGATAGAAAAATTCACATTAGTCATGCTCATAACCTTACAAATTATAATTTCAGTTATATTTAATACATTTATCATGCTAACTAATTGATATGCTACACCCAAAAACAGAGGGACTACATATACCCCCCATATACACCCCCTATACACCCCCTATACACCCCATATACACCCCCTATACACCCCATATACACCCCCTATACACCCCCTATACACCCCATATACACCCCTATACACCCCCTATACACCCCCTATACACCCCTATACACCCCCTATACACCCCCTATACACCCCATATACACCCCCTATACACCCCATATACACCCCATATACACCCCCTATACACCCCCTATACACCCCCTATACACCCCATATACACCCCATATACACCCCTATACACCCACATACTCATGCACATATTTATAAAAACTACAGAAATCATTGCTAACAAATGCAGACATCTTTGTAAATATATACTTACATCGGCCAATATGCCGGCGAATTGTGCCTAGCAGCACTGGCTGCCGCCGGCGCAGGTCAGACCAGCGCCGCTCCACCTGGCCCAGGCTTCTGCGGACGCCGGTCCGGGCTAGGATCAAGCGGCGGGCAGCATTATATGCCCGCCTTTTCTCCCTGTTTGCTACATATGGGACCCTGGGCCCCAGGCGCCGGTCCATGACCTCAACCAAGGCCACCAGCTCCTCATTAGAAAAGGGGTTAGCCCTGGTTGAAGACATCTTGGCAATGGCGCAGTTATTAATTGCAGGTACATATTTAAGTTTTGGTGGTTGCTGATTGGACGAAAAGGTAGTTTTTTTATTGTTAACTTTATTAATCCATCTTACATTAACAATATGTATGCGAATAAAAACTTTCGCGGACCGTTCCGATATGCATACCATAACATACATAATGCTTTCAATGTAGGAAGACACGTACTGTATATACAGTGTGCGAAAAATTATACACGCAACATCTACTAATACATACGCTGATACCAACGCACATACAACATGTTGGTGTATGACAAATTAATCCTCATAACAAATGTAAGGAAAGCATTGTAACGTTGGTATGTGTTTAAATTTGTTTAAGAAAGCATACACGAACTCCAACAGAGACCACCTGAAAACACTCATCATTGGAATGACAGGTGCACACATTTAACCATGTAGCACACAATGGTCAACAACCTGTGTATGTGCATGTACAGGTGAATGTTCAGGTGCGTTGAGACCTGCGTAATTTAAGCGGGAATTATCGGCGGGAAATATGGGCGTAAAATATGGGCGTAAATTAGCTACTACATTGCGGGGAAAAATATACGCCCCCTTGTTTATGGCGGGAGTTCACCATATAAATATCCAGTCAGATGCAGGCCATAATTGCTGCAAACATGTCTAGCTCAGATGATTCCGCAGCTGAGGACGCTCTACAGAGAGCAAGAGCAGAATCCTTGCTTGAAAGGTTGAGGCAGAGGGAGCAGGAGAGGACAAGGAGGACCCAAGAGCAAGGGGGCCCCTCACTAACAGGCACTACTGCAACGCCACCAGCTACACAAGGGCCAAGTAACCAGCCAGAACAAGAGGTTGCATCTCTCCAAACAGGTGTGACCCAGCAGGTGCATGGTGAGAGAACTGGGGCCACCAGAAAACGAGCTGCAACATCTAGGGTGAGGACTGAGCAGGATACCACCACCAAAAAGAGAAACCCTGCATTTCTAGAGGCAGAATTGAGAATTTTAGTGCCCAGGGCACGAGAAACATAGAAACATAGAATTTGACGGCAGATAAGAACCATTTGGCCCATCTAGTCTGCCCCTTTTTTACCCTTCAGGTAAACTCAACCCTTTTTAATCCTTATTTCTTTGTAAGGATATTCATATGCCTATCCCAAGCATGTTTAAATTGCTCTACTGTCTTAGCCTCTACCACCTCTGATGGGAGGCTATTCCACTTATCCACTACCCTTTCTGTGAAGTAATTCTTTCTAACATTTCCCCTGAACCTACCTCCCTCCAGTTTCAGTGCATGTCCTCGTGTTTTATTACTTGTTTTCCTTTGAAGAAAATTTCCCACCTGTACTATGTTAAAACCCTTGATATATTTGAAGATTTCTATCATGTCCCCCCTTTCCCTTCTCTGCTCCAAACTATACATGTTAAGATCTTTTAGTCTATCCAGGTAAGTTTTGTGATGTAGCCCATGAACCATTTTAGTTGCCCTTCTTTGTACACTCTCCAATGTATTTATATCCTTCTGAAGATATGGCCTCCAGAACTGGACACAGTATTCCAGATGAGGTCGTACCAATGACCTATAAAGTGGCATTATTACGTCTTTTTTTCTGCTACTGATTCCTCTCCCTATGCAACCAAGCATCTGACTAGCCTTCCTCATTGCTTTGTTACATTGCCTCCCTGCCTTTAAGTCACTTGAAATAGTGACTCCTAGATCTCTTTCCTCCTCAGTAGTTTCCATTATAGTACCCTTAATACTATATTGAGCCTTTGGGTTTTTGAGTCCCAAGTGCATAATTTTGCATTTTTTAGCATTAAACTGTAGTTGCCATTCTCTTGACCAATTCTCAAGTTTACTTAGATCATCAGTCATTTGATTTACCCCTCCTGGTGTGTCTACTCTGTTGCATATCTTTGTATCATCTGCAAAAAGGCATACTTTCCCTTCAATACCATTTGCAATGTCACTAACAAAGATATTAAAGAGCACTGGTCCAAGTACAGATCCCTGGGGTACTCCACTGGTAACATGTCCCTCCATAGAATGCACTCCATTTACGACAACTGTCTGTTTCCTATCCTGCAACCAGGTTCTTATCCATTTAATTGTTTTATAATCCAATCCCACACTTTCAAGTTTATTTAGCAGCCTGCGATGTGGGACAGTGTCAAATGCCTTACTAAAGTCTAGATATGCCACATCTACAGCCCCCCCTTCATCTAGTATTTTAGTCACTGAGTCAATGAGACTTGTTTGGCATGATCTCCCTGCAGTAAAACCATGCTGTTTTGGATCCTGTAAGTTGTTTAATTTAAGATATTCCACTATTCTTTCTTTTAATAGTGTTTCCATTATTTTCCCTACTACTGATGTAAGGCTCACTGGTCTGTAGTTACTTGCTTCTTCTTTGCTTCCGCTTTTGTGCAGAATGGATCGAATCAGGGGCGGATTGGGAATTGAAACCAGCCTGGGAAATATCTTGAAGCAGCCCTAATGGGGGGGGGGCGGGGGGGGGGGGCACCTGTTGCGCGCCGCAGGCGCGCGTAATTTTTTTCGGGGGTGTGGCCTAGCGATATGGGGGTGTGGCCACCCAACGAGGCCACGCCCCATTTTCCCCGCTGTGAGGGGCATGGCTAGTGGCTCTCTGAGCTGCTGGCTATGTCCCCAGCCTCAGGCTGCAGAATTGGCGCATGGGAGGGGGGACGCAGGGTGGCATAGAATGCTGGGAGGACGTATGCAGGGTGGCATAGGACGCAGATTGTGAGGGGGACATGGTGGCTCGGGACGCAGAGTGTGAGGGGGGAACGCAGAGTGACAGAGGATGCAGGGAGGGGAGTATGAGTGTATGGGTAGAGCAAGGCTGTGTGTGGGGGGGTGTATGGTTAGGCTGTGTGGGGGCGTTATGGTTGGGCTATGGGGGGTGGTATGGTTAGGATTAGGCTGCCTGGGTGGGGTGTATGGTTAGGGTTAGCATGCCTGCGGGGTGTATGGTTAGGGTTAGGCTGTGGGGTGTATGGTTTGGGCTGTCAGGGGCAATGTAGTGTAGTGTACTAACCTTGCCCTTTGCACCTGCTTGAGTTTCATCATGTGGCAGGGAGTCCCTTACAGCAGATGCGCTAATCTGGTGGACAGCACGCAGACATGGACACGGCGGCGGAAGTCAAGGAAGCCTGGAGACACAGCACATCAAAAATAGTGAGCTGGGCACTTCTGCTTAGCGTTCCCCCCACACACAGACATACTGTGTATGTGTATATATATATATATATATATATATATATATATATATATAGGCAGTGGTGGTGTGGCACTCACGCCACTTACTCAGGAACACAAATGGTATGCCAGTCAAGTATGCATCAACGTTTCAAATTTAATTTGTCATCCTGATGACAAATTAAATTTGAAACGTTGATGCATACTTGACTGGCATACCATTTGTGTTCCTGAGTGTCGTGAGTGCCTCACCACCACTGCCTATATTTGCTCTTGCTGAGCTGTGGAGGCACCGACTGCTAACAGCTCACATCGTTTGGAGTGCCGGACCCTACACCTGTGTGTATATATATATATATATATATATATATATATATATATATATATATACATATACACCAACCCCCCCCCCCATCCGACACACACACATACTATATACACACATCCCTCCCACACATATACTGTATATGAACACCACACACACACACACACTGTATATGCACACATCCATCCCACACACATACTGTAAATGCACACATCCCCCACACACACATATACTATACACACACATATATATACTGTATATGAACACCACACTGTATACGCACACATCCCCCCACACATACTGTATATGCACACATCCCCCCACACACATATTGTAAATGCACACATCCCCCCACACACATACTGTAAATGCACATATCCCCCACACACACATACTAAGTATATACACACACATATATACTGTAGATGAACACCCACACATCCCCCCCCCGCACACACACTGTATACGCACACATCCCCCCCGCACACACACTGTATACGCACACATCCCCCCCGCACACACACTGTATACGCACACATCCCCCCTGCACACACACACTGTATACGCACACATCCCCCCGCACACACACTGTATACGCACACATCCCCCCCCGCACACACACTGTATACGCACACATCCCCCCTGCACACACACACTGTATACGCACACATCCCCCCGCACACACACTGTATACACACACATCCCCCCGCACACACACTGTATACGCACACATCCCCCTGCACACACACTGTATACGCACACATCCCCCCGCACACACACTGTATACGCACACATCCCCCCGCACACACACTGTATATGCACACATCCCCCCGCACACTGTATACGCACACATCCCCCTGCACACACACTGTATACGCACACATCCCCCCGCACACACTGTATACGCACACATCCCCCCGCACACACACTGTATACGCACACATCCCCCCGCACACACACTGTATATGCACACATCCCCCCGCACACTGTATACGCACACATCCCCCTGCACACACACTGTATACGCACACATCCCCCCGCACACACTGTATACGCACACATCCCCCCGCACACACACTGTATACGCACACATCCCCCCGCACACACACTGTATACGCACACATCCCCCCGCACACACACTGTATACGCACACATCCCCCCGCACACACACTGTATACGCACACATCCCCTCCGCACTCACACTGTATACGCACACATCCCCCCCGCACACACACTGTATACGCACACATCCCCTCCGCACTCACACTGTATACGCACACATCCCCCCCGCACACACACTGTATACGCACACATCCCCCCGCACACACACTGTATACGCACACATCCCCCCGCACACTGTATACGCACACATCCCCCCGCACACACACTGTATACGCACACATCCCCTCCGCACACACACTGTATACGCACACATCCCCTCACACACACACATATATATATATATATATACACATACATACATATATATATACACATATATATATATGTATATATATACACACATATATATGTATATATATACACACATATATATATATATATATATATATATATATTTATATATATACATATATATATATATTTTTTTTCCACTTGTGCCAGCCACACATAGCCATATTATTTGTAGTACCTCAGACCCTGACTCCTCAGTGCCGCCCATGCTGTAGATGAAGTTGATCCCCAGCACGCGAAAAACTCCTGTGCCGCTGCTGGGGATCATGCAAGTAGCAACCTCATGATACACTCAAAGAGCCGCGGGAGGAGCTGCGTACGGCCGCGCATGCGCAGCAGCCCTCCCGCGGCCATTTTGACATCTGGCATTGGCAATGATACGGCCGGCCGCGGCCATGTTTTCTATGGGCAAAGTGCTGCGGCCGCGGCTGCGGCCGCTAATCATCGCGGTCAGGCAGTCCACGGCCCCTGCCAGAGGACAAGGCGGCCGCTTCAAGTCATTTAGGGGCCGGCCCACCGGGAAATGGCCCGGTGTCCCGGTGGGCCAATCCGCCCCTGGATCGAATTGCCAACCAGGAAGCCGGGTGCCAGTGCAAAGAGAAACCTTTGGGTGAAGATCACAGAGGAAGTGAACCAGGTGTCACCAGTGGTCAGAGATTGGCTATCAGTGAAGAAAAGGCAAGTGTGTTTCTCCCCCTGATAATGTCATATGTGTGTACATATGTTACATGTATGTTTGGAGAATAATAGAAAGGTGTGTTTGTAGATAGTGCTACACTTCAATGTCACATGTGAACACAACCATGTCTAATAACCCACATTTATATATGAAACATGCACCATTGGTGTGATGTGAGGTTATGGGCACAGTTCTGCTCATGTGAAGTATGTTATGGGACAACAGAAAGTGTGTTGTTGAAAAAGAGTTGTTGTAACATGTTCCATATGATGCTACTGAAACAAGAATGTCCAAACTGTGCACATGTAGCTGGTGAGAAACTACACATCCCAGTATGCCTTCCCATAGTTAAATTACTCCATAATAACAACACTGGCAAGCTATGGTGGAATGTTTAGTTTCACACCAGGTGGAGGTGCATAATTTGGCCATGGATGATGTCATTTCTGCATAGTGATCTATGTATGTGCATTTAGTGGCCTAATGAATGAGATGAGACACTGAAATGCCTCATAATGGAGACATTAATGTGTGTGTGGGAAACATATGCCTAAAAAACATAAGATCACCCACACTAGGAAATGTAACATAGTCATGATGTTCACTAGCACAGTGGTGCACATATCTCATGGTGATATTTGTATTTTTGAACTTGTAGGTGGTCAGACTTCAAAACTACACTGAAGAGGAAGATGACTGACCGGTACAACCACAGCATGTCCACCGGGAGGGGGCCTATGCCAGATAATTTGGAATATACCCCCCTGGAGCAGGATGCCTTGGATGTCATTGATGTGGCCGAGGTCAGGGGGATATCCAATATGGATAGTGAGCTCCCGGTGGAGGTCTTTAATGCTGCTTTTGATGGTAAGTCACAGTAATGCATTGTATTTGGTAAGATAGTTTTTTGTGTGTATGTGATGGTGACATTGTTTTCAATTATTATCCTAGAAGAAGCAGTAACACAGGATGAACCGGCAGCATTTTCCTCTGCAGAGCCACAGGTGGAGCAAGTGGTCCAGCCTCCACCAACATGACACCCCCAGCCACAGGACACATCAGATGCCAGGTGGATGGTGATGCTGGAGAGGATTGAGCAGCAAGGGGAGGAGGCTGCGGTCCGTCAGCAGCAGGTTGGGGAATTTCTGGCAGATTGGAAGGCCACAAACAGGCAGCAGTGTGAGGCCTTCAACCGCACGAATGACACTCTGGCGGCTGGCATGCAAAGCATTGCCCAACAAATCAGCCGCCAGAATGACATTCTGGTGGAGCTGCGCACCACCGCCAGGTCCCTAAGGGACAATCCCCCATCTGCTGGGCCACCCCAAGCTGCTCCCCAACCTTCTACCTCTGCTGACCCTCCTGTGTCCACTAGGGGAAGACGGCGCAAGCCATCAGAGCCAAAGGCCCCTGTCCCCAAGGCCCCATCTAAAAAGGGGGAAAAAGGGCCAAAATAATTACACCTGGTTCACTTCCTCTGTGGTTGGACCCCAAATGTTTAAATTGCACTGGACATCCACTTCCTGAGTTGGCCATCGATCCATTTTCGTGCCATGGGCAGTAAAGTTCTTATTTTGACCTCTAGAAATGCAGGATAAATTTTTGGTGGTGTGTATCATGCTTAGTATTCACCCTGGTTGTTGCAGTTCGTATTCTGGTGTCCACATTTCTTTCACCATTGCATTTGCAGGGTAACACATGTTTGGAGATATGCAACCTCTTGTTCTGGCTGATTGTTATTTTTGTGTATATTTTATATTTTATTTTTATTTATGACATTAAAGTGTCAAATAAGCTGTGATGCTGAACAGCAAATAAATTTATTTTCCCAATTACCACACAATTGTTGTATGTGTAATTTCTTGTGTTAAACAAACAAATTTATGTGTACTTACTGACCAGGGTATTTTTGTGCATTTCTTGAAGTGTGGTAGAAGTTTCCCATGTTTAACCCTCTCCATGGCCATTCACATGTTCATATCCAACTTTTCCCAGCTAATTAGTTTGTGTCAGCACATGTGCAGAGCAACTTAATAGGTGAGAAAGCAGTTTGTGTGCAGGTGAGGTAGCTCCTACATAAGTAGGTAAAAGCAGGTCCAGAACAATGATTTCCTCATGGAGTGGGTGAGGTAGACAAACAAGGGTCAAAAGGGACATTTGTGTAGGAATGCATATGTGTCCTCCCTAAAAAACCAGTCATGTCTTGGTACAGGTATGTTAAAGATGTGTGAATCGGCCAAACATGATAAAATTGCTTGTGAACAAACATGTTTAACTATTTAAATATATATGAGTTTACAGCATACCTCCCAACATTCGCAGTTCCGGAAGCGGGACGGTGCTCCTGCGCGCCGGAGGCGCGTTGAAAATTTTCGGGGGGCGTGGCCTAATTTGGGGCGTTGCCTATACTCGCGGCTCTTCCGCGAGGCCACGCCCCCATTTTGCCGCTATGGGGGCATGACCCAGAGGCTCTGTGAGCCTCTAGCCATGCCCCCAGTCCCCTGGCTGCGGGAATAGACGCTGTGCGCATGCGCACAGCGTTTATTCCCCGCTGCTTAGCAGCTGACAGGGGGGACTCCCAACAGCCCCCCCACACCGCGGGACACTGCCGCCCGTGGGTGGGACATCGGGACAGGCCCTGGCAATCGGGACTGTCCCGATAAAATCGGGACTGTTGGGAGGTATGGTTTACAGTGTCATAAGCAGATGTAGGAATCCTTTGTTAGAGATATGTGATTGCAATAATGTGATTGGTGGCATCTTACATCCAGAGTGTAGTAACATCCAATTCATAGCAGATCAGAAAGTGGTACAGTTCTGTATTTTGGGTACTATACAAAGATTGTGTGCAAAATAGTGGGCATAGGCTTAAAAGATTGCTGAAACATCCTTTGTAGCTGTTAGATGTGGTTTATGTATTTGTATCATAAATACAAAACCTATGTTTGTATTAGAGTGAACACGTTGACACATGTCGACTTGTGTAGATTGAGTGTGCTACTGTGTAAAGTCTATGAAAACACGTAGTGAATGTGTATAAATGTTTAACAAATACCTACCTTAGCATATATAAGCAGGTCTTAAAAAGATTCTTACCTTAAATTAAACAAACCTTTAAATGTAGAGAAGTATAGAAAGATATGCTTCCAATGTGTTTGAGTGCTGTGTGTGGCTTGCAGGTAGTGAAATAATGGTTTGGACTTAATAGACTGCAGCATTGCTTATTACATTCAGGTGTATGTGTTTGAGTAGTAATCAGCGTTAATTAGCAGACCCAGGCGTCCGCTCTCATGCGGTATCTGTAGGGGTGGTCTGAGGTGGCGGTTGGCGGCCGCCTGTTTTGTGTCCGAAATGAACGGTGCTTTCGCCGATCGAGCGGTAGTAGCACCGTTCATTTTTGGTGCACACCCCCGTGTACGCCCATGTTTACGCCCATTTTCCCTCATTATTTCGGCCGCTCCCCTCAACACGCCCCTATGCCGCCCCCAATGACCGTACTCTCGCGTACAGGTTTTTTCGCACGGAAAGACCCGTCCGTGAGCGTTGTGGAGTGGTCGCGCCTGTGCATTGGAGATGGTACGCATGCGCAGATCAATAAAAACCCCGGAACGTACGCGTACGGCCCAGCCGCACGAACCAGAATAAGGCCCATAGTAACATAGTAATTAAGGCTGAAGAAAGACGTTAGTCCATCGAGTTTAACCTAATCTAATTTGTAACTACTGACTAGAGTAAGTCATATCTATAAGATTCCCTCAGTGGCCAAAAAGGATTCCAGTTTTGATTTAAATTCATTAACAGTAGTTGCTGTAATCACCCCCACCGGCGATGAGTTCCAGAATTTTACTGTTCTAATGGTGAAGAATTCTCGGTACTTGTTTCCTAGCACGGCGCCACCGATGTAGATTGTATGTCATCGGGTTTGTAAAATCTGTCGCATTGCATGCACCTGGATCGCATGCGATGCGATGCGACCGATTTGACCCGGTTTTTAATTGTACAGCCACCCTGATGGTTGATTCATATGTTAAATGCCCCCCCGACCCGATTTTTCATTGTATACCCACCCTGATGGGTAATTACTATGTCAAATGCCCCCCATTGTTAACGCCATGCCACAATCAACGCCAACCCAAAGCGTTGCGAGCGCAGCGTGCCCGCAAGGGGCGGCGGTACGCGTCCTCCGACCTATTCATACCCCCACAATCCACGTCGGCGTGGAGTTGATTTTATATAGTGTGGCAAGCGCAGTGAGACACCGAGCCCGAAGCGTGGCGAGCGCAGTGAGCCCCGCGAGGGGACGCGCATTACTTCACATGTATTCTGCGTCCGCTCGCCACGCTTCGGGCTAGGTGGCTCGCTGCGCTCGCCACACTATATAAAATCAACTCCACGCCGACATGGATAGTGGGGGTATGAAAAGGTCAGAGGACGCGTACCGCTGCCCCTCACGGGCTCGCTGCGCTCGCCACGCTTCACGTTGGCATTGATCGTGGCGTGGCGCTAACAATGGGGGGGCATTTGACATACTAATTAACCATCATGGTGGGTATACAATTAAAAATCAGGTCGGGGGGGGGGGGCATTTTACATTGTAATCAGCCAACAGGGTGGCTGTACAATGTAAAATTGTGTATAATCGCGTCGCATCGCATGCCATTGTAATGGCATGCAATGCGACCGATTTTAAAATTGTATGGGAACGTCTTTAAACCCCGAAAATCGGGTCGGTCGGGTCTGATCAGGTCCCATAGCATACCTTAAGTTATGGTATGCGATGGGACCTGACGGGCGCAATGCTAGGAAACAAGTACCGAATTCTCTTCTTAATTCAGTACGGAATTTATTTTCCTTGAGCCTGTTAGTGAACAAATCATCTCCCATATGATTCCCAATCCTGTATTTGAACATACTAATCATATCACCTCAACCTCCATTTCTCCAGTAAAAAACATATTCAGCCTGGTTAACCTATGTTTGTATTCTAGGTCTCACCAATGCCTTCTAAAGAGGCACTATGATATTGCTATCCTTTGAATCCATTCCCCTTTTAATGCATGCCAGTGTCCGGTTTGCTTTTGCTGTTGCACTTGAGCAGTGTGCACTATTACCCAATTTTCCATCTATGATGACCCCCATGTCCTTCTCTACAGCAGAATTCCCTATAATAACTACATTTAGCCTATAAGTAGTTTGTTCATTTTTGTTCCCATAATGAATTACTTTACATTTATCAACGTTAAACTGCATTTTCCACCTTTCCGTCCACCTTTCCAGTTTAATTAAGTCACTTTTTAGTGTATCCACATCCTCTCCTGAGTTAATTTCCTTACTCGATTTCATCTCGTCTGCAAATATTGCAATTTTACTCACAATGTCACTTGCTATATAATTAATGAATATATTAAACAAGATGGGTCCCAATATTGAATCTTGGGGGACTCTACTTGGACCGTACCCCAGCTGGAATGTATGCTATTTACTACCACTCTTTGTCCCCGATTGTGCAACCAGTTTTTAATCCAATTACAAATTTTATCTCCTAACCCTATTTTACCTAGTATTATTAATAACCTTTTATCACGCACTGTGATAAAAGCTTTAGCGAAATTAAGCAGTATTACATCAACAGATTTCCCTAAGTCCAGCCCCCTACTGACTTCCTCATAGAAGCTAATTAAATTAGTCTGACATGATCTATTTTTGACGAACCCATGCTGAGCCTTACTTATCACTTTTTCCTGTTCTAAGAAATTTTGGGTACTATATCTTAATATTCCTTTTAATATTTTTCCCACAATGGATGGAAGGCTGACCGGTCTATGATTTTCAGGGTTTGTTTTGCTACCTTTCTTCCATATTGGTACTACGTTAGCTATGCGCCAGTCCCTTGGTACTGTCCTCCAGTTTATTGATTCCTCAAATATCAGATATAATGGTAGTGGTAGGACAGAACTCAATAATTTTAGTATTCTAGGGTGTATTTCCTATGAATAGCATATATACATCATATTGTTGGGTGGGAGACACCTGTCTTGCAGTGCAACAAGCCCGCCTAGCCTGCTTCAGGTAACGGTGAACGTGAGACACCGCCCCCTCCAAACCTGGTGCAACTACCAAACGTATACCATCGGCTGAACCACCAGGACCTCTGCTGTGAGTTCCGAGTCCCAATACCAGAGCTGACACCAGCGGCCCCACATACTTTACTTTATCACCGCACATACGGCAAGTAACCTGCCAATCATTGACTTTCTGTTGGGCACCACCTGGACTGTGCAATATATGTGTGGCTGATTCACACACTTTATATTTAGTATCAGTTTAAAACAGTATACTAATATAAATTATATTATTTTAAGATGGTTTTATTTTTCTGTATAGATATATTACATGTTTATAATTGATTTGTCATAAACTATTTTCGGTAGCCACTGTAATAAATTATATATTATTATTTTTATTGTTTTCTCTAAAAAAAAATATATATTTATATATTACCATTGGTGCATGTGATTCAGTACATGGTGCAAAGAATTTTCTAAAATGTGCTTCCACATACTTCTAATTTCAGGAGTTGAACTGCCTTTTAAACACCAGACCAGCAATTCAGCAATACCACCATTGGGACCCGTGGACTCTTGAGATAACTCTTACATGGTTGGTCACAGGCACCAGCATCTGGGAGATCATGGAAAGCTGACAATCTTAAAGGTCTGTGTGATATTTAAGCAAGTTACCTGCAAATGTCTGGCCAGACTCATTACTTTTATTACCAATAGCATCTGTCTGTGGAATGAACTATTTATACCTGGACTATAGCACAACTAATTCCAATAACTGCCAGATACTACAGAGCTAATCAAATTATAGAGGTTTTTTTTGCTCTACCAATCAAAGTGGACACTTTATTATTACAGTACCATCATTACTAACAAAATGCTAACTAATGAGCTGGCCTGTTCTATCGATTTTGTCTATAGATTTTATATAGTTTATTTTAAGTACTGTTTTTTTTATGATTGTTGTTACATATACCTGCTGATTGAATAATTGGATTTATTTATCTACTGTTACACTTGGCGGTTGTTCTGAAACGGTACGTAATCCCCTTATTCTCTGAAGTGATTCAAAGGAATCAGTAGTGCATTCATGTAAACCTAAGCAGTTATAAGAATTTTATTCCACTTATTAGCATTGATTTTTTTGTCATAGTTTTGTTATGTGCTTCTTCAATATATTATTACTTGTGGTACATTGGAGATACTTATACTTCCTTTAAATGTGTTTGTAATGTATTTCTGTTAAAAATTTGAAAAGCTTGCTCTGTTTCTTCAAGCCTGCAGCTTTGCTACAATATATATGCATCCATTTCAGGGTGCATTGATCACGGACTCCCGCCCCCAGCTGATTACTTGCTGGCTCCCGCTGAATACTCACAACCAGATCATGGGATTCTGACGCCTGGCTATCACGGAAACACGCACTCTGACTGCAGACATCTGGGTGACATTCTATGGGATGAGATAAATGTGCATGTTTTTTTAGCGCACCACATCGCCGCTATTCGCCCTTTTTCAAATCGCACTTTTCAGTCATAATTCGCATCTTTAATGTGATGCGCTTTGGAGGCTGAAAAGTGCGAAGAGGTGCGATTTGCGGCGAAGTGGTGCGATTTTAAGTCACAAAAAAGTGCGAGTTCTTCCGCCGGTCATGTGCGAGTTTTGGACCAACCGGAGTGCGATTTACAAAACTGTCTCCGCATGAGTAAGAACCCCCCAACCTATTGGCCCACCTGTGTCCCCTCCATTATGCATCACACCCTCTATATAAAGGGGCATTGGCGCCATTTCACTCTTTGATAGGAAGTAAGGAGCATGGAGAGGAGCAGTGGCAGTGTGAGTAGAGGAAGAGGTGTTGGTGGCAGAGTGAGGAGTGGCAGAGGGAGCAGTGGCAGAGTGAGGAGTGGCAGAGGGAGCAGTGGCAGAGTGAGGAGTGGCAGAGGAAGCAGTGGCAGAGGGAGCAGTGGCAGCAGCCAGCCAAGTGGGAGAGCCAGCAGTGTGGCAGGCAGCATGGCCACAGCAAGGCCAGCCCCAGGCCATGCCCTGGGCGTCCAGCCCCAGCAGGAGGAGGTGGAGGATCCGCTGGCATCCCCATCCTACAGCCAGGACCATGACCATTCCCCACACCAGCTGCAGGAGGGCCACATGTCAGAGGTGGAGGAAGATGGTGGTGAGGAGGAGGAAGACACTGGCATGGAGGAGGAGGGGTACATGGCTGGAGTAGAAAATGAGGAGGAGGAGGTGGAAGCTGGCCGCACAAAAAGTGGCCGAAAGGTCCGTTTTTCATATGAGGAAAATGCAGCACTTGTCCGGGCTATCCTGCCAGTGTTTGACCGTTTGCTTGGCAAATCTCACCACAAGACCACTGCACAGCGCAAAAGGGCTATGTGGAAGGACATTACCCAGGCGGTGAACGCTATCAGTCAGCACAAGTGCCTGGTCCGCAATGTAAAAAAGAGATTCAACGACATCAAACGGCAGTTGAAAAGTAAAATGGCCATGGAGTTGGAGGAGGCCACCAAGACTGGAGGAGGAAGCCCCACCACTGTGTGCTACAATTCGTATGAGGTGAAGCTGAAGCGCATCATACCCCCTGAGATCCTGCCTGGCATGCACGTGGCGGATACTGATAGGCCGCAAACGCCATCCAGAGCTGGTAAGTGTGACCCCATGCAAACTTAAACATACATGCCAATGTTTTATAACATTGTATTGTTATGCTAAGTAAAGTGCTGCTGTGGAACTACATAGCCCAGCAAGGTCATGCACAAGAAATTGCATGCTCCTACTTTCAAATTGCTCATAATGCTGGGCCCTGTAGTTCCACAACTGCTCATACACTGTAACATTCTTTCTAGCAGCCTAACATGTATGTGGCCAAAAACACAGAGGTGTACTGGTGGTTTAGCTGCCATGACTACATACCACCGATTATCCAATAGTTGTCATGTGGGCACTAATTTAATAATAATTTTACCAAATAATAGTGTTAAAAAAAAAAAAAAAATGTGGTGAAGAAATAATGCAGTCCAAATCCAAAGGAAGTATTGTCCATTATAGTCATTTCAATGCATGGGTTTTGTAAATGCTTATCCATTGTAAGGTCCATAATGGCTGCCCATCTTTCCTTGTACAGATTGTCGATCCCGAAGTGCTGCAGCATCCAAGACAAGAAGGCCCGTTGCTGCAGAATCTGCGGAAGCAGGTAAATGAACAAAAAACACGCCATTACACATACAGTACACACACCCATGTCACATCAACAATATCTCACACTACATTCATCTCCTGCTGCTACATTGCAACGGAAATGAATGTCATCTGAGCTAGGCATGTGACTTATTATTAATGTCAATGTTACATGCTGTATCGGGGTACATGTGTAAGTACATAACACCCCTAGGTATGTGCGTCCAGCATCTCAAGCCCTATGTAAAACAGTATAGATGACAGTGTGGCATATATATATGCATCAGTACTTACCTCTTCATCTGTATCCACAGGTGCTATACAACTAGGGACCAACCAAACAGATTATTTAATAATGGTGTTAGACGAAATGGACATCATTCTTGAACCGGTCGAGACCTTTGTGGCAGACGAAGAAATACAGACCTCATCACAGAGTGATCTTCCCCCAAGTGGGGTGTCTCCCAACCCACCCCCACCCACCAACACACCCCATACAGCAGCTTCTGCTTCCCAAGTAGCTTACTCCTTGGTCAATTTCAAGGACAAGCAGATAGAATTCATGGCCTCCCAAAGCCTGCAAATAGGTAACATCCAGGGGTACATGCGTGACACCTTTCTTCAATTACGCAAAATTGCACGTAGTGTACGGGTAGGTGTAGGCACTCATGTGCGCATTGCTAACAGCATTGACACCCGTTTTGCAGAACAAACTTCTGCTATAAGGGAACAGAATAGGCATATTGGCAGCCTGGCGCAAAGTATAGCTGCACTAAGCCAATCATGTACAGCGCAGACCAATGCCTTAATAGGTATGCAGGCCCAAATACAGCAGCTGGAAGCCAATGTGGGAGGTGGCGCAGCATCAACCCTCAGCAGTGTATCCAGCACCCCAATAAGTGGCTCCCCCACTTCCCCACCCCGGCGGAGTGTTAGGACCCTTGGTGGCCTTAGTGCAGGTTCTAGAAGTGGTGTAGGGGTGCCTGATGCTGGCAGAAGGTAGCTCATATATATGTTTGTTAATTTTGTCAAATCCCAAACATCTTGTAACATGCCCCCACAGTTGTTATCTTTCACCTGCAAAAATGCAGATTGCGTCTGAAAAAGTAGGCAGAAGTAAAAATGTCTAACCGCATACCATTGTGTTTGTGTCTTTTTATAAAAACCAATTATTGTGTGAATTCTAACATATTGTAATGGTATATGACAATGGGATTGCACTAAAGTAGTGTGGGGTAACTCCATGGCCGGCAAAGGTTGTGGATCTACATATTCCAGAAGGCTCTGACACTCATGGTTTGGACTGTAATGGTTGTAGTGTGTCAGGGCATGCTGGCACATGTAGTTCCACAACACCAGTGAGCCATGTTTGACTGCAAACTTCATTCATACATGTATCAAATGTACTTACAAGCTAGATACCAGCAAGGGATAGGTCAGCACCACCATCTGCATCCGTTGGGCACTGTGTATTAGGCTAAATGTGGGTGGAAACAGATGGTATTGGTCAATAATTTGTTTATGAGTACACTTACACCACAGGTACATTTTTGAGTACAGGGCACATGTGCTTACCAGAAAAGTAACGGCTGATGATGTATGTCCGGCACAACTTCTTTAAAGCAAGTAACACTTGAGTAAAATGCTTAGAGAAAGTGGCCTGTGAAACCCCCAAGGCCCATGAGGTCACAGACTGAGTGGAGCCTGTGGCCAAATAGTAGAGGGCACACATTAATTTGTGCTGGCCAGACACTGCATAGTTGGCTCCACCAAAAGGGTCCAAATCATCTCTCACCTGCATATAAGTCCAACAGGTTAATGCGGTTCAGCGTAACCATCCCCACAACCTGTTGATCGGAGAGGGAGTCCAGGTACAGGCGAGCACGATACATACGTGGGGTACGCAGTAGTCGGGGGGCTACCAGGATCTGGTGCGCAGCTTCCTCCCTCCTGCGCAGCTCCTCCAAATGGCCCACATCACAGATAAGCAACTCCAAAATAGTCTGCAAAATCTCCATGTCTGAAGCCCTCACAGGTGTCCTTAATGATGTTGGGGTTTATGTAGGGGTGTTTGTGAGTGAAAATGAGGGCACCTGTGGTGAAATTAACCATGTGTGCACTTGACCAAAATGAGTTCTGGCCCAAATCGCCAAACAGAACCTGGTCTGAAATAAGTGCGATTATTAGACACCTAAAAAGTGCGATTTGCGAATGCGCATTGCATTAAATAAGCGAGTTGTATACTTTTCTATACGCAAACATCTGGATGCGATAAAAATGCGAATTAATTTCGCACTTTTGGTCCGCATGCCTTAACGCACATAATACGCGATTTCAGTCCCTTAGCGCACCCTATTAAATTGGCGATTTGACGGAAAAATGCAATGTCGCCATTTTGTTGACTAATTAACGCCAAAAAATGCAAATCTCATCCCATAGAATGTCACCCTTGCACTCAAACAACAGCCTCTTTTTCCATCACGGTGCTTTGATCCTGCCTGGGTCCATTTCTCAGATCTTCCAGCTATATACAACAACCGCCCTGAGGTCTATGTCCGTGAGTCTATTAGCACATTGCGGCATTGTCTGAATACCTACTGTTATTTAGTCAGCCCATATTGCATTTACTATGGTCACAGTGTCTTAACATGCTTTTATGAACTACATCGCTGCACTTCCTCAAAAACACTATAATAGAAATTTGAATAGTTACAGATCATCTGCTTTTCAGTAAAATTACTTATTCTATTAAATATACATTACATGTGGAATATATGGAATAGTGTGCAATTAACAACTCTTTCTCCTTTTGGTGGTTAGGACTTCCTAAGTGGTTACAATTAAGACCGTTATACAGGTTGAGTATCCCGTATCCAAAATGCTTGGGACCAGGAGAATTTTGGATAACGGATTATTCCGTATTTCGGAATATTTTAATATTTCAATTATGTATTTTGAAGTATCTTGCATTTATGCTGTATAAACACATAAAATACACACAAATATATTTTATTACCACATAAAATACACACAAATATATTTTATGTGTTCAAAAAACAAGGTTTCAAAACATGAAACAAAATTTGTGTACTATGTCAGATATTGAATTTGAAGGCCAAGCAATCATTTTCTTGCACATATATAGTGCCAGTTACATATCATGTCCTCAGTAGTGCTGTTACAAATGTCCCCAGTGAGTTTTTAGCAAAAAAAATATTTTATTTTCACTTTCTGGAATGTCTGGTTTTCGGAATAATTCGGATAACGGATACTCGGATACGGGATACTCAACCTGTATTTGTTGCATGTATTCTCAAGAAACCTGTTATTTACAATCAAAAGGGCATTATAATAATATGTCAATGTTCAAATGTATAATATATTAATTCATGCCAATTTGTTCACTTACTGCCCATCAATAGGGATTACAGGGTCATCACTATCATATATATATATATATATATATATATATATATATATATATATAGATATATATATAGATATATATATACAGAGATACATTTTTTGCTGTTTTCCTTTCTCTCTTGGTATTACTACCTTTGCACGTTATTCCAGCAGCGGATAGTTGGATCCAAAGTGTCATTTTTTCTGCAATGTCATTGATTTGACAACAGGGAATAGACCAAGGGAATCCCATGACCACAAACCATTGTGCACTCTATACTTCTTTCCACACCTCACTACCAGGGTGGTATCGCTCAACCACTGTTCACTACAGCAATTACTGTACACAGTGGATAGCAGCATACACCAGGGATAAAAGTGAAGGAGTACTCTCTACTATCCGCCTATATCTATTCGGGGTTCTCTCATTCCCAGGGGACCCGATACCCGACTCTGCGCTGTCTTTTGTATAACAGAGCCAGGCAGGTTACCCCTGGAAACAGCAGATAACCTCTTCTCTTTATCTCCATACTTGTGACGCTCTCGGGGTCCGCTCAACTGTGCATTTACTGACATCTGTCACATGCACAGGCAGCAGCCACTCCCTTAGCAATACAACTCAGGTATTTCGTCCCTATCAAATCTTACTCTATTATCTAAAAACTTCAGTAGAACTTACAAGCAGCTACATTGTTTCATGTCCAATTAGACATCTAGACACAACAGGTGACAGTGATGGTATTGTTACTTACAGGGGGCTAATGTTGCAATATACTATTAACTGATATTTATCTACAACTAGAGATTATTGACGGTCAGTGGAGGCGTATTGTCTGAAAGAATTTTAGAAATTCATCTTAGTATAACTTTAATACCGCTTATTGAATTTTTGAGGCATTTCTCCTCTTACAATCTTCAGACATTTAGAAAATTATATTTCACTACTTTCTCTAGTATACGTCTCTGTAAATGTTGTCTGTATGTCTTTGTCTTATGTCCTTCGTTTGATCCAATCCTAGGATCAATTTTAGTATCATTAAAGTTTAGTCTTAACAGTTACTAATTATTTTAGAAGGCTGTGCCCCACCCGGGAGACTTTTTCGATATCCTCTCTTGGATATCCCACTTTTTTCGTACAATATATATTCCCAGGATATGTACAGATGACAGGCAGTCAAGATGCAGGTGGTCAGTATACCAATGCCAGCATCCCAAAGGAGGGAATCCAGACAGGGGAGAACACTTACCCTCCCTGTGCCCCCTAACCCTTTCCTTCACTTGCAGCAGTCTAATTTAACCCATTGGTATGCTGACCGCAACATCCCGTCCTCCGGTAGGGTGACTGCATCCCATATTCCCTTTTTAAACCTTATTTGCCAACCATTTTTCATACCAAGAACTCCTTTTAATGAAAGGATGCCAAATATGCTAATAAAGGCTGGACATATTTGTTAAGTAATTGCTTATGCCACAAACTGTACATCTAATAATATCAAATGTATGTAAAATTTCAATTTGTTTTTTTTGTATAGTTTATTTTTATTTTTTCAATAGATAGATAGATAGATAGATAGATAGATAGATAGATAGATAGATAGATAGATAGATAGATAGATAGAACATTGTGATAAGAGCATGTGAAGGTGCATACCAAAATCAGGTCCTTTGGAAATATCTCAGTTAAAATATTTGTGGGTTTGAAAATTACACAGCTAAAAAAAAGTGAAACACTTAAGAAATGTAATAATTACATTTTATTGTTGTGTTACAATCCAAAAGTTGATAGACTAAATCCACATTTAGTAAGGAATGCTTTGATCAGCCTAAATCCACAACCCCCAAACCATTTTAGCACTCAGATCTATATACTGTATTTGACAGAAAACTTGCATGAGCTGGTCACATGACCTTCCAAAAGGATTTTTACTTTGTTTTCACAATTTACCCTTTATATACTAATTTACTGTTACAGTATGTCTTAGAGAACCCATACAAATATCAATACCAGTATTACATATATAAACCTGTGCAATGTTCATAGGTGAGTTGCTTTCTTTCATCTCTGGTAACCACCTCTGAGTTGAGGAAATAAATAAGAGTATTTCCAGATGTTTGATTTTGCAGATCTATATACCCCCTCTCAGACGAAGCACAAGATGAAGGGTGGATTCTTTCTGGATGTTGTAGTCACAGAGAGTGCGACCATCTTCCAGCTGCTTCCCAGCAAAAATCAATCTTTGCTGATCGGGTGGAATTCCTTCTTTGTCTTGGATCTTACATTTAACATTGTCAATGGTGTCACTAGGTTCAACTTCAAGTGTGATGGTCTTGCCTGTCAGGGTCTTCACAAAGATCTGCATACCGCCTCTCAGTCGAAGGACAAGGTGAAGGGTGGATTCTTTCTGGATGTTGTAGTCAGCAAGACTTCGTCCATCTTCTAGCTGCTTCCCAGCAAAGATCAATCTCTGCTGATCTGGGGGAATTCCTTCTTTATCTTGGATTTTACACTTCACATTCTCAATCGTGTCACAAGGTTCTACCTCCAATGTGATTGTCTTCCCAGTAAGAGTTTTGACAAAAATCTGCATACCTCCTCTCAGACGAAGCACAAGATGGAGGGTGGATTCTTTCTGGATGTTGTAGTCACAGAGAGTGCGACCATCTTCCAGCTGCTTCCCAGCAAAAATCAATCTTTGCTGATCGGGTGGAATTCCTTCTTTGTCTTGGATCTTACATTTAACATTGTCAATGGTGTCACTAGGTTCAACTTCAAGCGTGATGGTCTTGCCTGTCAGGGTCTTCACAAAGATCTGCATACCGCCTCTCAGTCGAAGGACAAGGTGAAGGGTGGATTCTTTCTGGATGTTGTAGTCAGCAAGACTTCGTCCATCTTCTAGCTGCTTCCCAGCAAAGATCAATCTCTGCTGATCTGGGGGAATTCCTTCTTTATCTTGGATTTTACACTTCACATTCTCAATCGTGTCACAAGGTTCTACCTCCAATGTGATTGTCTTCCCA
The DNA here is from genome assembly GCF_055691185.1 of Crinia signifera. Taxonomy (NCBI): domain Eukaryota; kingdom Metazoa; phylum Chordata; class Amphibia; order Anura; family Myobatrachidae; genus Crinia; species Crinia signifera. Next base: position 74,198,008 of record NC_139218.1, on the reverse strand, counting down.
GTAAGAGTTTTGACAAAGATCTGCATACCTCCTCTCAGACGAAGCACAAGATGGAGGGTGGATTCTTTCTGGATGTTGTAGTCACAGAGAGTGCGACCATCTTCCAGCTGCTTCCCAGCAAAAATCAATCTTTGCTGATCGGGTGGAATTCCTTCTTTGTCTTGGATCTTACATTTAACATTGTCAATGGTGTCACTAGGTTCAACTTCAAGCGTGATGGTCTTGCCTGTCAGGGTCTTCACAAAGATCTGCATACCGCCTCTCAGTCGAAGGACAAGGTGAAGGGTGGATTCTTTCTGGATGTTGTAGTCAGCAAGACTTCGTCCATCTTCTAGCTGCTTCCCAGCAAAGATCAATCTCTGCTGATCTGGGGGAATTCCTTCTTTATCTTGGATTTTACACTTCACATTCTCAATAGTGTCACAAGGTTCTACCTCCAATGTGATTGTCTTTCCAGTAAGAGTTTTGACAAAGATCTGCATACCGCCTCTCAGACGAAGTACAAGGTGAAGGGTGGATTCTTTCTGGATGTTGTAGTCAGCAAGGCTTCGTCCATCTTCCAGCTGCTTCCCGGCAAAGATCAATCTTTGCTGATCTGGTGGAATTCCTTCTTTATCTTGGATTTTACACTTCACATTCTCAATAGTGTCACAAGGTTCTACCTCCAATGTGATTGTCTTTCCAGTAAGAGTTTTGACAAAGATCTGCATGATTGTCTAGAAAAGCAAATAAATACAGATTAACAGGTTTTAGTGAAAATACATTTCCCATATACTAACTTATTTAAAAATGTTCTTTATTTTTTTATTTTTTTATGTAAATGTGGAGCTAACTTTGTAATTATATGTGAAGATTTTATGTTACGTAGTAAAGGATATAAATGTGTTTGCAATTGCATTTACAATTTTAGCAAATTTGTAGCTAGTATTAGAAACATTAAGGGGCATTGTAAAAATTATCTATTCTGTTTTTATAGAATTTGTATTCCTATTATTATAGGTACTACTTACATACTGTACTTTTTTACTTTGTTTTTATGTGTGGTGTTTTAGTTATTTTACTTTGTTGCAATTTGCACTTGCTGCCAACAGATAGCGGTGTAAACCCTCTCCAAGTAAATGCTTAGAACGGTAGTAGATGTAGTTTCACTTGCTGCCAACAGATAGCAGTGTAAGCCAGCAAATGCTTCGAAAGCATGTAGATGTAGTTTCACTTGCCGCCAACAGATAGCAGTGTAAGCCCACTTAAAGCAGATGCTTCGCAAAGCTAGTAGATGTAGTTCACTTCATGCCAACAGATGGCAGGGTTTTAGAGTCACACTAGACATATATAGATGATATATATGGCATATTAAAGTGCATAGTGACCAATAGTTGTGTGTGTGTGTGTATGTGTGTGTGTGTGTGTGTGTGTGTGTGTATATATATATATATATATATATATATGCCTTCACATAATGTATTGTTGAATTGTCAAAAATGGGGCACTATGCCACACTTCTCCTCTTTCATACATGGGGCAGAAGCTATATCAGCGCACATAATGGCAGTGATATCACTTCTTCCAAATAAAAGCGCTTCTTACATCTACCCCATATGGGGCCAGATGCACTAAGCTTCAAAAAGTGATAAAATGTAAAGTGATAAACAACCAACCAATCAGCTCCTGTCTGACAGTTTTCAAACACAGTCTGTGACATGGCAGTAAGGAGCTGATTGGTTGGATGTTTATCACTGTTCATTTTATAACTTTTGAAGCTTAGTGCATCTGGCCCATGGTCTAATACCTTGCATAATAGTATCCATTTACATTTAAGAATGAGCATCTGAATTAACTACACAGGGTGCTCATCCAAATACTTTTTTTCAGGCACTACTGGTATTATACCCTTACTTACATAGCAACAGTAAGGTCGGTATATATTATGTTACTGGTCTTACGAGGTAGAGTCATATCTTGTGCACAATGCACACACAGCACCACAATAGCCAAGTACAAAAGTCAATATTTGATTGAATTTGAAAAAATTAGCTGTAAGGTGCAAGGGAAATCTGTCTAGAAGACCTGTGAGAAATCAAAGCTAGCAGCCATTTGCCAGTGTCCCAGTGCATACAGTTATACTAACAATGCAATTAACTTTAAATAAATACAATATAATAAATCAAATTATTTCATTGGACTAGCATCTTAAAAAGTGTACCTTTATATGTCACCCAGGTGATGCTGACAAAGTCTGCTCCTGCTGAAGTTCCTGCGCCTCCTGACAGCAAAACTGACTAGCTCAGCTTGCAGCTGGCATGTTTATAGACGCCCAGGTGACATAAAAAAGGAAACAAACCAGTTTGTCTATACATATGATGTAGCAATTATAATATATTTATTGCCCAATCAAGAATTCCAGATCACTATAATTAGCTTAACAGCCTTAATAATAGGTTAGCAAGCAGGGCATCGCCTTGTTATTAAATCTCCCATGTCATTGAGAAAGAGTGCTTCAAGAAAGCATGAAAATAATAACTGGATAAATGGGCACTGGATGGTCTGGTCACACGGTTTTACACGGAATACATGGTTTTACACGGTATACTCCTGTGTATGACATTCTTAGCGAAAAATCAGAATGCGCAGAGTTTTCACTTTTACCTTTCTCGAAACATATAGAAAGATTTATGGAAACACTTTTTCTCAATGTCTCAAATTTTACCACTTAGATCCATTTCCATAGGCATAAGAAGGTAACGGATACCAGGCGGTCCACATGAGGTCATACCAGGAAAAATAGCAATCATCCTGGTCTGCAATGGCGCTGTTTGTCCATGAGTATACCCACAATGTGCATGACACAGACATACCCATTTAATTAGGGTTAGGGAGATTGTGAACTACTTTATCTGGGTTTAATTGAGTAATTAAGATATATAAAAACATTTTAAATTCATACATTAATTGGGCTCAAGTTCAAATGCATATACAATATCAACTTAGAAATATATCTCCCTTAGGAATTGGGTCATGTTGGTTATACAGTATATGATATTTTAATCTAGTTTTTCCACTTGTTTGTTTAGTTATATGTATTAATACTTTCTATGGATGGGAGGATCAAACTATGTAATAATTTAAAATTGATTTGACTGATATCAGAGAATTTGAGAAACCCCCAGTAGAATTTGTTAAATCATGAAGAACTTTACAGACAGTGGGGCAGATGTATGAAGGGTCGTTATGGGCGAGAAGGGTATCAGCGCATGTTATGTGCACTATACCGCTTCTCCCCCATGTATGATGGGGCCAGCGTGTGGTAATGGACAGGGGTTCTATGCGCCCCTGTCCATTTTGGCGCTGCTATCTAAATGACAGCAGGCTGGCCAAGCCCTATCTAAACAGCAGGGAGAGCGCTGTCCCTGATGTTAGCTCTGGGCTGAGCTGGGTATCTCGCATCAGCAGCCTGGCTGAAAGACCCGGGGCTGGTAATTAAAAACCAGAGAACTGAGCAAATAGGGGTTCCCCGATTTTTTAAAACCAGCCCCAGGCTCCAGGTCCGGGCTGGTTCCCAAAATACGGGGGACAAAATGAGTAGGGGTCCCCCGTATTTTAAGAACCAGCCCCAGGCCAAACCAGCCAGCAGGGTAATGTCACAGCCAGGGGACACTTATTATATAAGGTCCCGCAGCCAAAACATCACCCTACTGACCAGTCAGCCTGGCCAGGGGCCCTGGGGTAGTGGGGACCCCCCCAATAAAGGGGTCCCCCCCTCCAGGACTTACCTGACCAGGCTGAAGCCTGGTGCTGTCCCCGGTGACCCTGTGCGGTGGTCACCGGGCTGATCTTTATGTAAAAGAAAGAATAAACTATTGTTTAATACTGTGGAACTATGAGTCCCAGCAAGCCTCCCCCGCAAGCTGGGACTTGGAGAACCACAAGTCCCAGCATGCGGGGCATTAAAGGGCCCGCTGGCACTTGTTGTTCTACAGTATGAAAAATAGTAAAATAAACACTCTGCATCTCTCCTCTCGGTGTTTGTTATTTTCTGTAGACCAGGACTATAGCAGACAGAAGAGGACGTGATCTTCGCCGGAGGACATTGGTAAGTTGGATTTCCTTCCACAGGTCCCCATATGGATTTCTTCGGCTCCTGGTCCCCGGACTCTTCAGCCCCGGAACCAAGGCCCCGGACCCCGGACTGTGCAGCCCCAGACCCAGGAACCAAGGCACCGGACCCTGGACCATGGAGCCCCGGATCCCAGACCCTGGAGCCCCGGACCCTGGAACCCCGTCCCCCGGACCTGGACCATGGAGGCCCAAACCCAGGAGCACTGGACCCAGGGACCTACCGACAGGCTCAAGATAGGCAAGTATCAGTATGTGTGGGCTTTGGATGTATTAAAGTTTTATTTTTCATGTGTCAGTGTGTGTGTTTATTTGACTATTTTTCATACTGTATTTATTTATTTTTCTATTTTTTTAACACTGAAGCCTGCACGGATCTGACTGATCCATGCAGGCTAAAACCAAATACGACAGGAAAGTAAAGTGTATTTTCCTGCCATATTTGGCCGGCCATTCGCAGCCGATTCACACCAATTATGTATAAATCACTGTTCTTTTGAATGGTGATTTCTGTCGTATTCTATCGATGATGTAATCATTTATTTTTGTAAATACAAATGTCCCATCAATACGAATACGAAAATTCGTATTTTTGGCATAGGAAATGCCAAAAATACGAATACACCCAAAAAAAATTCGTATTTTCGTATACGATTTTTTTTTTACGATTTTAGCTTAGTAAATTACCCCCAATAAGTTATCCACTTCAGATGGCTCTGGAGTGCGTTCTACTGCTCCGAATGAGACAAAATGTAAACTACAGATAATTTCGCCAAAAGGCATCCAAATAAATGTTCAATAGGCTTCTACATTGTAATGTCCAAGAACCTGCACATAAATGTTTAATATGCTTGCTCGATATGTCCCTTTTCAGTAAGGACAAATGCTCCAATCACAAAACCATATTTCTATTGCTGAGTGCAGTGAGTCTGCCCAAATAGTGGGTCATTTATTTTTCTGCTAACCCTGAACTTTCAGACTTAAAGCAAAAGACAAGCACACACCAGTGTCAGTCACCCCATGACTATGGTTTTTAAACAGTCACAGAAACCAGGACTGCATTGACATCAATTACACAACTGTACTTGCAAAAGCTCAGCTTTAGGGTGATATTAAATGTTGGATCATGACTATCAGGCTGGACCGACAGCTGTGACCCTGGCCTGTTCTCGGTCTGCTCGACTGAAATTTTGCAGGCAGGATTTAATGTCCTGAGAAGTTGAGAAGGGGCGTGGCCTCGAGAAGCGGCCGTTGGGCTCATTCTAAGATTCCCTATTCAATGCTGTTGAGGAAGATTTAATATCCCCCTTAATCATTAATTGCAACCCTAGCAACACATAGTTTATACAGGCTGTACTTTAGTGTCACAGGCGCTTCAACAAAGCAGAATGAAGTTAAACATCCTTGCTACAGACAAACTGAATTTACTTGTGTCTTGATAAAGAAAATAAAAAATAAATGTAATATGATATTGTGCAGGATTGAGCCACATCTCACATTCAGCTTCCAATAAAAAACGGTGCTTTATCTAAGTCAGATGCTGATGGAAATCTGTTTTCTCTAAACGTGATCTAGCTGCACTCTATGCATACTTGCCTACTTTTTGATTCTCCTCTCTGGGAGAAGCCCAGAGATGAGACTCTCTGCAGCACTTCCAGGGGCGGAACTTTAAGTCTTTAAGCCCCGCCCCATTATGGAAATTGCTGTGATTCGCTGGTCTCCTGTGAGGGAGCGGGGTGAAGCGGTGCAATGTTTGAAATTTAGCCCCGTCCCCTCCCTGAAGAACCGTGAATGCTGGAGGGGGACCCATTTTTGGGACCCTCCGGGCCATTCCGGGAGGATAGGTAAGTATGACTTCATGGAGTATATGCAATTAGTGTCGGATCCATTCCGACATTCTTTTACAGAAATGGATCTAACACTACATATTCAATGCAATGGCCAAATCCAAATGTCGGATTTGGCCGCTGAGTGATGCTCACCCGGCCGGAGCCGGGTTAGCGGGTTGAAGGGATGCAGCCAGGAGGCGACAGAACCTTAAAAGCGTGGCAGGAAGGTACGGAAGGCAGGTGGGAGGACAGCAGACAAGAGTCCGCCCTGCCTCAATCCGATCTACAAGTCGGATTGAAATTGTCAGAAACAGGCCCAAAACATGATGGATTCAGCTGTGTTTCCATCAAAATCAGGTGGATTTGCGGCTATTCCGCCAATTCACATGGTTTCCAACAGGTCGGAGCATTCTGGCCTGTCAGAAAAAAGCATCCAGCATTGAATAGGTCGGAACCCCTTTCAACCTAAAATCAGTCGGAAACGACCATCTTTCCGACAAGATGCCAGTTTCGATGGCAATTGAAAATATCTACAGTATATGAGGTACATTTACTAAGATGGGAGTTCTATTGAAGGTGGGATGTTACCAATAGCAACCAATCAAATTTTATTTATTATCTTCTAGAAGGTACAAATAAGAAGTAGAATCTGATTGGCTGCTATTGGCAACATCCCATATTCAATAGAACTTTCATCTTAGTAAACTTTCTAGTTGCAATGCTTAATGATTTTATGTTGATAAATTGAATAACAGATATATTTTTTATTACCATTTATATACTTTATATTGTAGGGGGGTGAGTGTCCTATAAGTTGTACGGTGCATATATGCTGGTATGCAGAGGCGTATTTAGACCTCAAGGGGCCCTTGGCAAGATACTGGTTTCAGCCTCCTCCCTCCTACAATCCATAGCAATATAGCTGGTGAATCCAGGTGGCATCGCTAGAGCACCTTGGTGCATGCATGGTCTACCAATAAATGGTCAGTTGCATGAATATCGCCCTTGCGTACAATGTGAATCAGTGGGTCTTTTGTGGGACATGTAAAATAAACTGACTGCCCACATAAAGGCAGGTATTCAATGCCGCAGCGAGCGGCCGGTGAGGGGGTTAAACAGCGAGGATTGCAGAAAACCAGCGATCCTAGCTGTTTAACCACCGTGCCGGCCGCTCGCTCTATTCAACATACTGGGGAAATCCTCGCCGTCACAGGACGGCGAGGTTTCCCCAAAACAGCGAGACCCGCAGCTGCTGCAGAAAACTCGCAGTTTTTAGCCGCGGGTCTCGCTGCTTCTGGAGCCGCATCCGCCAATTCTCCCTCGCTCAAAAAACGGAGCAAGGGGGAATTGGCGGATGCGGAGGCAGTGTTGAATGCTGTCAGGGTGAGTGGTGACAGCGAGCAGGAAGCCCTGCTTGCTGTCACCACTCGCAAACAGCATTAAATACCTGCCACAGTGGATGAGACCATTTTTGTGTCCAAACATTTTTTATCCTATCAGAGAATATCACTAGACTTTGGTATTATGGGCAGGTCCATGTGATGTCATGATGTCACTCGGTAGTCATACAATGCTCCTCTGCGAATGTTTTGGACAACCAGGGTATCTTTATCGGGCCCCATGGGACCTGCTGGGCCCTGGTTGACTTGTGGAAAATCCGCCTCTGCTGGTATGAACACACTGTTCGGAAATAAATAAATAAGTAAATATAACTGGCTATTCTCGCTTTGTAGAAACCTCCAGACCCTGATTCCTTCCATAATAGTCCGATATCTCAGGTCTATTTGTGCATGAAAGCTTTCATGTATAATATATTTAATATTAGATAAACTTGTCATTTTAGTGACACTTTAATAACCACTTACACAAGTGGCAAAACAAGTTACAATAGATGTGAGTCAGCACCTCACCCATAAACAAACCTAAATTTACTGCATGAGTAATATCCATTACCAAGTAAACAGAAGCATAGCGTGGAGTCATGTTTCCCAGAGCAGGTTACCCTATGGAGTCCCTTCTTTCATGAAACTGAAGTGTTCCTAACGATAGCCATGACTGGCATGTCAGTAAAAGTATTTTTTTTTTTTTTGAACATAGTTGTATTAATCCAAGTCACTGACTGGGGATGGCGTTCCAATTTATTATGACAGCAAAGCTGACAAGTAAGAACAAACAAGCCCAATATAATAATTTTTTTTTTTTATGGACTGTCCTGGACTAAGAGGTTATGCTCTGTCTAGGTATCGTGTGGACTTATCTGCTATCACTGCTGTGTGGAATAAGTGATAGTTTCGTTATTTGGACTGTGATGCTACAAGGACTTTGCTACCCGGATGTTTTTATGCTACCATTTGAATCTTTTTCCTGTCTTCATCTACATGTGTGTGCAGTGATAAAAATAAACCATATTTTGGTTTCAGCTGCTCGGTGTCTGAGTGATTGAAGAACTCGTATCCTCACTTTTGCTCCTCACTTCCTAGGCCCACTGTTAAATTGCCTAGTCTCATGCAGGGGAAATCCTGCCTCTGATATCTCACGCAGGGTGCTCATGAGTACAAGGATGGATCAGTAAGTAGCTGTATTAAGAATGGGGATGAAAATTTTTATTTGTTTTTCAACAAAATTTCCTTTCCCGGCAATACACTTTTCCCAACTTTTCTGCCATTTTTTTAAACCCTTTAAAAAATATGATTTGTCTAACTCATGTAGGCTTCTGTGTCGACGATGACCTACTCGTTTGAGCTGATTTTTTTATAGGTTAGGGAGCAGAAAGAAGTCATAGGGAGCCAAATTGGGGTGAGTACGGTGGATACGGCAACAATTCATAGCGCAATTCATGCAATTTGGCCGCAACAATTCCGGATGAGGGAGCTGGTGCATTGTCGTGGTGGACAAAAAAAAATAGCCTATGAATCAATCTGAAAGGCGCTGTTTGAAAGATGGTAGTACACGATAATAATACCAACTTTCCTCAGCAACGCCACCTGTCTTCAAACACAGGTATATATTGATCCACCCTTGTACTTTACTATTCAACTAGGAGTAGCGTAGTGACTGAATTATGGAGTAGCGTGCCCACTTGATGCATATGGAGCTGCACCACTACATAAGTTCCAACATGAGAACAGTGTGGACAAGCAGGATATAACTGTTTGTGTGGCCAAGACTGGTCATGTAGCTCTAATATATACCACTTGTGCAGCAGTGCACAGTCACTGTGGACTGGTACGCCAACTAATGCATATTTCAAGTGCTTGAAGTTAATTTCAGGTACTGTCCAAGAACTCACACTTGGTGGATCCACAAGTGGTGTATTTTCTGGCACATAAAAGCATCCAGGAGCTTCGTTATCCTCCATACAGTACAGACCGTGACCCTGAAACTCAATTTCTTGGAAAATGACTTATCATATTGTATCTGAGACTGGCAATATAATGCGTATATTCTTTATAATGTCTGGCAACCAGTTGCACTAAATAGTCTAACACCATTTGGTCCTAAAAAGTTTTGAACTGTAGGAATGTGGTGGTGTTTGGATTCCTTCTCTCCTCTGGTTACTTCCAGAACAGTACATTTGAGGTCCATGCTATACTCTTTTTTCCAACCTGTTCACCTTTTAACAGCTGTGTTTTACCATTCCCCTGGCACTCCCTCCAAAGTCTTCAATCACTTTGATTCCCATCTACCTCACTTCCTTAATCCTCCCTCCATTATTTTAGGGGACGTTAACATCCCTTTTGATATCCTCACAAAATGCTTTGCCTGTAAACTCCTTGCTCTCACCGTCTTTGGGCGCTCTCAAAGGACTTCCTCACTCTCCCATGTAGGGATGCCAATCCTGGGGCATTTTTTCAATCCGGGCAGATTGGGAGGCCGGGAGCTGGGTTGTTGAGTGGGCAGTGGGAGGGCTGCTGGGTTACCGGGCTCATATGGCAGGGTGGCCGGGAGCCAGGAAGGCTGGGAGGGCAGGCGGACGGCTGCTGAGGCAAACCACATTGAGAGTACCTTGGCGTGTGCAGAGAGATCAGCTGCTTGAACATTGCCCTTGCGTAAAAATCTGAATCAGACTCTAGGAATTTTGGAAGTAGGCTTAATACCTGTGTCACATTTATACTAAAACGAAGTTCACACATACCATGGATGAAACCAAAGAATGAAACCAGAGAAAAAGACTTTGGGAGTGTGAGTAGTTCCAAGTGATGTCATGATGTCATGCAATAGTCACGCAATACTCCCCTGGGATTGTTTTGGATATTCACGTTATCACTATGGGACCCCTTGAGACCTGCAGGGCCCTAGGCAGGCACCTAAGTTGCTTTGTGGAAAATACGGTTCTGAATATATGAGCACTGAGATGCCCACTCTCATGTCCACGAACACACCCATAAAAAGAGACATCCAAAAATACATTGTGTTGTAGAGGTGAAAATCAAAATTCTGTAGCTTTGACATTTTATTTTTTTTAGAAAAGAAGGTTTACGCTACGTTTTTGGCTGACATTTTGTATTAACCATTTTGGACTTGAAACTTGATTCATTATTTAATTAACAAAGTATTGAAGAACAAATGGGGAGCTGCACTGATTAAATGAAATGGCTTATGGCAACCATCACAAGAATGTATAGGTCTGTGTTCATCACTGGGGTGCTTAGATGGGTGAAGCAGTTTCTATATACCTGGGCACAGCATTGCATACGGTGGCCAGTGATCAGAGCCGGCCCTATTTAATTTGATGCCCTAGGCAAGATTTTGTTTGTTCATTAATTCAGGCGCTTATGCATCGGTGCAGTGGATTATTCTTAAAACACAATAGTTGTATATATAATTGAAGTTGCAGAAAACACAAATGCTGCTTTCACATCGCAAAACCTGCTTAGACCCTGTACTTAAAACATTTCTTAAAACGGGCAAGAGCAAGTTAAACCCGTTGCACATAGTATGTTGTAAACTGTATATTACAGTTTAATTACCGTTTTTGTACCTTTCATATTGAACCTGTTTCACCCATAGAAAACAGGTGGGGTGTTATTGCACCCAGCTTAAGAGAAGACCCCAATGAGTACAATACCGTAAATCCTCCATGATCAAGAACAATACAAGAGATTTTACATGGTACAAAGCACAAAAGAGATTCATCTGATTGGAGCAGGCAGGGAGCTATGAAACATTGCAAAAGGGAAGCCATGAGGAATACTACAGAACATCTCAAAGCTTTTTGAGGTGAAATCTTTGAGGTCATGGAAATGAATGCATGACTTTCATACCCCTCAGCAGTGAGCACTGAGCTGGTCCTGCTCAGTGCATATCTAATGAGCGGGACCAAGTGCAATGCATATTTAAAGAGCGGATCCCCGCCCCCTGCATATGTAATGAGCGGGACCCACTCATTATATATGCATGGGCTGGGGACCCACTCATTAAATATGCACTGTGCTGCACGGAGTGGGTTCCGCTAATTACATATGCAGGGGACGGGGACCCCGCTCATTAAATATGCACTGTGACCGGTCACGCTCATTAGATATGCATTGAGTGGCACCAGCTCAGTTCTCACTGCTGACTGAGTACTAAATACTGGTTCAGACCGCTTCACACTACACAAAAAACGGATCTGAACTATGTAGGATCCTTCTTTTTTACCAGTCTCAAATACCGGTTTTCTGGAACCGGCAAATTTACTAGGGCTCTTTCACATCGCAGCTATTACCATTTTAAACTGTTTTAAAATCGGCCAAATACCGGGTTTTAGCTGCGATGTGAAAGTGGTACGACATGCTTGTGAGAGCATATCTAGATGACCTTGCAAACATGTACCAAACAAAATATAATAATATCTTTGTATCTGGGCTAATATTTTGAATTAAACAGGATTGATATGTAAGTATTTAACCAGACAATATCACAAATTTAAAAAAATAATAACAGTTTAACCAGATTTTACATAGATAATTTCAAAAACATGTGAATTCACTGTCATATATAAAACTGCATAATAAGCATACTTGGAGAAGGTGGATCGGACCAATTTTATGTTTCACTCCTAGTGGATTTGTATCAAATCAATGTTAATGCAAGCTTCCAAATAAAATAAGTGTAGCTGTTTGTGTTAAAGAGACCCTGTAATGGGCGTGGCCTGGCACGCTAGCTGTGAAGACGTGTCTTCCCGGAGCTCCTGAGAACCCTTGCGTTTTCCTCCTCCTAACTAACTCCAACCATTCCTAAACTGCCACCCTACCTTCCCCCCTGCTCCCTCTGTACCCCCGCCTGCCTCGGTCCACGGTTGCGGAGCCGGGCAGCACTTTTAAGAGCTGCCGCGGGTTGCGGCCTGGTCCGGGGATAGAAGCCTGGGCCTCGATTTCTGAGCCAGAGATGGAGCAGCGGCACGGCGGAAGACGCAGCGAAGACAGCCACCGGGGGACATTACCAACTCCTTCCCCAGCCGACCCGTGAGCAATACCAACAGCCGCCTCGTCACACCTCAGTCCAGAGTACACCCGCACACCTGGAATGGGCCTACACAGCGGAGGCCGCCAACCATCACCGGCACCTGGCGCCACAGAGCCCCTACCCCGCTGGAGCGAGGGGACTCCTTCCTGGGCGGTGAGTAGCCCCGTTCGGGGTACAGGAACAACATGTTTCGAGACATCTGTCTCTTTCTCTTCAAAGCCTGAGGAAGAGACAGATGTCTTGAAACATGTTGTTTCTGTACTAGTGTTTCATCCACCAGGGAAGCAGGTAAGTGTAAAACTATAAGTCCACACAGGCTCCAGGTCTGGACCCTTGGAGTGTTGACTCTAGGATTGGCACTTTCCTGCATGCTGGGTATTTTATTGTTTTATTTGTGAATAAAAAGTCTTCAAAATTCTGGAAAAAGATACCGTGATATGTTTTGAACCATCAGTCCCACCGTGAGTACGGGTACGCTATTTACCCTCAAAAGAAACCTTGATAAGCTTACAGTACTTCTTTACGAGTGAGTGGGGGTACACTAACATCACCACTAAAAAGTGAACAAAATAGAAGTTCCTTTTGGTTAAAGATATTGATTTACACATTGGTTTCCCTTGTATCCCTTTCTCTATATCTACATCGGAGGATCAAAGGGAACCAGTGTTTGGAGGAAAGAGGAGCAGAAAGTCTCACAAGAGGGGAGTATATATCTTTTTATATGTATTTTTCCTATATCCCCCATTATTGGAATTGTTAACCCTATAAAGGATGCCCCCAAAGAAACCCAAGGAAGTGGCCCCATCCAAAATCAGCATGCCTGCCAGGAAATCCTCCCAGACCCCACTATCTCAAACAAGCCCTCTGAAGCATGTGGTAACCCCCCTGGGAGCACACGCAGAGCTGAGCCCCCCCACCGGGATGGCGGGTATAGATGCAGACTCTGATGAGCCAGTGACGGTGAAGTCCCTCTGCCAGGTTTTCTCTGCATTCCAAGCAGAGATAGCCAAAGATTTAAAGCTGGCCATCCGCGAGGTTAAAACTGAATTGGTGGCGATCAGAGATAGAATGGACCACCTAGAGAGGAAGATGGAGGAACTGGTCACATCCCACAATGACCTTATATCTTCATATGACCGTCAGCAACTTGAAACCACCCAATTCAAATCCAAACTTGCTGACCTGGAGGACAGGTCTAGATGGAACAATATCAAGATCAGAGGCATCCCAGATTCAGTGTCCAACTCTGAGCTCGAGGGCTTTGCCACCGCACTGTTTTGCAGGCTCCTCCCCTCCGTTGATCCCAAAGATCTTCTCATCGATCGCATTCACCGCCTACCAAGACCCAAAACAATCCCAGCCGACCTGCCTAAAGACACCCTCCTCCGGGTCCACTTCTTCACAGTCAAAGAACGACTCCTGAAGGCAGCCGGCGAGGCAAAGAATACTGACACACTTGGCGGCCTCTAGCTATTTCAGGATTTCTCTCCTGCGACCCGGGCTAACAGGAGGGCGTTTGCCCCCATCACTCTGGCACTGCTCTCCCACGATATCCGGTACCGCTGGGGTTTCCCAGTGAAGTTGATCATCAATTACGAGGACACTACCTACAACGTATCTTCCCTAGAAGCTGGAATGAAACTCCTGCTAGAATGGGACATTTCCACCACGGGACCCCAGGGGCAGAAGCGCCCACAGCCCCTCCGCCAGGAATGGGCCGACACCTGATTACCTATGTGCAGCCACGGAAATCCCCACTCTTTGTTTGACTGCCTATGCCACCCTGCCTCTCTCACCTCCCCACAGCGGGTTGAGGTCTCAGCAATAAGTATCAGTTTTATTACTTATGAGTTGTTGCAGGATCTTAGGCACTGGGACTGTGTTGACTGATGTTTATTGAAGCACACTGTTAGTCTGCTAGAAGTCTTTGTTTATGTGTGATATAGCCTCCCTACTGGTTTGGGATCCTACATGTACACTCTAGCAAGTTACACACAGTATTATTTTTTGTCTTTTTTCCCCCTGGGTTCCACAGGTGGACTGTTAGATTTCAAAGTTATGCTTATTTAACATTTTCGTTACTGGAGGGGTGGCCTCTCCTTCTCTCTCTTTCCCAGAGATGCCAGGCCACCACCCCCAAACCCCCCCCCCCCATACTACTGCATGAAAAACCCTTTTCTTTCCCCTGCAGTAGTCATGCGGGTCCTAGTTGCTGGACCCTTTTGTTTTACCTTTCCCTTTACCTCTCTCTCTACCTATCACCTGTCCTCCTCCTCCCCCCCCCCCTGGACCACATTACCCACTACCAACTCATCCCCCCCATTATTCCTTCCATGGATACATTCGTAATACCCACAGCATTCCCTAAGTCCATGCCATGCCTAAGTTAATCTCATTAAATTTTAAGGGGCTGAACTCCCCACACAAGCGCAGGGTGGCACTGTCATATTTCCATAAACAGAGGACGGACATAGTGGCCCTCCAAGAGACACACTTTGCCTCCTCTAACCCCCCCATATTCAGGGACTCAAATTATCCGACAGCCTATTACTCCAATGGCCCTTTCAAGCGCAACGGAGTTGCTATCCTCTTTAACCGCCACACCCCCTTTACCTGCCACTCCCAAACTACTGACAAGAATGGCAGATACCCGATTATTACCGGCCTTCTAGAGGACAGACTGACGACTATAGTCTCCATCTACGCCCCTAACATAAACCAAGTAACCTTCCTCCGCAAACTCTTCTCCCTCGTGCAAAAAATCTCAAAAGGCTCTCTGATTTTACTGGGCGACTTCAATCTAACACTTGATCCCCGGCTGGACAAATCCCGTCTCCCCCCAGCCATCAATCTCACTCAGACAACCAATCGACAGCCCTGCGTAACCTACTCCTAGAATTTGACCTGTACGACACCTGGAGAACAACTTACCCAACAGGCCGAGAATATACCTTCCACTCCCAAGTCCACAACACCTACTCCAGAATCGATTATAACCTCTGTGACAAATGGTCCCTTCAACACTCCGCTGGAGTCGATATCCATGGAGTCGATATCCTCCATGGAACTTCCTCCCTTCGAAAATCCCTCCCAGACCATGGCGTTTGTTCCCTCACCTCCTAACAGACCCCTTAGCCAAAGACACCATCTTAAAAACAATGGAAGCATACATGTCTAACAATCAGACATTGGACACCTCGGTGATTAACCACTGGTGCGCTTTCAAGGCGGTTACCAGAGGGGCAGCCATACAGGCTGGCGCCACTTTGAAGCGTAGGGCCATCGCAACCCAAAAAGCCTTGGAGTCCAAACTAGTCGATCTTGAGGATAGGAATAAGAAGTCTCCCTCTAACTCCCTAAAGACAGAGTTGGCTTCAGTGCGAAGCCAACTCCAGAAACTGCTCCTTGCTCGCACCCAATCAGCTCTAAATAGGATGAGACATAACTTCTACCTTTCTAGTAACAGATCAGGCAGAATGTTAGCCCGAAAATTACATGCCCAACATGCCAGAAATAGAATCAAATACATTACTTCCCCTAACAAAGAGAAAATTTACAATCCTAAAGATATCGCAAACCAGTTTGCTGACTATTATTCCAAGTTATACAACCTCTCCCTAGACCCCTCCACTCTGCAGCCCACCAATGCCACCATTCGTGATTTCCTAGACAATTTACATTTCCCATCTCTCTCCCAAGAACAACTAGACTCCCTAAACGCTCCATGGTCACGGTCGGAAATCCAGTCGGCCATCAAGTCACTCCCCCGCAATAAGGCTCCTGGGCCCGACGGGTTCATCACAGACTTTTACATATCTTTTAGTGACCTGCTGTCCCCCTACCTAACGGACTTATTCAACGAACTCTCTTCTGCGGGACATGCCCCCCCCCCAGAATTACTAGAGGCCCGAATAGTGACCATCCTGAAACCAGGCAAGAACCCTGCCTTGTGCCAAAACTACCACCCGATAGCCTTATTGAACAGTGATATCAAAATCTTCGCCAAATTAATGGCATCCCGAATCAATCATTTCCTGCCCTTGTTGGTGCACCCGGACCAGACGGGGTTCGTCCCTGGGCGACAGGCCCCAGACAATACCAGAAGAGTATTAAACTTAATTGACTCATTATCTACAGAGCAGGAACTCCTTCTCCTCTCACTCGATGCCAAAAAGGCATTTGACCGACTTAACTGGCAATATATGCAAGAAGTTTTATCGCGTTTTGGTTTCAGGGACCGGATTCTGTCGTTGATTATGTCACTATATAGCTCCCCATCGGCCCGGGTGTTCAGTAACGGCTTCCTTTCCTCCACATTCAAAATCTCCAATGGCACAAGGCAGAGTTGCCCTCTTTCGCCCCTAATATTTGTCCTTTCCATTGAACCATTAGCTATGTCTATCCGCAATAACCCCAACATACCAGGTCTCCGGGTAGGCCCCACTAACCATAAATTGAGCCTCTTTGCGGACGACGTGCTACTCTTGGTGACAGACCCTTCCAGTACGCTCCCACATATTCACACGACACTAGCCTCATACAGCGCTGCCTCTTATTATAAGCTCAACACATCCAAGACCGATGCCCTACCGATTAACCTCACAGACTCCCTTCCCTCACTGAAATCCACATATAACTACAATTGGCAGGCTAACTCTATAAAATACCTGGGTATCCACATCCCCCCAAACATGGCATCCGTATTTGAGGTCAACCTGTCCCCCCTCCTTACCTCCCTTACGTCCAGGGACGTGCGGTTAGGTAAATAGTGAAGGAGTTTCTGACCATTACCAGAGCCAGATTTGCACACAATATATGAGCCATGGGGTACATCGCGGCATTATATACATGTGCAGCAGTATACACTGCTGGAGATTCGATGAGTTTTGATAAGATATGCACAGAAAAGGTGGCCAGTTGAGGCACTGCCTCACCTGCCATAGACTTTTTACTCCAGAGTTTTGACTATAAAAATGATTAGAACAATAACAATAAGAATTTTTAAATATATTTTTTGTATTTTTAACATACTTTATGAAAACTCCAGCATATACGTTAGCATGACAGGAAAGGCTGTGCCTCACCTGCCTCACCCCACCGCACGCCACTGCTTATGTCCCTCTCCAGGTCATGGCTAGCATTTGAAATTTCATGGATGGGACGGATGGCAGCATTTAAGATGTCGCTCCTACCCAAGCTAATGTATTTGTTCCGCACTATCCCCTATATCTTCCCCAAAAAGTCTCTACAAATGGCCACTTCTATCTTGACGAAGTATGTCTGGTCAACAAAACCCCCAGCTATGGCCCGCTCCAAAATATCAATTCCAAGGGCATTTGGAGGACTCGACCTGCCCGACCTATCTCAATATCAAGTAGCTTGCCTCCATGACCCGTCTAAGCACTACTTCGAAAGTCCTACGCCCAGGGCCTGGGTGGGCATTGAACAATTCCACTGCCCACATATCCCGCTTCCTGACCTACTTAAGATTCCAAAACACATCAGACCCCCCCTACCAGACCTCCTCCCAGCGACTGTTGCCACTCTACATGTGTGGGATCATTTACTTACCACTCTCCGTGCCCCTTCAGCCCTTATCACTACTCTCCCCGTCACTACAGTGGCAAAACTAATACCCAATCTTAATCTGAACCTCTGGAAAAACAGCGGGATCACATCCCTAGGGGATGTGGTGGACGCCAACACAATCCTCCCCTTTGCCTCCCTACAAGAAACATATTCCCTTCCCTCCCATGAGTACCACCACTACCTACAGCTGGCCCATTGGTGGAATACCCACTTCTCCAAACGCCCCCCCCCCCCCAGACGCACGCCACCAGACAGTCCTTTCCTGACCCTCCCTGACGCTCTCCACGGGTGACATCTCCTTCTGGTATAGTACCCTGATAACACCCTCTGAGTTTACTAAGACATCTGCCCATAGGAAATGGGAGGTTGATCTGGGCATCAACACCTTCTGGCCAACATGCTCCAATATGTGCTGGCGACAGTGCGGGAATGTGGGCAATATATATCACATTTTCTGGTCCTGTCCCAAACTCAGGAAGTACTGGGGAGAGGTCTTTAATCTAATTTCCACAGTGCTCCAGATAACCCTTCCCCCTGACCCACTCCTTGCCTTACTCCATGTATATCCCCAGGAACTCCCGGCAGGGAAAACATATGTTCTCGGACACATCCTCATCGCGGCACGAGCAAACCTAGCCCAACAATGGAAACAACCCTCCCCCTCCCTTCCTTCAGGTTATTCTAAAAACGAACCACCATTACCTTATGGAGACCAGCTTCCACCCCCACTCGACCAAACCCTCCTCACCCGACTCCAGATGGGTTCCTTGGTGCACCTACACAACGAAAGGGGCAGGGACCAAGTTCTTCTCCTCCGAGCCTCCTAGGCAGACACCTTTGTTCAGCCTGAATGAACTCCCAGATCCAGACTCACCCCCACCCCAGGTACACGATTAGTGCTTATCCCCCCGCCCCCCGAGGTGTTAGCCAGATTTAGGCATGATGCCAACAAAAAATGTATTTTTATGCCACAGAGCTACTGTTATTAAAGGTTGTTTACACAGTAATACCCCAATGCTCTATTTTGTATTGTGCTTCATTTGCCTTTTGTACAGTTCGCTCTGCGTAGCGACGTGTTCTTGCTTTGATACACCTGTTATATTCACTGTATTGTTCCCAATCCCAAATGTAGTCCCCCCCCCCAAGTACCCCTTTTTTTTCTTCTGTACCCCTTATAAAACTTTGTGTTAATAAAAATCTATTGATGGAAAAAAAAAGAGACCCTGTAATTAAATATCTAAAGTTAGAGAAACACCTCAAGGGTTGTCCTGTCTCTGCTGGAGACACTGTCCGGAATGTTTGTCTGCTAACCTCTTTCCTCTCCCTTGGATGCCCAGGAGGTAGGGTGGTGACTTGGTCCTGCTGCCGTTTGTTTCTGTCTTGGCACAGTACGATGTATGCGGACCTCTGGCTTGATACTGCTCACGGGTGGCTGTATTGCCTCATCCTGGGTAACAATTGGGTAGGTACCTCTGACTAGAACATGCAAGATACCTCTGTCTAGGTGTGCTCCACAGGGAGCTTCATCAAAGACTCTTTGATAAAGCTCCCTGTGGAGCGAAACTAGCCAGAGGTACCTTGCATGTTTGCTGTTCCCACTGAGACCCACTGAATACTACCTGGAAATGTTGACAAGTCAAAATATTGACAACTTTACTTTTTTTTTTTAGGCAATTGAACCTGGGTTATGCCATTTTGAAGGCATCCATTGGTATGCTTAAGCTAACCGACAGGATATATGCAGGTGGCTATTCCAGACAATGGGCCAAATGTAATAGGGTGTGGCAATCAGAAAGTGAGAGATTTGGGAGTTTTCCTTAAAGCGGCAATCATGTACATTGGAAAACCAGGTTGTTTTTGTCATGTAATTGATTGCCGCTTTAAAAAAAAAAAAAGGGAAAACTCTCCCAAAATCTCTCACTTTCTGATTCTCACACCCTATTACATTTGGACCTGTGTGTTTTCTTTTACTTTTTCCTTGTTATTTGCATACTTAAATTTCCAGTCAATTCAAAGGAATTTATACAGCTCTACAGTAACTATATTGAAATAGGCCACTAACCTTCTTCCCTTGCCCGTAATTCCATATTTGAAACTTGGTGTTAGTCATCCTAGTAAATATAGTTTGGAATTAGGTGTGGTGCTGACTTGGTTCTGGGAGTTGGAGATATGACTTTGTAATTTTACTTCTACATAATTGGTAACTGGTTCTACAGCTTCTGTAAGTGAATAATATACTGTACAATGTATCCTGTATACTGATGCCACAGACGCCCTGTTATTCTAAGCTAACTCAGGGGTAGATTTATTATCAAGTCCCTAACTTTCATTATCAATCTAGTTTCGCTTCACCATTTTTCGTGCTGAAGCTGTTCTCCCGAATGTATTAATGCCGAAGTCTTCGTTATGGGAGTGCGTTATCCCCACCCGACGGGGATACGTATGCTCCCATAATGTGTGCGCACTCCTCCCCGTCTGTGTGTTCTGTGCATGTGCCGGTTTCCCTGACACACGATGTGTCAAAGGCGCATGCGCAGTTTTCCATGTTCAACACTGGTTTCTGGTCTCTGGCGTCTTGAAATAAAAACTGTGCATGCGCCGGGTAATGTTCGCCTGGGATGATGTATACCCGGCGCATGCGCTGTTTTCATTTCAAGACCAGGAAGCAGGAGGACCAGGAATCAGGAGAAGCAATAGAATGCGCCAGAAATGTATGGCGAAAAGACAAGGAGTGCGTGCCCACAAACCAGCTTAATAAATAAGGTAGGAGGCAGACTCCTACTATTAAATAACATCCCTGCGATATGCCGCCAGCCCCGCACCACCGCACCTTAAACACCCGCATTGCGGGTGTCATAGATCAGGGGAAGTGCTGTCCCCTGCAATAACACACGGGGATAGCGCATATTCCCCTGATCGAGTTTTAATAAATCTACCCCATAGAAATTTAAAGTGAAAACAGATTGAGAGATGAATATATTTGCAATGCTACATATCAGAGGTGTATCGGGGGGCTATTGGTGCAGTGAACTATTGAAAACTCCTCCCTCCCATCCACAAAGACACAGAGGAAATAAAAACAGTTTATTCCTAGCGTGGCTGTCCAGGGAGGTGGCTTGGTTTCACGCTCCCTCCATCATCATTCTCCCGCCTTCCGACCACCGCTTACCAATAGCTATCACTCTGTCTTCCCTGGCAAGCGCCCCTGTGCTCTGGCTCTCAGCCCAGGGCACACGTCCTGCTCGAGCCACCCTTGTTACACCACTGCTAAGTATATAGTGTGCCAAAATAGAGTATTCAGGACATGCCTAGAACTCTTTATGCATCAACCTACTTTATTTATATAGAATGTAATAGCAAGAACATTATGCTGCCAACATTCCGAATGCTGACAGAATATACCTGATCTGAATATTGTGATATAACAATAAACCAATTATAAAGGTGCATTCACAAAACTTTAATACATTTTTAATGGTATCCAAAAACCAGTTATTACTTATTGACAGGGTTTATCCAATTAGCCTCATAAAGCCGGTACTCAACAATTTAGCTGGGAGTTTGTTTCGACTGCCTCCAGCAGGCAAAGCAGTTTCCCCAAAAGTAGTAAAAATGAGTCTTATTAATCTCTTTAGTGATCCCGAATAGCAATGTTATACAGTATGTGACACAGAAATCACCATGAAACATATGTAGTTGTGTATTACAGAATATATTTGTATTGCAGAGTTCCTTTTGCAGTAAACAATGACTGATTACAGATTGTGGGCACATGACACTGTCACTCTTCATTCTGGTCAAAGTTTTTGTATTTTCTTTTGAAGAAACCACACTGTAACAAAGAAGAAATTATTTACTTATCACATTAGTGACACAGTGGTTTATCATGTAATGCGATCATTTCAAAATAACAATGGGTAGTGGAATAAAAGCACATTTAATCCTCTCAATGAATTATGTGTCTTCAAAGGGAATTTATCATCAAATCAGGCAATTTTTGGATTCCATATACATCAAATCATGTGTATTATTGCACATAATTGATACGGGTCACGGTCAAGACTCTGGACTCTGTGCTGCCCTCCCAATTGGCTGTTCATTTTCTGTTGAGATGGGTTACACATGGTTGTAGACAGACTGGTAAAGCTAGGGTGTGGCCTAATCATGGATTTGACCAATCCCTCCTTTAAAAAAAAAAACTCTCCCAAAAAAGTAAGCCCTCAAATTCAGGTGGGGGAGCATGATTAGCGATATCTCTGAGCCAACTGCAGGCAGAGTATACTGCTGCACCCAGTGACAACAGCCTCCCTGCACCCACAACAGCCCAGGACACAGCATGGTGTGAGGCTAGACAAAAGTCTAGCGGAGGAGGATGAGAGAGGATTAAGGACCCAGACCCCTGCAGGGCCCCTCCAACAAGCCCGGGTAATTAGTACACGCCCCCCTCTCTCTGCGCCACTGCGAGCACATTCTGAGCTATATATTAGACACATCAGCGAAGGTATCCAGATGGCTGACAGACAATGGGGGAAATGTGTATTCTACTTCACATGTGATGTTGCTATGGGTAACCAATCAGAATCTTCTTCTTATATATTTAGCACCCTCTAGAAGGTAGTAGACAGGATCCGATTGGTTGCCCATAGCAACATCACACGTGAAGTGGAATACACATCTTAGTAAATTTCCCCCAATGTCTAGGTTGGCAGCCAGCAGGTCAATCGGAGGAAGCAATCCCAGCAGTTTCCTTTTCACTTCCTTGTTTTTTGCAGGTAGAATTACAAAGGTGTCTTTCAAACCGGCTCATCAATGACGGTTTTAAAATGGAAAAATAAATAAAATGATAAACCAGGTTTATTAAGCATTTATTGATATTGCTGCATTAAAACTATAATTCAAATACTGATGACCAGTAGCTTTGATATACGCCTTTGTAAATGTACCCATTTGGTGATACACAGAATATTCCACCAAACCAACACACAGTAGCCTTTATCTAGTTTTAATGTTCCAAGAACTAGCATAACAAGTGTGTAATGAGTTTAATCATTAAGTTTGAGTAACTTACCTTAATAAGAATGACAACAATTATTAGGAGAAGTAAAATTCCCCCGATAGAACTACCAATGATGACAGGCATAATATTGATCTCTTTCTTTTCAAGAACCATAATAGATAACTAAAATGAATAGAAAACGGAAAGACAAATTACGATTGAGTGCACATGCGCACTAAACAATTTATAATGGGCCTAATCCACCGATGTTTGTAAACTCTATATTGACCTACAGTACATATCTGATGTTTTCATGTGTGCACGTGCACAGAAACCTCACAGTACAAGTGCAATGGTGCTCACAACTGGGGCAGATGTATTAAGCCTGGTGAAGTGATAAAGTGGAGATAAAGTGGAAGGAGATAACACACCAGCCAATCAACTCCCAACTGTCATATTTCTAACACAGCTGATTGGCTGCTGCGTTATCTCCTTCCACTTTAACTCCACTTTATCTCCAGTTTATCTCTTCACCAGGGCATTTGGGGGTAATGATGGGGCTGAGACAAACAGCGGTGCATGAAACATGGGCGTGTCAGCACTATTTTCAGTGCTTGATGTAGACACTAGCTTCAGCGGCTTGAATTTCTGGTCATGCTGAGTAACCTGGGAATTACTTTGATGACTGATGTTTAAGCGGATGAAGTGTTTAGGACACAGCAGTGGATTACAAATGCTGGTAAGAGGCAGATGTCTACATCAGATTCCTCCAGCTGCTTATATTCATACAAAGATGCAGCGGTGGCAGCGAAGGTGTCCATTTCTGAATCAGGTCTACTATTAGACTACTATTACAGTATGAAAAGTGGCACTGCTGGGGCTTCTAGTTCTATATATATACATACACATCAATGAAGTACTTGTTAATATCAAAGGTTTTACTTGAAACAGACAATAATACATAAATAATTTGTGTTGGTTAATACAAAGGTACAGCCATACTACAATGATGCCACTTCGTTCAAGTTATTACAATTACCCAGTAATAGAAAAGGCTCTCAATGGATTTATTGGAAGACAATGGTTAGGAATAGTCTGAGAAATGTTGTGTTCCACCACAATCTTGTTTCTGTTCCCACCATTTCATAATGTTATAAATTTAAAAGTCTTTCCAAACCCATTGGCATCTCTACCTGTATCCACCAATTTGTAGTCCAATGCTGGATACACAGTATAAAGGCCCCCATACACTATGCGATTTTGGCCCGATTTCATCCGATTTCGGCACTTTGTGCCGATAATCGGGTGAAATCGGCCAAAAATCGCAGGTGTGTGATATCTGATCCGATCCGATGCGCGGTCCCGTGCGCATCGGACCGGATCAGGGAGGTCGGACGGTCAGTACATACGATCACGTCCGACCTCCCTGTATGCATATGCCTGCCCAACTGACAGGCATATGCATGCAGACACCGGGGGAGCAGTGGGGCGGGCAGCGGGTCCCTGTGTGCTAAGCTGGCGGCGACAGGGAGTGCTGACCTGGCCGGGCGGTGATGATCATAGATATCAGCAGCGCTGCGGGAGTCGGGGCGGGACGCGCAGTGGCGGGTATTAGATTTTAAAATTCCTGTGAAATGACTAGCCGTTCTCTGATTGGCTGAGCTCTCAGCCAGCCAATCAGAGAACGGACAGTCATTTGGCAGGTATTTTAAAATCTAATACCCGCCACTGCGCGTCCCGTCCCGCAGCGCTGCTGATATCTATGATCATCACCGCCCGGCCAGGTCAGCACTCCCCAGCGCCGCCAGCTTAGCACTCAGGGACCCGCTGCCCGCCCCACTGCTCCCCCTGATGAGCACCACCACACACTGACCCTCACCGCCCGCCCCCTGCGCCCCGACATGTGATAAATCGCAAGCGATTTATCACATGTCAAATTTGGCTCATCAAGTGCCAAATTGTGTGTGAGCCTCCCGGGGAGCTCCCGGGCGGCTCACAGGAGAATTGGGTCCGACTTGTCCTAAGGACAAGTCGGCCTAATGTATGGGGGCCTTAAGATTATCTGTCCAATCCTTCTTGTTGAAGGGACAATCTGGTAATGTATGGGAACAAATGTGAATCAGCCATTTGAGTCGAAAACTCAGAAAACGGTCAAAATTGGTACTTCCGATTAATCGGTTATATCAAATGAATTTAACCAATTTGTCTGAATGTCAATTTTGTCTGTTTTCGAGTGCTTGGGAGCAAATTGTCTATTGTCATTTGCTCCCATACAGCACATTACCAAATTTTTGTTCCAACCAGAAAGATTGGACAGATATTCTTATAGCTTGTATGCAGTTCACCATTTTCAGTCAGTTATATAATTTGTATTTCAGGTTTGCAAGAAAATGTGTGAGCTGGAATTTTGTCTTTAAACAGAAATTAATATTTTAAATTTAAAAGTATTATAATAAACAAATATATATAAATATAATTTTATTTTTAAGTAAAAGTACTGTAAGTGTTCACAATTCCCTATTTAAGGTTTGCAGTTTGTGTTCAAGATTTATCATTTGCAAGAGAAAAATATCACAGCTACAATTTGTGCGGCCTGCATCACACATGTACAAAGAAGTACAACTAGAAAATTGTTGTCTATAAATTGTGAAGTAAATTGAATGTATTGTTATTATATAAGTTGTTATACCTCCAGGACACTGTGACTTAATATTTTTATATTTTTTTTAATAAAACCACTTGATAGTTTATTATACCTATATGAAATCAACATTCAATTTTTTATAAATAGCTAATTGAGTAAGAGGAATTGCCCAACAAAAATATTATGATAATACTAGATTGTTGGTTTTAATATATTCAAGTTAGAGCTGGAGAAATAAACTTTTAATATAAAATTAAATATCTCCCATTATTAGGCCTAATTCAGCATGAATCGCTAATCAAATAATTCATAAATCAAGTGACTGTTGTGTGGTCCCGCATGCACAGTGTTCGCATTGCGCATGCAAGGGGTCAATTAGCTCAAAAATATCTGTACGCTTAGAAGTTGCAGAGTAGCCACAGTTTGATTGACAGGAAGCCAGCGTTTAGGGACAGATGAGCCCAGGGTTTTTTCAAGTGGGTCTCAAATGTCAGTGATGACCACTTGCAGCATGGTTCTTGAGCAGATAAGTGGAAGCCTTAGCCGTAGCCGTAGACTGAAGCAGATAAAAAAAACTTGCTTGATGGTTCTGTTTTTGCGAATGGATCTTACAATTTTGAAGGGAAAACAGGTCAATGACACATTTAAATTTAAACAGTAGAAGTCATAGAGGGTGCAGCATCACATAGTAAACCAATGGTGACCACCATATGAAGACAAACCTATCGTTAGATCTGGAAAAAATAGTGGTGTGCCAGCATCCCAAGCTAGTTTTGCAATGACAGTTCACTGGGAACTTCAATCATACAATAATCACAGGTGGGTCAATTTAGACATTTTACCAACTTTCATTTGCAAATGACAACTCAAAAAATGTGAACTGCAAACTTTGTACACAGTAATGTTTGAATTAAAGGTAAACTATAATTATTTTTTTAAATCCAATATTATTAAAAAATTGGGTACTTATGTTAGCTGGGCGCCCGGCTACGCTACGCTGACAACGTAGCTTTGGCTTTGTTATCAGCGTAGCCATTGCCGGCGGCCGGCTAATCTCGGCCGTCCAGGAGGGGATTGTGTAGTTGTGCAGCGGGCGGGGGTGGCCGGGGGGAGACAGGGGGGTTAACTTACATCGGCGTCGGGGTGGGCGGCGGGGATTCAGCGGTGGGCGGGCGTGTGGCGAACGTCTAGACGGCCGGAAAAATGGAGGCGATTTAGCGTAGTCACCACTGGCAGAGCATCACATGGTTTCCCAGCTCCGCTAGCGGCACTACGCTAATAGCGTACATGCCGGAGTGTCATGGCGGCCGGAACTGCAGGGAGCCGAGTGCCGGAGCCGACAGGGACATCGTGGATGGCAAGGATGATGCACTACACACACACACACATTGCACACACACATACATTACACACACACAACATGCACTTACACAATCATATGGCCACTATCCACGTCCTAACCCCAGTGTCCATGTGGGCGTGGAGTTAATTGTAGAAAGTGTGGCGAGCACAGCTCGCCATGCTTCGGGCTCGGTGGCACGCTGCGCTCGCCACACTTTCTACAATCAACTCCACGCCCACGTGGACACTGGGTTTAGGACGTGGATAGTGGCCATATGACCCTTTATGTGTTAGCAGGGCTCCAGTTACGTAATTTGCATAACTTACGTCATTTGAGTAAGTTACGTAGTTTACGTAGCCAGCATAGTGGTGTATTGTATTCTCAATACACCACAACGCAAACTACGTAACGGGCGCCCAATTAACATATAAGTACCAAAAATTGTATTCAAATATTTGTGACTATGACACTCGAACACAAACTGAACAGAGACCACAAATGTTGAACAACCTAGATAACCCCACTATGTGACACTGCAATTACTTCTAAATGCATCACATGCTGTATGGGAGAGGTTATGGAAATAGACCCAAGATTGAAAGCAAAGTACTGTACAAAACAACAGTAGTAACACCCAGTACACAGGTTATGCATTGCAGCTTGCCAGACAGGTGTCAATTTGAGAACAAATTGATCCTTCTTAGAATCTGAGGATGGTTAAAGGATAGGTTAAGGACAGTTAAATTATGACACATTTTTATTTCTTCTAGCAGCTTAAACGGCCATAAACCAATTCAGATTGCATAAGACAGTGGTTCCCAAACTGTGTGCCTCAGGACACTTGCAGGGGTGCCTTGGGTTGGTGAACCAGGATCAATTCATATTATTTATGGGCGTAATGTAGCTGGTGGCTGCCAATCATAACATACAGTATGTGGACAAACAGAAGCAAATCCTGTCCCTCACCACATAATGATATATGTACTTCATTGAATATTTGTTTCTGAATTTCTCAATAAAAAACATTTGGCCTAGGGGTGCCTTGAAAACATTTTGATGCTCTAGGGGTCTGTAATTCCAAAACGTTTGGGAATCCCTGGCTGAAGAGGTTTCTGTATGGAAAGCAAAATATTAATACAAATTCATATTGAATTACAGTATGTTTATAGTATGTTCATAATATACTGTGAGGAGTATCCAATAAGCCCTGATGCATTTTCAGCTAATAATAATGGCCTGATATTGGGATTAATGACCAATGGTCATTATCACGTTATCCAATTAGAAGCCATTTTGTGAGCTGAAAATGGATCTGTGAGCACGAAAATACATGGGATTGGGGATAAGTTTTGAGACTCTTGGAGCATAATGCACAGTAAGTGCCAGTATCTGAGGAAAAGGACACTGGCATTGGGGCAGCAGTAAAGTACAGCTCCAATAGGATATCCCCCTCTTTGTCTACCCTAAATAGATAATATGTCAAGTATATCTTAACATGAAGTAAATAAGAAAAAGCCAAATAACTTCTTACCTGTGTCTTGTGTTCTGGGTCCTTCAGATTTACAAAAAAGTTTTTGTTATAAAGAATTTCTCCAGCGACGTTTAGTTCTCGTGTGTCATCTACAAGCTATAGTCAAATAGAATAATTTACTTATTATAAGACTGGATAGTTAAAGACCTCCCAAGCTTATCTTATCTCGTATCACCGTCCTTTTAATTTTGTTAGAACTGGGGCGTTTATGTTATTTTCTGTGGACTTATATACATGATGGACCCTCTAACAAGGGTTTCCATAAGGGGAATCCCAACAATTGCCAATGGGAACAAAGTCATAGCACTGCTAAAGCTTATAGCGCTAGATCTGTGCTATGGGAGGGGGTATTCAATTTATCTCTCTTTTTGGTTGTCCGAAAAAATGGGACCTTTTTCATCTCTGTGTATTCACCCATTATTTAAGTTTTTTTTTTTTTTGGTTGAAACTACATCAGTAAAAACAGGCTATAAACCAGGCTAAAACGGCTGCAATTTTACCAAAAACATGTGGATCGGCAAGTGATTCATCTATCCACATGTTTTTCGACTGTGCCAAATTGTTCACCTAGACAAAAAATTACCACTTTTATGGAAATTCCACCTAAAAATGTGGAAAAAGTTTGGCACCAATTAAATACCCATCTAAGTCTTTTGCATATTGCTATCAGATTTTGCAAAGCACTGCTAGCTCCTAGTGTTCTTTGGCATAGTAATTAGAAATGGAAGGTGTGAGTCCTTACATGTGGTGATACATCTTTGTGGGAGCCAGAATTACTTTACACATCAGAATTGGAGTACTGCTATACACGAATCACCAGTTTGGGAGATTTGTTTTTCATTAGCTACCAGTATGGGAAGACTGTTATTCAGCAGCCAACAGGTCAATGATACATGTAGTGACAAAATAGATGATTACCTTCTTTAAGGTCTGTAAAAGGACTGTTGCTGTGATCGTTATCTCTTCCCGGCCCGATGTGATATTGCACCAGAGGAAGAGGCATATTAAAGCTTCTTCTTTCTACAAAACACAAATAAAACAGTATAATTTCCCTGTACAGAGCAAGAACCTTTAACTATTGGAATTGGCAGATACGTTTTAAAAGTTATATCGGATTTAATATTAAGGCCTTTATTCAGTTATGGCATAGCTCAGTTCTAAATTTCAGTGTAAAAGCAATTTGCAGTGGGTCCTGTGATTACATCAGCTGAAGCATTATTACAGTATCACTGCGTTATTTTGTAGAACATTCTTGCAAGATCGCATCTCCCATTATAAGTATGCAATCTGCTTACTCCAAAAAAATTCAAATTAATGGGTTTGGGCAGATTCTATGAAAACTGGTCCAAAGGCCCTTTTTGGTGATATTAAAATCTATAGTATATGGATATAATTATCTATAGACTGTAGATTTTAATATCACCAAATATGCTAATTTTGAAGCCAAGTAAAATATTGGGATATTATCAGAATATTTTAAAGGGTGCCGGACGGGTTCCCGACAGTCATTTACCAGACATCGGGATCCCGACTGTCAAAATGCTGACAGCCGGGTGTACGACCCCCATAGAGGGAGACTAGAATAGGTGGCTCTCGTAGCGAGCCACCGTGCCCGCAGCGTGACGAGCGCAGCGAGCCCGCAAGGGGCTTTTTTGCACTCTCCATGCTGTCTGACTCTGGGCAGTCGGGATCCCGACGTCGAGATAATGACTGTCGGGATCCCGACTGTCGGAGTCCCATACCACACCCATTTTACTGTCTTTGAACTTAGCAAGTGTATTGAATCCAGGAACTAAAGGCACGGTCAAGTTAGGCACACACTAGATGACTGAAAAATTATATATCGTTAATGATTTACTTTGAACTCTGCGAAGCATCCAGAAAGACGATACAGTGCATACACACTGTGCAATCTTGCTAAATTTACCATCAGTGCCCACATCCAGGAGTAAGCCGTTTTATAGATAGTTTAAATATTTTGAAATTCTACTGCAATTTCTAAAGATCAGAATATGCGATTAACGACTGGAGGGAGCGCGTATCGTCAGTCGCATCATTTTGAATGATTTCTCCTTCCGAATGGATGGAATTGTCCAAATCGTTCAAAAAATTGTCTATTGAGTACCCAGCTTAAGAAATAGCCCATCAATGATGTCCCTCACAGAGATATATAAAATTAAATGGGGTGGTTATGAAGTAGAGGGATAGTTCTGGTGTGTTACCCCAAAAATTGCTTTATGTTGGATCAGGAAAAAAGGAAAAGTAAAAAAAAATCTCTAGGCATTACATATTTAGAGATGAACTCATACTTTTGTACTATTCTGCCCCCTCCTCTGGTCAGTGAAGGGGGGGCGTCGGCAGCCATCAGGAAGACGTGCTGTGTGGGAGTGTGGCCTTATGACTGCATCATCATGGCTCCACCCCCGATATACAGCACTGTAAAACATTCACTGTATAGCGGAGGTGGGACTGCTGTAATGCAATTGAGCATGAATTGCGTCCTCTGGTCTCCCTTGGTCTGCCCACTTGTGCAGTCGAGGGGGTTTTGAGAAGTGATTTGATTATTCAGCTTTAGACAAAAAAGAAGGCATCAAATCACTATGGGAGAGACTGGCACATCAGCGTCTCATCCTAACACATCCCAATAAAGTATGACATCTTTTATATTGTAATTCTTTCAACTATACCATATGTAACATTAGAATTACTGCTTTCATTTGTTGTGATTATCTACAAAATCCAAATTTTTATTGATTAGTCATTGAGTAATGTGGATAATGTATTGAGTGCTGTTAAATTAATATTTGAGGACACAGAATTCCTTTTAAGAGTATCTGAGGAATATGGATCATTGTATTTAACATTGTATTGTGTTCACGTATAACAATTAACCCTTAAATCTCTCCCCAGAGAAAGCCTTTTCTGCTCCAGTGATTTCTCTCCCTTCCTCAACATTTCAACCTGATTGGGGTCAGATCTCAGTTTTGGATTTGACAATGCTTTATACAGCGATGACAATGGTGCCCCTTGCCAGGGCCAGATAACCAAGGGAAAATAGGCCCATCATCATGACAGAGGGACAGATGTACTAAGCTTGACAATTGATAAACCACTAGCCAATCAGCTGCTAACTACCAGGTCACAGGCTTTGTTTGAAAAATGACAGGTAAGAGCTGATTTATCAGGTGGTTTATCACTCTCCATTTTATCATTTTTATTTTTTTAAGTCAGTACATCTCAGCCAGAATGATCACCAGGCGGGCACCAGCTGGCCACAAGTATTGAAAGTGCATTTCTATTTTCCACACACAACATGGGGTGACAACAATAAATTGTTTGCTGCAGATATATGAAGTCTGGTGAGTGCTTTCCCTTCCCACACAGTGCGTTTTTTTGGATATATATTTTGGACGGGTGCCGGATGCGGTCCCGACAGTCGGGATCCCGACAGTCATTTGCTACTTCATTTTCAGTCTCCTCGACAATTTCGACACCTACTTCAGAACTGATGCTGATTTTAGTTCTACCAGCTATACCCTATTTATGCTGTATTTTTTGTTTGCTATGTACGGAGCTGCGGACACTTTGTGGCGCCTTATAAATAAACATACTACTACTACTAATACCCGACGTCGGGATCCCGACTGTCAAAACGCCGACAGACAGGTGCCCGACAGCCACCCGCTATTTTCCCTCGTGGGGGTCCACGACCCCCATAGAGGAAGGATAGAATAGGTGGCGAGCGTAGCATTGCGAGCGCAGCGAGCCCGCAGGGGGCTTTGTTGCGCTCACCATGCTGTCTGAGTCCGGGCAGTCGGGATCCCGACATCGGGCTAATGACTGTTGGGATCCCGACTGTCGGAACCCTATACCACACCCATTTTGGACTTTAGTTTTATCATCAGCAGTGTCCCAATAAATTATTATTATTACAAGTGCTAGAGTATTGCTGTCCATATGGCAATATAAAACTTACATTGGTTATAAGTACATTTCCACAGGCTTTGGTTTCATTTTTACATTGTGTTGTGTCCTAAAAACAAATAAATGTTTTCAATGAGAAATTGTTCACAGAAAAACAACATGTACAACAAAACAGAAGTCAAATATGATCTACTATATACGGCATCATCGCCAGGCACAGCCGCTCATCTGCTGGTATTACCGGCAGATGAGCGACAGAGTAGATTGCTTTCCATAACGTCCTGCTATGGAAAATTGTCCACCCCTGGGAAAATTGTGTATGCATTGAGCCATATTTAGCCCAGCGATTTTCTCCATCATCGCTCTGCATTCATGCTGGGCAAAAACGCCCGGTGTGTATGGACCTTAAGTTCTTAATCCAATACATTTTCATTTTTTTTATCATTCTGAAATCTACCTTATGTACAGTATCAGTTTTTGCTAGCCAAAACATTTTTTTTAACCTGTAGCTATTTACTACTGAACTTGATTTGCTTACAATGCAATCATTTCACGATTAACTAAAAAATGGAGTCTACTAAACCTTTTTACCAAAAGTGCATGTTATTATTTGATGTTTGGTAAACAAACTATTTTATAACTAGATGGCACTGTGCCCTGTGCTGGCCCCACCTCCTACACACATGACACAATTATGCCACACCTAGGGAGCGGGACTGCTGACATTGTGGTTCAACCCGCAAAGTAGAGCACTACCCATAGCAACCTAAGGATCGGCTGGCGGCTCTGCAGTAGCATTATTGGATACAGGGTGCTGTTTCAGGCACGTAGCCAATAGGTAACTCAGGGAGGGTTTCCAGTTGCTGGAGCACACACTACATGCAGTATAATGGGAGGAATGGAGCTGCTGTAGCTCTCCAGTGTCATATTTTCCTACCAAGTCTGCTGTGTGTGTGTATTTGTTGATCTTAGTGCCCTACCATCGCATCAGAGAGAGAATATGGTATCATGATCTTTAGATCTACATATGGGTAAAGTACAGATTGCCAGCCCCTGCCAGCTGCCGGAAGGGGGGGGGGGGGCGCGCACGAGACGCTCACGCGCCCTGTTCGGACAGAGCTCTCTACCATCTCCCATCGCCTCGCCAACGGAGGGGATCTGGCAAGCGCTGGAGCATCATGAGAGGCGCTTCATCTGTACTGTATAACATAAACTGCATTTTATTTGGGACAGACTGTACAGCTGGTTGGATGTTAATTATGCATCTTTCATGGGGTAGTGACAATTGCTTTAAATAAAACATTTTTCAAACCCCCTTCTAAAAATCTGCCATTTGCCTGCAGGTACTGTGGTGCATTGATGGAACCGCACAGAAACCTGCATATACCTAGGTACAGCCCTGAATAACTAACATTAAAAAAGGGAAACAAAATAATTAACTGCTGTAGCACAATTTCAGTAAATAGTTTTACGGAGATAAATATCATTTGGTGCATTTAAATTATTCTTGGTATTTGCATATTTTACCATTTGTTGGCTACTTGTTTGTTAAATTTGCATATTTGGCTAAGGTATGCAATCTAAACCCTTTATCAAAAGGTCGTGTGACCAAAAATATAGTAGCTTTTTTTATATCAAGACTGTAATGTTTGTCTCCCGACTTCTAAGTAATTTGCTATTTATTGCCTTTTTAATATAACTTTTATTGTCAGAAACATGGTAATGGCATTTTGTACTCAATATACTGTATTCCCCAGGTGCTGATTTGTAGTTGAGGTGTATAGAATACATTTCGATTAAAAGTATAATAAAGTGATACTGTCATTTTGTTAATAGACCGCAGCTGGCATGGAACCCACCTTAGTTGTCAAGATAGATTTTAATTCTGAAATAGAACCGTGCACACATTTACTAGGGATCTGCAACTCTAAACTCAGTTCAGCACCATACGGATTCTCAGCATTGAACTGTGGACAGAATGGAAGTACAGTTAATGTAAATAACCTCATTATATAGCAATGCTTTATCGAGCACTTTGGATACTTACATTAAAGGTAAATTGAATGTCTTGAAACATTGCTGGCTCTGGTGGGATTTCTACGTAAAGTGATTTTTGTTGTCTGAAACAATGATACGGATGGTTAAGCAGCTATAGTGGCACCGGTGTTCACTTGGTGTAAGAGATATTGCAGCAGGGATGTTAAGTCTGTGTTTATTAGGGGTTTATATATAAAAGTTATAAGAACATGTTATCTGAAGATTGTTTAAGGTCCATACACACCAGGCGATTTTGCCCAGCATGTATGGACAATGATGATGAGGAAAAATTGCTGGGCTGAAAATCGCTCAGTACATACACACAGAAATTTTCGCCCTTCAAAGCGATTTTCCCAGGATGGATGACTTTCCTTAGGAGGACACTATGGAAAGTCGTCCATCCCGTTGCTCATCTGGTGGTAACACCAGCAGATGAGCGGCGGCAGCTGGTGATGATGGGGAGCATGTATCAGCGCTCATCGCCGGGCCATACACACTGGGCGGCTTTTGAGCTGAAAGCAGCGCAAAGGACAAACTGAGTTGCTTTCAGCTCAAAGTGCCCAGTTTGTATGTGCCTTTGGCAGGGCCGGCTCTACCATTAGGCAGCTTTAGGCAGCTGCCTAGGGCACCAGGATCTGGGGGGCGCCACCAAGTCTGCCTATCAAAAAAAATCAAGGATGTCCATGAGGATCCTTGTTGTACTTAGTGCAGGTGGCGTCTGTGGAACTTCTAAGACCTCACCTCCATACTTTCCCTTGAGGCATACTTCCCTACTTAGCTGCCCCCTCTTCCTTGTACTCTGTTGTGGGTGGTAAAGGGGAGGATTCTGGGGCCTCCAGGGAAAGCAGAGGACTTGCCCATCTTCCCATGGGGCTGGGAGAACAACCCGGTTTTTGGAAGCCTCCCAGCCATTCCAGAATGTTAGGCAAGTACGCCTTAAGGGGTTGGGAAGTGGTAATTGGTGGCAGCATGGGGGGGGGGCAGTAGATTGAAGTTTTGCCTAGGGTGCTGAAAAGCCTTACACCAGCCCTGGCCTTTGGAGGGATTTTTGGTTCCTTCTATACATGCAAATGCATACCCCAGTGGCTGTGCATGTACAGGAGCTTAACCTGGTCTCAACCTGAAGAAAAAGTTATTACCTATATGCCATCAATTTGCTCTTTACGCTTTATAATACACTTGTGACTGTAGGTGCAAGTACAATTGGAAGAGGCCTTATAATTGGTAAGAGGCCTTATGCATATCTTGGATTACAACCTACTTTACATGGATGCACTTGGATTTGTTCCAAATATATTTCAGGGTTGCCTACCCTCCCGGATTGGCCGGGAGGGTCCCAATCCTGGCCCCCCAGAAAAGTGGCCAATCTTCCCGGATTCTGCCTCACCCTCCGGATCTCCCCTGCAGTTACACAGCCGCATTGTTGAATTACCGCGATTCATGTCGATTTGACGGGAGGGGCGGGGCTAAATACACAAATAGCGCAATTTAGTCCTGCCCCTCCGAGAGGCACCACAAATCGGGGGGAGTTCCAGTGCTGGGGGGCGTGGCTTGATGATGTCTACATCAGACCCCCGCCCCCACACGTGATGCCGACAGACTCCTCTCCGGGCTTCTCCGGGAGAGGAGAATTTCAAAGTAGGCAAGTATGATATATTTATATTTTAGATATAAAGATTTATTGTGCATTCTTTCTCCAACAGAACACCTGTATGTATACAATATACATTGCATACTGTACATGCCAAGTTACAGGTCTCTTATTACACTTGTTACTGTATATGCAAGGGAAATCTATTAATTCCTGGAAACTTTTTTCAGGCTCAGGGTACGATGTATCAAGCTTATAAGTTATAAAATGGAGAGTGATAAACAGCCAGCCAATCAGCTCCTACCTGCGATATTACAGTCTGGGTCTGAAAAATGACAGGTAGCATCTGATTGGCTGGTTGTTTATCACTCTCCACATTATCACTTTTTGAAGCTTGATACATGTGGCTCTAAGAGTAGTGGCATGCAGGCTCCTAAGCAGCAGGTTTCTGTAATATAAGCAAATAAGCTCTATGCCAGCAGCCACTGAACCCAATGATAAAACACAATTAGAATGAT
Organism: Crinia signifera; assembly: GCF_055691185.1. Taxonomy (NCBI): domain Eukaryota; kingdom Metazoa; phylum Chordata; class Amphibia; order Anura; family Myobatrachidae; genus Crinia; species Crinia signifera. The sequence goes on along the minus strand of NC_139218.1, from coordinate 74,161,450 downwards.
TCCAGTTACTTACACAGAGAGCACAGCGCTGAAGGAATGTCTGACTGGGAGCGCGGTTTTCTGCTGCAGCGGAGCAGAGTCGTTGTTAAAGCTGAAATTAGACAAATGATACATTTTGTCTGGTGCAGACTCAGATGGGTATGGATCATAGGATAGACAGCAACTAGGTCGACAAGCATTAGGTCAACACCACTAGTTCGACATGACTGAAGGTCGACATGCAGGAAGGTAGACATGACTGAAGGTTGACATGTATTAGGTCAACAGGGTCATTAGGTCGATGCAAGCATTAGGTCAACACAAGCATTAGGTCAACATGGAGGATGTCAACATGGGGAAGGTCAACATTTGGTTTTCATGTTTTTTTGTCCCGAATGTCGACATGGACACTGAAACGTAGCACTCTGTTCTCTTTGCTATCCATCTCCGCCCATCGTGTCCTCTCTGCTATCCATCTCCCCTGTCCTCTCTGCTATACATCTACCCATCCTGTCCTCTCTGCTATCCATCTCCCCTGGGCCCTGTCCTCTCTGCTATACATCTACCCATCCTGTCCTCTCTGCTATACATCTACCCATCCTGTCCTCTCTGCTATCCATCTCCCCTGTCCTCTCTGCTATCCATCTACCCATCCTGTCCGATCTATCTTTCTTCCATCTCCACTTCTATGTATCTCTCCCATCCATAATAAGGATGTATACCCCTGAAGGAATATAAATGATAATATCAATATTTTAAGGTGCTATCACAGAGTCTGTAGAGTATAACAAGAGGAAGGGAAAGGAAGAAACTCTTTTGTTCTTGTTTATGGATAAAGGTCCATACACACTGGGCGACTATGCCCCGCCCTCACTGAACATCACATCCTGTAATCAAAACTGAAGGGGATCTAGTCTCTACCCAGCATGTATGGACAGTGATAATTGCGTTCATTGCAGTGGGGAAAGCCGCTCAGTGCATACACACTGAGCGGCTTTCCCCCTGCCCAGCACTGACGGAGGGGAGAGGACGGCTTTGCATAGCGCAGCGCTATGCAAAGCCGTCCCCAAAGCCGCTCATCTGCTGGTATTACCAGCAGATGAGCGGCTTTCCCGGCGATGATGCGAGAGCGCGCAGCAGCGCTCACCGTTCATCGCTGGGGCAAACATGCTGTTTTGAGCGACTTTCAGCTCAAAGTTGCCCAGTGTGTATGGGCCTTAAGACATACTGCTTTGTCTTGCAAGTGCTATGTTACATTGTTACAACTACTCCTATACTTTGTTGCATTTCGGCACTTGGCAGTAAATGGTGTCTGTAACGATCAGATCAGGTGATCGATCAAATTAACGTATGCCTCCTGTTATGATTATCTGTTCAATCAATGTATGTCTGATATTGGTGTAATAGTTATGTCTCCTGTGAGTATTGGAATCAGGACATGTCTTGTATGTAAACTGTAGGTGACCCTGGTTTGAGTTTGAGGCCTGTATTCCCTCAGTGTGACATCTGTGGACTCCTCCGGAGTTAGGATGTAAGATAAGATCTGAGCCCCTCATAAACCATGGTCCAGAAGAAGAGGTTAGAGTTTGTCCCCTTCCTTCACATCTCTTATCAGTGGGTCTGCTATACAAGGAAGGAGGATCAATCACTTTGAAAACAGCAGACTGTCAAAGATACATTGCCAGGGACCTTCCACACTCCTTCAGCATGGAAAGAGTGGAATCCCAAGGGTGGGAGGGATGAGGGAGTCTGCAAGGTATAACTAAGACCTTCTCCCTATAGTCAGTGTCACTACCTGGGGGTCAAGCAAGCAGGCTGTAGGCGACGAGAGATTTCTTGTGGAGGACCCCCCCACTTCAGGATTGTAGGATACGGTTCTGTCTTTTTTCCCTTTTTATTTTTGAAATTGCATTTAAAACTTGTGTGTACTTTTAAAATCATTGTAAAATCTTGTAACTATTTTCTAAAGCTCTGTAGTATTTCTAGGAATAAATAATACATATTCCCAGTTCTGGTTCTGTGTTCCTAAGACTCATTAGCCTCGGAAGAGAACGGCTGAAAAACGTTACCATTGTTATCTTGTATTGTGTGGTCAGGGGCGAGCCAAGCCGCCCCTTGCGCAGTTTCAGGCGCTAAAATCAGGTTTTGGCTGGTGGCAGTGTACCTCAAGGAAAGGACCCGAGTGTCCTGAGTGAACCCCAGTCACGGCCGGCGCTGCTCAGATTGACGTATCGGAGCAGGCGACCGGTGGGTCCGTGACATTTGGGTGGGAGGGATGAGGGAGTCTGCAAGGTATAACTAAGACCTTCTCCCTATAGTCAGTGTCACTACCTGGGGGTCAAGCAAGCAGGCTGTAGGCGACGAGAGATTTCTTGTGGAGGACCCCCCCACTTCAGGATTGTAGGATACGGTTCTGTCTTTTTTCCCTTTTTATTTTTGAAATTGCATTTAAAACTTGTGTGTACTTTTAAAATCATTGTAAAATCTTGTAACTATTTTCTAAAGCTCTGTAGTATTTCTAGGAATAAATAATACATATTCCCAGTTCTGGTTCTGTGTTCCTAAGACTCATTAGCCTCGGAAGAGAACGGCTGAAAAACGTTACCATTGTTATCTTGTATTGTGTGGTCAGGGGCGAGCCAAGCCGCCCCTTGCGCAGTTTCAGGCGCTAAAATCAGGTTTTGGCTGGTGGCAGTGTACCTCAAGGAAAGGACCCGAGTGTCCTGAGTGAACCCCAGTCACGGCCGGCGCTGCTCAGATTGACGTATCGGAGCAGGCGACCGGTGGGTCCGTGACATTTGGTGGCAAGCGGTGGGGTGGAGAATTCATTTTTCTCTTTAAGAACTTAAGTGAGTGTGGGTAGAATTTTGTGAGAAATACCCACATCACCAGAATCAGAACTCAGAGCTTTACTATAGTTTTAAAAGTCACACAGTGGATGCAATTTCTGTTCCCTCCCTTCTCTTGTTTTTCTTTCCTATCATTTTATTTGACAAGTGTGAGACTCCGGATGGCTGATTACCAGCAGATGAGGAGAGATGACCTGGCGGTCGTGTGTGTGCAGAGGAATATCCCTTGGTCTGGCCAGAGTAGAAAACGTATGATTCAGGCACTAGTGGATGCCGATCGGACTCTAGCTGCTGGAGCAAACCAGTCCATGGACAATCCTACCCCAGGGGCTCAGTCAGCACTGGACAGTACAAACGATTCCGCGCCAGGGTCAAACACTTCTGCTGGACCCAGCAAGTCTACACTGCCGAGCGACCTTCTAGCTGTTATCAGGCAAATTAAGAATGTGAACCCCGTATTCGCTTTGCAGCTGGTGCAGTTCTGCCAAGGCATTGTCGACAGAGAGGCTGCGGAGCGCAAAGCCACTGTGGACAGAGAGGCTGCGGAGCGCAAAGCCGTACGAGAGGCTGAGGAGCGCAAAGCCGTACGAGAGGCTGCAGAGCGTCAGGCTGAGCGTGAACACCAGTTGGTGCTGGGGAGGCTCAGAGGCCTGATCGCTGTTGGTGAACCAGTGGAGGATGATACAGGGCATCATGATGGCGAACCTTTACGTGAGACTTTATCTGCCGTGGCTACTGAGTTAGCAGGAGATGGGCTTCGTACTGAACTTTTACTGTCTGCGGAAGTAAATAATGTGTTGGATCATGATGTGGACTCTGTTATCAATCATGGGGAGCCTAACAAGGGACAGAGGTCCCAAATGACCGCTGACGCGAATTTCACCGGACCGCGTCATGCACAGTTCCCTGTCTTGGAAGCAGACAGAGGAAGCCAAGTGAGTGTCAGCTTGGTTGTGAGTAATGAGCTGGCCCTGGACACTACAACCGATGCTCAGAGAGGTGACATCTCTGCTAGCACCAGGGAGACTGTAGGATGTGTGGCAGTCAGGGAGACTGCAGAGTACCAATCCCCTACAGCACCAGAAGAGCCCAGTGGGTATATTGACCCAGTGGAGGATGATGATATGTTTACCCTACTGAGCACAGAGGAACTAACGGAAGAATGCCAGCTGCAAGGTATCTCCTGCCACAACCATACTCGTGGGGAGATGATCACGCAGCTCACCCAGGCCAGGGACGATGGGTGCAATGCCTTCAGCCAGTATCGTGCAGCATTTCGTTTCTGGGGTCCATCCGCGTCTCCTTGGGTGCTGCTGAGAGAACTGGGACAATGTTACAAATTTGCGCAGCAGGAGGTCGATGCTTGGAGAAAGCTGGATACCCCATTTTGGGGAGATCAGTGCTGCCGGATAGGTGCGGAGTGGCGTCGCCTAGAACAGCTGCTGTTACCAGCTCTGAAAGCAAAGTTCCAGTTTAAACGGCTGGGAGAAGCAGAATCTGAGGATGTCAGCAGCTTGCTCTCACCAGGGGTGCCCCACCAGGACAAGGTAACTCTGCCTACTACAGTCGTCATGGAACCTGCTCAGGAGACCTCACATCACAAGGCCCAGTTTAAACTGCTGGAAGATGTGAGCAGCATGTTCCCACCCGTTGCTCCAGATTTGTTGCCGGAAGAGGCTGGCTGCATAGTGAAAGTATGCAGGGGAGAGACTATGTCAGAAATAGGAATGGGACTTTCTGACTGTATGCACACAAGTATGTGTGGGACTACTGATGTGGGACTTTTATTAACTCCACACATATCTGTCGCTAACCCTTCTGAACCATATGATGCATCTCAGGTAGTATGTAACCATGCTGAACATTGCAATGTTGTTATTTTGTGTGAAGCCCCTGGGATGATCTGTGATAGTGCCGTACCTTCGGTAGAGGTGGAGGGTGAGTTAGAGACAGGTATAGTGGGTAATCCTTGCCAGTTTGTGGGGTTAAATGAATGCCCTAATCTGGTTGGGAATGAGACACCCTCACTCATCAGTGGTAGGAGTGCTGATGGTGATGTCATTAAGGTTGCTGTGCCAGACGTTAACCCTGTTCTTCCAGTGATGTCTGGTTGTGACATCGTGCCAGGGGTCGCTAACTGCACAAATGGGACAGATCTGAGTTGGTTGCAGGCAGAGCATGTATCTGCCAATAAGTTACTGGTGACAACATGCTCAGATAACCCCATTCCTGCTCAGAGACAATGGGATCCAGATATAGCGGGTTTACCATGGTGCAATTGTAAGCCAGCAGGATGGGCCCCATGTGTTGTGGAAGATGCACAGGCTAATTTGCAGGTATTGCAGGATGTCTCCCCAGGTTATGATATTGATGTTACTGTTGATAATGTGATGTCCTGCGCTACTGTGGGAAATGTGGTACCAGGTATAATAAGTGACCCGGTGGGTCCTGTGTGCACTGTAGACCTGTCAGATAGGGAGAGAGTGTCCCTTACTGCAGCTTTCCCCCCAAACCCCCCTCCTTACTGTAGCCACACAAACACAGATACAGGAACACAGCAGGGGTTCCCTCCAGACACTGAGAACCCTCCAGAGAGTGCATTTTTCCAGCATCACTGGATAACGGATGCCTCTCCTGAGAACCTCAGTGGCACCACCCCAGCCACAGAACCTGCGGGTCTGGGAGGGAAGGTCAGGCTCAGGAAGGTGTCCTGGACTGCCATGGAAAGCTCGGCTTTCCACGCAGAACTGAGAATCAACCCTGCACAGGCTGCCCCATACCTGGGAAGTGGGAAAGATACCCCTGGGTACAGTGAAAGGGTTGTTTTAGGAATAGAGCCAGTGGCTAGTAGGGAAGCTGCTGTGTGTAACCAGAAGGGTGGGAGGGCCCGTGAAGCACAGGTAAACTCAGCTATATTAACCTCAGGAAAGCTGAGCTGGGATGTTCCCAAGACAGGGGACAAGGACCTGCTGGTATTCCCCCTTGCAGAAACGTGCCCCCCTTCACAATTCACACACACAGACACAGAGAGCGAATCTCCTCACAAAAGGATGAGGTGTGAGGTGTTGAGTGAGTGGACCTTCCCCCCAGTGAAGGGGAGGGGGGGTCAGTCAGCTCAGGAGAGGTGCTGGGAAGACATTTTTAAGTCTGTATATAGTGCTGGGAGAATGCCCCACACCTGTGGTATAGTTAAACGTGCCGAGTTACGAGTCCCAGGGGGATGGCCGTTTGGGGTGTGGCGGAATGGTCTGGTACTGATCTCAGTGAGTAAGGCCAAACTGCCAGCTGCAGGGGAGAATCCGTGTCCAGGAGTCCGACGCACAGCTGTGGTGGGCTGTGTCAATACCAGCCGGGATGGACACAGCTCCCACTATATCAGTGTGCTCACAGACTATGGGTTCAAGGACACCTGTGTGCTTTTAGTTTGCCATCTCCTGTGAGAGGGACAGGGACTATGCCCATTGCCCACCCTAGCCACGGCTATGGCGTCCGGTGGTCCCATGACAGACGTCAAGTATAAGAAAGTGTTTGTACAAATTCAGCAGAATCAGTGGCAGTCTGTCTCAGCACAGAGACCACTGCTACCTGTCCAGGTGATGTAGTTAATAGCGCACTGATGAGACGGTGACGTGGGTCACCGCCTCTGTGCGCCATTTTAAAAGGGGGAGGTGTAACGATCAGATCAGGTGATCGATCAAATTAACGTATGCCTCCTGTTATGATTATCTGTTCAATCAATGTATGTCTGATATTGGTGTAATAGTTATGTCTCCTGTGAGTATTGGAATCAGGACATGTCTTGTATGTAAACTGTAGGTGACCCTGGTTTGAGTTTGAGGCCTGTATTCCCTCAGTGTGACATCTGTGGACTCCTCCGGAGTTAGGATGTAAGATAAGATCTGAGCCCCTCATAAACCATGGTCCAGAAGAAGAGGTTAGAGTTTGTCCCCTTCCTTCACATCTCTTATCAGTGGGTCTGCTATACAAGGAAGGAGGATCAATCACTTTGAAAACAGCAGACTGTCAAAGATACATTGCCAGGGACCTTCCACACTCCTTCAGCATGGAAAGAGTGGAATCCCAAGGGTGGGAGGGATGAGGGAGTCTGCAAGGTATAACTAAGACCTTCTCCCTATAGTCAGTGTCACTACCTGGGGGTCAAGCAAGCAGGCTGTAGGCGACGAGAGATTTCTTGTGGAGGACCCCCCCACTTCAGGATTGTAGGATACGGTTCTGTCTTTTTTCCCTTTTTATTTTTGAAATTGCATTTAAAACTTGTGTGTACTTTTAAAATCATTGTAAAATCTTGTAACTATTTTCTAAAGCTCTGTAGTATTTCTAGGAATAAATAATACATATTCCCAGTTCTGGTTCTGTGTTCCTAAGACTCATTAGCCTCGGAAGAGAACGGCTGAAAAACGTTACCATTGTTATCTTGTATTGTGTGGTCAGGGGCGAGCCAAGCCGCCCCTTGCGCAGTTTCAGGCGCTAAAATCAGGTTTTGGCTGGTGGCAGTGTACCTCAAGGAAAGGACCCGAGTGTCCTGAGTGAACCCCAGTCACGGCCGGCGCTGCTCAGATTGACGTATCGGAGCAGGCGACCGGTGGGTCCGTGACAGTGTCTTTCTTCTCCAATGTGGAAACATAATAACATACTGGGTATCTATTTCTGAGAATTTGGTTTGGACAGATGAGATTAAAGATTGTCCTGCTGACATACATTGCAACTGGATTGTGTGCAATAAACATATGGCAATTTTGCATTTTGACTCTCCTGGCAATATAAGATGTGCGAATCTTATGAATAATGCGATTACAGCGAATTACACTGTGCTGGATCAATAGAATAGATCTTTTATTATATTGTGGTTTAGGTCATTTTTACTGATGTTATTTATTTTGGGAAAGAGTGCCCCAGAACCAGGGCCGGTTCTACAGATAAGCAGGTTATACGGCTGCGTATAATGCTAGCTGTAGCATTGTGCCATGGCCCAGCCAGGATTCACAGAACCCCCTGCATTATGTAGGGATGGCCATTGATGGCAATGTGCAAACAACCATCAATGGTAGCATACTATGTGAAGTATGACCATTGCTGGTTTTAACTATCGATGGCCATCCCTTTTATTTGACTGGTGTCAGGGGCAGAGCTATGGAGGTATGTTCTGTGTCCTGGCCCCTTGGCTTAGGAAAAAAGCACTATTTAGTTTTGCTTTGCCATCGATGGAGGGAAACCATTTGGTTCTCCCCCATCGATGACAAAACTATTCTACATCAGTCAAAAACCATAAATTATTTTGAATCATCAATGGTTGATGGCCATTCCTAGCATCAAGTGTTTTTTCACCACCAATTGGGAGGCAAGAATGCCGGGTACTAGTAGTAGCAACTATAGAAGGTGTTTTCCTGGTTTCTGTGCCCCCACCCCCTCCCACAGACGGTGCAGTGGCAGCTGGGCACAACAGCAGTAATTTATCATTCCCCCCTACACGGCAGCAGGGACAGTGGCACACAGCACTGCCGGCATCAATGGTGCAGTATGTATGCATGCATGAGGAACTGCATGAGGAACTGGACTGTATGCAGCAGTATATTTATGTAACGTGAGCATAAGCGAATCTAAGGGGTGGTCCGGGGGTGCACCGGACCACCCATTAGACTGCCCGGCGTCTGTTCCTTTAAATATTTATTCTGACCGCCGCTGCCCATTTTTTACACAAAAAACATGGCCACGGGAGGGCTGTGCGCATGCCTGACTGCTCCTCCCCTCATCTTTTGCGGAGTGTGAGCAGTGTACCTGAGACCCTGGGAGGCTCCCTCCGTGTCCTCCTCTGTCCTCCCTCCTCCATGTGCGCTGCAGCAGCTAGCATGTGTGTGCAGCAGCCAGCAGGGTCCGGGTCACACGGCAGCGGCAGGGATTGAAAGTCCCGTCCTGATAGTGCTCCTGACTCCTCTGGGCGCCGGTAAGTGCAGTGAGTGACTCACTGTGATTTCTGCAAATTGACTTGCCCTGCCTGCTGTGCCCAGTGCCCTGCAATGGCTTTTATATATATAAAAAAAAAAAAAAATGCTGTAATCTGTCCCCTCCTGCCTGGTCCTGTTTTTTTTTTTTTTACTGTATGCTCCCACAGGGTGCATTCTGTGTACTCATGCGGGTTGGGGTGTGGAGGTGGGGGGATGGGGAGGAATAGGGATGGGTTAAGGTAGTTTTGGGAGGGAGGGCAGTGGCGTAACTAGCTTTTGGGCACCCCCCCCCCGCCGTTAAAGGCGGGGGGGGGCACCAACCCCCGCCCTGCCGCACCAACCCCCGCCCTGCCGTACCAACCCTCGCCCGCCGCACCAACCCTCGCCCGCCCCGCCGCACCAACCCCCGCCTCGCTGCCCATGCAATCCCCCCATCCCCCGCAGTCTTACCTACGCTCAGTACGCGCTGGTCCCGGCTCCCTTCCTCCCTTCTTCTGCTATGAGGACCACCACAAAATGTCTGCCCCCATGCAGCAGACAGTTTCAGAGAACTTTCTGCTACATGGGGGCGGACATTTTGTTGTGGTCCTCATAGCAGAAGAAGGGAGCCGGGACCAGCGCGTACTGAAGACTGACAGGTAAAGACTGTTGGGGATGGCGGCGGGGCGGCGGGGTGTAACTATAGCACTGCAGCCCCCGGCGCCCGCACATACACAGCGCCCCCCCCGCACGGTCGCGGGGGCTGCGGTGCTATAGTTTTGCCCCTGAGGGAGGGGTTGTGTGACAAATATGGGGGATGTGGGGCCACACTGAAGTGACCACAAGTTTGGGGTGAAGAAACTGTAAAGAAATAAAATAATAAATATTGGTGGGGAGAAAAAAAGTCACATGGTGAGCCTGACAGGTCAAGCAGAGTGACAGAGTGGGCTGTGTCTCCCTGGGGGAGTGACTTGCCCCTGTTAAGCCACACCTCTCAATGAGGTCACGCCCCTTTTTATGCGTGCGATCGGCTTTGCCGCACGCAAATCCATTATGTGTAGTCTTGGACCACTTATTAGCATATTTCTAGATTCGCCTATGAAAGTGAGCTTGCTTTCCATTTTCACACTCGTGCAGATGTCCACTGGGGAGGGGGGGGGGGGCGCCAAAACCAATGCCCGCTTACCAAAATGTTTTGGCTCAGAACGGCCCTGCCCATAGCAAAGGAGATTCTTTCTCTCCATCTCTCCCATCCTGCCCACACTTCTAGTCATCTCCCAGATCCTGCTCTCTCTGCTAACCAACCTATTGTTTTATTGCAAACCAAAGACAAAATCCAGGAAATACTTTACTCATAAAAAATGTACAGCATTTTAAATTTAAATGTGCAAAAATGTTATTACATTAAAAAAAGAATAAAAGATAAATAGATGGCTCTTTTACAGCACCATGAATTATTTTCAGTTATAAAAATCACAATCTGTGTCTCACATCCTGCCGAGATTATTCACATTACAATATTGCAAACTGAATGTGGGGACATACCCAGTGCTGCTATCTGTGCGCGCAGTACCAGGCTCTCTCCCATGAATGAAAGCCACGGTAAGCAGATACATTATCACAATTTCTGATTTGTGAATTTTACTTACTTGTTAACTACAGAATAAATGATTGCCTCTGCACTAGAAAACTTATCTTCAGCTATTTGCCAAATGATAGAAAAGGACTCCTATGTGGAAAAAAAATGTGATATTATTACTGCAAAGTAAATCTTTTAATTAAGGAGGCCCAATACTGACATCCCTGAAATAAACTGTAAAGATACAAAATAGTCATATAAATCATAGTCGCCTACCCTCCTGCATTCTACAGGAGACTCCCTGAAATAGCAGCAATCTCCCTCTCTCCCTCATTAGTCTAGCAATCTCCCTCATTTCACCTAACCCACATTACACTGTTACACCATAGTTATCTCCCCTCCTGCATTCTGCAGGAGACTCCCTTAAATAGCAGCAATCTCCCTTTCTCCCTCATTAGTCTAGCAATCTCCCTCATTTCACCTAGCCCACATTACACTGTTACATTTTTGGGGAAAAAAGGAATGAGAGATAGATACATTTACATTGAGTCATCAGCAGCATTTCCCAGCACTTTACCAAGTATAGTAACTCTTACTAACTGCTTTGGGGCTCAACTACATTTGGATCTAAGTCATTTTACGAGATTCCTCTCAGATGTAGCAATACACACCCAGGCTTCTAGATGCCATGTTCACAATCTCTCCATATATGGAACTAGACACGCCCTTTGGGTGGAGCATGACACACCTCCTCAATGGGGCGCTTTGCAAAATTCTATTTGCAACTATAATCTCCCTGAAAGTAGCTTTCAAAAGTAGGCAAGTATGATATAAATTGCATGCAACGCTGAACCAGGCCCTAAATGTGCTGTCTGGGCCTAATTCAGACTTGAATGCAAAGCACGTTTTTTTCCTAAATGGACAAAACCATGTGCACTGCAGGTGGGGCAGATGTAACATGTGCAGAGAGAGAGTTAGATTTGAGTTATTTTGTTTCTGTGCTGCTTTATTTTTACACTACAATTTCAGTTTAAACACACCCCATCCAAATCTAAAGCTGGGTACACTGTTAAAGATTTGTCTGTCCAATCTGTCTGGTGGAAACAAAGACATTGTATCGTATGGGAGCAAATGACAACCGATCATTTGCTCCCATACACTGGAAAACAGACAATGAATGCTTGGTCAGAAATATAGGTTAAATCCATCTGATTTAATAAATGTAATATTTCAATTGTTTTTGTCTCTTTTCCAGCATTTGGCAGCAAATGGTGGATTGTCATATGCTTTTACACATTGCCAGATATTTGTTCCCACCAGACAGATTGGACAGATAATCTTTTGGTGTGTTCCCAGCTTTATCCTTTCAGTGCCAATGTTGCTGTGAGAGATTCTCAAAATATCAGCTAAAAATGCCAGCGCCGCTCACAGCGACTGTTCTATTTTTGGGAGCAGATTTAACTAAACTTCAATTAATTGACTTGGCCGCATTTGCATTTATTTATGGTAAAAGTGTAAAGAGTCGCTGTGAGCGATGTCGGCATCTTTAGCGGATTTTTTGAGAATCTCTCACAGCAACGTTGGCACTCAAAGAGTTAACTCATTCTGCACAGGTTACATTTGCCCCACATGGCTTTGTCCATTTCAGAATGATTTTGCTTTTACAATCAACTCTGAATCAGGCCCTTTGTCATCCCTCCACAGTGACCCATCATTGCTTGATTTAAGCCATAGTCCAATCATCTAGCCTCTTGTTCCCTCTATTACACAAATAATACCATTATCAGACCGCATTCTTGACCCGGGTTATTGCCATGTTCTTTCCTCAGCAACCTGGGTTGAGGTGCGGTGTGAAAGCGCCACTGTCAAAATTCCTGTGTCGAGCAACCTAACACTTTAACCCTGTGTTGAACACGGCTCTAACCTGGATTGCAGTGCAGTCTGAAAGCTCCCTACCCAAGTTATCCAACACTGCATTCATTAACCACAGCTATTGGATGATACCTCTGTCTCCTTTGATGAGGTTAGCAGCCTGAGCCCTTCAACCCCACCTCTCCTCCCCCCCCCCCTCCCCTGACTTCAGCGACCCGGCTTATTGCCGAGTCGACCCGTGTCCAAATCCCGAGTGTGACCCAGCATTTGCAATGTGAAAGGGGTATATCCCATCACCATGAATTGGGAGGAAAGGCTATTAATGCTGGGTCCTATACTGTTTATTAATTGCTTCTCAGGAGGTGTATGGTATCTATCCCTTTCCAATTACAGCAAAATATACAACAATCTGACCAAGCAGCAACTTAGTTGGTGAAAGCTGCAAGAACATGTAAATATGAAATAAACATAACATAAACATAAAATATGAAATAAAATATCTGTCAGACCTACAGACCTGTATCTGACCTGTTTGGTGGTCTACCACAGCAGATGCACTACCTCAGCCCATCTTATATAATAGCAATTTCTGTCTGTGCTAAAGGCTGGAGCTGATTTCAAAGTCCTTGGGATGAACCAATAGTCTGTGGCAGGCTCATTTTTGGATCCATGTTAGGCCAAAAAAAAGTTTTGAAGTTTGTTTTCAAAATGATCCCTTACCCCTAAAACATACAAACAAACATGTGTAGTGGTCCCATGCCTGGCTGACTCCACAGAAAATGGGCCAATGTGCCCATGAGGGTGAGGATTAGGAAAGAAGCTATATAAGGTGTGAGAAAGGTTGTATCAACCTTGACCTGGGGTGAATCAGTTTGGGAGGGTTGCCCTAATTTTGTCATTCTGGTGTAGTACATGTGTTAGACTTCTGTATGTTTATTATAGCAACCACTGTTCTCAACTGTGCTTATAGATAGATATTGTCAGTGTATGTCTGATAGTTGTTGATAACGTTTTTCAGGTACTTCCTGTTTTCTCTTCCTGGTTGTTATGCAGTAGCTGGTGATGCAGCAAGCAGAGTGCAGCATGTCATCCAAGTTATATGTTCATCATTAAACCTTCTTCTTGAAAATCTTACAGCATCTACTTGTTCTAAATGCGTTCCTGCTAACAGGTTATGGGCCCAGGACTGCAGAAAGAGAAGTAACAAGAGTCAAAAGCACTCAAACAGAAAGGCAGAACCCAGAAGAGACATGGCTGCCATTAACAGTGCCTCAGCCAAATTCACAGTGATGAATCTGACTAACCAGAACTACCAGACATGGAAATTCAAAGTAAAGATGCTGCTTATAAGAGAAGGTACGTGGAAATGCATACAAGAACCTAAACCTCACCCTGTCACAGAGGAATGGACTGAGAAAGATCAGAAAGCCCAGAGTACAATCTCTCTCAGTATAGATGATGATCAGATCGTGCATATATGTAACTGTGACAGTGCAAAAGATATGTGGGATGTGCTGCAGAAAGTACATGAGAGAGCAAATTTAAGCAATAAGCTATATTTAATCAGAAAGCTGTATCAGACTAAACTGCTTAAAGGCCAGGACATGCAGGATTATATAAGATGTACTCTAGAGATGGTAGAGCGTCTGCGTTGCATAGGAGAAGAAATAAAAGACTTTCATATAGCAGCCCTGCTACTCAGTGGTCTCCCAGATAGTTATGAGACACTTGTAACTGCGCTAGATGCCAGACCAGACGATGAACTTACATTAGAGTATGTGAAAGGCAAACTTGTGGATGAATATAAGCGCAAGACTGAGAGCACAAATAAGGATGAAGGATCCTTAGCAGAATCGGCATTAAAGGTGCAGAACTGTTTTAAGAAATCCACTCAGAGACATGAAACACGTGAATGTTTTGTATGTAAGAGACCTGGGGCCTTATTCTGGTTGGAGCGGCCGGGCCGTACGCGTACGTCCCGGGATTTTTTATGATCTGCGCATGCGTACATTCGCTAATGCGCAGGCGCGAACACTCCACAACGCTTACGGACGGGTCTCTACGTGCGAAAAAACCTATACGCGAGTGTACGGGCATTGGGGGCGGCATAGGGGCGTGATGAGGGGAGCGGCCGAAATAATGAGGGAAAATGGGCGTAAATATGGGCGTACACGGGGGTGTGCACCAAAAATGAGCGGTGCTACTACCGCACGATCGACTAAAGCACCGTTCATTTCGGACACAAAACAGGCGTCCGCCAACCGCCATCTCAAACCACCCCTACAGATACCGCATGCCAGCGTGCGCCTGGATTTGCTAATTTACGCTGATTACTACCAAACACATACACCAGAATGTAATAACCAATGCTGCAGTCTATTAAGTCCAAACCATGATTTCACTACCTGCAAGCCTACACACAGCACTCAAACACATTGGAAGCTTATCTTTCGAAACTTCTCTACATTTAAAGGTTTGTTTAATTTAAGGTAAGAATCTTTGCAAGACCTGCTTATATATGCTAAGGTAGGTATTTGTTAAACAGTTATACACATTCACTACGTGCTTTCATAGACTTTACACAGTAGCACACTCAATCTACACAAGTCGACATGTGTCAACGTGTTCACTCTAATACAAACATAGGTTTTGTATTTAGGATACAATAACATAAACCACATCTAACACCTATAAAGGATGTTTCAGCAATGTTTTAAGCCCATGCCCACTATTTTGCACATTAATTAATTCAATCAATTAATTAATTAATTTTCATAATTATAGTTGAAAGGCAAGATTTGCAGGTCCATATATGTGAAGGGTATGTCAGCGTACACGGACGTACGCTCACTCTCACGAGCGGTGACATAAGCTGAGTTTTCTATTGAAAACAATAGGGACCCGTCCGTGCAAGCTGGCGGAGTGTAAGGGCTGGCCCGTCCGTGTACGTTGGCGTACGCACATTTGTACGCCACTCCCCTTCGACGTTGTTTCTGGCCGTACGTATGCGGCTGAGTTGTGGGTGGACTTAACCCCAACGGCCACGTACGGATAGCGTACGTTGTTTTGGAACGTACGCACGTTTGGCCGCTACGATCAGAATAAGCTCCCTGGTCACATAAAGGCAGACTGCAGAGTTTGGAAAGCCAGAATGGATCAGTTAAAGAAACAAGATGCTAAGCAAAAAGCAAACAGTGCTATAAAAGAGCCAGGAAACACTTCTAATGCTGAATTTGCCTTTCATAGTAACAGAGGTACATCAGTGATAAATGCGTGGTGCATTGACTCAGGAGCTACAAGTCATATGACTAATGATAAAAATTTCTTTACTCAGTTGGACCAAAGTAATTCAGAAAGAATAGCTACAGCTAATGGACAATACATGGTTTCAGGAGGAATAGGGGAAGGTTATCTTTACTGTCCAGTCTCTCCAACATTTACCAGAAAAATATTTATGAAGAATGTACTGTATGTGCAGGAGCATGTTAACTGCATCCATGTATGGCACCGTCGTCTAGGGCACAGAAATCCAGCAGCAATAAGAAAACTAGCCCAAGAACAGCATGCAAATGGTATCAAAATTGATCCTTGCACACAAATGATGAAGTGTACCAGCTGCCTAAAAGGGAAAATGACAAGAAAACCTTTTCCAAAAGCAAGTAATAGTAGAGCTGAGAATTGTCTGGATATAATTCACACAGATGTATGTGGACCAATGAAAAATATGACCCCAGGACAGAAAAGATATTTTCTTACATTCATTGATGATTACACCAAATTCACAACTCTTTACCTGCTGCAAAGTAAGGATGAAGTCTCAGAAAAACTTGAAGAATATCTTGCCCAAGTAAACAACAAGTTCGGAAGATTTCCAAAAATAATGCGTGCAGATAATGGCACAGAATACAAGAGTGGCAAAACACAAACCATTCTGAAAAGACATGGAATTACATTCCAGACTACGGTACCATATAATCCAGAGCAAAATGGTGTCGCTGAAAGAATGAATCGGACACTATGTGAAAGTGGGCGGAGCATGCTCTTTGATGCAGATTTACCAGCAACTTATGCTGCTTTCCCACTGCCTACACGGGTAATGACCCGTTTTTTTTAAACGGGTCTTTAAACGGGTAAGAGCCATAAAGACTCTTTCCCACTGCAGCTTTTAAACGGTAAATTACCGTTTAAAAGCTGTTTTTGTCACATTCACACTTACCCGTTTAAAAACCCGTTTAAGCAGTGTAAAGATAGGGGGGGGGAGAATTTAAAAAAAAAAAACGGCGTGGGGTCCCCCCCACTGCCGTAACCAGCACCAGGCTGAAAGAGCCGGGGCTGGTAATAAAAAATCAGGAAACCCGACAAATAGGGGTTCCCTGATTTTTTACAACCAGCCCCAGGCTCCAGGTCCGGGGCTGGTTCCCAAAATACGGGGGACAAAATGACTAGGGGTCCCCCGTATTTTAAGAACCAGCCCCAGGCACAACCAGCCAGCAGGGTAATGCCACAGCCGGGGGACACTTATGATATAAGTTCCCGCGGCCAAAGCATTAACCCTACCGACCAGTCAGCCTGGCCAGGGGCCCTGGGGGAGTGGGGACCCCCCCAATAAAGGGGTCCCCCCCCTCCAGGACTTACCTGACCAGGCTGAAGCCTGGTGCTGTCCTCGATGCCCCTGGGCGGTGGGCATCGAGCTGATGGTATGGTGTAAAAAATAGAATAAAAACCATTGTCTTTTACTGGTGAACTATGAGTCCCAGCAAGCCTCCCCCGCAAGCTGGGACTTGGAGAACCACAAGTCCCAGCCTGCGGGGCATTAAAGGGCCCGCTGGGTCTTGTAGTTCCACAGTAAAAGAAAGAGTTAAATAAACACACTGACACACGTGAAAAATAAAAGTTTAATACATACATAACACATACATACTGATACTTACCTATCTTGAGCCCGTAGGTAGCCCTGGTCCTGATGTCCTGGTCCGTGTCGGCGTCTGTATCCATGTCGGCATCCCTGTCGGCGTCGGCGGTCCGGAGTCCGAAGAAATCCATTTGGGAAGCTGTGGAAGGAAACCATACTCACCTGTCCCAGCGCGACGTAGTCCAGGTAAGGTCTTTGCAAAAAAAACAAACCGAACACCCGAACCAAGCGAACAGGCAGAGAGCCGCATGGTGTGTTTACATCGTGCGGCTCCGCCCCCGAATGCCGCTATTGGCCGCCTTGCGGCCTAGCGGCCAATAGCGGCATTCGGGGCGGAGCCGCACGATGTAAACAAACACCGTGCGGCTCTCTGCCTGTTCGCTTGGTTTCGCGTTCTCGGTTTGTTTTTTTTGCAAAGAACTTACCTGGACTACGTCGCGCTGGGACAGGTGAGTATGGTTTCCTTCCACAGCTTCCCAAATGGATTTCTTCGGACTCTGGACCGCCGACGCCGTCGCCGACAGGGATGCCGACATGGATACAGACGCCGACACGGACCAGGACATCAGGACCAGGGCTACCTACGGGCTCAAGATAGGTAAGTATCAGAATGTATGTGTTATGTATGTATTAAACTTTTATTTTTCACGTGTGTCAGTGTGTTTATTTAACTCTTTCTTTTACTGTGGAACTACAAGACCCAGCGGGCCCTTTAATGCCCCGCAGGCTGGGACTTGTGGTTCTCCAAGTCCCAGCTTGCGGGGGAGGCTTGCTGGGACTCATAGTTCACCAGTAAAAGACAATGGTTTTTATTCTATTTTTTACACCATACCATCAGCTCGATGCCCACCGCCCAGGGGCATCGAGGACAGCACCAGGCTTCAGCCTGGTCAGGTAAGTCCTGGAGGGGGGGGACCCCTTTACTGGGGGGGTCCCCACTCCCCCAGGGCCCCTGGCCAGGCTGACTGGTCGGTAGGGTTAATGCTTTGGCCGCGGGAACTTATATAATAAGTGTCCCCCGGCTGTGGCATTACCCTGCTGGCTGGTTGTGCCTGGGGTTGGTTCTTAAAATACGGGGGACCCCTAGTCATTTTGTCCCCCGTATTTTGGGAACCAGCCCCGGACCTGGAGCCTGGGGCTGGTTGTAAAAAATCAGGGAACCCCTATTTGTCGGGTTTCCTGGTTTTTTTAATACCAGCCCCGGCTCCTTCAGCCTGGTGCTGGTTACGGCAGTGGGGGGGGACCCCATGCCGTTTTTTTTTTTAACGTGTAAAGGGCTACCCCTTTCCCACTGCCGAAAAAACGGCTCTTACACGTTAAAAACACTGCTTTTTACACGGGTAACAAAAACCGGTATTTGTTACCCGTGTAAAGCAACCTGGAGCTTTCCCACTGCAGCTCTAGCCGTTTAAAAAGGCTAAAAAAACGGCATTTTACCGTGTAAAGCCTGCAGTGGGAAAGGGGCATTACTGGGGAGAAGCAATCATGACAGCCTGTTATCTGCAAAATCGTTTATTAGGTAAAACAACTGAAAAGACTCCATATGAACTATGGAATGGAAAGAAGCCTGACCTGCATCATATTAAAATATTTGGAAGTAAAGCATTTGTACATGTTCCAAAGGAAAAGCGCTCAAAATGGGATGCTCGAGCAGAGGAAGGAGTGCTCGTAGGTTACAGTGAGTCTCAAAAGGGATACAGAATTCTACATAAAGAAACCAACAAGGTGACAATAAGTAGAAGCGTTATAATTGATGAAAACTCAGTGTATCTTACATTTGAAGAAATGACACAGGCAGTGCAGCTTGAAGAACAACCACCGTCAGTAGAAGAAAATGATATTGAAGTTGCTATAAGTGATCCTGTTACTGCTGAAGAGGAAAGATTACCTCTACCTCCAGTCAGGAGTTCTACAAGGTGTAATAAGAATATTCCACCAAAGCGACTATCTTATCTTGCACGAACAGCACCAGAACCTGAACCAGAATCCTGGAAAGACATGCAAAAACTGCCCACTAATAAAAAGGAAAAATGGATTAAAGCAGCTGATGAAGAAATGGAATCTCTTAAACAGCTCCAGACATGGGAACTTACAGAGTTACCTGTAGGAAAACATGCAGTTGGATGTAAATGGGTTTTTAAAACCAAATATGACTCTGAAGGTAAAGTCCACAGATTTAAAGCAAGATTAGTAGCAAAGGGCTATACTCAAAAATATGGTGAAGATTATGATGCAACTTTTGCACCAGTTGCGAAAGAGTACTTTCAGAACCTTGATGGCCATAGCTGCTTTAAGAAATATGGAAGTAAGGCATTTTGACATTAAAACTGCTTTTCTCAATGGTGATATTGAAGAAGAATTGTACATGGCTCAGCCTGAAGGTTATATAGTAGAGGGCAAAGAGCATCTTGTCTGCAAATTACAAAAATCTCTCTATGGTCTCAAACAATCAGCAAGAGCATGGAATAGTAAAATAAATGAAGTTTTACTAAACGAAATGTTCACAAGAAGTAAGGCAGACTCATGCCTATACTCCAAGTTTGAAGATGGGAAGTGGATGTATCTACTCTTGTATGTGGATGATTTGAATATTGCCCATGAAGAAAATGAAGAAATCAAAAAGTTAAGTGAAGTTCTGAATTCACACTTTGAAACTAAAGATCTGGGAGAGGTGACATACTATCTAGGAATCCAGATACAGCGGAAAGAAGATGGAAGTTTTCTGCTCAATCAATCTGCTAAAATTACTAAAATTCTCAATCAGTTTAAAATGTCAGAGGCTAAAGGTGTGACTACGCCAATGGATATCTCAAACTGGAAGGAGAAGATGATCTCTTGCCCAATAATGAACAATACAGACAAGCAGTGGGGGCACTTATATATGTGGCAACCACTACAAGGCCAGATATTTCAGTTGCCATGTCTCATCTTTGTAGGCGTGTGAGTAAACCTCGTCAAAGAGATTGGAATGCAATCAAGAGAGTCATGCAGTACCTTAAACACACACAGGACTTGAACCTGACATTGTCAGAAAAAGGAAATCTTGAATTGACAGGATATGTGGATTCAGATTGGGCAGGTGATTACAAGGATCGTAAGTCAACAAGTGGCTACTTGTTCAAGGTTGGAGACAGCCTAACATCATGGTCCAGCAAAAAGCAAATGTCAGTTGCCTTATCATCAACAGAAGCGGAATACATCTCAGCAGCTTATGCCAGTCAAGAAGTTGTTTGGTTACGTCAGTTACTACAGGATTTTGGAGAGTTAGTAGCAAACCAACGATATTGTTTGAGGACAATCAGGGATGTATAAAACTTGCAAACAGTGAAAAGATAAATGCTAGAACCAAACATATTGATGTGAAGCATCATTATCTACGTGATCTTGTGGAGCAAAATGTAATTCTTCTTGAATATTGTGAGACTGACAATATGTTAGCTGATATTATGACAAAGCCAGTACCAAGACCAAAGTTTGAGGATATCAGATGTAGAATGGGACTTGTTTGAGAAGCAGTAGTTGAGTGGGGGTGTTAGACTTCTGTATGTTTATTATAGCAACCACTGTTCTCAACTGTGCTTATAGATAGATATTGTCAGTGTATGTCTGATAGTTGTTGATAAAGTTTTTCAGGTACTTCCTGTTTTCTCTTCCTGGTTGTTATGCAGTAGCTGGTGATGCAGCAAGCAGAGTGCAGCATGTCATCCAAGTTATATGTTCATCATTAAACCTTCTTCTTGAAAATCTTACAGCATCTACTTGTTCTAAATGCGTTCCTGCTAACAACATGGTAACTTGGTCAGTCAAGATCTGGAAGCAAGTGTCTCTGGAATCTGAATAACATTTCCCAGAGGCATTGTGGAGGTGGCCGTATGGGTATGGCCGCAGGGCTATTTTTGTGCAGGCTCCAGCAGGAACTGTGGCCCTTATTCTAGTTCACTCTTATTGACAAAATATTTCTTAGATGGACAAAACCATGTGCACTGCAGGTGAGGCAGGTGTAAAACCCCACCCAAATCTAATTATCTCTGCACAAGTAACACCTGCCTCACCTGCAGTGCACATGGTTTTGTCCATCTGAGGAATATTTTGTCAGAAAGAGTGAACTAGAATAAGAGCCACAGTTCCTGCTGGAGCCTGCACAAAAATAGCCATGGGTATGGGTAAGGGGGGTTTTGGGTAAATTATGTAATTTGTCCCACAAGTTAAAGCAAGGATACAATTCTGTGATTTTTTAAAGAATTGTGTTATCAAAGCTTCCTGTGCCCATGTTACTAGGAAGGGCCTGGGTAAGGGAGGGTCCCCACTCTTCTGACTTTACTCTGTAAAATAAAAATGTCTACCAGATGTTCAGAGAAATGGACAACTATGACTATGCTGTAATTGCATGATTCTTTGCTGCATTAGTTCAACTTACTTTGGAGGCTTTGAACACAGGATGCCTTATACTACAGGTCATTGTAGAGACGGATGACTGGATGATTTTGGAATTAGAACATTTGACACCAGGATTATTAGGCTAAAAAAGGACCAAAAAATAATCAAAAGATAAAATAAAGTATTAAACAGCTAAATAAATATACAATAACTCCATAAATGCATTAGTAGTAGTAGTAGTAGTAGTAGTAGTAGTAGTAATAATAATAATAATAATAATGATAATAGCAGCATCATGGTATTATTATTATTATTATTCAAGCCTCACTATAAAAAACACATCTTGACATAGTGATAACTGATACCCCTTTCAGATAGCATTTATAACCCGGGTTATTACCAAGTTGTTGCCAAGTCAACCGGGGTCGGGGTGCGGTGTGAAAGCACCAAACTAAATAACCCAGGTTGACCAACCCGGCATTTCAACCCGGGTTATAACAATGGCTAAATCCTGCGTATTATGGGTTAAATGTGAAAGGGTCGGACCTGGGTCTGACATGGCATAGCTGATCTGAAAGCAGTATCAGTTACTTAAATCTGCCCTTCAGCTGTATTCATATATTTTCCCAAAACAAGAAAAAAAAAAAAGAGAGAATACAGATAAACAATTAGGAAAAATCAAACATAATCAGTTTTTTATTATTATTATTATTACTAGCTGAGGTACCTGGTGTTGCTCGGGTTTGGTTATGCAATTAGCATTACTTGAACTTTATCCTTCTCTTGTTTTAAACTGGACGGCTATTCCAACACACCCAAGAGTTGGCTACCTAGTGTCATCTGACGTTCTCCTCCAAATCCATCCAGTGGATGGCCCTGAATATGCTCCCCATGCCCATAGTGTGCCCAGAATACACCTCTCTGTGGCTGGCTCCCGGACCCCTTTTTGGGACCCAAATGTGGCTGCAAACCTAATCTGGACTCAATCAAGCCACCTCGCATCGGTTTCGGCCAAATCGGTCCAACAGTGTCAGAATACAAACCGAACAAACGGACAAATAACAGACAACATATAGGTAAGAGATAGGTTTCCTTATCATTTACCGGTTTAATCATATTAAAGTGCAGGTTTTCCGGAAATGTTAGTGTCACGTTTGTCATGTATGAATCATCACCGAAATTTTCAAGGGAAAGTGTCATCATCAAATCTTTTGTATTTCCAACAACTAGTTCCTCCCTAAGACAAGACATACAGTACATCATGGCAATCAACACATAGAAGAGTTGTTATGGTTCTTTAATCATACATTTGTCTTCTCTTACCTAGACAGATATGTGGTCAGTCTCAAATCTGGAATGCATGTTGTTTTGTTACCGCAATCTTTTTCATATGGCAGCTACATAAATACAGCAACCAAGTTACTTGTCAATAGAACTGGGAACATTACTCCAACATTACTCCAACCTTCTATTTTAGGTTAAGATGGGGCTTCCTCAGAAAACAGTATTGTGCTATCAATGAAGCTATGTATGAGCCTATAATGTTACCAAAGCTTTACATTAATGTCTAGTTTATTTATTAATACTGTACCTTAATCTGAGCATAATGTTTGTTATAGAAATCCAGAATTGGTGATGGGAGGTCACTGTGCATGCTTGTACTCAGCACATAGGAAATGTTAATTACAATATCACTGTAACAGTCATAATTACATGGCTGTAAAGTAAAAAGAGAAAAGTTAACGCATCACAAAATGACAACAGCAAAATAAGCGGCACCTCAACAACATAATTAAAATGGCCAAGGTACATACGGTATTGGTCACTGACATTCCACTACAGTTCCGATTGAAGGAAAGTAAAATAGTTTTTTTGCTCATCACTTTGCAGTATATTAACAGCTGGAACCTCCAGTTATTCTTTATATAGTATCTCATTCATCTAAGTAACACAGAAGTAGATATACAATAATATCAAACTATGGAAGTACTTGGGGCCAGATGCAATAAACTTCAAAATGGAGAGTGATAAACATCCAATCAGCTCCTACCTGTCATGTCACAGACTGTGTTTGAAAAATGTCAGGCAGGAGCTGATTGGGTGGCTGTTTATCACTCTCTATTTTATCACTTTTGAAGCTT
Organism: Crinia signifera; assembly: GCF_055691185.1. Taxonomy (NCBI): domain Eukaryota; kingdom Metazoa; phylum Chordata; class Amphibia; order Anura; family Myobatrachidae; genus Crinia; species Crinia signifera. Next base: position 74,137,799 of record NC_139218.1, on the reverse strand, counting down.
AGTGCACCTGGCCCTTGTTCTTTAAAACACTTTGGGGGGATATTTAAGAAAACTGGTGAAATGTGGAAAGGTTTTGTTACCCATAGTGATCAGTAATATGACCAGGTTATGGAGAATGTCTAATATAATGATGTCAACATGGAGAAAATGTTGAAATATGATATGGCAACAGTGAAAATGGGGATAATACACATTAGAATTAGCATTAGGGTACTGGGTACTTATGTAATATCTGGGCTCCCGTTTTTCTTATGAGACCGCATCCCCTCGCGGGGCTCGCTGCGCTCGCCACGCTTCAGGCACGGTGGCTCGCTGCGCTCGCCACACTATATAAAATCAACTCCATGCGTAGTTGGATAGTAGGGGTATGAAAAAATGGGGTGCATTTAACATGGGAGCCCAGATAATACATAAGTACCGGGTACTGTTATGCCCAGTGTGTAACTATGGACAGCGATAATCGCTATCATCGCTGGGGGGGGGAAGCCGCTCAGTACATACACACTGAGCAGCTTTCCCCCTGCCTGGTGCCGTCAGCGGGGGGAGGAAGGCTGGTAATACCAGCAGATGAGCCGTTTTCCCGGTGATGATGCGGGAGCGCACGGCAGCACTCACTGCTCATCGCCGGGCCATACACACTTATCGGCTTTGAGCTGAAAGCCGCTCAAACTTGCTGTTTTGAGTGTCTTTCAGCTCAAAGTTGCCCAGTGTGTATGGGCCTTTAGTGTTACCATTAGAGTTGGGCAAAAAAATTGTGTTTGGGCATTATTGCCACATTAACATTTTATCGGTGTCGGCATGCTAAATCTGGACATACGGTATGTCGACATGTTTTCTGCCATCATAGTTACCATATCATTATGTTGACATGGTGATTAATGGAATAATATACCAAACTCAATTTCTAGAGGGCACTAGGAAAATCACAAGGGGCAAGATTCAGTACAGCAAATATGCAAGTAGTTTTGAGTGTGGGGCAAACTATGGTACCGATTGACTTACTTTTCAGACTTAAGGCTGTAGAAATCATTCGATGATCAGCGACCATTGAATGATTTCTCCTCCGTTCAGCGGCATGCAAAGGGATGTGTAAGCTTACCCATCCCCTCGCATGCATATGCGGGGATTCACACAGCCAGGGTTGCTGTTCACTCAGGCGGTGGGAAGCGGTTACCTGTTTGCTAGGCTATTTACCAGGGTACCAATAAGAATTTGGTCTATATGTACATAATGTTTCTTTTTTATATTTATTTATATAAACAGATACCATTTTTTATACCTGTATAAATGTTTTTAACACCTGTATAAATTAACATGTTTTTAGCAATTGTATGTACTTATATATGTATAGCCGTAGTTTAGCAACTAATAGGTTAAATGCTCAGTATGTAATAAAGCCGGGCTTAGGTGCAAACGATTGGAGGAAGCAAGATCATGTGACAGAGAGATGATCCTTTAAAAATCACATGGAGAGAGTAGTGGCTTATCTTGAAAAAGGGTGCAGTCAGCACCAGAAACGCGTTGATTGATTGGAAAGAAGCCACTCTGCCGGAACCAAGTCTACACTGAGCCGCAAAGCAGCTAGAGAATGGTCCGCCTGTGTCTGCAGCACTACGCACCTGACACCTGCCAGCGGCGTCCTGTGGTTCCAGGCATATGAACATTTTTAAAACCTTTTTATCTTTTTGTTTGCTGTGTTTGCCGTGCTGTGAATAAATTCTTCTGAAAAGAAGTACAGTCTCCTTGGCATACAAGGAAACTTTTTGAGGAACGCGGGGCAGAAATTCAATGTAAGTTTTCTGATCCTCCATATATATAGAACAGTGGATTAACCGTTTATCCAGAGGTGGTGAAAGATACCTTTCAGTGCACACGGGGCTGAACTCCAATGTAAGTTCTGACATATACCCCATTGTGAACTGAACGCAGCTTGAAAGACTGAGAGATACCTTGCACCCACACCTGTCAGAAATTGGATGTGAGTTTCTGTACGGAGGTTATCTGTAGGAGAGGGATGAAACAATTGGGAAGCACTTAACAGCATAGGAATTGTGACATCGCATCTCCCGGAGACCTCCAGCGCTGATTCATCTCACATTTTGTATAACCTGTATTTACCAGGGTAGCCCAAGTTCTGCACTGGCTACTGTACTACTAAACACAGCCAAGCCACAAAAGTTTTACTCTTAAATTCACAATGCAAATTCACCAAGTGCCAGACGGGGTCCCGACAGTCGAGATTCCGACAGGCATTTACCCGACGTCGGGGTCCCGACAGTCAAAACACGACAGCCGGGTTCCCAATGGCCACGGGCTATTTTCCCTGGTGGGGGTCCACGACCCCCATAGAGGGAGAATAGAATAGGTGGCTCGCACAGCGAGCCACCGTGCCCGCAGCGTGGCGAGCGCAGCGAAACCTTAAGGGGCTTAGTTGCGCTCACCATGCTGACTGTGTCCGGCCAGTCAGGATCCCGACATCGGGCTAATGACTGTCAGGATCCCGACTGTCGGACCCCTGTATCACACCCAATTCACCAATCTCTAAATGACTGGCAGCTGAACAAAGTACTGTTTCTGTGATTATAAGACTTCTAGCAGGGCACTGAAACCATAACTGCAGACCCAGGTTACAAAAAGAAATGACACGTTACTTTATGTTCCCAATGATGTACTATGTATAGCATAACTATTTTACCATTGTTCCACAGACGTACAAATGATGGCAGGGAATAATTACCAGTACAGTCAGTATGTGCTTTGTACACTTGTCTTCGAGGGGAAGGTTTCCTTTGCCAGAACTTTTGTTCAGAAAAGTAATTCGTTTCTCTTTCATGAAGACATCCAGCTCCAGGTTATAATGAAGAATAGATTTGGTCAATTCTGCAAGTAGTCAGATTAGTATGGATTAGCTAAACTATGTTCATTCTGCACCCATGTTTACCAGCAAGGTGCTACTACAGCAGAAACCATTCAGTAAATGGCATGGTGGACATTTTCCAGTGATATGGGCATGTGCAGTAGACATTTGTCACCGCGCAGTCTACTGCGCTGCAGAGAAATGGGCGCCCGTGTGTGCACATGAGCTCCCTCCTCCCTTAAACCGCCCCTGGCTCCAGCACATTATTGTTATCAGGGTTATTTTTCAGCAGGCTCCAGCAGGAGCTGAGGCCCTTATTCTAGATGCACAATCCACTGATTCTCTCTCTGAGGAAGCCGCCGACGCTCACAGCAGGCGGGGAAATGCGTTAGAGACCGACTAAAGAACTTTCCTTCTTCTCATGTTTTACTGAGGACTTTGACATTTCTGCACCTGAGGAGACTTGCCTTTATATCAACAGCCACTGGTGTCACAACTCCGGATATAGTTGCACCCACTAAGGAAATTCAGATCCAGCAACTGGGAGGCATCAGAAACTGTAACTTGCTACAAGTCTCCAAAGGTATACACTTATATATTTTTTATATATTTTCTGTCTGGCCAGACAACCCTATACAACTAATCCTGATGGTTCAATAATGACAACTTTGCATGCTGCTATCTACTAACTATACGTAAGCAGAACTACATCAATAGCCTGAATGCATGGACTTTATGGATCCTAGTATACAATCTCAACTAATCCATTAACCTGCAATATTAACCTGCTGAGGCATATACTAACTTTTGCTACTCTGTAACATAAGAATCAGTATAGTCTATTGGTGCTATTTAAATTAACATTTTTATATGTATGTGTTTTATGTTTTAATTATATTTAGGTTGTGGCCACATACCTTATGTACAACCAATTATTGTTTATAATAAATTTTATTGATTTATAGTGTTTCCCATTGCGCAGTTTTTTCCTCTTTTTTGTCTGTTCCTATTGGGACTAGTTGAGCAGTCCCACTAAACAGCAGCATTAGTGGAAACACTATATATATATATATATATATATATATATATATATATATATATATATATTTTTTTTTTTTTTTTTTTTATTAGGTTGAATTACGTCCGGATTGTTTAGCGCTGGTCTTGTCTGTTTCCCTTATTCTAGTTCACTGTTTCTGACAAAATATTTCTTAGATGGACAAAACCATGTGCACTGCAGGTGAGGCAGGTGTAAAACCCCACCCAAATCTAATTATCTCTGCTCACCAGCAGTGCACTGTGCACATGGTTTTGTCCATCTAAGAAATAGGTACTTGTGGAGTATCACGGCTCCCATCGTATGGCATCGTATGCCATATGTAGTGGCATACGATGGCACACGATGCGATACGATTTTTTTTTTATTTTTTATAATCTTTTATTAAATTTTATATATATAAAAATTACATTAACAATAACAAACTATACACATAAAATATAACATATATCATATTAAGCAGTATTACAATATCTTAATCCGGGTAATTTCATCTTATACCATACAGTATAACACATCATTAGCAGCGTGCATTTTGGTATATATATTGGAAAATATATCTGTTTTTTTTTTTTTTTTTTTTTTCCTGTAGTATTACTGTATTAAAGCCATGGCGGCGGCTGTGTCTTAATAAATTCTAATTTCCTCCGGAAAGCTCAGGCAGGGGTAAGGGGATAAGCTATGATATTTGACATTTAATATTATTCTATTTCTAATGGCGTGCACCTCTTAAGAGCAGAACGACCTAGCCTAAGATCTAAAATCATTGACCATATACCTTTGCCAGCGCGGGGTGGCAATAGGGGGAGACTCCTTCTTCAAGCGGAAGCCCGCTGGATATTTGTTCTTGATACCCTTTCACCGAGGGGACTTAATGAGCAGCATGGGCTGCACAGTTTTTTGTAGCCTTCTCAATGTATATCACTTTATTTGCAGAATACGCAAAGTATCATACTATTATTATTAATAATGTTGTTATGGCGATGTAGTTTAATGTATAAATGTTTTCTGTTTTGTCTGTAAATTTTAAATGTATTGTGGATCTTTTATAATCACGTTTTTCACTATTTGTTTCAGTTGCCATGGCAACCTTATGCCCTGTGTAAGTCCCGGACGCGCTCCACGCATATGGATTGGCTGACAGCGCTGGTGTCATGAAGTAGCCCCCGGGATGCATGACGCGTCATTTGACGCGACCCGGAAGTGCACTGATGCTATCAGGCTATCGGCGTTCGCAGCGTGGACGCGACAGGTGGACGGACACAGGTGAGTATGATTATTGTATCAAGGGGTGGGTCTCTAAGGGGTATTTATTGTGCACATGTACTACTGTTTGGTTGTACCCTGACGATGAGCTGAGGCTCGAAACACCGTGTTGGTGCTTACACCCATTTCTGCAATAAAGCAGTATTTTTGATTGAATCACTGTCTCCGAGTGCCACCTTGCTTCTGCACATATATATATATATATATATATATATTTTTTTTTTTTTATTTTTTTTTTATTAGGTTGAATTACGTCCGGATTGTTTAGCGCTGGTCTTGTCTGTTTCCCTTATTCTAGTTCACTGTTTCTGACAAAATATTTCTTAGATGGACAAAACCATGTGCACTGCAGGTGAGGCAGGTGTAAAACCCCACCCAAATCTAATTATCTCTGCACAAGTAACACCTGCCTCACCTGCAGTGCACTGTGCACATGGTTTTGTCCATCTAAGAAATAGGTACTTGTGGAGTATCACGGCTCCCATCGTATTGCATCGTATGCCATATGTAGTGGCATACGATGGCACACGATGCGATACGATTTTTTTTTTATTTTTTATAATCTTTTATTAAATTTTATATATATAAAAATTACATTAACAATAACAAACTATACACATAAAATATAACATATATCATATTAAGCAGTATTACAATATCTTAATCCGGGTAATTTCATCTTATACCATACAGTATAACACATCATTAGCAGCGTGCATTTTGGTATATATATTGGAAAATATATCTGTTTTTTTTTTTTTTTTCCCCCGTAGTATTACTGTATTAAAGCCATGGCGGCGGCTGTGTCTTAATAAATTCTAATTTCCTCCGGAAAGCTCAGGCAGGGGTAAGGGGATAAGCTATGATATTTGACATTTAATATTATTCTATTTCTAATGGCGTGCACCTCTTAAGAGCAGAACGACCTTTATACCTACTCCCCACAAATATGTCCTTGTTACTTTATAACCTTCTCCTTTCGACTCCATCCATCCTCCACATTTTAGAATATTTGTGCCTAATAAAAGTGTTTTTTTTTTGTTTTTTTTTTTCCCCCTCTAAATTTCTACTAATTTCTAATTCCTGTGTTACTTTTCCTGATTCTAGTGCTCTATGTATACAGTTCTAGTGACGTCATACAAATAAATTGACATATATATGGTAACACTCAAAAATATGAATAAAAAGGATAGTGAGAGACGATGAAGAAGAAAATAAAGCACACTTCGATTAGCCTTTTTTAGGCAAAACATCTAATCAGGTTTCCTATATTAAGTCTCCCAGAATACAAATCTAAGACAAAAACCTGTATTCCACCACACTAACTGTGTGTTTGCACCAATTTAACATGTATATTAAAACACTCAAAAATATGAATATAAAGGATAGTAAGTGAAGACGGAGAAGAAATACAGCACACTTCGATTAGCCTCATTAGGCCTTATATTGGATTAGAATTCCTGCATTGAATTTCCCAGAATCTAATTCTGGTTCATAGAATATACTTAACCACAATCCTAACTATGGGCCTTATTTTGGTTCATTCTTTCTGACAAAATCCTTCTTAGATGGACAAAACCATGTGCACTGCAGGGGGGGCAGATGTTACTTGTGCAGAGAGAATTAGATTTGGGTGAGTAATTTTGTTTCTGTGCAGAGAAAATACTGACTGCTTTATTTTTACACTGCAATATAGATCTCACTTTGAAGTAAAACCCCACCCAAATCTAATTCTCTCTGCACATTTTACATCTGCCCCACCTGCAGTGCACATGGTTTTGCCCATCTAAGAAGGATTTTGTCAGAAAGAATGAACCAAAATAAGGCCCTATGTGTTTACAATTGACATATATATTATAACACTCAAAATATATGAATACATAGGATAGCAAGAGGAGACAGAGAAGAAAATAAAGCACGCTACGATTAGCCTCATTAGGCCTCTTGTCGAATAGATTTAATACGTTAAATCTCCCCCCTTTCTTTTTTTTTTTTTTGGCAAGAGGTCGTCGTGCTCCCAGTATATTAATTAACCCATTTATGCCATAGATTTGTATATCTATTCAACGTCTTCCTACTTCTATGTAGATGTTTTTCTTGTCTGGCCGTATAATTTACCAGGGCCCTCCATGTCTGGATCTCAGGGCTTTTCTCTGACATCCATGTCCTTGCTATGATAACCTTTGCTAAGGCACACAAATTAACAATATATGGTTTATCACCTGCTTGTAAGCTAGTCCCGTTTATCACACCAAGTATACAACATTTTGCGGTCATAGTTTCTCTAGGGATTCCGGTGTCCACCACTATTTGCACAACTTTCCCCCAAAAGGAGGCAACCTCTGGACAATCCCAAAGCAGATGGAAGAAAGTGCCCTCGTCCCCTTTGCACTTTGGGCATATACTCGAGGTTCGGCCTGCAAATTTCAGCATGTATGCTCTGTGAAATATATATAATTGGACTTGTTGCACACGAAGGGCATTTGTCGCTTTAGATATTACCGATTTTGCATTTTTCCACTCCTCCTCCCCCATACATCCTAAGTCCCCTTCCCATTTTTCTTTTAATGCTATCAGGCCATCGCTGTTTTTATGCCGGTTAATACACTTATATATTCTGGACACCAGTTTGGTTTTATCACTTGATTTTAGTATTACTTTTATTGGTGTTTCTCCAAATATTGGGATTATATTAGGGAATTGGACCTCCAGAGCGTGCCTCAACTGAAGAAAGCGGAAAAACAGTGTCTGCGGTAGCCCATATTCATTTTTGAGTTGAGAGAATGACTTAATCCCATCCACATTGTATATCTGACTAAGAGCAACGATTGTGTATGGCCCCCAGACCTCTCTTATCTGTAGCTCCCGTAGTTCACTTAGCATCTTGATATCCTCTATTGGATGATCTAGATCTATCTGATTGAATTTTAAATATTTATTCATCTCTCGCCAAATTTTTACAGCCTGGATTACTAAGGGAGGATCCGAAGTCAGCAGTTGTCCCTGAAGAATTTTATGCAAAGGGCTCATCCCTGGGGCTACTGAGGCTATGAGGGCTGCCGTTATTTTACTGTTCTGCTCTTCCATAATCCAACACTTAATTTGTGCCAGTTGGGTTGCTACATAGTAGGCTCTGAGATCCGGAAACCCCAAGCCTGCCTCAGCCTTTTCTCTCATCAAAATATTTAGCCTGAGTTTTGCTCTGGTCCCATTCCAAGTAAATGATGACATCATACTATTCATTTTTCTAAATAATGAGTCGGGGAGGAATACCGGGGACTGGTGTAAGACATATATGAGTTTGGGGAGAATCACCATCTTAAGTAAATTTACTCTACCAGTCACTGTTAATGGCAATCTCCGCCAGGATTTGAATTTTTTACCCATATACTCTAGTATTGGCTGGATATTTAGTTGTATATATTCTTTAGGGTCGCAAGATATCATAATCCCTAGATACTTACATGTTAATACCCAACCCAATGGGTATGGGGGAGGAAGTGTAGTACGTATTTTGCCATCTAGTGGGAGAATGTGGGATTTACCCCAATTCATCCTAACCCCCGAGTAGTTTCCGAATTCATGGATTAATTTCAAGACCAGAGGGAGAGAAGTGTTGTAATCTGATAAATATATAAGCAGATCGTCCGCATATAACGATACAGCATCTCTCTCATCCCCTAGTCCAAAACCGCGAATTTTTGGATGTCTCCTAATAATACATGCCAGAGGTTCAATTGCCAGGGCAAAGAGAATCGGCGAGAGGGGACACCCCTGCCTCGTCCCCCTGGCAAGAGTGAATGCTGGTGAGGTCCAGCCATTTATGGTGACCCTGGCCGTTGGCTTTGTATATAACAGCTGCAGCCATTTTATATAATTGGGCCCTATTCCATATGCCCTAAGGACAGTCCATAAATACGGCCATTCTATTGAGTCAAATGCCTTAATTGCATCTAGGGTCACCACTACTGGCTCTCCCTCGCTCTCTACTGGCATCTGGAGGTGACTATATAGTTTCCGGAGATTAAGAGATGTCGCTTTCCCCGGCATAAAACCGGTCTGATCTTGATGCACTATTTTTAATATATGTTTATTAAGTCTAGCTGCAAGTATTTTTGCCAGAATTTTAGCTTCGCTGGTTAGAAGGGAAATAGGCCTATATGAGTCCATACACTTCGGATCCTTACCCTGTTTGAGGATAACTACTATATTTGCTTGGGTCATTGACCTTGCTATGATATTTTGTTCAAAACTTGCACATAGTGCCTCGTGTAAGAGTGGCCTAATTATATCTTTATATTTTTTATACAATTCTGACGGTAGGCTATCTAAGCCGGGAGCTTTCCCGGAAGGAAGTTCTTTTATAGCTGCCATAACCTCCTCTACTGTCAAAGGGACTTCAAGACTGTCGCTATCCAGGGCGCTTAGTACTGGAAGCTCTATTTTGTTAACATAGCTTTGTATTTCCATTTGAGTATGCTGCATTTTGGTACAATATATACTGCTAAAGTATTCTTTAAAGGCCTCGCCAATCTGAGTCGGTGTTTTCATTAACTCCCCATTACTATCTTCTATGCTGCTAATTATATTAGGGGGGCTTTCAGCCTGTGCCAAAAATGCCAAATAGTTACCTGCTCTGTCGGAATGCTGGTATCTCATCTGGGACCTATACCTCATTATTTTTATATTCTCCTCTTCTAATGCCTCAGTCCAAACTTTTTGTGCATCCTGCCATTCTTTTCGTGTATCATCGGAATTATATTGCAGGTACCTTGCTTCTAATTCTTCAAATTTTTTCTCTTTTTCTAAGATGTTATTTCTACTCTCTCTCTTCATTTTTTGCAATACATTTTTTAAAGGTGCCCCTCACATACGCTTTGAACGCGTCCCATATCACTGCCATACTGGCTGACCCCCGGTTATAGTCCCAGAACTCACCCCACTGTGTTATCAGGGCCTCACTCCGCCCCATCCGCTCTATTCAGTTTGGATTTAGTCTCCAGAAGCACTGTCCTCTAATACTGGTCTCGGCTCAAAAATCGTATGCGATCGCATCGGGTGCCATACGATGGCATCCGATGCAATGGCACCCGATTTTGCACTGAAATGCATCAAAATGCATTGAAATGTGTATTAAAGTTGTGAAATGCCCCCAAATGCCATTTTTCATAGTGCACCACTCCCACTATCAACGTCAACCCGAAGCGTGGCGAGCGCAGCGAGCCTGCGAGGGGCGGCGGTACGCGTCCTACGACCTTTTCATACCCCCACTATCCACGTCGGCGTGGAGTTGAGAATAGAAAGTGTGGCGAGCGCAGCGAGCCACCGAGCCCGAAGCGTGGCGAGCGCACGCGGATACCTGTGAAGCCCGCGAGGGGACGCGTATAGCTGTGAAGGTATCCGTGTCCCCTCGCTGCGCTCGCCACACTTTCTATTCTCAACTCCACGCCGACGTGGATAGTGGGGGTATGAAAAGGTCGTAGGACGCATACCGCCGCCCCTCGCGGGCTCGCTGCGCTCGCCACGCTTCGGGTTGACGTTGATAGTGGGGGTGGTGCACTATGAAAAATGGCATTTGGGGGCATTTTACAAGTTTAATACACATTTCAATGCATTTTGATGCATTTCAGTACAAAATCGGGTGCGATCGCATCGGATCGCATGCGATTTGATCGTATGCGATGCGATGCGATTTTTTAGCATACGATCAGCATACGATGAAGGTCGTGGGAGCCGTGATACTCCACAAGTACCAAGAAATATTTTGTCAGAAAGAGTGAACTAGAATAAGGGCCTCAGTTCCTGATGGAGCCTGCTGAAAAATAGCCCTGATTGTTATCTTGCATTTCAAATACTATCCCGTGTAAAACCCTTGACTTGTTCTTGACTAAGCTCCTGAAAATTCCCAGTGGCTAATCCAAGGCTTCTCCCGTGTTTAAACCTAGATTTGCTTTTGACCCCTTTCTGTGGATAACAATTTTATTTCCTCTGACTTTGCTTAAACCCCCCAGACCCCCGCCCCCAACCACCCATTCAATCAGAACCAATTCTGCTGTTTACTTCTAAGTAATATTTCCATGTTCAAACATTATTAAAACTTATTTAGGCTCTCATCATCTTTTGTTTTGACAACTGCAATCTATCCCCTCAGGCTATGCTATCTTCTGCCTCCTACCTGTTCAATTAGTTCTAAAGCAAACTTTTTTTTTCTCAATTATCTCTCTATTTGCACAAATCCCATCTTTCAATAATTCTCTGGCTTCCTGTTCCACTTAGAATCAGATTCAAACTTCAACCACTCTACTTCTCCTGACGTTTCCAGCACTCTACACAGATTTAAAAGTTGATCTTTATTATAATCAATTAACATGTATCTCATAGGAAACTGTGACATTAAAGGAAAGTATAGAAGTGATAAAGTTAGAAAAGTTATTTCAATTCACACTGTACTGTGTGGATAGATAGATATTAGGTCATGGGATATTGGGAGATTACTGCATTCTAAAGAGCACTGAATAAAGCTTAGTAGCAGAAAACCATATTCTAAACGGGATACATGCCAATGACTAGTATGCCAGTGTTCAGAATACTGACACCAGCATCCTGTACGTAGGATGCTGGTAAGTATACTTGCCCCCTCATTCCTCCCATTCCACAGCCTAAACATGATCCCTCCTCACAACCTGACCCATACCCTCTGCACTAGAGGGTAAGGGTCACCCCACACCTAGCCCTAAACCTTCCCCGTTGCAGCCTACACCCCCCCCCCCCCCCCCCCAACAGCCTAACACTAAGTCTCCCCTAGTGCCTAAACCTATTCCCTCCCTACCCTGGTTTACGGCTACCCTACCCAGCATACTTATGTTTGGCATCCCGGCAGCCAGTCTCCTGGCAATAGTCAGGATGCCCAGGTCAGCATTATGAAGACCAGCATTTCGATTGGGTCGCCTTTTATCTGATGGAGTCCTTGCTGAGGGCCTCACTGTTATAGTATGTCTACAGTGTGACCAGAACAGCTCTGTAAACAAAATCATATTGATGGTTAAATGATGATTTTGTAATAATCAACACATATATGTACACATTACAATTAGCCTTATTCTAGTTCACTCTTAAGGCCCCCATACACTATGCGATTTTGGGACGATTTCATCTGATTTCGGCACTTTGGGCTGATAACCGGGTGAAATCGTCCCAAAACTGCAGATGTGTGACATCTGATCCGATCTGATGCGCGGTCCCGTGCGCATCGGATTGGATTAGGGAGGTCGGACGGTCAGCACATAAGATCACGTCTGACCTCCAGACTGACGGGGGGAGCAGCAGCGCTCATAAGGGGGATGCCAGAGCGGGCAGCGGGTCCTGACGCTTTAAATAGCTGGCGGTGCTGGCGAGTGCTGACCTGGCCGGGCGGACAGATATTCAAGTATATCAGCCAAAAGGCATGGTCATCTAAAACTATGTTGCACTAACTTTGCCACATACCTGTCATTTCAAGGAAACCGATAATTGTGGGTCTGAGTTACCCAGAAGGACACAGTATATATATATAAATGATTATTAAGGTGGATGTAGATGCTTCTTTTATAAATTGATTATAACAATAAATTATCCTTTTTTATGGTGTATTTAAATTTTGTTTTAATATCTTTTATTATCATGTATGCGATTTAATTACTTGTACAAATAAATATAAATAAAAATAGAAAATTAGATCAATACAGTGCGCTCTCTGGTTGTTTCCATTTTTTTCTATTTAAGGTTCAGAGAAAATATATAAAAATTTTTTTCTGTATTTTTGGGAGCAGCAATAAGCTGTGGTTGATAGCTAACGATATTAATTTTAATTACATCTAAATAGTGAGCCTGATTATACCTTGGATAGGTATATATCATATGGCTTTAAATGGCTGGCGGCGCCGGCGAGTGCTGACCTGGCCTGGCGGTGTGATCAGCAGCGCTGCGGGCGGGGCAGTGTAGTGGCGGACTGGCTCTCAGCCAATCAGAGAACGGCCAGTCATTTGACAGGTATTTTAAAAATCCAATACCCGGCCGCCACTGCACTGCCCATCCCCGCTGCTGATGACTGTGAACACACACCGCCCGGCCAGGTCAGCACTCGCCAGCACCGCCAGCTAGTTAAATCGTCAGGACCCGCTGCTCGCTCCGGCATCCCCCTGATGAGGATCACCGCCCGCCCCTGCTCCTCACCGCCCGCTGCAGCTCCCTGTACATGTGATATATCGCAAGCGATTTATCACATGTGAATTGGCTCATCAAGTGCCAAATCGTATGTGAGCCTCCCGGGGAGCTGCCAGGCGGCCCACAGGCGAATTGGGTCCGACTTGCCCAATGTATGGGGGCCTTAAAAGGCAAACTCCTTCTCAAATGGACAAAACCATGTGCACTGCAGGTGGGGCAGATGTTACTTGTGCAGAGAGAGTTAGATTTGGGTGGGTTTTTTTTGTTGAAGAAGCCCGGAGGCAAGACTAAAGTTGGTGCCCCCCCCCCCCCCCCCCACACACACACACACACACAAAGCTAGAGAGAGGGGAAAAAATAGAGAGAGAGAAAGAGAGAGAATGAATTATGGAGAAAGAAACAAAGAAAGGATGTCAGGGTGACATAGACTCACCCTCCTGCGCTGCAGCGTCTCCCACCCAGCTGCCGGCTCTTTCTTTCCACCTTCAGTGACAGTCACCGCACACTGGTTGTGTGAGGTGGGCTGTCTCCGTGGCCCGACTCCCGGCTCTTTGTCACTGACAGTGACACTGTTGGCTCAGTCCTCCTCAGGTGACTTCTGCCGCGCTGCCAGGCGGCAGGGAGGAGCAGCGCCGCGGCCGTGGCTACTACACACAAGGGAACGGGGAGGGGGAGCTGTGGGGGGGCTGCCTACCCGCAAACGGGGAGGGGGGCTGCCCACCCGCAACACTGCACACACGGGGGAGGGGGGGTCGCCCGCCCGCCCCAAATGCAACAATGCACGCCGCACAGGGCTACGGGGAGGGGGGGCGCCCCCGCCCGCACCTTTGCACACAAGGGAACGGGGAGGGGGGCTGCCCGCCCGCAATACTGCACACACAGGGGATGCACGCCGCACAAGGCAAGGGGGGGGGGGCACACACAGCGCCCGCACTGTGCTGCATACCATAGGCAGCGGCACTAATGAACATCGGAGGCAATGGAGCCAGTGCCCCCTTTAAGCCTGGCGCCCGGCGGCAGATGACTCCATTGCCTCCGGGAGTTCCGCCACTGCCTCTTCTCCTCCATGCAAATTTGAATCAGTTAATTGAAACTCATCAATATCGCTTATGTTGCAGGACAATATAAGGCATACTGGGGCAGATGTATTAAGCCTTAATGAGATAAATGCAAGGGTGATAAGGAGAGATAAACATCCAGCCAATCAGCTCCTTACTGACTTTTTTCAAACACAGCCTGTAACATGGCAGTTAGCAGGTGATTGGCTGGACGTTTATATCTCTTTATCACCCTTGCATGTATCTCTTGTTAAGGCTTAATACATCTGCCCCACTATGTTTTATCTAAACATAATATTTGCAAGTGTCCACACCCTGTATTGAGCTATTTGCTCCTACAGTACGTAGGAAGTATGTGCATTCTACCTATATGAAGTTATTGCGCTACATAGCTCTGCCCAATAGTAATGGTTTTTAACTAACAATTAAATATAGTAAGAATCTGCATACTTACAGTGCAGTAGAAAAAAGGTGTCTGCCTCCAGTGAAATAGGTCACAGGTTCTAATCCTAGCTATGATTGCTAAGGAATTTATTTGTTTAATATAAATGATAATGCAAATAAATGGGGTGCAATGTAATAAGAAAAAAAAATCTGGATTGTTCTTTTATATATGTGTGGGGGCACCAATATTTATCTTTCCTCCGGGCAACTTGGAACATGGAGGAAATGGAAAACTAGAGATGTGCGGCGGCCACTTTTTCAGGTTTTGGTTTTGGATCTGGATCTCCCTTCGTGTTTTGGATCTGGATTGGTTTTGGCAAAACCACCCTTGCGGGTTTTGGTTTTGGATCTGGATTTTTTTGAAAAAATTATAAAACTGGCTAAAATAACAGAATTTGGGCCTGTTTTTGCCCCTAAAGTATTATTGACCTCAATAACATTAGTTTCCACTTATTTCTAGTCAATTTTGATCACTTCACAGCTCACAAAATAGTTTTCATTTACTGTAGGGCCAAAAGGGTATACCAAGGTAGCTGTATGACTAAGCTAATTGACAGCAGTGGGCATCACATACATGTGGACCTTACACTTCCAACCTGGCACATCTTGGAAGCAGAGCGGCACTGCAGGGGCAGACAGGGTGGCAGTTTAATAAACTACCCCAAAAAAAGAGAAATGCTCCAAAGAGCAAAAAATACAAAGAGGTATCGGCCTTGTCATGGCTAGTGGTAGCAGCTTCAGCACTTCTATCAGGTTGCTGATCTCCCACTATTTCCTCTTCCATCATCCTCCAAAAATGTGTTTTTATTCTATTTATTACTTTTATTTATTTTTCTTACTTTACACTGGACACAGCCTGTCACACTGGACACAGCCCCTGGACACTGCCCCTGGACACAGCTCCTCGACACTGCCCCTGGACACTGGACACAGCCCGTCACCCTGGACACAGCCCCTGGACACTGGACACAGCCCGTCACCCTGGACACAGCCCCTGGACACTGCCCCTGGACAATGGACACAGCCTCTGGACACAGCTCCTGTACACTGGACACAGCCGTCACACTGGACACTGCCCCTGGACACTGGACACAGCCCGTCACCCTGGACACAGCCTCTGGACCCTGCCCCTGGACACAGCTCCTTTACACTGGACACAGCTGTCACACTGGACACTGCCCCTGGACACTGGACACAACCCCTGTACACTGGATACAGCCCCTGTACACAGCCCCTGTACAAGGGACACAGCCCCTGTACACTGGACACAACCCCTGTACACTGTACACTGCCCCTGTACACTGGACACAGCCCCTGTATACTGGACACAGCCCCTGTACACTGGACACAACCCCTGTACACAGCCCCTGTACACTGGACACAGCCCCTGACACACTGGACACAGCCCCTTGTATAATGGACACTGCAGCCCCTGTACACTCAGCACCTAGTTACATCAACAAAAAAATCAATCAGCACAGTGCACGGAGCACGGAGCACAGAGCACAGATCTCCCACCCACCCTCTTCCCTCTCCTATAATGGAGTGAAGATGGCAGGGCGCGCGTGTGTCTTATATAAAATCCCGATCCCGCGAGAATCTGACGCGATGATGATGTTTTGCCTCGTTTTCAGTCCGAAATTCAGGCGAGAACTCCCGAGCCGGCTCGGATCCTGACTCGGCTCGCGATATTCGGATCTGTCAGATCCCAGAGATCCGGACCCGCTCATCTCTATGGAAAACAACTAGGAACATGACAATCAACCTAAGAGGTAACCTTGATACCTTCCATTACTGGTACAGAGGCATTTGGCACCTTAATTATCTTCTTCTGGTCCCGAGCATTTTGGATAAGGGATACGCAACCTGTATTACACAATCACAGAACACTGTGCAGTACATACAGTATTTAAACAGTTGCATTCAGTGGCGGTTTTTACCTATGGGCTCTAGGGCTGCAGTGTCCCCCCCCCCCCCCAGGTAAAATCTGCCACTGTTCTCTCTCTGGCTAAGTGAAGACAGATGCTGTCTGTGAGACTGATCTGGCTTCACTGTAACTGTCAGTGACTTCCTATTGGAAGTCCGACCTGCCAGTCACCCAAGACAGTCCCATTGGGAGGTGTTGCCTTCCTCCGGGACGCCTCTATATGGGCGGCTGAGTGGCAGCCCATAAAAACCAGGTTCCGTGCATGCGCAGTATGAGGACAATACTGCGCATGCACCAAACCCAGGACCCAGAATATGCCGCTGGGGGCTGCTGCAAAAGCAGCCCATAGAGGCTGGGAACCAGCGCATGCGCAGTACTGAAGAAGCTACTGCACATGCGCCAGCCCCGCAACAGGGACCGGGACCGGCGGGCAGGGCCTAGGATATGCGGCAGCAGCTAAAGGGGACCACAAGCGTGGCGGAAGCAGAGGGGGCACTACGTAGCAGCCCCCCTCCTCCGCAGAGGTTGCATTACTACAACAACATCACTGTAATAAAAACATCACTGTAACTTTACACAGTGGGGGTTATTCTGATTCACTCGGAAAGGCACAATCACTCTCTAATGGACAAAACCATATGCACTGCAGGTGGGGCTGATGTAACGTGCAGAGAGAGTTAGATTTGGATGTTTTATTGTTTTTGTGCAGGGTAAATACTGGCAGATTTATTTTTACACTGCAATATAAATATCAGTTTGAAGTACAAGCCCCACCCAGCTCTAACTCTCTCTGCAGCCCCACCTGCATTGCATATAGTTTTGTCCATTAGAGAGTGATTGTGCCTTTCCGAGTGAATCAGAATAACCCCCAATTTATATAGAATAATATCTACATAAACATGATTTCATTTTATAAATATGTACTTTTTCCACCCATGCACACACACTTACAGTATTTATCAACAGAAAGAATGCAATAATTTTACCTGGCTTACTGACTGGTGTGAAGGTAAAGCACAGATTGGCCTGCAAAGTATTATTTGTGTAAACTAAAGGAATTTTTTCAGGTACAAAATGGAGAGTGGCCTGTACTTTAACCACTGGGCGGGATCTGTTGGCAAATAAAACAAGAAAAAAAAGGAAGGTAATTGTAATAAGCATTAGGGCGGGATGTACTTAAGGGAAAATGCGGTAAAACGGGGGTTTTACCGCATTTTCCTATGTACCAATACCCGTCCACCCCGTCTTCGCCTGGCAGCCTATGGGCTTCTATCGCCGTTCGCGTGCCCCTCCTGTCCTCCTTTGATCTCCTTTTATCTCCTCCTCCCCCAGCAGGTGTCACAGCCGGGAGGACATCCGGCTGCAGGGGGAGGAGGAGACGCAGGGGGACACTGGCAGCCGCCGGTACTTTACAGATGGAGCCCCTCTCATTCAGGAAGGGGCTGGCGGTGGATTCGCCAGCTGCGAGTCCCCGCCAGCCGCTGGAAGGGGGTGCGCGCGCACGAGACACACGCACAACCCCCATCAACCAGAGCTCCCCCCCCCGGGTCCTCGCCGCCTCGTCGCCGTCCCCCACCTCCCTGCTCCCCCCCTAGCCCTGCCCATCTCCCTAAAGTGGGTTCCCATCCCCCGATGACAGGAAACTTGGGCGCATGTCCCAGTCAGATGTAGCGTCCGCTCACCAGTGGGGGTGGTCTGGCGAGCCCTAGCACTGAATGAGCGGCGCTACATCTGTATTTGGCAAAGTCTCAACTGTTCTCTGTATTGTTGCATCTCATATAAACAACCACCTAATTGCAATTGTGTACCATTCCCAGTACAAAAGTAAGATTCTGTTACACAGTTACTAAAATTAAACATTTAGGGTGGAAAATATGCTAATTTAAATGTGTTTTCCATTTGTTTTAAAGTTTATTTAACTTACCGAAGTACCATAACATTTCGTAAGGATCCAACTGATATGTCATGATATCCGTCTCCAGTAAGATCCAAGCCGCCATCTACTGACTGTCCAAAGAACTGCAGCTTTTGGTTGAGATCAATTGCTGTAATTCTCTGTAATGGGATTACAAATATTTTAAAATACATATATTATATTTAATATTCTAGTTTTTTGGGATGGTCCCGCCCCCCACCCAGGGCCGTCAGTGTCCAGTGGCAGGTAGGGGGGCAGTTGGGAGTCCCCCCAGCCTGAAGGAATAGACGCTGTGTGCATGCGCACATCGTCTATTCAGCGACGCAGCGGATGTAAAGGGGGCGTGGCTGGGGCATCATTTGCATATGTCAAGTCCTAATTTGTGTAGGGCAGGCCCCTTTTGGTGAGGGTCCCGCTTTCCGTGTACAAGAAGTTGGGAGGTATGCCATAGTAGTGCCCTAGTTTACAATATAACATGCAGTGCTACCAGTCATTATTAAGCTATATTGTAGTGTATCCAGTTTACAATATTCCACATTGTAGTGCTGTCAGACAAAGCTATGAGCTGGACCTTGAGCTCCATCATGCTCTCACCCCCATTGCAATGGCAACCCATTATAGCTATGCCCATACGCACCTGAGAGGGCATGGCATGGATGCCAGTAGCGTCACTGTTGTAAATGAAAATACTTCCAAATGAATCAGGATTTTCAAAATGCCCTTCGAGAGGTGATCCTATGACAATGTCTTGGTAGCCATCTTGATTGATGTCTCCGATAGTAGCTATCGAGTAGCCAAACCTTGCAAACGCATAGTTCTGTTGCTGCAATTTTAAAGCTAAATAAAATTTTCCCTGTTCAAAAACAAAGTATATGGTAAACAAAACATAGTTTTGCTGAGGAAATATCTGATAAGTAACATTTTACCATAATAAATAGAAAGAAATATTTATTTAACCTATACAATGAATGTGATAGTAGTATATGATTGACACTATAAATTGTTTACCTCAGTGCTGAGCTTATAAATGTAGACTCTTCCTTCTTCTCCTCTGATGTGGTAAAATGGTGCCCCCACCAACAGGAAATCTGTGATGCCATCTAAGGTCAGATCCAATGTGCAGAGCTGATGTCCAAAGTAGGATCCAAACTGGGTTTTTTATGAAAACAAAAGACAACTGTACTGTATAATAGAATACTAACATAATCGTATTTATTAATACACAAAATAATTAAAGGATAAATCCATTCAAACAAAGCAAACTAAATCTTTAAAAAAAAATTTAAGCTGAGGCCCCACCCCTTTCTCTTGGGGTCATATTCCATATTGTGCATTTGAATATTATATTATGCTACATTACAGTACACACATAACTATGGAGCATTTTCTAAACTACATTACTTTCATTAATATGGTACAATGTCAACCAGGGCCGTTTCTAGACAATTTAGCTCCCAGGGCGAAGGAAAAAAAATGCGCCCCCTCCCCCCCAACCAAGTACATAACATGGTACTGCGGAAATTGCACGCCGGAGGCGCGCGCCGAAATAGGGGGTGTGGCTTAATTTTAAAAGGGTGTGGCTTCATATAAGGGCGTGGTCTAGCAGGAAAACAATTTCCGGTACTTGTTTCCTAGAACGGCCACAACGATTTAGATCGTTGTGGTCGTAAGATAAAAAATCGGATCGGTCGCATCGCATGCGATTTGGTCGCATACGATGCGACCGATCCGATCTGCTGATTTTTCACCCGATTTTTTTTTTTTTTACACCAGATTTGTTTAAATTGCCCCCCCAAATGTTAATAAGTGTGCTAGACCCCACGATAGACGTGAACCCGAAGCGTGGCGAGCGCAGCGAGCCCGCGAGGGGCGGCGGTGCGCGTCCTCCGACCTTTTCATTCCCCTACTATCCACTAGGGCGTGGAGTGAGAATATAATAGTGTGGCGAGCGCAGCGAGCCACCGAGCCCGAAGCGTGGCGAGCGCAGCGAGCCCCGCGAGGGGACGCGTCTAACTTCACAGGTATACGCGTCCCCTCGCGGGGCTCGCTGCGCTCGCCACGCTTCGGGCTCGGTGGCTCGCTGCGCTCGCCACACTATTATATTCTCACTCCACGCCCTAGTGGATAGTAGGGAAATGAAAAGGTCGGAGGACGCGCACCGCCGCCCCTCGCGGGCTCGCTGCGCTCGCCACGCTTCGGGTTCACGTCTATCGTGGGGTCATGGCGGGCACATAAAAAATGTGAAATGGGTCATATTGGCCCATTTCACCTTTTTTATCATTTTTCCCTATGTGAGATGGACTTAATCAAGTCCATCTCATCTTGTGCCATTATAATGGCACAAGACCGACCGATTTCAATGTTAAAAGATTTTTTAACATTGAAGTCTATGGAAAAATCGGGTCAATCGGTCGGTCGCATCGCGGCCGATTTTAATTGTCGCGACCGACCGATTGACCCGATTTCTGTCAATCAAATGGAAAAAATTGTAAAAAATCGGCCACATCGTGAGGATCGTGTCCCTTAATTAAGAGCCACGATCACTCACGATTGTGGCCGTTCTAGGAAACAAGTACCCAATTTCCTTACATCACCCATTTGCATCCTGCATGACCAGACATTGGTTACCTCAGGAATTGTCATTGTCCTCCCGCACTTAAGTTGGCCGGCTGAAGGCCACACAGGGACTTAGTACACCTCACAGATCAAGGCCAAACAATGACAGGCTACTTAAATCATTATACACTATTTATCCGTGATGACAATTACACATTACGCCGCACACCGTGATGACAATTACACATTATGTCACACACCGTGATGACATTTACACATTATGTCGCACACACCGTGATGACAATTACACATTATGTCGCACACCGTGATGCCCATTAGACCCCACACCGTAATAGCCATTACAAATTATGCCCCACGCGCCGCTGATGCACAACTGATGCCATTTACTAATATGCCCCCACAGTGCCAGATATGCCCCCACAGCGCCACACATATATGCCCCCACAGTGACAGCTATGCCCCCACAGTGCCACACATATGCCACCAGTGCCAAATATGCCCGCACAGTGCCAGATATGCCCCCACAGCACCACAAATATATACCCCCACAGTGCCACACATATGCCCCCACAGTGCCACAG
Organism: Crinia signifera; assembly: GCF_055691185.1. NCBI lineage: Eukaryota > Metazoa > Chordata > Amphibia > Anura > Myobatrachidae > Crinia > Crinia signifera. The sequence continues at coordinate 74,115,915 of NC_139218.1, read as the reverse complement.
ATATATGCCCCCACAGTGCCAGATATGCCCCCACAGTGCCACATATGCCCCCACAGTGCCACATATGCCCCCACAGTGCCACACTTATGCCCCCATAGTGCCAAACATATGCCCCCACAGTGCCAAACATATGCCCCCACAGTGCCACAGATATATGCCCCCACAGTGCCAAATATGCCCCCACGGTGCCACAGATGCAGGGCCGCCGAGAGGCAGGGGGGGCGGGTACATTTTACCTGGGCCCGGGCCTGCCAGGGGGGCCCGGGTCCCGACACAAAAAAAAAAAAAAAAAAAAAAAAGTTTTTTTAAAAGGGGGCGTGGCCACGGGGGGTCCGCGATTAGGCCACGCCCCCGAATTTGCCTACCCCGGTCAGCGATGGCTCTCAGAGGGGCGGTAACGGGATACCATCATCAGGAGTCCCGACTGTACACAATATGCTGGGCGACAGGGCTGCACTGCGCGGCTGCATATTGTATTGGACTCGCAAAATGATGATGTCATCATCTTGCGAGTCCAGAGAGGCAGCTCCGCAGCGGCACGGCTGGGATAACTAGTGCATCGGGCACCAGTCAGCAGGCCCAGTGACCCCATCGCACAGTCCGGGTGTCGTCTGCTGAATGCGGAAGTCCAAGTGAGTCAAACAGTCGCCGGACAGCCTTCTACTACACGCCAGATGCCACTGCAGGTCCGGGGTGGTGTGGGTAGGGGGGGGGGGGGGGGGGGGGGACTCTGTCTGTTTCCATGCCCCCTCTACCTGTCTCAATGCCTCCTCTGTCTTTATGCCCCTTCTGCCTCTTTCATCACACTCTTCTGCCTGCCCCTTCTACCCCTGTCTCTGTACCATCTCTGCCTCTGTGACCCTTCTGCCCCTGTCTCTGTACCCTCTCTGCCTCTGTGACCCTTCTGCCCCTGTCTCTGTACCCCATCTGCCTCTGTGACCCTTCTGCCCCTGTCTCTGTACCCTCTCTGCCTCTGTGACCCTTCTGCCCCTGTCTCTGTACCCTCTCTGCCTCTGTGCCCCTTCTACCCCTGTCTCTGTACCCTCTCTGCCTCTGTGCCCCTTCTGCCCCTGTCTCTGTACCATCTCTGCCTCTGTGACCCTTCTGCCCCTGTCTCTGTACCCTCTCTGCCTCTGTGACCCTTCTGCCCCTGTCTCTGTACCCTCTCTGCCTCTGTGCCCCTTCTACCCCTGTCTCTGTACCCTCTCTGCCTCTGTGCCCCTTCTGCCCCTGTCTCTGTACCCTCTCTGCCTCTGTGCCCCTTCTGCCCCTGTCTCTGTACCCTCTCTGCCTCTGTGCCCCTTCTGCCCCTGTCTCTGTACCCTCTCTGCCTCTGTGACCCTTCTGCCTCTGTCTCTGTACCCCCTCTGCCTCTGTGCCCCTTCTACCCCTATCTCTGTACCCTCTCTGCCTATGTGCCCCTTCTGCCCCTGTCTCTGTACCCCCTCTGTTTCCATTTCCCCTCTGTCTCCATGCTTCCCTGTCTCCATCTCCTTGCCCCTTCTGCCTGCTCAATGCCCCCTCTGTCTCCATGCTTCCCTGTCTCCATCTCCTTGCCCCTTCTGCCTGCTCAATGCCCCCTCTGTCTCCATGCCCTTTCTGCCTCTTTCACCATGTCTCTTCTGCCCCTCTCCCTGTACCCCCTCTGCCTGTTTCTATGCCCCCTCTGCCTCTGTCTTCATGCCCCCATGCCCCTCTACCTGTCTCCATGCCCCCCTCTGCCTCCATGCCCCCTCTGCCTTTGTCTTCATGCACCCTCTGACTCCATGCCTTAGTGCCCCCTTTGCTCTTGCCTCCGGGGCCCCTCTGCCCTTTTCTCGTGCTCCCTTTTTCTGTCTCCGTACCCCCCTCTGTCTCCGCTGCCTCTCTCTGTCTCTAGGTCTCCGCTGCCTATGTCTCTGCTTCCTCAGACTCTATATACCTGCTGCCACTCTCTGTCTATCACACTACAATATCCACACCTCATGTGTGACACAAGGTCTACCAGTGAGGTGCAGTCAGCTAACGTAGAAATCATCCTATTAGACTTCAGCGTTATGTCTCTTAATATTATAAGAAAAATACAAAGGAGATATTATAAATATGATTTTAGAATTTAAAAAAAAAAAATTTAGTCAAAACTCTGGAGATTGACAGGTGAGACACTGCCTTACCTGCCTAACTTCCCAGCACATTTGTGATCAAGACTCACCAGAAATCCAGCAGCGTATAATTATGCACCTGTGTAAAATGTCCACATGAACCTTCAAGTTCATATACAGTATATGTGTGTGTAAATTTGTCTCTGACCTCAAACATCGCTGCTACATACCCACTCTAGTAGAAACCTGATTTAAGGGGCCCGTAAAAAATTTTGCTATGGGGCCCACAAAGTTGTAGTTACGCCTCTGGTTGCGCCGATGGGAACTCCCATGACGTGGGTGCCGGGGAGGGCAGCTGATGTCACCGGATGTTAGCTGCCCACCCTCTTCTGGTACAGGAGCGCCACAGATCTAAGACTGACAGATCTGCGAGCGCTTGAGAAATGATTTGATGGTCGGCGACCGCACTGCCCTGCACACAAGCTGCAAATCGATGATTACTGTATGTAAAACATCCGTTCGCATGCGTGAAATCTGAGGTACTTAGATAACCCGCAAAGCTGCAAATTTTGCAGCTTTGTGGTCAATCAGAATGACCTCCAATGTGTGTTAAGGGAACAGGCTACATGGGGCCCATTTATGACGGATCATATGGAATGCGATCTGGGTGGGACCATACTGCCCAGGATCACATGAGATTAAAGAGGTTTAATGGACACAATCCCCCCTCTCCCTCCAGGTGCACATACCGCTGGCCATCACAATGCAGCTGCTCTTGGCGCCGGATCTGTAGCTTTGGGGGACACAGCAGATACCGGCAGCTCAGCTCGGCGATACTGCAAGTAGTGGCATCTGCTGCTTCTTGCCAGCAGGTTGAAAGAACTGTTGCCGCTTTCCCTGCTGCGTGTGTGAGCTTGGGATCCTTATACTCCAGAGGCGGCGCTTCAAATGGGGATGATCGTGCCAGCCACAGATCTTGGAGAGAGGAGCCGTGGGCTGGCCACCCCTGCTGTATGGCATAGGGATCTGGGCAGCGCAGGGGGGCAGAGGGTCCCTGTGACGGATGGGCAGACAGCAGTGGGGTCCTTGCGGAGGATGGGAGCTATTACCTAGTTCCCATCCTCAGCAGGGACCCTGCCGCTATCTGCCCATCCGTGGCCACGACCCCTTACTCTCATGGGCGCAACCCATATCCACCACCCCACGCTTCTGTCCACACTGCTGCATACGAACGGGGCGGCAAGTAATCGATTTGAATTTTGGCTCATTCTGTGTAGCATAATGTGTAAGGGGCAAGTATAAGGGGTCTACTATTGTGTTGCATAAAGGGTATATGGTGTGGTACACACCCCTATATCCTTTAATGGCCACACCTCTTTTCTGTTGCTCGCCACTCCAGGGGGGCCCCGTGACGCTGTTGTACCGGGGCCCAGGATTTCTCTTGGCAGCCCTGCACAGATGTATGCCCCCACAGTGCCAAATATGCCCCCACAGTGCCATAGATCTATGCCCCCACAGTGCAAAACTCACTGTGTCTGTGTCTCCCCCTGTGCCATCGCCTCTGCCTCTGCTGCTGCTTCCTTGGGGAGTGCTGCTGCAGCGCTGCTTCCTTGGGGAGGGGAGCGGAGCGCATTCGCGCTTCTTTCCTTCCCCTTCACTGTGTAGTGTGTACCTGTCTGTCCTGAGCCATCGCCCATCAGCCATTCATACCCCGCGGGCTGGCTCCTTATTGGCTGCCAGCCCGCGAGCTCTGATAGGCTGACAGCCCAGTGACACACTGAGCGAGGGGGAAGGAGAGACGCGTGATGCGTTCCCCTCCCTCTGCTTGTTGTGTGTGGACGCCGTGGAGGAGGCTGCGGCGGCCGCGGCATTGGGGGAGCTGCAGGGCGCCCCGGCTGTCAAACAGAGGCGGACAAGCCGTGCGGCGCCCCGGGCTGCTGCACGGCTTGTCCGCCTCTAGAAACGGCCCTGATGTCAACCTTGTGCTGAGATGCACATGGTTAAAATTGTACCTTATTAATAAAAGTAATGACGTTTCCGGGACCGACCCATTGACTGTTGACGTAGACATTCATTGTCTGTGAGCAGATGCATAAATTACAACAAAAGCATTATTATGTCAGCAAAGGTGCAGTGCTAAATGGCAGCCCTGCTCATTATCAGATGACTGTATGCACACGGCACGCCGTGTGCATGTGTCAGCCGCCTGTATGTGTGTGCATGTGTGAAGCTAGACTTTGATGTCTGTATGCAAGTTGATTGACACCATGCGACCATTTGGGGAGGTGGTAATGCAGTGTTTTCTGTGAATGCCCCAGAAAAGCAGGTGTTCCCCGGCCATTGGGAGGGAGGGCCGCTGACATCATCAGCAGTCTCCTTCTCCAGACGGCCTTCGTAGCACTAAGTAAGTCTAGACCAGTGGTAGCCAACTCCAGTCCTCGAGAGCTACCAACAGTTCACATTTTCCAGACAACCTAGCTGCTGCACAGGTGCACTCATTACTCACTTAAAAGATCCACAGGTGGAGCTAATTACTTCACTTGTGATTCTGTGAGGAGATCTGGAAAACATTAACTGTTGGTAGCTTTCGAGGACTGGAGTTGGCTACCCCAGGTCTAGACTAAAGCTGGCCACATGTCAGACCAACTTTCCTCCAACCATCCAACTAGTTGCTTGGATGGAATAAAAATATGGAACTGAATGGGAGAAAATGTAATATTTACTTCAGAAATTTGCTCCCAAAAGCTAGAAAACAACAAAAACTGTCGCTCAGACACGGTACTGTATTTGAACCTGTTTGAGTTAAACAATTTGACTGAATGTTTTTGTCCATTTTCCTGGGTTTGTGAGCACATTTCTGATTGTCCTTTGCTCCCATCCAGTACCATATTTGTATTCCATCCAAGCAACTATTTGGATGGTTGGGGGAAAGTTGGTCTGGTGGCCAGCATTACTTGGTGATTGCAAACTGGGGGGAATCCATTCAATGGTGAGTGATTCCCAATAGATCCCCCCTGTGTGGGCTCTGAAAATTTGCAGCCCAGCAAGCAGGTCTGAATCAGGCCCATAGTGGACACACAGATAGGCCAGCTCACCCAATGTAGTGGATGCACACAGTGGACCACCAGATACTGTAGGTCGGCTCAGCCTGCACTGGAGTGGGTGGACACAGTGGGGAGTAAGCACATACCGTCAGGGTTTTGCTTCATTTTGGAATCAGAGCAAGGCGGGAAAACCGAGGCCACTCAAGAGTTACTCAAATTCAGGTGGGCTCGGTTTATGGAAAACCGAGCCTGCTCATTTCTACCGAGAATATGCACGTACAGTAAATGTGTTTTTTTTTGTTTTTTTTATGTGAGCGGCTTTTCCTACCTTCTCTCCCTGCAGAAATGTGTCAAATCTACTTCAGCATCGTTCTGCTCTTTTACAGCAATCTAACATCCAGTAGTTATTTGGACATCTTGCAATGTATTGTTGTGAAATCGTCATGTACCTGCTCTCCTTCCAGGATCTGTGATAGTTTATAGGCTGTAGCATCTTCTTCAAAGACTATAACTTTCCCAGTATTGGAATGTCTTGGTGCTCCGGCTATATAGAACGATGAATGCTTCCCTTGTGCTGAACTTACACTGTATCCTGCCACAGGACCATGCAAAATAAGGAAAAACCTGTCATTAATATCTGGTTATCAAAATAATCCCTTGTCTCGTTTCACATATCTACATTGTGTTCATCAACTTTAAAGTAGATCTGTCATCTTAGCATTAGCTTGCATGTGACACATTCGCATGCAGAAAACTTTGCAACCAAGTTTACAGTAACACTGAAGGCCTTGTGGCCACTTGGTGTTGAGGAGGATTGAGGGACTAATTCAGCAAGTCCGCCAATCTGACTGTAAGTAGACAGCCGCCACCCAGACAGAAAGAGTAACTAGTGTTCATTCTAGCACCCGCCATCTTTGAAAACCCATGCAGATCCTGTTCCCTGCCTGGGGTGTCGCCGTCTGCTGTGGTGTTTCTAGCACAGGTCTGGTTTGCATATCAGTGCTGATATACAGATCACACTGTACTAGAAGCACTACAGCAGACAGCAACACCCCAGGTAGGGAAGAGGAACAGCGTGGGTTTTCAAAGATGGCGGGTGCTAAAATGAACACTAAGAAACCACCTCAAATTTGTGAGTTAATTGCAAATTGATAGTGTATAGCAATTGCTAAATTTTGTAATTCCTGAAACATCGAAGAAACTTTTCTGTCTGTGCAAATCTGAATAACTCTGAGGCTTCCACTAATCTGCAAAAAACACACAAACCAGCTGGTGTTTATATAAGGATTCCACTCATTTGTGGCTAAGGGGGGTATGCAATGTTGGTCAACCTCCCGCAGCCATCTCCCGACGGGGGAGATGGCTGCGGGGCCCTATTCAATGCTGTCTTCCCCGACAGCATTGAACAGGGGTTCTCCACAGAACGAGCCCGACATCACAAGCTGTCGGGCTCGTTCTGCCGAGAAAAGCCGGAAATTGGCGAGCTCCCTGCCGGAGCTCGTCTATTTCCATCCTCAACTCGCGGCCACGCCCCCTTCTCGCCGCTCGGCGGCCGGGACATTGAATCCCGACCGCCGAGCTCACGTCGAGCAAAGCGAGAACGGGACAGGGGCACGGCTATCGAGCTTGCTCGACAGCCGTACCCCTGACATTGAATACCCCCCTAAGACAGGCTGGAAGTGGTCAGTGTGGACACTACAGACCCTCCCCAAAAACACATGGGCACACCAGCATTTTTCTGACACACCCAGTAAACGCCAAGTTTCCGCCTGGAAATGCCATCTTTCTGTCAGTAAAACTGCGAGTGGATTGAGTTTACGATCCATATGAATTTTTAGTCACTAATGCGCAGTTGTTTAATAATTGTTCAATTAGCAAGTTAGCGATCCATATATAATTAGGCCCTGAGGGCCAGATTTATTTAGCTCGGTGAAGTGATAAAGTGTCTGGTTTTTATCAGCCAATCAGCTCCTACCTGTCAGTTTTCAAACCAAGCCTGTAACTTCATAGGTAGGAGCTGATTGGCCGGTGATAAAAACCAGACACTTTATCACTTCACCAAGCTTAATAAATCTGCCCCTGAGTGCGCTGATCTACATACAAAGGTTGTACAGTACAGTAAGTGAATAAACACACAAGTTTATTATTTTAGTTTAAAATATGTGTTACCCTGTACCCCCCTGTGCTATGTGGGGTCATTTGCACTTCTGTGTCATGTCCCTGTTTCAGGTGTTATGCTATGCCCCCATGTGCCATGTGTTACCCTATGCCTCCCTATACAACGTATTACATTGTGATCCCTTCTCCTAATATACAGGGATCCTTGATATTTGCCAGTTAATGCAAAGCAAACTATGCTCAGTAAGTGCAGAGAACATACTGTCTGATCAGCATTAACTCAGCAATTAAATAGGACAAAGTTGCTGTAAGACGCTATTAATGTACTTTACCTAAGTAACTGTATGCTGCTGACTTTGCATTATCAGATGACTCGTTGAGAAATGTCACTTTATGTGGCTCTGTATTTGTGACATAAAGCATCAAACCCCCAGACCAGTCAAAGGCACCGACCGTACCAAGCATCAGAGTGTGCTGCAAAGGCAACATTGACGATTAATTCAGATCTACAATTCTACATTCATTAATTCATTCATTCATGATACTTGGGGCCATATTCAATTAGCTGCAAGGGATAGTCTGAGATAAAATCTCCAAATCAGGGATTTACATGGAATCAGTGGGTTTTCAAATGGTAATTCCTGATATTGGGCACAAGGAAAATGGGTACTTGTGTATTATCCGGGCGCCCATCGCATCGCATACCACTAATTAAGGTATGCGATGGGACCCAATTTCTGGGTTTCCAGGGCCGACTATACAATTTTAATATCGTGTCGCATCGCATGCCATTATAATGGCATGCGATGCGATGCGATTATAGCCGATTTTACATTGTATAGGCACCCTGATGCCTGATTCCTATGTTAAATGCACCCCCAGACCTTGATTTTAAATTGTATACCCACCCTGATGGGTGATGACTATGTGAAATGCCGCCCATTGTTAATGCCACCCCAGTATCAACGCCAACCCAAATCATGGCGAGCGCAGCAAGCTCGCGAGGGGCAGTGATACGCGTCCTCCGACCTTTTCATACCCCCACTATCCACGTCGGCGTGGAGTTGATATCAGATAGTGTGTCGAGCGCAGCGAGCCCCGCGAGGGGACGCGGAATAAATGTGAAGTAATCCGCGTCCGCTCGCCACACTTCGGGCTCGGTGGCTCGCTGCGCTCGCAACACTATCTAAAATCAACTCCACGCCGACGTGTATAGTGGGGGTATGACAAGGTCGGAGGACGCGTACCACAGCGCTCGCCACGCTTCGGGTTGGCGTTCATACTGGGGTGGCATTAACAATGGGGGGGCATTTCACATAGTTATTACCCATCAGGGTGGGTGTACAATTAAAAATCGGGTCTGGGGGTGCACTTAACATAGGAATCAGGCATCAGGGTGCCTGTACAATAAAAAATCGGGTCACATCGCATGCGATGCGATGAGACCGATTTTTTGTTGTACAATGCCCTACAATGGAAATCTTGGGCGCCCATATAATACACAAGTCACAAGTAATATGTTATTTGATTGAATAGCCTTTGCTTGCACCATGGGACATTAGGCAGCAATTCTGCAGCTACTCTATTACTTTGGCTATCAATACATATTGTTTTACTACACAGATGTCTTCCTTGAATGTTTGGATTTTAGATGCTGATTTGTACCTCGTCCTTCAAGTGAACTGCAAAACCTGTTTGTGCCAGGTCAAATTCCAATGAGTCACCTTTAGCACCTGTAGAAAAACACAATTATACAGGGTTTAACAATGAATACAGTAAGGTTGCATAGTAGGTATATATAAGAATATTAATTTAATAAAGACTACTTGTGAATTTCTGTTTTCAATCCCTCAATAATACTGAGCATATAAGCGTCACTATCCAGAAACTACTGGCATAGGTAACTTGGGGGTGGGGTGGGTGTTTTGGTTGCACAGAAACCCCCCTCCATGGCCAAAAACTCAAATCCTGACCACAATAGCAGCAGTGGTTGGAACATACAGAAAAAGGGACAGAACAGAGCTGGTGCAATGCCCAGAGGCAGCAGTGGATCTGAGCGCTCAATCAGCACACAGGACCACAGAGCAGCTGCCAACAGGAAGAAATAGGTGTCTTAACAAGAGGTTGGCAAAATAAAGCTGAATTCTCTTGTATTTATTATGGAAAATGTAATATTTTCCTCTGACACTTTCTCCCATACCATCTATACTATATACAATTTATAGTTGTAATTACTACTATATTTCACATTAGCCAGTGTACATTACAAGCACTCTAGTGTATATATCCGTGGATACTGCAAGTGCCGGGCCTTATTTTGGTTCATTCTTTCTGACAAAATCCTTCTTAGATGGACAAAACCATGTGCACTGCAGGGGGGGCAGATGTAACATGTGCAGAGAGAATTAGATTTGGGTGAGTAATTTTGTTTCTGTGCAGGGAAAATACTGACTGCTTTATTTTTACACTGCAATATAGATCTCACTTTGAAGTAAAACCCCACCCAAATCTAATTCTCTCTGCACAAGTAACACCTGCCCCACCTGCAGTGCACATGGTTTTGCCCATCTAAGAAGGATTTTGTCATAAAGAATGAACGAAAATAAGTCCCAGAATGAGAGATGGGGACTGAGATTGTGAAATTCTGTAATCCATCATCCAGAGAAAAAAAACAATCAGCCCTGTTGCTGCATCTAACCCAGAGAAAAAAAAACAATCAGCCCTGTTGCTGCATCTAATAACTGTTGTAGGTGAATCTGTATACTTATGTCTGAAGTGTTCAGGGCCGTTTCTAGAGGCGGACAAGCCGTGCAGCAGCCCGGGGCGCCGCACGGCTTGTCCGCCTCTGAAACAGCCAGGGCGCCCGGCAGTCTAACCCCCCCGCCCGCAGCCGCTGCCGCTGCCGCTGTCTCCCCGGCCGCCCGACTCCACGCTGGAGAGGGGAGGGGAACGCATCGTGCGTTTCTCCGTCCCCTCGCCCACGTCACTGGGCTGCCGCTGTCAGCCAATAGGAGCTCGGGCGCGGGATAGGAGAGAAGCACGATGCGCTCCCCTCCCCTCTCCAAGTAAGTTTGTTACTGGGGGCATATGTTTGTGACACTGGGGGGCATATATCTGTGGCACTGGGGGGCATATATCTGTGGCACTGGGGGCATATATCTGTGGCACTGGGGGCATATATCTGTGGCACTGGGGGCATATGTTTGTGACACTGGGGGGCATATATCTGTGGCACTGGGGGGCATATATCTGTGGCACTGGGGGCATATATCTGTGGCACTGGGGGCATATATCTGTGGCACTGGGGGCATATGTTTGTGACACTGGGGGGCATATATCTGTGGCACTGGGGGCATATATCTGTGGCACTGGGGGCATATATCTGTGGCACTGGGGGCATATGTTTGTGACACTGGGGGGCATATATCTGTGGCACTGGGGGGCATATATCTGTGGCACTGGGGGCATATATCTGTGGCACTGGGGGCATATGTTTGTGACACTGGGGGGCATATATCTGTGGCACTGGGGGGCATATATCTGTGGCACTGGGGGCATATATCTGTGGCACTGGGGGCATATATCTGTGGCACTGTGGGGCATATGTGTGGCACTGTGGGGCATATGTGTGGCACTGTGGGGGCATATATTTGTGGCACTGGGGGCATATTTGTGGGACTGTGGGGGCATATATTTGTGGGACTGTGGGGGCATATATTTGTGTCACTGTGGGGGCATATATTTGTGTCACTGTGGGGGCATATGTGTGGCACTGTGGGGGCATATATGTGGCACTGTGGGGTATATATTTGTGGCGCTGTGGGGGCATATCTGGCACTGTGGGGGCATATTAGTAAACAGCATCGGTTGTGCGGCAGCGGCACATGGGGCATAATGTGTAATGGGCATTACGATGTGGGGAGTATTGTGTAATTGCCATCACAGTGTGTGGTCTAATGGGCATCTTGGTGTGCGGTGTAATGTGTAATTGTCATCACGGTGTGCGGCGTAATATGTAATCGTCATCACAGTGTACGGCGTAATGTGTAATTGGCATCACAGATAAATAGTGTATAATGATTAAAGTAGCCTGTCATTGTGAGGCGTACTAGGTCATTGTGTGGCCTTCAGCCAGCCAACTTAAGTGCGGGAGGACAATAACAATTCCTGCAGCAACCAATGTCTGGTCTTGCAGGTTGCAAAAGTGTGATATAAGGTAATTGTTTTCCTGCTAGACCACGCCTTACATTAAGCCACACCCCTTTTAATATCAAGCCACACCCCCTATTTCGGCGCGCGCCGAAGGCGCGCGAAATTACTATAATACCATGCTATGTATTGGGGGGGGGGGGGGGGGGGGAGGCGCATTTTTATTTCTTCGCCCTGGGAGCTAAATTGTCTAGAAACGGCCCTGGAAGTGTTAAGCACACTTCACTTATTCCCTGTTCAAGGCCTGGCAACACTGTAAGTAGCATTTTCATTTATACTTGTATGTAGTGATTCAACAATCCGCACAGCTGCCAAAGGTGAAATTTAAATAGCTATCCCTGTTTAGTTAGTTGACTTGGTAAACCACTCCTATTGTTGTAAATCTGATTGCACCTCTAAAGGTGCCCATACACATTACAATTATTGCATACAATATTGTATACAATATTGCATCTCATCGCATCTCAGTTTTGCGATGAGATGATATCTAGTACAAAAAGTATGAACTAACTACCCCTTTATTATCCTGAGAGATTTCTAAAGTGGAGATAAAGCCTATATGTTGAATAACAACTCAATTTTACAACATGATCTGCTCCTTTACTCTCCTCTTAATTATTTATTTATTTACAGTTTCTTATATAACGCAGCAGATTTCGTTGCGCTTTAAAATAGTAGACAGTGATAAAACAAACTGGGTAACAACAGACAGACTTGGGGGTTAGAGGGCCCTGCTGCAAGCTTACAATCTATAGGGATATAGGAGGGAAACACAAGGACAGGCACCAGTAATAGCATAGCAGTCCCACCAAGTTACAAGTCCAGAAGGGAAGCTATATAATACATACTGTAAGTGCCTCGGAGGGTTATGCATGTAGAACTTAAATATGATAGGCTTGCCTGAAGAGGTGAAAAGTTTGGAGGCTAGCGGAGAGTCATTTAATTCAATTAAACTGAATTAAATGATTGACCAGAAGAACCAAATCAAACACTTATCAATACATTATTATTTTATACATGAATAGTAAAAAAAAATGGATATAATCAAGTGTGGGAGCTGCACATTTTGTAGTGGGTGCAAGGATCAAGTCAGAAGAATTGCAGAACCATTATAATATAATCAGTTTGAATACCGTGGTTCTCTTGTTAACATCTACACATTGAGTGAAATGGCCGGAAGTCTATAAACGCACTTGTTTAGTTATCTTTTTTGCAAATTCTAAAAATAATCCTCATTCATCTTCTAGATGCGGTTTATCTGGCGGTATTATCATTTGTATGAACCTGCCTTCTATCCCAATTATCCGCTGCTGTAAGGAGGAAACAAGTCCATCCAGTTTGGAGTAGTCATCTACTCTTATGACGTGATCATTTTCATCGGTGGCAATGAGTTTCAACTCATCATAGGCTTTGACACTATTAAATGCACTTCCAACCTGTAGAGATTATTAAGAAGAAAAACATCATCAAAGACAGTTTAAAGTCCTTTACTGTGTTAAGGTGGCCATACACGAAACAATTATTGTATACAATATCAGGGCCGTAACTAGGGGGGGCTGGGGGGGTCACGCGCACCGGGCGCTGGAGGGGGGGGGCGCTGTCAGGTCTGGGGACAGCCAGCGGAGGTCCGTTGACAGGCAGCGGGGTTCCGGGTAGCCGCTGTAGCGGCAGCTTGACTCCGTCCGTCTCTCCTACTAGCACGGCGGCAGAAGCGCTGATGACTTTGAAAAGACTTGCCGGACGCTGATTGGATGAATTCAGCCAATCAGCGTCCAGCAAGTCTTTTCAAAGTCATCAGCGCTTCTCGCCACCGCGCTAGTAGGAGAGACGGACGGAGTCAAGCTGCCGCTACAGTGGCTACACCAGTCCCCGGAACCCCGCTGCCTGTCCCCAGACCCCCGCTGGCTGCACACAGGAGGTATGTATGTTGTCAGCGGGGAGGGGGGGTGGTCTCCAGCGCCAGGGGCAAGGTGGTCATATGTTTCCCCCCCCCCCCCCGTCAGGCACCAAATGACTGCCTTGCCCCGGGCGCCGGAAACCCTAGTTTCGGCCCTGACAATATCGCATTTCATCACATTGCATAGGTTTTGCAATGCAATGAGAAGAGATGAGATCTAGTACAAAAAGTGGTACTTGTGTATTTTCACGGCGCCCGATATATCGGATGCGATATCGGCCGATATATATCGATGCGATCCAAACTGATATTTTACCTGTTCATAACCCCACTATCCACTACGAATGGAGTTGATGTTATATAGTGTGGCGAGCGCAGCGAGCCACCGAGCCCGAAGCGTGGCGAGCGTAGCATGCCCCGCGAGGGGACGCAGATTATTGCACTGGCCACACTATATAAAATCATCATGAACAGGTAAAAAAATCGGTTCAGATCGCATCCGATATATCGGGCGCCGTGAAAATACACAAGTACCCAAAAGGTATATACTTTTTGTACTACGGTAGATCTCATCTCATCTCATTGCATTGCAAAACCTATGCAATGCGATGAGATGCAATATTGTATACAATATTGTATACAATAATTGTACTGTGTATGGGCACCTTAACAATTAGGTTGTTCATTTAAATGTTGATGAATGTCAGTTATAAAGATGATAACTGTCAGTGACCTGCTTGTCCACCGGGGGTGGAGGGATTCTGTAACCACCCATCAACACCACCCATCAACACATGCAACTGCCAATCAGATCCCTGAAATCCCACAGGGATCAAACCTATATTGCTGCATCTCACACATTGCTTAATCATGGTTTCACCCCTTAGAATTGCTCCAAAACAAAGCAGCCTGCAGCCTCTTTCTGTTTACATAATGATGTACTATATTTATGGTACATTTATAATTAAATTTAATTGATTGTGCTATGACAATTAAAGGAGGTTTCACACAAAATGTATCTCGTACTGTAACTTATGAAGCCATTTATAAATGATATAATATAGTGCCATAAACATTTATGTAATAAATTGTTTGTTTTCAACTATAGCATTATAGTGAAGCACCAGTTATAAATACCAATTTAAAATTTATCTTGTATTAGGGGTATTGGTGGTTTGAATCCCCAGTGATTGCATAAAATGGATAGGTAAATTAATGAAAGAGTATAGGCAAGGCATGTCCAAACTGTGGCCCTCCAGCTGTTGTGAAACTAGACATCCCAGCATGCCTTGCCATAGTTTTAGCCATTCCTAATAACAAAACTGTGGCAAGGCATGATGGGATGGGGCTTTAGTGATTGTAGATTTATAATAGTTTAGATTTGTTTGAAAATTAAGGGCTTTATTGCCTGTCATACAAATTTCTATTTCGCTGACAGTGTGTATATAGTATCTATGTAGTAGGGTGGTAACGGGTGCCGGACAGTTTCCCGACAGTCGGCATCCCGACAGTCAAAACTCTGACACTCGGGGTCCCGACGGCCACCAGCTATTCTTCCCTCCATGACCCTCATAGAGGGAGAATAGAATAGGTGGCAAGCGTAGCGAGCCACCGTGCCCGCAGCGTGGCGAGTGCAGCGAGCCCGCAAGGGGCTTTGTTGCGCTCGCCATGCTGTCTGAGTCCGGCCAGTCGGGATCCTGATGTCGGGCTAATGACTATCGGGATCCCGACTGTCGGGACCATATACCAGACCCGTGGTAACATATCTTTCATGAAAGCAAATGTTGTTTATAAGACTCACCCCAATACTAAATCGTTCAATGCTTTTCATCTTCGGAGAATTAATGACAGTTGCTAAATTCACAGGATCCATGAATATCTCTCCATCTGTCAAAACCAGAATTATTTTGGTGGCGCTTTCCATAGATCCATGACTTTCATTGAAAATATTATTTCTATAGAAAAAATATATTTTTAAACAAAATTACAAAACTTCAGTAAACATTTACTAACAAGAAACTGATTATTTTTCAGATGTCATTTTCGGAACTTGTGTATTATCACGGCAGCGGTGCGAGCAACGTAGTTGGCGTAGTCAGAGCTACACAGTCAGCGCCAGCCAGCATAGTCGTAGTAAGGCAGCGTAGTCAGCGTAGTGTAAAGTAACTAGTAAAGCTGCCGGTGTCCACAGAGCCGGGTGCGCTGGCAGACCTGGAACACCGGCAAGCCTAGTGACCGTCTCTCACACAGCGCCGGTAACCACCAGATCCCCTGCGCTGGCGGACACTGGCGGAGAGTCGATCATGCGGGCACCGGTGGAGAGTTGCTTCATCTGCCTGAGACACATGAGACTCATACGCTTGTCCATCTCAGCAATTTGTACAGGACGCATTTGCCAGTGCTCCATGTCCACGTCAGCCTCCACTATCCACGTCGGCATGGAGTTGATTTAATAAAGTGTGGTGAGCCCGAAGCGAGGCGAGTGCAGCGAGACCCGCGCAGGGACGTGGATTACATCTCAAGTAATCCGCGTGCGCTCACCACGCTTCGGGCTCGATGCGTTTGCCACACTTTATAAAATCAACTCCATGCTGACGTGGATAGTGGGGGTGTGAACAGGTCGGGAGGAATCGTACCGCGTCCGCTTGCCAAGCTTCAGGCAGACGTGGATAGTGTGGGTGTTTCAGGAACACATTCACACCTGTCAGGCGGGTTAAAATGGTCAATGGTTCCCACACAATGTAATAAGCGCTGACTGACTACGTAAACTCCGGATAGCCGTGAACGTACTGACTACGGCTGCGGGAACATGACGCTAATACTGACAGGGACGCTGACTATGCTAACTACACTGGCTGCGGGAACAGAAAGCTGATACTGGCAGGGACACTGACTACGCTGGCCGCGGGAACACTACGCTGATTCTGACAGGGACAATACACTAACTGCGTAACGGGCGCCTCAATTTCTTACCAAAGTATATATACGATAAAATTCCTCCCCAGTCCGTTAATGACTTTTGCCATCATGGTATTTTATTTTATGGAGAGCTTGCATGTATGCAGCCCTGCTCTGCGCCTCTGTGATCTGGAAAATACGTTTAGTGACTTTTTTGAATGTGCTGCATCCTTGGCTTGTGTACTGCTGAAGCCATTGCAATAGAGATAATATAAAGTAGATACAGTAGTAATTAATCTTTATGGCATAGGTACTAGCAACTGAAGAGTCCCAAATGCTTCTTTATTTCAAATATATTTTAAATTATGTTATGACACAGGTAAGCAGACATTTATTTATTTACTTATTTATTAATAGTTTCTTAAATTGCCTAGCAAATTCAGTTGCACTTTACAATTGTAAGGGTGGGTGTGCAGCGCTAGGTTTGAATCTGAAAAAAGTATACACTGCCACATGTAAATATAAATATAACATTTATTAATACAAAAAATAATTAGATGAGAGCTCTCATAATAAACCATATACAGTAAAATTATATATTAAAAACAATTAATATGATTGGACAGAGGCTCTCTGATGTGAATGAGCTCCACAATATATTGCACCAGCACGTTATATTTACCAGAGGGAGACTGGGAGATAATAGAATGTCTCCTTGATGGTATAGCTGCATAGGATATGTCCTGATCTGGATAAATGCCCAGTGGGTCCAGGTAATCAAGGCAGATTTGTTGTAAGCAGTCCTTATGGTATGTGTATACCTGGCATGATACTGCTGGTAGCTGCTGAAAGGTAGAAGTCCTGGAAGCAAAAGTAAAACTGGTCCGGAGTAAAGTGCAGAGTTTGGTGCAGTCCTGGTATTGTGCAAAAAGGCAATGTGGTGCAGTGGAAAGATGCTGGAAGCTGCTCAACGCGTTTCGACGCTAACTCGCGTCTTCATCAGGAGCTTGGGTATGGGGTCTTGTCCAAGGACCCTGTATATATACCCTAAATTGATTGTTCCCATGATTACAGGTGTGGGAACTCCAATGATCATTATGTTAAATACTAATAAAAACACATATCAAATACATTAAAAACAAACATGTGGTAGGCATGCACAGGAGGAATGTACAAAAGTCTATTATTATACATAATAAGAGCAAAAAACGAGTTTTAAAAAACAATACAATAGTCATGTGATCATGTCACATGATCGGGGCCGATCACATGACCCCGGAAGTGACATTTGCGATCTGTCTCAATGGGATTTAATAGTATATGGCACAGATGGTAGATAGCGTATATGCACACTAGTGTAACGGGCGTCTGAGACAGAGCCAGATTAAGATCTAAATGGGCCTGGAGCTGAAAATGATCAAGGGCCTATTATGCACAATAATAGGGGTGGTGGCCAGCACCTAATAATGTGGGGGGCATGACCAGTGTTCTGGTTGGGTGGTCTGCTCATGGGTGTGTCTCTATTTGTGTAAATACTTTCAACTAATTATATATGCCTGTAAAAGGCAGGGGGCTGGCATAGGAAAAATGCAGGGAGATATATTGGCGGGTGCCCTCCAAAGGTGCACCCACAGGATGCCAATGTCCTAAGATACTTGCGGGGTGAGGCGGCATTCAAGTCATAAAAAAAATACTGAAAGCCAAAACTTGGTAGACAACATTTCAGCACCTTTTATATGGTCACCTAAGTTTACCACACCATATACCCCTTATACAAATCATGCAACACAATCGTAACCCCTTTATACTGTACTTGCCTCTTACACATTATGCCACATGGAATGAGCCAAAATTCACACCGATTGAGCCAAAATTCACATTATGCCACACAGTTTAAGGCAAAATTCACATTTTGCCACATGGATCAAGCCAAAATACACACTATACGAGGCATGTCCAAACAGTGGCCCTCCAGCTGTTGTGAAACTACGCGTCCCAGCATGCCTTGACATAGTTTTAGCAATCCTTAATAGCAAAACTGTGGCAATGCATGATGAGACTTGTAGTTTCACAACAGCTTGAGGGACATCGTTTGGACATGCCTGCACTATACTAAACAGATTGAGCAGTATTGCACAATATGCTTCATAAATAAGGGCATTGCGCGCCAAAGGCGCGCATTAAAAATTTTCACCATAATGCCCATTACATGACAAGCCTCACACCATAATCTCCAATACATATTATGCCAAACACCATAATGCCTATTAAAAATTATGCTACATACAGTAAGGGCGGGATGTACTAAAGGGAAAATGCGGTAAAACCCCCGTTTTACCGCATTTTTCTATGTACTATTACTCGGCCGCATCGTTATCGCAGGGCAGGATATCGCCACCCTTGGGTGGCGATACCCTATAGAAGCCTATGGGCTTCTTTTCGCCACGTCGCCGCAACCCCGCCACCTCGTCTACCCCCCTCTCCCCCTCCCTTGGGCTTACCTACTTGCAGGTCCTCCTGGACCCCGGAAGGTAAGCCCTTCCTCCCCCTATCAACGCAGACGGACGTCTTTCTGGCTGCAGGGGGGAGGAGGAGGCGCCGGGGACAGCCTGCTTAGCTGTCCCCGGCGTGTAGGCATCAGGAGCCGGCTGGGAGGTGACGGAGACCCCCCGCAGACCACAGTACAGGTATCGCGGGGGGTCTCCGTTACCGAACCGCGATGCCAGCCGCATATGTTAGTACATATGCGCTGGCATCGCGGCGGACAGCCGGCGAAGGGTGCGGCGATGTATATTAATACATCCCGCCCTAAGTATTGCTTACCTACATGTTCATTGCCAGGGGTTCCATGCACATTGCCAGGGGTTCCATGCTTGTTGCTATGTGGGATTACAAGCTCATTGCCAAGGGGAATAGATGCTCGCGGTAACTGGGGGACAGCCGCTGCCGGGCAGAAATGACAGCCATTGACAGCCGGGCAGAGAGCAGGAGGCTACCTGACTGTATTCAGAGCACTGCATGTCCTGGCTATTTGAAATAATACCCCTTTCACACCAGAAAATGCAGGGACTTACCTGGGAATATGGTCCCAGGATCATGCAGGGACATTCCCGGTATGGCCCCTTTTACACCAGCCTAGTCCCTGCCTTTTCTGGTGTGAAGGGGAGAGAAAACTGCCCCCCTTTAAACAACCAGCTAAATCTTCAGAACCAACTGACCCATTTACATGTAGGCTTCGAATGATTTTGGTCATATGAAACTGGGCCGTTTGGATCCAGAGAAATCTCTCCTCAAACAACATGAACTGCCATGAAATTACATTTCAGAAATGCAAAAAAAAAATTGGTTTACCCGCAATATCTCTAGAACCAATGAACCCATATGGACCAGCCTGATATTTGATTAAAGGCCCAGCGATATGGGTTAGACTGAGATCAACCTCGAGCTTCTGTGATGCCGGCGGAGCAACTGGCAGCCGTTGGCGGGTGGAGGTCGGAATTAGCGGGGACCATGTTATCCTATGGGGAAAACGTTCCAGCTTTGCCTGGTGGTATCTCTTGTTCCCGGGGGGCTAGCGACGCGGGGCCGGGCTCGTTGGAAAGCCCTGGCCCTGTAGCTCCATCAGGCCCATTGTTAATACGGCCCTGGTCTGAGAGACTATTGTCTCTAAGAGATGGTTTTCAGCCATGTATATAGCGAATATATTAATCTAGCCGGGCTAGATTAATATATTCGCTATATACATGGCTGAAAACCATCTCTTAGAGACAATAGTCTCTCAGACGCCCGTTACACTTGTGTGCATATACGCTATCTACCACCTGTGCCATATACTATTAAATCCCATTGAGACAGATCGCAAATGTCACTTCCGGGGTCATGTGATCGGCCCCGATCATGTGACATGATCACATGACTATTGTATTGTTTTTTAAAACTCGTTTTTTGCTCTTATTATGTATAATAATAGACTTTTGTACATTCCTCCTGTGCATGCCTACCACATGTTTGTTTTTAATGTATTTGATATGTGTTTTTATTAGTATTTAACATAATGATCATTGGAGTTCCCACACCTGTAATCATGGGAACAATCAATTTAGGGTATATATACAGGGTCCTTGGACAAGACCCCATACCCAAGCTCCTGATGAAGACGCGAGTTAGCGTCGAAACGCGTTGAGCAGCTTTCAGCATCTTTCCACTGCACCACATTGCCTTTTTGCACAATACCAGGACTGCACCAAACTCTGCACTTTACTCCGGACCAGTTTTACTTTTGCTTCCAGGACTTCTACCTTTCAGCAGCTACCAGCAGTATCATGCCAGGTATACACATACCATAAGGACTGCTTACAACAAATCTGCCTTGATTACCTGGACCCACTGGGCATTTATCCGGATCAGGACATATCCTATGCAGCTATACCATCAAGGAGACATTCTATTATCTCCCAGTCTCCCTCTGGTAAATATAACGTGCTGGTGCAATATATTGTGGAGCTCATTCACATCAGAGAGCCTCTGTCCAATCATATTAATTGTTTTTAATATATAATTTTACTGTATATGGTTTATTATGAGAGCTCTCATCTAATTATTTTTTGTATTAATAAATGTTATATTTATATTTACATGTGGTAGTGTATACTTTTTTCAGATTCAAACCTAGCGCTGCACACCCACCCTTTCTCTTGTTTTTCATATAATTGGGAGAATTACACACTCCCTGTACAGCAGCTTTGGCTGTGCCTGTGGTTCTCTTCTTTTTTTGCACTTTACAATTGTAAACGGTGATACTGGGTATTTACAGACAGTTAAAGGTAGGAGGGCCCTGCTCGCAAGCTTACAATCTATAGATTGGCTCATTACAGAACCTCTGACGCATTTACAGTATTTCATTTGATCCAACGAATAAAGATGAAGTATCTGCACTTTTCTCTTCCTCCCACTCTACTACCTCTCCTCTTGACCCTATACCCTCACAAATAAATAAATCTGTCTCCTGTGCTCATCCCAATCTTAACTAAAATCTGTAACCTCTCTTTCTCTACTGGTGTCTTTCCTTCATTGTTCAAACATGCAGTTATTACTCCGATTCTGAAAAAACAGAATTCTGACCCAAGCTCTCTCTCAAACTACCGTCCCATCTCTCAACTTCCATGCACCTCCAAACTACTTGAAAGACTTGCCTACACTCGCCTCACACACTTTCTTAACTCACACAACTTACTGGACCTGCTTCAGTCAAACTTTCATGCCCAACACTCCACATAGACAGCACTGACTACAGTTGTGAATGATCTGGTCACTGCTAAATCTAAAGGCCACTATTCACTACTAATTCTTCTAGATCTCTCTGCTGCTTTTGACACTGTTGACCACACACTTCTCATACAAACATTACAATCCCTAGGTCTTAAAGACACGGCCCTCTCTTGGTTCTCATCCTACCTATCTAACCGGTTCTTTAGTGTTCGTTTCTCTGATTCTACCTCCTCTTCGCTACCTCTTTCAGTTGGAGTACTTCAGGGATCAGTTTAAGGTCCTCTGCTTTTCTCAATCTATACCTCATCTCTTGGCAAACTAATCAGCTCTTTTGGATTTCAGTATCATCTGTATGCAGATGATACTCAGCTCTACCTATCCTCCTCTGACCTGTCCCTATCTGTATTGAGCCATGTCTCTGAATGCCTTTCTGCTGTTTATCCTGGATGTCATCTTGCCACCTCAAACTTAATATTTCAAAAACAGAATTAATTATATTTCCGCCAATAAATAGTAGTTACCAACCTGATATCTCTATTGCTGTTGAGAAGATGACAATCACTCCTACCTCTCAAGCTCGCTGCCTAGGTGTTATCCTTGACTCTGAACTTTCCTTTGTACTCCACATTCAATCTGTCTCAAAATCATGCCACATGCACCTAAAAACATATTCAAAATTCGCCCTTACCTTACACAAGACACTGCAAAAACTCTAATCCATGTACTTATCATCTCACGCATTGATTATTGCAATAGTCTCCTTATTGGCCTTCCCCAATTCAAACTCTCACCACTACAGTCCATCATGAATGCAGCTGCAAGGCTAATCTTCCTAGCCAGACGTTCATCGTCTGTAAAGCTACTCTGGCAGTCAGTTCATTGGTTACCTGTATTATACCGTATTCAATACAAAATTATTTTACTTACACACAAAGCCATAAACCAAACTACACCAAATTACACATCTTCTCTTATCGCAAAATATCTTCCAACCTGACCTCTACACTCCTCCCAAGCTCTGCGTCTCTCATCCACACACATTACTCGCTGCCATTCCCGATTGCAAGACTTTCTTCAGGCTGCACCCACTCTGTGGAATGCCCTCCCAAGCACAATAAGACTTTCCTCCAGTCTCCAAACCTATAAGCGTTCCCTGAAAACTCATCTATTCACGCAGGCTTATCAAATTCCAGAACCAGTCACGGAACCTTGCATTCTGGTGGAATCGATGCAATAAAGAATACAGTATCTATCCGTATGTATCAATGCCTATTTCCCTATAGATTGTAAGCTTGCAAGCAGGGCCCTCCTACCTTTTGACTGTCTGTAAATACCCTGTTTGTTGTATCACTGTCTCCTTTTGTTAAGCGCAACGGAATATGCTGTGCTATATTTATTATTTATTTATTTACAGTTTCTTATATAGCGCAGCAGATTCCGTTGCGCTTTACAATAGTAGACAGTGATAAGACAAACTGGGTAACAACAAACAGACTTGGAGGTAGGAGGGCCCTGCTGCAAGCTTACAATCTATATAACAAACTGTTAATAAATAATAAATACATAATTACAGAAAAGTGCACATAAGCTTTCATAATGCATTTCACAAGCTGGCCAGGGGTCCCCATACTGTATGTGGCCCCCTCTTACAGTTGTTTGAATGTCTGTTAATTAACAGCGGTCACCGAGCGTCTTCTCTGTCACTGAGCAGAGGACATGGATGGCTCAGAGTCAATGTTTTGCAGGATTATACTTGACTAAACCGCAAGACACTGACCCGGAGCTGCTGGCATTTGCTGTTGCTGTGATAGCCAGGTCAAAGGTGTGTAGGTGAGTTTGTGGGTCACGGAGATTATCTGGCAGTAATTTCACTTGTGGGGACCTCCACAGCATAATTGCTTCTCCCCCCCCCCCGCCTTGATCCGGCCCTGCATCTCACCCTGTGTGTTCTCACGGCTGCTGCTTACATCTCATCCACCCCAGGTCCTATACATACCCCACTATCTGCTCATGCTACTTTTCCACCAAAAACTTCTCCACCACCTTGGGCTGTGCCTGTAATTGCTCCAACCATATTCACCACCTTCCTTTATGTTTTCTGATTCTCCGAATATTTCAACATTTAAAACTCTTTAAACTCATAAGCCTTTACAGAAACCTACATTACCTCCTCTGAGGCCACTGTAGTTTTCTGCTCTGGGAGCCTATCCCTCAGTCATACTTAGAAAGGACCAAGGTGTTTGAGTGGGCATCTAATAACAAATAAATAGGATGCATAATTTACCACCTATTTTTTCCTCCTCATTTGAAGACCACAGACACTGCCTCCTAATTAGTGTCCAATAATTTGACCTACCTGCTCTCAATAATAGCGTTGATATCCACACTACATATGTGTCTCTGATACAATAAAATGTATTTCACTTACAGTACATATTCCTTTGGTCTATCACAATGGATTTAATTCCCCACGCTCTTCTGCTATATGTGTACAATGCTACTGTATGTATATTTCCAAAAACCATTACCGGGCATACACACGGAGCGATTTGTGACTAGATTGCTTAGAAAGTAAGCACAGATCTCTCCGTGTGTATGCTCCGAGAGATTAAATATCTCTTGCTAACTAAATCAGTGCATGCAGTCAAAATCTAGTTAGATTGCTTAGCAAATGACTGCAAATTTCTCTGTGTGTACAGAATGAGAAATACTGATCGCAATCTCTCATTCTGAACAACTACCCGGCCTTTGTTTGCTTAAGCAAAATTGCTTAGCAAATTTGCTTAGCACAAATCTCTGTGTGTGTATGTGCTCTCCTTGGGAGATCTTGACACCAGTAAAATTGCTTAGCAAAATTGCTTAGCACAGATCTCTACGTGTGTATGCCCCCTTAGTAATCGAGATCTCTCATTCTGAACCTCTAACCGGCCTTTTTCTGCTTAAGCAAAAATCGCTTAACACAAATCTCTGCTTTTGTATGTGCTCCCCATTGGAGATCTGGACACCAGAAAATCGCCTACCCTAAATAGTTTAGCACAATTGCTTAGCACACATCTCTACATGTGTATGGCCCTTTAGGTTTAAACAGAATAACTATTATTATCCCTGAGTTTAAACTGACTTCATGAACATGAGTTTCTGATTGGTTGCTCATTATTACTTATGCAGCCTTAACAGTGTCAGATTAAACCCTGAGGAGGCCAGAGGCAGTTGACATTTTAGAAACAAATTAAGAAAGCTTGGTTGTAATTTTCTTTAAATATCAGAGACCAGCGCCTACTCTGCTTATTTGGTAATTCAACACTTATTGTACAAATCTTTTATACTCTTGCAACATTTGAAGTTTAATATACATTTCTGCTGCCATCTACTGGCTAAAGTCAAAACTTGTTCTATTTATTTCAAATTATTCATGATGTGGAAATTATGGGTGACATTTAGGGGAGATTCTCTAAGAATCTCCGCCCCCCTTCGCCTCTCTTCGCAATTATAATTATCACATATCTTCTAACATATGCGATAATGATAGCAAAGGACAGCTCTTGCGTTAAGAGCTGTCCTTTGTGGTGAGAGTCGCCGGGTCCCAGCAGGTCCCGGCGGCTCCCCCCTCCCTCCCACACCCGGCGCTGCTGCTGCTGCGCCGGGCTCTCCTCCTCCCTGCACCCGGAAGAGGATCAGTGCAGGGAGGAGGTCACAGGTCCGAACAGCACAGCTCTGTGCTGCCCGGACACAGGTGAGGGGGCGATGCGGGGCGGCGGGGGTCCGTGCGGGGCAGTGGTGGGATGCGATAGAAGCCCATTGGCTTCTATGGGGCATCACCAGATTTTTCTGGCGATGCCCCCCGGTGGGGGATGCTTAGTGCATCCCAAAATGTGGTAAAAACCCAGATAACAGGGGTTTTACCTCATTTTTAGCTTAGAGAATCTCCCCCTTAATGAGATGTGAAAATATGATTTTTGAGATTTTTAGCTAAAAACGGCAGAAATCGCACATTTTCCCTAATTCGCATATTTAATGAGATGTGAAAAACGGCAAAAACCCCAGATTTTTTGTACCGCCGGAACTTGCATCCAGATGTTTTCGCATTGTTAAGTATACAGATGGGTCTTTTCCCATCTTGGCAGGGGATGGCGCTGGCGTCGCCAGCCGCCATCCCCCGCCAGCGCCATGGCGATCGTGAGAAGGGGACGCGCGCGCACGAGAGGCGCGCGCGTCCCCTTCCGACGGCGCGTCCATACGTTTCCCCGGGTCCCCGCCGGCTTGCCGGCGGTAACCCAGGGTCCCCGCCGACTGCCCGCACCCCCCCTAACCCCCCCTAACCCTGTCCGTCTCCCTGAGGCGGAGACGGACAGGGTTTCCGTCGCGCTAGCGACGGAGACTGAGACGCGCGTGCACGTGAGACTCAGTCTCCTCGCTGGCGTGGCTGCTGGCGGGTCGCCAGCGCAGACGCCATGGCGACCCGCCAGCAAGGATGGGACAAGACCCATCTGTACAAATCACGGGGCGTGGCCTGACATGCTAGCAGAGAGGACATGTCTCACCGGAGCTCCCGTCTCCGCCGCCTTCTCCCAGTCCCTAGAGCCGCGACCAGCCTAGACCACATCTCCCTTGCTCCCATCAAGCCCCCCTGCCCTTCGACTACCCGGGACCCCCAGCCGCGGAGCCGAGAAGTGCTTTTAAGCGCTTCTGCGGGTTGTGGCCTGGTCCGGGTGTTGGAGCCGGGGCCTAGATTTCCGGAGGACGCGGCGCGAGCGGCCACGAGCACGGGACCTCATTCGCGGCTCACAGCAGGACCCCTGGACCCGGGGACCCCCCGCCTACCTCCCCCACTGCCGCACGCTGATACAGACCGCCCAGCTGCCTCTGGAGCCTGCGGCAGCAGCGGCGGACGGTGGCCGCCTGTGCCCGCCTCGGCGAAAAGCCGGGTCCACGGACCTCAACACATTGTGAGTAGCCCCAGGTGGGGTGTATACAGCTCCCCCCCATATTCTTACCGGTCAACACAGCCGTGCCCGGCTGGGGCCGGGCCTCCAGGCGGCCACCATTTTATATAGTTAAAACCCCAGACTCAGCACAGCACATAAACATCCCCCTGTGCCTCTGCTCCTAGCCACCACTTGGGACCCCCCTGCTGGGGATCCTTCACTGCACGGTCCCTCTGGCACTAGGCGCCCCTTCAGAAAATAAGGCCAGACTGCTGTAGCAGCCAGCAGAGGCAGCACCCCAGCATCAGCTCTCTCCCCCCCTGGTGCAGCATACCTTGCCAACGCCCTGTCACTGAGCACCCTGTGGGATTAAACTAAGCGAGCTCCCTCCAGCAGCTTTAATGTGACCAACCTGCCCTCATGGCTGCCACTCTTTAACGACCTAGACCTAGCTTTATTCATGCCTGGGTGATATGATGTTCTAACCCCCACGGTGCCGAACCCCTCCTCTATCTCAGTAGCACTGGCAGTGCCCACAGTACACTATGCCCCCAAAGAAAGTCAAGGAAACTGCCCCAGTTAAGGTCTCCATGGTCTCCAGGAGAACCTCTCAAATCCCAGTAGCCGGTACCAGCCCCCTGAAGTCGGTGCCAGCCCCGTCAGGGACGACAAGCGAGTTTGGCCCCCCTGTCGGGATGGCGGGGATTGACGCTGAGTCTGACGCACCTGTGACGGTCAAATCCCTCTGCCAGGTCTTCTCTGCATTCCAGGCGGAGATAGCTAAAGACCTAAAACTTGCAATATGCGAAGTTAAAATGGAGCTAGTGGCAATTGGCGACAGGACGGACCACCTGGAAAGGAAGATGGAGGAGCTGGTCACATCCCATAATGATCTTATATCCTCATATGACCGCCAGCAGGTAGAGATCTCCCAAATCAAAACTAAAATGGCCGATCTTGAAGACAGATCGAGACGTTACAACGTTAAGATCAGAGGCATCCCAGATTCAGTGGCCAACTCTGAACTCGAGGGATATGTCACTACCCTGTTCCACAAGCTCCTACCCTCCGCAGACCCCAAAGATCTACTGATAGATCGCATCCACCGGCTCCCAAGACCCAAATCAGTTTCAGCTGACCTACCCAAAGACACCCTCCTTCGGGTCCACTTCTTCACGATCAAAGAACAGCTTCTGAAGGCAGCCTGTGAATCCAGGAACACCGATACTCTGGGTGGTCTCCAATTATTCCAGGACTTCTCCCCTGCAACCTTGGCTAGCAGAAGAGCGTTCTCCCCCATCACCACAGCCCTACGTTCCCACGACATCCGGTACCGCTGGGGGTTCCCAGTGAAGCTGATTATATACTATGAAGATGCCACCTTCAACGTTTCTTCACTTGAAGCAGGGGTTAAACTTCTGTTAGAATGGGACATCCTGATTACGGAACCCCAAGAGCTGAAGCGGCCGATGACCATGCGCCAAGAATGGTCCGGCACCTGAGACCCCGTGGGCCGCCACGAGATCTCTCCACTTATTGTTTAATGGACCATGCCAACGTGCCTCCTGCATCCCTCCTCACTGGATTGAGGCCAGGGCGATAAGTATCAGTTTACATTGTTTATTATGCAGTACAGGGCTCTAGGCACATGGCCCATGGTCCTCGAACATTCTTACTGTTAGTTATGTTTATTAGCCTATATTTGTATACCTCACAGCCTTCCTATACGGCTGGAATTTGATTGCTTAGAAGAGAGCTCCATAGTATTAATAATGTTTCCCACCCTTCTCTAAACTTCTGTACCTCAGAAGAAACTAGGTAATTTGTTATTTGTTAAATGTTATTGCTACCCGATGTTAGCCGAGTCAAACTAAAGAGTGGCGGACCCTTCCTCCTTTCTCTTTTCAAGAGCCAGGCCATCGCCCCCTAACCTCCACATACTACTGCATGAAACCTCTTTCACCTTCCCCTGCAGTAGTCATGCGGGTCCCAACTGTTGGACCCTTTTGTTTTACCTATCCCTTTTTCTTCTTTCACACCCACCCTCCCTCCCTCACATCTCCCAATGTCCCTCCTTCCTCTTCCCCTCCCCCCTACCTCTGGACCTCAACTCCCATCTCCTCCTCAACTGCTAATATCACTATGCCTGTAAAGATATTTCATTGTTATATTATGCATTTCCCTGATCTCCTGTCATGCCTAAGTTTCTGTCGTTGAATGTTAAAGGGCTGAACTCCCCAAACAAGCGCAGGTTAGCCCTCTCCTACTTCCGTACACATAAGGCGGACATAGTAGCTCTACAGGAGACGCACTTTACCTCCCTCAACCCTCCCATACTCAGGGACAGGACCTTCCCCACAGCTTACTTTGCTAATGGCCCCTTTAAGCGAAACGGTGTCGCAATCCTGATTAATCAGAAAACATCCTTTGTCTACCACTCCCATATAGCTGACAAGAACGGCGGGTACCTGATCCTGTCGGGACTCTTGGAGGATAGACTGACGACCATAGTATCCATATACGCCCCCAATACAAATCAGGTTCCCTTCTTACGCAAATTTTTCTCCCTTATCCAGAGGTCCTCCAAGGGTTCTCTGATCCTACTAGGCGACTTCAATCTAGTCCTGGACCCCTCACTGGACAAATCCCGTCGTCCACCCACTCACCAATTCCCTTCTGCCAACCAATCGGCAGCTCTACGCAACCTCCTCATAGAATTCGACTTATATGACACATGGAGAACAACCTACCCTTCGGGCCGAGAATACACCTTCTACTCCCCAGTACACAACACGTATTCTAGGATCGATTATATTCTATGTGATAAATGGTCTCTGCAACACTCTAAAGACGTGGATATCCTTCCAATCACGTGGTCTGACCATGCCCCCGTGGTTTGGCATTGGGACTTCCACCCCTCCAATATTCCCTCCAGACCCTGGCGCTTGTTCCCTCATCTCCTCACAAAATCAATAGCCAAAGACACCATTTTAAAGGCGATGGAGTCCTACATGGCCAATAACCTACCATCCGACACCTCCACTATAAACCATTGGTGCGCATTCAAGGCCGTCACCAGGGGTGCAGCCATCCAGGCAGGTGCCAACATGAAGCGTAGGGCCATCTTGTCCCAAAAAACATTGGAGTCTAAACTGTCTACTCTTGAGGAGCAGAACAAGACGTCCCCTTCTAACATCCTAAAAAAAGAGCTGGCTTCAGTACGGAGCCAGCTTCAAAAACTACTTCTTGCCCGCACCCAATCTGCCCTAAATAGGCTGCGCCACAAATTTTATCTCTCTAGCAACAGATCAGGTAGGATGCTGGCCCAGAAACTGCGCGCCCAACAAGCCAGGAATAGGATTAAATGTATAATCTCCCCCAGTAAAAAGAAACTCAACAACCCTAAAGATATCGTGAATCAATTTGCGGAATACTACTCCGAGCTCTATAACTTATCCCGAGACCCCTCCACTCCCCAACCCTCGAGCTACACCATCTCGGCCTTTTTAGAAAGTTTACAGTTCCCCTCTCTCACCCCAGAACAGTTAAACTCGCTAAACGCCCCATAGTCAGTAACGGAGATCCAACTGGCCATTAAATCCCTCCCCCGCAACAAGGCCCCATCACTGATTTCTACACCGCCTTTAGCGACCTCCTATCTCCATACTTAACTGACCTCTTCAACGAATTGTCCTCCTCGGGTCACGCTCCCCCAGAACTCCTAGAAGCCCATATAGTGACCATCCCAAAACCAGGTAAAAATCCGGCCTTCTGCCAAAACTACCGCCCAATTGCCCTACTGAATAGCGACATTAAATTATTTGCTAAATTTCTGGCCATGCGGATTAACCAATTTCTGCCTTTGCTGGTGCACCCGGACCAGACGGGGTTTGTCCCGGGGCGTCAGGCCTCGGACAATACCAGAAGAGTGTTCGACCTGATCGACTCTCTCTCCGCGGACCAAGGCCTCCTCCTACTGTCACTAGATGCTGAAAAGGCATTCGACAGGTTGAACTAGCATTATATGCGGGAGGTACTATTGCGCTTTGGTTTCAAGGACCGGATCCTTACTTCGATCCTGTCGCTGTACAGCACCCCGTCGGCCCGGGTGTTCAGTAATGGTTTCCTTTCAAATCCATTTATGATCACCAATGGCACAAGGCAGGGCTGCCCTCTCTCCCCCTTAATCTTTGTCCTTTCAATCGAACCACTGGCCATGTCTATCCGCAATGACCCCAACATATCCGGCCTACAGACAGGCCCTATCAGCCATAAACTTAGCCTCTTTGCGGACGACGTGCTCCTTTTCGTACCTAACCCCATTAAGTCCTTGCCGCTAATCCACGCCACACTCAACTCCTATAGCGCAGCTTCTTACTACAAGCTCAACACAACCAAAACTGATGCCCTCCCGATTAACCTCGCAAACGCTCTACCCTACTTGAAGTCTACCTATAAATATAACTGGCAGGCCGACTCAATCAAATACCTCGGTATCCATATACCCCCAAACAGAACCTCTGTCTTTGAAGTCAACCTAGTCCCCCTCCTCGCCTCTCTTACCTCACTCTCCAAGTCTTGGCTTTCATTTGAGATATCCTGGCTGGGACGTATGGCATCATTCAAGATGTCACTCCTCCCTAAATTAATGTACTTGTTCCGCACCATCCCCTACGCTTTCCCCAAGAAGTATCTGAAGATAGCCACTTCCATACTGACTAAATATGTCTGGTCCACTAAGCCTCCAGCGATGGCCCGATCTAAAATGTCGATCCCAAGAGCCTTTGGAGGGCTTGACCTCCCCGATCTATATCAGTACCAGGCGGCTTGCCTCCTAGCCCCGATCAAACATTACTTTGAATATACGGCACCCAGAGCCTGGGTGAGCATTGAGCGAGCCCACTACACTATTATCCCAATAGCTGACCTATTTAAAATAGCAAGACACGTTAGGCCTCCCCTCCCAGGCCTGCTCCCATCTACTATAGCCACCCTAAACTCTTGGTACCAACTGCATACCACCCTCCACGTCCAGACGGCCATCTCCACCTCCTTACCCATTACGACAGTAGCAAAACTAATCCCCAACCTCAATCTGAATGCATGGAAAGCTTGTGGAATCAATACCTTGGGGGATGCTATGGGAACCCATGCGTTACTCCCATTCCCCTCCCTGCAAGAAACTTTCTCATTACCAGCCTCAGAAAACTACCATTATATACAGATAGCCCATTGGTGGAAAGCCCACTTTCACAACTACTCCCCACCAGACGCACTTTCCCAACTAGCCCTCTCCCGACCCAACCTGACGCACTCCAGGGGAGATATCTCCTTCTGGTATAGCACCCTGATGACCCCCCGTGAATTCACTAAGACATCCGCACATAAAAAGTGGGAGTCTGACCTGGGCATCCAGTTCACCCCACTCCAGTGGCGCCGGATCTTCTTATCTTCCTACTCAATGTCCCGCTGCCTCAACCACACGGAGATGCACGTCAAATTGATTAACCGACTTTACCTGACTCCAGACCGCCTCCACACTTTCTGGCCGTCATGCTCCAACCAGTGTTGGCGCCAATGTGGGAACATAGGCACCATATATCATATTTTCTGGACTTGCCCCAAACTTAGAGCATATTGGGAAGAGGTATTCAGATTAATCTCGACAGTCATCCAAATAACCCTCGCCCCTGACCCAACTATTGCCTTGCTACAGGTGTTTCCCCAGGAAATCCTTTAAGGGAAAACTTATGTTCTCGGACATATTCTCATCGCTGCTCGGGCGAACTTGGCCCAACACTGGAAGCAGGCATCCCCACCCCCCTTCCTTCAGGTTATCCTAAAAACAAACCACCACTTCCATATGGAGACCAGCTTCCTCCCCCAATCACCCAAACCCTCCCCCTCCCACTCACGTTGGTCCCCCTGGAGCAGATACACAGCCGAAGAGGAGGGGCCGGGGCCCTGCCCTCCACTTCCACTTCCTCTCCCCAAGGGCCACAATTTAACCTGAACGAACACCCTGATTCCCCCACCATCCCAGGAGTATAAATCTATGGACGTCCCCTTCCCACACGGTGGTTACTAGGCCCCTTTTGGAGGTGGCGACCGAGACGGGGTCTGCTAGTCTTCCTGCACAAGTAGGGTATTGCATTGCACTAAGAGGTTGTGTCCTAGGCTTTGTCTTTGTTTTATCTGTCAATATGGATCGCTCTGCATAGCGACTCGATCGGAGATGTCTATTATGTTGACCCCAACTTAGTTGTATTGCATTTAAAGTCCAACCCCCCCCCCCCATTCCCCCCATGCTATCCCCTTTTTACTTTCTGTACCCCATATAAAAAACTTTGTACCAATAAAAATCTATTGATGTTAAAAAAAAAGTATACAAATCACATATTTAATGAGATTACTCAACAAGTCTGGAGAGTGCTGTTTTCCCCTTTGGGGAGTTTCTGTATAGATAGATAGATAGATAGATAGATAGATAGATAGATAGATAGATAGATAGATAGATAGATAGATAGATAGATAGATAGATAGATAGATAGACATACATACATATATATAGTCTGTCTGGCACTTTAACAATTCTATAATAAATCTGATAAGTGACATAGTGGAAAGTGATAAAGATTAATAAAGTCTAAGGGGGAGATGTACTAAGCTTTGAAAAGTGATAAAATGGAGAGTGATAAACCTCCAACCAATCAGCTCCTATCTGTCATTTTTCAAACACAGCCTGTGACATGGCAGGTAGGAGCTGATTGGCTTGTTGTTTATAACTCTCCATGGTATCACTTTTGAAGCTTAGTACATATGGCCCTATCTGCCATGTTTCAATCTGTGTTTGAGAAATGACTGTTAGGAGCCAAATGGCTGCTACTTTATCACTACTTCATCAGTCTTTATTCATCACCATTTTATAATTTGTTAAGGCTTAATACATTTGGCACAATAGTCCATCAGTGTGGCACTTACGTCAATTTCAAGATACTGTAACTGCAATTTGTATCATGAAATTAATTGATGATAACGTAAATGCCAAATTTCTGGAACATTCTACATATAATTTGATAGAAAATAGAAAATATCTTCAACTTGATAGTTATTGATGTATTCAAGGCCATGCTCTTTGAACATGCTTGTTATCATAGAAATACTTTACTCACAGGACATGGAGAAGAGCAGATGCAGTTTTTGTTACATTCCCAATCTGCTGGATTTTTTCAACCCTGTGGTTAATATAGTCGATGCCTTGAGAACTGTCCTGTAGGTCAAATTCTGTTTGAATGACATGCCCATATTGGACAACAGCAAAACGACACTGAGGAAAGAAATGAGACAGTACAATCAGTTAGGCATATAATATTGTTTCCCCGATAATAAGACACTGTCTTATTTTTTTTTTTCGCTCAAAAAAGACCATAGGTCTTATTTTCGGGGGAGGGCTTATTTTAATAGACCTTGACAGCCCCACTGCTCCTTTAAAAATATGCCCCACTGCTCCTTTAAAAAAATGCCCCAGTCCACAATTCCCATCCCAGTCAACCAATCTTCCACATGCCCCCACCTGTTTGTGTACCGGATCTCAGCCCCGCCGGCGCTGTGTGCACTGATCAGCAGCCGCGTGATGTGCGCGGCGTGATGTGCGCGGGACGTCACGCCGCGCCTACCACAATGCATCCCTGGGAACGGGAGCTGCGGTATTACTGAACAGGCGAGGTGAGCGGAGGTGAGCAGGGGTGAGCGGGGCTGAGCGGGGGTGAGCAGGGCTACACTTTGACAAATGCAAAAAAATACATGGGAAATTTCATAGGTCTTAATTTCGGGGGAGGGCTTATTTTGGACAAATGGTCCAAATCTGGGGTAGGGCTTATTATCGGGGTAGGTCTAATTATCGGGGAAACACGGTAGTAACCTAAAATGACCCAAGGATTACCACAAGCCACAGCACTTGAAAGATGATGTTTAAGCAAAAAAATTATTTATTTGCATAATTCAACAATTCAGGACTATGTTAGACAAGCATGTCACAGTGTTTCATTTTTACATAACCACAGTAATATGTTTTTGCCTTAGTTTTGGATCTAGGTTTATTTAAAAATAGATAATAAATAAAATTTAATCTGAAATCACAAGGGAATGGCTTTTAAGTCTGAGTGAGTTCTGAATAAGAGGGAAGACTTGAGTCTTGACTCGCAGCTACAGTAGGATTCTGTTCAAGAGAAGCCATTTCACTGCAAGTCCTGCTCTATCACTTAGAGGACCAGATGTATTAAGCTTCAAAAAGTGATAAAATGGAGAGTGATAAACCATAGGCAAACGCAGGGGGGGTTTCTGGTTGCCTGGAAACCCCCCTCCTCTTGGCAAGTGCCCTTAATTATTACAATAGCACTGGTGTATATAATATGATCAATAGAGCTGCCACCACATCATGCAGTGTAAGGGACAGAGCAGAGCTGCTGCACATGCCCAGTGTACTAGCTTCTACCACATTTACTGTATGTGTGGATCTGAGCCCTCAATGGACCAGAGAGTAGCTGCCAGGAGGAAGAGACAGGAGCCTTATCATGAAGTGGGAGATTGTGAGCTTAGAAAGTTCAGTACTGTTTCTGTTATGTTTCTGTATTTATTTATTTATTATATGTTTAAACTTTTCCTGACAACTTATGTTATTTAAATGTTTGAAACAGGCTATACTATAGACTACTGTTAAATATTATTACTCTATTTCATAAGGTATCCAGTATATAAAAGATCAATTTTTAGTGCTGTTTCCACTCCCCCAGACTCCCCTACTTATGCCCCCTGCGTTTGTCACTGTAAACTACCAGCCAATCAGCTCTTACCTGTCATTTTTCAAACCCAAACGATAGAATAACAGTTAGGAGCTGATTGGCTAGTTGTTTATCACTCTTCATCACTCTTCATTTTATCATTTTGTGAAGCTTGATAGAGAGCCGGCCCTGGCCAATTAGATGCCCTAGGCAAGATTTTGTCTGGAGCCCCCCCCCTCAGTTTTCCTCACTGGAAGCGGGATGTTCTAATGGGAAAATGCATCCTTACACTGTTTTTGGATGCAGGTTCGGGCTCCTGAGCTGCGGCTCGATGACCAGCTGGGGACAGTGACTCTGATAGAAGGGGTGTAGAGTCGGGTGGGGGGCTGCTACACAACGGGCTCTATTCCGATCGGCAGCAGTCAGTAGCAGCGGCTTCCTCTTGCAGTGCATACACACTGAGCGTTTTTCACCCATTTTAGCGATTTTCCCTGGGGTTGGATGGGGTTGGATGACTTTCCATAGCAGGACTATGGAAATTGGTCCACCCTGTCGCTCATCTACTGGTAATAGAAGCAAATGAGTGGCCGTGCCAGCGATGATGCTTCGCTGCCCAGTACACACTGGCTGGCTTTGGAGCGGCTTTCACTTCAAAGTCGCCAAGTGTGTCTTTAAGAATCTCGCAACTGCTGTCACATTATAGCAAAACTGCTAACTCATGTATATTAAAGATGAGACAAACACCCACACATTTCCTGAATTACCACTAAGGAAGCAGCTGTCACAGGTTTAAGATAAATTAGCTTATCTGGGGTGCATGAGAATGCTGTGATCACAGAATGGTTCATTCAAAATTAACCCAAATATACACATACAAGATACCACACGCGCATCACAATTACTGGGAATGAGGCGCAAACTGCACTGACCATTCCCAGGTTGCGGTGCAGCTGCCTGTGACCACATGCTCAAATAAATAAAGAAACAAAACAGAGGTTTGAACACTCACCATAGTAAACTCGCTCACCTTAATACACTAATAATAAAATGGTACTTGTTACCTAGAACGGCGCCGCCGATTTTGATCCTAGGCATCGCACGGAAAAAAATTGCGTCGGTCACATCGTATGTGCCCAAAAAATCGCATGCGATGCGACCGACGCGATTACCGCCATTTTACATAGGGAACAATGTTAAATGGCCCAATTGACCCGATTTCACATAGGGAACAATGTTAAATGGCCCACAGACCCCAAATAGCCACCCTGAAGTGTGAAATGGCCCCCCCAATTGTTAACGCCACCCCACGATCAACGTCAACCCGAAGCGTGGCGAGCGCAGCAAGCGCAGCGAGCCCGCGAGGGGCGGCGGTACGCATCCTATCTTGAGGATAGAAAGTGTGGCGAGCGCAGCGAGCCCCTGAGCCTGAAGCGTGGCGAGCGGACACGGATACCTTCACAGGTATCCGCGTCCCCTCGCAGGCTTCACAGGTATCCGCGTCCCCTCGCGGGGCTTGCTGCGCTCGCCACGCTTCGGGCTTGGTGGCTCGCTGCGCTCGCCACACTTTCTATTCTCAACTCCACGCCAACATGGATAGTGGGGGTATGAAAAGGTCGGAGGACGCGTACCGCCGCCCCTCGTGGGCTCGCTGCGCTCGCCACGCTTCGGGGTGGCGTTAACAATTGGAGGGGCCATTTCACACTTCAGGGTGGCTATTTGGGGTCTGTGGGCCATTTAACATTGTTCCCTATGTGAAATCGGGTCAATTGGGCCATTTAACATTGTTCCCTATGTAAATCGCGGTAATCGCGTCGGTCACATCGCATGCGTTTTTGGCCGCATGCGATGCGACCGACGCGATTTACCTTTTACCATTCATTTCTATGTGAAATCGCGGGCATCGCATCGGTCGCATCGCATGCCATTATAATGGCATGCGATGTACATGCGATGCCCGCGATGGGCGCCGATCTAGGTAACAAGTACCAATTAAATAAATAATGGGGTTTCAGTTTTAGGATTGATCAATGCACTTAAGCTTGCAGCCCATCGCCAACCCCATTTCACTGCAAGTCCTACACTAACACTCAGACTCTTTAGAGCCCAGCAGTTGAACTAAAACCCTATTGTTTACACATACACACACACACACACACATTTATATATTAATGGCCAAATGTAACAAGCTTCAGAAAGTGATAAAATGGAGAGTGATAAACAACCAGCCAATCAGCTCCTACCTGTCATTCTTCAAACCCAGCCTGTAACAAGGCAGGTAGGAGCTGATTGGCTGGCTGTTTATCACTCTCCATTTTAACACTGTTTGATACATCTGGCCCTAAGAGACAGTTATCAGAATCACTTGTCAGCCTATGGAGGATTGTTCCAACAAGTAAGCTTCTGAAGGTTACACGGTATCCGGACTATTGTTAGACAGCACTTACATAGACAGCCATTACATCGACACCATTAGTTCGACAGCTCAATAGGTCGACATGGTTTTAGGTCGACATACCATTAGGTCGACATGTCATTAGGTCGACAGCTCATTAGGTCGACAGCTCATTAGGTCAACATGTTTTTAGGTCGACACTACCATTAGGTCGACAGTGTCTATGTCGACAGTCAAAAGGTCGACATGTGTTTTTTCACTGTTTTTTGAGCCGACATGTGCCGACAGGCGGTATTTTATGCCCTACTATCCACTAGGGCGTGGTGTGAGAATAAAATAGTGTGCCGAGCACAGCGAGGCACCGTGCCCGAAGCATAGCGAGCGAAGCGAGCGATACGAGGGGCTGCGGTACACTTCAAACTGTGTCCATGACGACTGTGTCGACATTTCGGCCAAAAAACAGTGAAAAAACCCATGTCGACCTTTTGACTGTCGACATAGACACTGTCGACCTAATGGCAGTGTCGACCTAAAAACATGTCGACCTAATGAGCTGTCGACCTAATGACCTGTCGACCTAATGAGCTGTCGACCTAATGACATGTCGACCTAATGGTATGTCGACCTAAAACCATGTCGACCTATTGAGCTGTCGAACTAATGGTTTCGATGTAATGGCTGTCTATGTAAGTGCTGTCTAATATCCGTCCCAGATTCAGGTTACACATGGCCCAATGAATGCACCTGATGGCCATTTTTTATTCCACCCTGTGTATGACATTATGTGCACCCCTACCCCAGTGTGTGACCCCTCTACCCCTTTACAGTGGCATTAGTGTTTTTGTGACACCTTTTATCCCCACACTACCCATGTGTGTCACACTGTACCTCCCCTCTTTGTATAAGGGGTGACCTTTCAAAATTTTGCTACTGGGTCCACAAAGTTCTAGTTACACCCCTGCATTCTATTGTTACATAAAAATAAATTACAGGTCATTACTTTTCCTAGCACCTGTTTCCATTTGCATTATAGGTAATAGCTTTACGTAGTTAGACGTTCGAACACCATTATAGTTCTGTATTTATTGTGCTTATTTATAGCATTGCACCATTTATCTTATCTTCTTCAAGATACAACACAACAAGAACATTAGATGCATATCATTAATTCCTACAGTATAAAACATTTCACAACACATTAGTTTCATTTAAGTCCCATAGATATTAAGTGATATTTTAAGGTTTATTTTAAAAGATATCGCTAATTTTTCGCCTTCTCAGAGATATCATTTCAAATATTGTTTAGTGTGTATGCTTAATGTCACCAAGGATGCGCACTCCTGTAGGTCATTACCTATGCCCTTCGAGGGCCTCCATGACCTGCTCCAGCCTCCACCACAATTGGTGAATTTTTATTGAAATCTAAGGAGTAACGCCTGTTTGTGGAATATATGTATATCTGTCACCTTGGCAAAGGGGTGTGTGGGCCCTGAAATGTAGTAACAGTATATTTGCTTCGACTCCCAGAGTGCCATTGTTGTACTTGTATTTATGCTTCTACACTGCAGATGGCACAGGAGCGGATATTGCTTGTTTGAGGAGTGCCAAGCCACTACAACTTATATATAAATAGCGGGAAACCCCGGCACTCCGAATAAAGTTTAGTACCTCTCCGGTGCCCTCCTTTGTGTAGGCTGGCGTGGAATCACCCGTTTTATATATATTAGATAGATAGAGAGAGAGAGAGAGAGAGAGAGAATGTGTATATCTGGAAAGGATAGTTAAGTGAGGATACATGTGGAAGTAAAGTAACATGTCACCTGTGGACACCAAACAACACAGCTTGTTCATGGTCATGTTCATGAGTTGCCGAGACTGGTATTCAGACAAAGGTATCTATCATATTTCTAGGTATCAATGTTATACAATCAGTCAGGGCTGCCACTAGAAATATTGGCGGCACAGCGCCACCCCCCCCCCCCCCATCTAGGGTTACCACCTAGTCCCTTTAATTCCGGACACATGTTAATTACACAGGTTCTGTGGCAGTTTAAAATCAGGTGAAGTGGAGTCTTGAAGTCAGCAAGCCACAGAACCTGTATAATTAATATGTGTCCGGAATTAAAGGGACTAGGTGGTAACCCTACCCCCATCCCCCACCCCGCCCCGACCAGACAGCCCCCCGCCTCCCCCTACCCTGTCCCCATTACTTACCATCATGTCGCTGCACCATCCTCCGGCTCCTTCAGTTTCCACTGTCAGGTCCGGAGCGCACAGCCTGCAGAGCGCCGAGCCCCTCTGTGTTCTAGGCTCGGCACTCTGCAGGCTGCACTGTGTAATGTGCGTGCCTGCCCGCCGGCGCCAGGTGAGGGAGGCTGAGTGCGGGGGGCTGTGGGCAGCTGCCCGGGCCCCTCCAGAGCCCAGGGCCTGGGACAGCTGTACCCAGGTCACCCCCCTGTCGGTGGCCCTGCAATCATCTACATTCATAGCATAATATGTTGATAATACTATTGATGTTATAGAGGCAACAATAGCTCTTATATCAATTGATGAGGTTTTTTTGCACTTGCGCTGCCAGAAACTGATATGTAATTAACCTGCGATCCGCACTGAACAGAAGGACACCAGGGCACAAGATGATATAACAAATTTTATATATGAAAAAGGATATAAAATACACAAATATACATATAAAAAGTAAATATTGAAAATATATAATATATAGGCAGATAGCATATAATCAAAAATCAAGGGTTACTCATATGCAAATGAGGTCCCATGAAACAAAAGAATGGGTTAAAAATAGCCAGCAACACCAGTGAGGTTATATAGTCCGCAAATAAGCATAGCAGCACAGTTAGCATATAGTGGTATCAGCCAGATAGTATGTAGCAGAGATGGTTGGGTTAATGACAGAATGGAGCAGGATTTTAATAAGCCAGAAATAGAGGTCTTAGAATATTCAAGCACCTCTCAATTATAGATCATCCAGATCTTCAAAAAAAGTGGAATGAGGCATTGGACAGCTGCTCATTTTCCCTTATGAAGTTATTAATACAATACAGAGAGGAATCAGTCAATAAGACTATCACTAAAATTGAAAAAATTAAGGACGACCTAATACCTTTTAAGGATAGTCCCACATTTAAAGACCGTGATGAACAAGTTAATATAAGAGTCGAAAAATTTGAGAGAGAATTGATATCAAATAAAAAGCGTAAATGGATTAGAGACCAAAATGATTATCAAAAAGATCAAGTGAGGACTTACCATAAAGAATCTAGACTCAATGAACAAACTAGAGATAACTATAGACCATTAATTCAACGTCCCACATATAGATCTAGGAAACCATCAAATTCCAATTATAATCAGAGAGAGAGACAATCCCATTATCAGGACAGAATGTACTCAAATAATCCTACACGGAGATATAATTATTCCAATCATATAAATAGAGACACTAGACCTGTTTCCCAAACCGCTTCAGAAAGCACTCCAAACTATAGAAATAACAAGGAACAGGTTTTTCAGACGAGAACTTGGCAGGATTACAATCCTTACGAAAATCTGACAAACTTTACGCCAAAAAGAACAAGAGACCGAGAGGGAGAAGAGGCAGAGGAAAGAGATCACAGGAAACCAAGGTTAAAGTAGATACAACAGGCCTCTTTAACTTGACTCAACATGAACTGACCACTGCCCAAAAATCTTTACTTTGTAAAGGCTTAAACTTTGCACCGCAACAAGACCCTAACATATTTGATCTTTTCGTTGATCTCAACAAATATACAAGAGATTTGTGCAGAAAACGTTTTTTTGCTGCTAAACAACTTAAGAAAGCGTTTCCTAACGATATTTGTGAACCTGTGGTTTTAGATGAAAGTGATCAATCATCATTACAGGATCTTGAATCCCTCTTAAATGAAAATAACGATTCGGAGGTAGAACTATTTAACACCAATACTATTTCGGATTGTAAACCTAATCATCCTGTCTTTAAAAAGAAATCTAACTTTTTTCCGTTAGAACATAAAAGCCCAGCTATAAATATTTTCTATAATAAAACTTTAGAAGACTTTAAAAAGGTTTGTGCCAAACCGAACTATAAATCTCATTACAAAAAAGATAATCTTAATAAAATGGAACGTCAGGCATTAAATGCTCTGAAAAAAGATCTGTCAGTAGTGGTTAAACAGGCTGACAAGGGGGGTGGGGTAGTTTTGATGGACAGGGCGGCCTATCTTCATGAAGCGTTCAAACAATTGAACGACTCATGTTATTATGGGCGCCTGCCATCCAACCCTACCCCCCTATATCAATCCGAATTCAGAATTTTATTAGACAAAGCTGTATATGAGAAGGCGATATCTAGGGAAGAATCACAGTTCTTATTTCCTTTTCACCCCATCACCCCCACTTTTTATTTTTTACCAAAAATTCACAAAGATCTCACTACACCCCCTGGGAGACCAATTATTTCCGGTGTAGGGTCCCTCACTTCTAATTTATCACATTTTGTTGATTTTCACCTCCAAAATCACGTCACTTCCCTTCCGTCTCACATCAAGGATACCTTGCATATTCTGAATAAAACTCATGAGCTGCCCTGGACGGACGGGTGGGCTTTCCTAACCCTGGACGTCCAGGCACTCTATTCTAATATACCACATGATCTTGGTATAAAAGCAACCAACCATTTCCTTGATCGTGATGAGACCATCACACAAGTCAGAAAACAATTTATCCTTGACTCTATTCATTTTATTCTCACTCACAATTATTTTATTTTTGATGACACTTATTTTTTACAGCGCCTTGGAACGGCCATGGGGACCAGATTTGCGCCTAGTTTCGCCAACCTCTATATGGGCCGCCTCGAAGAAGAACTTATATGGAGCGGTCCATATAGAGAGAATCTGGTCCTCTATGGCCGTTTCATTGACGATTTGTTTATTATTTGGAAAGGGGGGCACGATTTGGCACTTGATTTTGTTAATTATTTAAATTCAAACACTTTTAATCTCACATTTACACACCAGTTCAGTTTCACAACTATGAATTTCCTAGATATCACCTTCTCTATTCATAACCAAATGGTTATTTCCAACAATTATATTAAGTCGGTTGGCACAAACAACTATTTACATTACAACAGTAGTCATTACAAACCTTGGGTGACTAACATCCCCAAAAACCAACTGCTAAGGGCCCGTAGAAATTGTACATTGGACAGTGATTATAAACTCCAATCTGAGTCTATGCTTGGACATTTTAAAAGACGAGGATACCCCGAACCTCTACTTCAAGAGGCCTCCACCTTAGCAGAATCCACTGCAAGAATTGATCTATTAAAATCAAAAGAATTCACTAGTGAAATAGTAAATTCGAATCAAACTCCCCCTCTCTTTTTATCTAAATTTAATAACAAATCAACGGAAATAAAGAAAATTATTTTGAGGAATTCAGAACTCCTCAAATATGATAAGATTCTCCCTACTACTTGCTCAAAACCTAGAATAATTTTCAAAAGAAACAAAAATATTAAAGATTACATTGCCCCCAGTCTCCTACCCCCCCTCCCGAAAATATCTCAGCCCTCTTGGCTACCTAATAGACCTTTGGGAAACTATAAATGCAATAAGAATGTTTGCCTCACATGTAAACACATGTGCAATAAAACCAACAAAATAACATCTTTTCACAATGGAAAGGTGTTTGATATCAAATACTTTATTAATTGTGATACGGAGTACTGCATCTATCTTCTTGAATGTCCATGTCAGTTACAATATGTCGGGCGAACGACTCGTAGTTTAAAAGCTCGATTCAGGGAACATCGCAATAATATCCTGAAGAAAACAGTCAAACATAGTATTCCCCGACATTTCGCTGAATTCCACAATGGAGATCCTGCTGGCCTCAAAATAACGGGCATTGATCATGTTGAGAATACCAAAAGAGGAGGGGACAGGTTTAGAAGGCTGTGTATCAATGAATCTTCCTGGATTTTCAAGCTTGACACCTTAAGTCCCTCAGGTTTAAACGAAGCCTTAGACCTTACTTGTATGGATTGACGTCTCGGGGGATTCCGGGGTCAGTCCATGATAATTTCTCTTCTTCTTTAGTTATTCCATTCCTCCTCCACCCCCGTCCCACTTTCCCTCTTTTCCCCTATTATTTTATGAATTATTGTACAACATTTATATAATTAATTTGAATATTAAATATGGACGCTGTGTTGCGACTGCGGAGATTTTAGTCTACCCAGGACACTTGGGCTTCCATGATGCCCTGGGTTTGCAGACGTTACTCCCCGCATTCCCAACACACTGATCGCTATATTTAGATTAGTATAGATTGGGGACAGCTAATTATTACTGGTATAATATATAAGCCTATCAATATATGAATAATATGTACATTGGTCAGTTGTACATTCATTCGACTCCAATTATTCCTTCAGTGTTCACAATCCCTCCCCCCTCCCTCTTTTTTCCTTTTCTTTTTCCCTCTCCGCTTTCACCCCAATATATTGGAAGAATTTTTCAATTTGGGTTAAATAAATAAATAATTAAAATAAACAATTAAATATAATTATTATTGATGTC
Source organism: Crinia signifera (assembly GCF_055691185.1). Lineage (NCBI taxonomy): Eukaryota > Metazoa > Chordata > Amphibia > Anura > Myobatrachidae > Crinia > Crinia signifera. Next base: position 74,071,692 of record NC_139218.1, on the reverse strand, counting down.
TAGTCTCTCTAAATATAATTCTATCCATGCATAAACTGATTGTGGGCATATTTTTATATATATATGCAATTATATCTCAAGTACTTTATTTATTTATTTATTTATTTATTTGTTTTGATATATGTATGAAAAATTACCTTAAAAATTATAGTTATAATTCGAAGCTGATTGAAATTTGTCACCAAATATAAATATAAATAAATCTTCAGAATATTAATTTGGTGTAGAATAATACTGAAAATAAGTGTCTCTCTTATATGGAAAATATTCGCAAATATAATTGAAATTTATCTCTCTATAAAAATATATAGCTCTAGTATTGTATTATTTAGTATAACCTATCTCTATATCTGTTCAAAATCTCTGTATACATGCAAAGTGTCGCTAAATTAACTAATCTACTAACTACTTTATGTATATAAAATGCCGTTTAAATGATTACCAACGAAATATTTACACAGTTTTTGTAACACTACTATATTTAAATGTATATACTTTTTGCGTACATTGTATGACCATGACACCGGGCACATTTTATAAGTGTTTATTTGCTAGAGGATTTAGTCATTTAAGTATTAATTAAAAACAGATGGCAGATGCCTATAAATACCGTATACTGGGTTACATCACTATCCGTCTTGAAAAAGTTCCCGTTGCCAGGGAACGAAATGCGTCGACGTCATATCCGCCAGCACACCAAGTTACGCTAGAGGTCACGCTACAGCACTATTGATCCAGCGCCTCGCTGTTTTCACTCCGGCTTCCAGCGGCAGACTCCCGCTTGGTATACTCAGCCACTGCTGCTAAATACACCGGCTCACAACCTGACAGCCATACGTTTGGAGATCAAAGGACGCCAGTTACCACCTACAGCGGGTAGAGCCCACTGTCATCTGGGCTCCCCGCCCCACCGCCTCCAAAAACATCAAGGAGGGTGAGCATACTTTAAGGAACGTCTCTGCGCTACCTGACTTTATACCATCCAGCGCTACAAGCGCTTAACCAGGCATATCGCATTTGAGCTTCCATTCTAACAAACTGCTTCAAATATTTCTGGCTTATTAAAATCCTGCTCCATTCTGTCATTAACCCAACCATCTCTGCTACATACTATCTGGCTGATACCACTATATGCTAACTGTGCTGCTATGCTTATTTGCGGACTATATAACCTCACTGGTGTTGCTGGCTATTTTTAACCCATTCTTTTGTTTCATGGGACCTCATTTGCATATGAGTAACCCTTGATTTTTGATTATATGCTATCTGCCTATATATTATATATTTTCAATATTTACTTTTTATATGTATATTTGTGTATTTTATATCCTTTTTCATATATAAAATTTGTTATATCATCTTGTGCCCTGGTGTCCTTCTGTTCAGTGCGGATCGCAGGTTAATTACATATCAGTTTCTGGCAGCGCAAGTGCAAAAAAACCTCCTCTTGTCTAGCTTTCTAGTGAGTCATAAGCAGACTCACTTGCCCCTGCTGCAGCCTTAACCTGATATATATATTTTCTTTAATTAACATTTTTAATTTATACTTTTATTATTTAAAGCGCCGGGTCCTGCGGGTTTGTGGAGATTACTTAGGAGTGTCTCCCATACCCTCAGATTTTCTTATATCAATTGATGGCTTTTTTAATTCTAGTAACCAAAAAATTATTGTTTCCATCACAGGGATGTGAAATGTAACATACCTCGGGACACTTGTCAAATACTTTTGATGTTAGATTAGATATAAAAAACTTTGCTTTCTGGAAATCTTCCACGTCTATGCTTCCGGAACCATCTAAAACTATGGCAATCTCCGTTCCTGATAAAAATTAAAAACTTTTTATTACAACATACTGTAACTAGTAAATAGGTTTGATAGACGAAGGTTTGTCAATTCTGCAATAAATGTAGACATACCCTTTTTACACTCATAATAGAAAACAGCGGTAATAACAGCTACCAATATGAACGAATGTTCAGGAAATAAGAAAGTTGTTTATAACTTTTAGAATTCCCTGTTAGAAACGTTGGTGTCTATTTAGGAACAATTGTGATGTTAGCTTTAATATTTACTACAATATTGTTGCAATTATTAGTATTTTTGGTACTTCCTCATCTTTGCAGCCACAGTTTATGCTGGGTCCACGCCACCCTCCTGTGTCCACACCACCATTTATTACCTTTAGTAAAGTTGTGGCAGGCAAAGCAGAGCGAGACACCGAGCCCGAAGCATGGCGAGCAAAGCAAGCCCGTGAGGGGACAATGGTGCTATTGTCTAACGTACAGTTGGAGCCTCTGTCAACTTTGTTCCTTAGGTCGTGGCTCACCATGGCTAGCCATGGCTATCCTATTGTTCTCAGCAGCAACACAATACATAGAACAATACAATAGGAGATTAGCATAGTAATCCGATTACTCACTTAATCCAATTAACAGGCTAAAAGAGGAGGGCTCCATCTGGCGTCAGCTGTGGCCGCAAGATGAGGAAGCACCATATTTTGTACTTACCTTTACATGCTATTCAGGAAAAATCCTTTCAGGGACAGTAGGGCAGATGTACAGTATTAAGCCCGGAGAAGAGATAAACTGGAGATAAAGTAAAAGGAGATAAAAAAACAGTCATTGATCTGTTGGGAGTTGATTGGTTGGTGCTTTATCTCCTTTCACTTTATCTCCAGTTTATCTCCTCTCCAGGCTTAATACATCTGCCCCAGTGTGTGCCAGCATTCTTTTTGTTGATCTGAAAATACTTTACACTCTACCTGCATCTAGCAATGGTCATGTTCCCTCTGCCAGCTTCCATCACCTGCTACCGATGTGCCTTAATAATACAAACTGCTAATCAATACAATTGCAACCAATAAGCTCATAGAGATCAAGGGAGAGGAAATTGCAGAGGGCATTTGATTAAAGACTGCTGCTGGTAACGGACAGGAGGCTGCAGAGGTCACAGCGTGAGAGACTACACCAACACCAGTAGTAAATGTTGACATGGTAAATGCATACCTTACATACTCATTAACATCACTAATTTTAAGGTTTACTTCTTCATCCTAATTCTCCTGGAATTTCCAGCAGACAGTCAATAACCTCTGCTTCTTTAAAATCCTATACTCTCTTGGGATTTGCAGCCCTACTTTCTCATAAATGTCCTCCTACATTTCTAACCATGCCTTCCCTATTTCTACTTTCAGCTCTACGTCGTCCCCTCTCTTGCTGTTTGTGCTTCACAATGCTCTGCCATTGTCCCTCTTCTCAATCTACACTATTTTCCTCGATGATCTTATCAGCTGATTCAGCCTCCTTTACCACTTGTATGCTCTTTATACAAAGATCTATTTTTTGCCAGTCCTCCTACATTTCTAACCATGCCTTCCCTATTTCTACTTTCACCTCTACGTCGTCCCCTCTCTTGCTGTTCTTGCTTCACAATGCTCTGCCATTGTCCCTCTTCTCAATCTACGCTATTTTCCTTGATGATCTTATCAGCTGATTCAGCCTCCTTTACCACTTGTACTGTATGCTCTTTATACAAAGATCTATTTTTTGCCAGTCCTCCAACACTCTATGTACCTTATCTTGCATCTTCAGCTGTCTCCTCCTAGATTTCTCAGCACTTTCTCACTGTCCTTTCCCTCCAAAGTCCACTATTACTATCCCTCTGTGCACCAAGTATAATTATGTGGTCAATCTTGACTCCTTCCTCCCCTTCTCCTCCCTCAATATCCCCATCTGGATACTGGCTTAAAACCTGAACTTCAAGCTGTACTGAGGTATGCATATGGTTTTGTCTGTAGTATTCCAATGTTGTACAGTTTTCTGCACTTACAATTTTATTTTATTCAGTTCTGGAGAGTCCATATACATGAAATAAAATAATGAAATAAATATATTTAAAACAAAAAAAAAGTTATGTACATTATATTGAGCAAAAAGAAACTGTTCATAGGATAATGACTTACCACCCTCTTCATCATCGCTGTCATCTGAAATGTTGTTGTTGTTATTGTTGTTATTATTATTGTTACTGTTTGTGTTTTGTCCATCGCATTTCTTTATTTTTATTATATCCTTATGAAAGTTTTCACCTAAGAAAGAAAATCATTACATACAAACCTAAAAGTACATGTAGTAAATACAGTCGTAAAAAGAACATGCCCTAAGACCCATTCAAAGACATTGCCATTGGATCTCCACACATCTTCCAGTTTTCCCACATGTCCCTTACAGCTCATGAGACCTCTCCTTTAGTGGTGGATCCCCATCCCATTGTTCCTCATCTGGGCATGTAAGAGTGGCAATTTGGGCAATTGACCAGGTAACAAACACCTTCCCCAGATTAGCACTTCGTCAGCCTCCCTTTCCTCCCCAGCACCTTATTTCCTCCCTGGGGCCTTGCTCTCAGTGATGCTCAGTAAGGAAGTGGAACAGGCTGAGAGTTCAGCCCTGGGGAGGTGATAAGGCACCAACAGGACAAGGTGGTCTGAAGAACTATTCTGGAGAAGGTGTGTATTTTAATAATCTAATAATTCAATAATTGTACACCACAGTTCTTCTTATATCCAAGACATCCCCAGATGTTTCTAACAGTACATGCACAGATAATAGTGTTCACATTAGCACCCTGCACATTTCAAAATCCATGTAGTTCCTCTCTCCTGCCTGTGGTGTCGCTGTTTGCTGTGCTGTTTTTATCACAGTGAAGCCTGTATCTCAACACAGACCAGACTGTACTAGAAGCACCAAAGCAGACAGTGACACCCCAGGCAGAAGAGAGGAACTACACGATTTTGAAATTTGCAGGGTGCTAGAGTGAACATTAGATAAGGACCAATATACCCATGGCAGCCACATTCTGGCCCCTGCTGCCCTATGTACTTGATCAGTATGACTTCCATCTTCCCTTAGAGCTCTGCAGCTTTGAGAGACCACAACAGAGTCATTAGGGATCCCCCAACCCCAATGAAAAATGTTGCGAGAAATAGAAAATGAATGGAGAACCACATAAGCTTGAGCCTGTAAAAAGTCAATACATTTGGGACATTTAATTTTTCATATTGCGCAATAGACACATAAGATAATTATGGGGCTAAGTCTGTGATTAAAAATGTGAACCTATTTTTGCACCCATATTTGTGCTTGGGGTCTGATTTGGAAGCACTGTTGTATCTAGGGTCTCTTTGTGACCCCAGTGCCCAGAGTCTATTGCTCAGCTGTCTATAGAGAACGGGGCCCAGACAGAGACTGCATAAGGGCCTCTCTCTTTTGATGCACCCATTTTTGGAAGTAAAGCTCAAACAAACAAAAAAGCAACTAACTGTGCACATGAGAAAAACAATGTTGCACCCACTGTAGGTGAGGCAGATGTTACATGTGCACATCAATTTAGATTTGGGTGGGGTGTGTCCAAACTAAAATGTAAATTGCAGTGTAATGATAAAGCTGTCTAACATTTGTGGGCTACATGAAATGGCAGCCAGCATTTACACTGCACAGAAAAAATATACATTTGCTCCCATTGTGTGGCAAAATGGTTTGTTCTGGATATGAATTTACTTTCTATTTTGCTTTATTGCTAAATAAAAATCAGACCATTAATTTATTAAGTAGCAGCAACTAAGATCATGAAAAATTACATTATGATAGTTATTCCTTGCTGAGTGTGGGCCGGGTGTAAGAAGGTGCCACTCTAAACCAGTGGGTCCCAAACTTTTTTGAATCGCGCCACCCTAGAGGATCAGAAAATTGTTCATGGCCCCCCTAGGCCAAACCTTTCTTGTTGAGAAATTTCTAAATCAAGTAGATTGTGTTTCTATGTCATCCTTAGGTTCAGTTATGTGATTAGGAACCAGATTTATTCTTTTTGCCCACATATTTTTACGATTGTCAGTCACCAGCTCTGGATTTTCCTATTGCATTGACCAGTAATACATAATATGAATTGGTCCTAGACCACCAATCCAAGTGTCCAGTAGCTCCCCAGAGTTTTGTTCCGCCATATTGCATTATTACTAGGTGGCCGATCCTGGCATAGCTGTTAACTAGTCAACCAGTTGTCAACCACACCTATGATCTGTACTTACCATCACTTGAATAATTATCAGCAAGATCAGTGCAACATGTACAACAAATATAAAATAATCTGAAAGCAGATCTATATTACACTGAAATGATAGGGCATGACCACATGGCAATGCTGGTTGTAGCTAGCCTAGAAGTAAGTAGTCTAGTGTGCATGTAAGAGCATAAACAAGGTATTCCTGTAAATAACTCCAAAATGTTGACAGCTCTGTGTATGAATAGCTATAGTACTGCCATTAGAATTTTTGATGCCAGGGAATGCTTGTAAAAGGGTATAAGGTCTATGTACACTAATGCTCGATCTCATGATTGTCATTTTCATGCTGTAGTGATTATTAATTCACGTGTACTGCGCACATACAGTATTGTGATTTTGCAGTTTTGTGGTTCCTACATGATCGTTCAACCTTAACTGTTTCACATGTGCACCGTGCATTTTGGCACTACCTTGGCACTACCTTGGCACTACCTCAGCACCACTTACCTTTATTAAGCAAGAGTCCGTCTATATCACAAGTGGTATTTTTGTTCTTCTCTACCTCCAAATAGTCGTACACTGCATACAAAGACAAGTTACAATACAAATAGGTGGTCTGACAAAGATTTTTTATTGCAGATGTTACTTTCAATATTTTTTAGCCAAATGTAAGACTCTTAAAAAGAAATAGCTGTATATCTTACAAAAATGTACAATACTCAGGGGCATATTTGATAATTATGGAGTTTTCGATAATTTCCACTATTCAAAGCAATATGAAATTCTAGATTGTACTTTGGAGCAGATTCAGATCTGTTTGCACAGATCTGAATTCAGCCCCGGTCCTGATGGTGGGTGTATGTGCATGCGCACAGTTGCAAACCCCCGGAGCATACGCCTGCCCATCATGGGGCGGATGAAGGGGACCTCCCAGCATGTTATGGGCGTGTCCACAAAGATGGTGGGCATGCACATAGAAATGCTGGACATACCCCTGCGAATGCAAGCATGCCCATGGGTACTCGGGGTGGACAGCTGATGTCATATTGACGTCAGCGTCCAGCCCTAATTCAGCGGATAGGGGATTTCTCCTCCTTGCGTCCACATACAAACAGATGTGTAAGTGTATACATTCGCTCGCATGGTAGCATGGGGATTCGCTTGGCAGGGGGGGGCGTGCGTTTGATGGAGTACCGTTTACCTGGGAGCAGGTCTGAATAATGCCCAAAAGGAGCCCATATTTGCAGTGTACAATTAGTGCAATGATTTTCAAATCTAGGTCTGTTCTTTGTATGCGCAGTCTGCCGACCTCACATATTCTGCTTATCACACATGGGTGGTAGCCATTGCCAAGGAGGGTTCCAGAGGAAACCTCTCCTGGTAATTTGCACAACATTCAGCCAATAAGATACAGCAGCTAACAACAGCTTCAGATGGTGTTAGCTGCTCTGAGGTCAGACTCCAGAATGCTTTCCATTCCAGAGCTTAGTATATCTTACAATTGGTGGCTGCTGTCATAAATGGAGGGACCATACCAAATTATATATATATATATACATACATACACTGGGGTCCCTCCTTCATATATTTGAGGGGAACCTTAATATTTGCAAGTACACTCAGTAACACCTGATATGCTGCAAATATTGTGGCAGATTTAATGACAGTTATATTTTTGTCATCTCTTGTTACTTGTCTTAATTCAACTTAAATCAATCAACTCCTGTTATTTTTCAAACACTCAACAGTTTCGGAGTTGATTGGCTTAAGATTAGCAATGACTGATAACAAGATTATCACTTGTTTAATTTCCACCACTATTTGATAAATATGCCTGTCAATTTGAGAAGATACTTAAAGTTTATCACCGTTTTATGAAAAACTACCTAAATCTATACTAATAAGAAAAATGTACCAGTTTTTGCAAGACCAGTGTAGAGCCAATTCTTATTCAAGCCATTCTCATTAGTGATCACTGAGCAAATGCCATTTAATTCTTCTGTAGTGCTTCTCTTCTCACGTTCCTTGAACTGCTGACAAGTCTGCAAAAGATGTGGAAAGGAACAAAAAAAACTTACATAGGTCCTTTATAGAGAACTGATGATAATTGTATCAGAGAAATGGTTCGGAAGGGGAAAGTCCCGTTTTAGTGATGAAAAATGACTTATGAGTTGGATATGAAGAAGAGGCCATAGCTTGGGGTAAATTTGGGACATTCTGTACCTACACTATCCCTTATATCCGGTTTCCTCTTGGTATTCCGCAAGGTTCTTTTCTTGGTTCCCTTTTTTCATCTCCATCTTTACCTCTTGAATCAAAGTGCTGATCCATTTCTTTACCCTCTAAACTGGTGACACCCGACTATATATCTACATCCCCGTCCTCTCATTGCTCCACCACTGCTGCACCAGTGTGCACAGTTGGGAGGTAAGTATTGTGTGACTCTACATTAGGCTTATAAAGTCATATATTAATACTTGAATTTGAGTAACTGTTCTGCTGAGCTTTCCCACTAGATGGCAGATGTGTACTGGGAAAAATTCTAGGTACTGGTGTTCCCAATAATATCTGCAACAAAGAAAGTACATTTTGCACACTAGATATCAAGGTATAGTTATTTCCTGTGTTAAAGTGGTGATTATATGATTCAAAATATTGATATTATAGTTAGTACTAATTCCATAGTCTTCGTAATACAAAATACTTTGAGCTTGACTGTAAACAGAACCCAATGTTGATGTGCAGATTTTTCTTACGGCGCACACCATTCTTACCAACTTTTAAAATAGCCTCTCCGTAGGGATGGCCATCGATGATTTAAAATCATCGATGGTTTGTGGCCAATGTCGAATACTTTCCATCGATGTGGGAGTACCAGATAGTTTCCCTACATCGATGGCAAAGGAGAAACAATGTTTCCTTTTTTTTCTCAAGGTGCCAGGATCACGGAGCATAGCTCCACCCCCCGACACCCGGAAGTCCCACCCCCGAGTTCTGATTGGCCCACAGGTCATTCAGTCAAATATAATGGATGACCATCGATAGCTAAAACTATCGATGGTTATCCATCAAATAGTTTGCCACTACCGATGGCTGGGTGCATAATCGCCATCGATGGCAAGGATAGTCAGATCTCCTGGTCGGTGGGCGGGGACAGGGCTGATGACTTGTCCCCGGGCCCCGTCTGTCCCTGGATGTGGTACAAAGGGCATGATTCAGACCTACACTCAGGTAAATGCTACCCCATCAAATGCACGCCCTCCCCCGCCAAGCAAATCCCCATGCTACCATGCGAGCGAATGTATACACTTACCCATCTGCTTGTATGTGGATGCACGGAGGAGAAATCCACTATGTGCTGAATTAGGGCTGGACGCTGACGTCAATGTGACATCAGCTGTATGCCCTGAGTACGCATGGGCATGCTTGCGTTCACAGGGGTATGTTCAGCGTTTTTATGTGCATGCCCACCATCTTTGTGCAGGCATCTAGAGTCGCACTATGGAGGCATTCAGAGTGGCAGGGTGCAGGCATCCAGAGTTGCACTGCCCAAATAAAAATTGGTATCTTATTCAATGATTGCCTTTGGATCAGTGGCTGACTTTACCTATTGGCTGCAGGACTGCAACCCCCTCTGTAAAGGTATGGTTTTGTCTAGATCCACTTCAGTTCTTTGACGAGGATGTAGTTGTAGATGTCCTCACAGCATTTTTTATTTCATCTATAATTTACCTAGGTGTAGGTTATTTATTTTATTGCAGCTGGATTGTACCTCACAGCTTATACCATTTTAGCTAGAATCTAAAAAAACTAAATACATACAAACTGATAAACATAGCATCCTTCGCATACAATATGATTGACCCCTTTGTGGTGCAGTACATGGTGGCCCGGGTCAACAGCTGATGAGAACATTCATTACGCCTCTTTGCGGCATTTCTGAGGGGTTCTAATGGCCTGACTTTGCATCACATGATTTTTTTAAACATGTTTTGGAAGGGGTGTGGCCATGTCTCCCTCATTTGGCCACACCCCCACTACTCGGATCCATGAGCTCTCGATGACTCTACATGCACATGTAGACATATTGATGAATCTCATTGTAGAACCAAATACTGAAAAAAGATGATGGGTGTAGAGCAAGTATTTCTGACTCCAGTCGTGACTTCAAATGATCGGTGCACTTTTTTCTGACAGTTTAGTCAGATAGATGATCCAGTTTATGACAGTTGACAGTAACAGATGCAGGTGCAGGTAGAATTCTCCCTCAGGCGCATATGTCTGATGTTGCTTTTATCTAACACCTGCTGATTTCACAGGACATAAACATTGTCTTCTCTACAGCCTTCGTACATTACATCGTACATTAAGACATTCCTTAAAGCTGCAACTAGTCCGTGTACTTCTCTATTATGAGAACATTTTGATCAGTCAGGATTTATAAAAGGGAAAGCATGTTTTCACCCTTATTATTAAGTAGTGGAGAAAATATGCATGCGAATGGATTTGCACAATTACACATCCAACCGCATGCGGCCGCACAGGGAAAAATAATCTCATGGTCGCCGACCATCGATGATTTTTTGCTCACTCACATATAAGAGTCAGTATGAATTGACTTTTATCTGGGCCGGAGATGGCCGAAAAGGGGACGGATGCTGACGTCACGTCAGCTGTCCACCCGGAGCAGGCATTGGCCCGCCTGTGTTCTCTGGGAATGCTGAGTGTTTTCATGAGGACGCTAATAAAACTCTGCCCGTTCCCCTGCCCCAGCCCGCTCTCCGTCCACCTGTGTGCCAGTACTAATGCATCCTGTGAGTAGAATAATGGATAACTTCCCTTAAATGTCACTCCTAGCTCAGTATAATATCGTTAATGTTAACGGCTGAAGAACGTCAATAATAAGCTACTACGGCATAAAACATACTTCTGATAGATTGATAAATTTAAACAATCATAGCTAATAAGAATGTTATTAAAATAATCTGGTCATTAAGGTAAATGCTATCAGCAGAGTTTACGGTTGACACTGGTTAATGTATAATTGGATACTACTTGCATGCCTAGAATGTGTGATACTTACCAAAATGCTTTCTGAGTTCCTGGCTTGGGACACGATCGGATATGGCACCGGACGCTTTTGGCTGTGTGCTAACAATAATTAAATAAGTTTTGTTTTAGGACATGAGATTTACAGTAGACTTTCTAATGTCATATATTATACCAACCAGTGATATACCCCAATTCAAAACAGCTTTGGCAACTGCCAATAAAAAGTTGTCAGTGTATAAATTCCATCAGTAGGTACAGGGCTGCCAATAGAAATCCTGGGCCCCGGTACAACAGTGTCACGGGGCCCCCCTGGAGTGGCGAGCTACAGAAAAGAGGTGTGGCCATTAAAAGGATATAGGGGTGTGTACTACACCATATACCCTTTATGCAACACAATAGTAGACTCCTTATACTTGCCACTTACACATTATGCTACACAGAATGAGCCAACATTCACATGGAATGTGGTAAAATTCACATTATGCCACATGGAATGACACAAAATTCAAATTATTCCACATGGATTGTGCCAAAATTCACATTATGCCACACAGATTGAGGCAAAATTCAGGGACAGTGAGAGGAATGGTGGGGATGCAGGGAGAGAGATGGCGGGGACAAAGGTGCATAGAGCGGGATGGTGGGATGCAGGGACAGAGACAGTGGTGACGAAGGGCCAGAGGGTGGGGACAGAGATGATGGGGACGCAGGGACAGAGACAAATTAGGTCTAGAAGGTCATTTCTATGTAAGGGATAATCTTGGGGCCGGTACACCAATATCACTGGGACTGAAAAATGCTCAATCCCAGGATTGGCATCCCTAAAAGAAAATTGCCCCCTGTGCCCCCACACTGACTTTTTCTGAGCTGCGGAGGGGGGCAGACGGCCGCAGTGCAGAGGCAGGCATCGGGTAGACATGTGCGACGTGGGAGGCCCGGCGGCGAGCAGGTTCCGGCGTAGGGTATGATGTGGGAGGATGTGGGAGGCCCAGCGGCGAGCAGGTTCCGGCGTCGGGTATGATGTGGGAGGATGTGGGAGGCCAGGCGGCAAGCAGGTTCCGGCGCTGGTGGTCAGCGCTGCGGCCTGCGCAGCGTGACCTATGATCGAGACACGCAGCGCAGGCCGCACGCCGGGTCGGGAATGCCACACACCGCCATTTCTCTGAAACATGATGCAGCTCACCACAATGCCTATGATACTATGCTGCACACTGTAATGCCCCTGACACATTATGCCAAACATTAGAATGCCCCTCACACCTAATGCACACCTCCCAACTTTGGCTGCGGAGAGAGGAATATATTTGCGTGCCAGAGGCACGCGCCAAAAAATTTTGGGCGCCGTTTTGTCGCTGTGAGGGCATGGCCAGTGCTGTGTGAACTGCTGTCCATGCCCTCAGCCTCCCTGCCTGCCTAATTAGACGCATGCAGTGTCTAATTCTCACAGGACCGTCCCAAAAAAATGGGATGTCACACAAAACTCGATACACACTGACTATGCCACACCACATTGCCCCCCACAATAAGGCTTCTAATAAATTATAAATTACCTGCTTGTTGCCAAGGGGGTTAATGTCCGTTGCCAAGGTGGTTAATGTCCGTTGCCAAGGGGGGTTAATGTCCGTTGTCAGGGGTTCTTGCTTGTTGCCAAGGGGGCGTTAATGGGCGTTTGCCAGGGGTTCTTGCTCGTTGCCAAGGGGGGGGTTAATGTGCGTTGCCAGGGGTTTTTGCTCATTGCCAAGGGATTAATATGCATTGCCAGGGGTTATTGCTTGTTGCCAACGGGTTTATATTTGTTCCCAGGGGTTAATGCTCATTGCCAAGGGGGTTAATGTCCATTTCCAGGGGTTCTTGCTCGTTGCCAAGGGGGGTTTATTGTCCATTGCCAGGGGTTCTTGCTCATTGCCAAGGGGTTAATATGCGTTGCTAGGGATTATTGGATGTTGCCAGGGGGTTAATATTTTTTGCCAGGGGTTAATGCTCGTTGCTACCCGCCCATCAGTTGCAGCTGCCCCTGCTTTACCCTGCCTTCCCCTGCGCACAGAGAGACAGACGCTAGAAGTCATTTTTCCCGGCAGCCTTACCAGGAAGTGCAGAGCTGTGCTTCCTGTCAGACGCTAGAGGTGAACTATCAATTCTAGCGTCTGTCTCTCTGTGTGCAGGGGAAGGACAGACAGGGGAAGGCAGGGGCAGCCGCAGCTGACGGGCAGGTGGCCGGACACATGGGCGGGCGGGTGGCCGGACACATGGGCAGGCAGGTGGCCGGTCACATGGGCGGGCGGACAGGTCCTTGTCGTCCCGACGCACCCGCAGCCCAATAAATATATTTTTTAAAGTGTGTGCCCGGGCCCCCCTGGCAGGCCCGGGCCCAGGTAAAATGTATCCGCCCCCCCTGCCTCTCGGCGGCCCTGAGTAGGTACACATTGGTCTACAGCAGACGCCCATATTTCTCATGCTCACAGTGCTTTGTACTACCATTAGGCGGGGATTTCCCAGGAGCTCCCCAGGAGGGCTCTCATACGATTTGCTTTTCAAAAAAATGCATTCAAATGAATGGGCAGCCACTGAGAGACTCTCTCAGCCAATCAGTATCCGTCCATTCTTTTGTATGGGTTTATATATTTCTCAATATCCTCTAGAAAACCAATAACAATTCCAAGTTACTCAACATGTGTGATAAAAATACCAAAAAAATTTTCCCATTTTAATTAAATATGTTATATTGTAGCATGTAAATTATACATAAAAACAAAATAATGTTACTTCTAAACAAGCTTCAAAGATATTCAATACCTGCTGTCAGCCCCAGGTTGTCCACTCTGCATTGTAAATGTATTTCTCCTTGTTTAAGCTCACATTTAAAAATCCCCTCAAATGCCCTGTTTGCAATGTCCTTTAGAGGGGAGGTAACATAAACTCTGTAAAGAGAAGAAAAGAATATGCAATAGTAACAAATATACAAGATCAATACAGAAAACCTTGGAAATACACAAAGTCCTTACTGTCATTTATATGGGTATTAGAAGTTACAGAATACTGAAATTCAATACTTTTTCTTTATAATGTACAACTTTTCCAAATGAGTACTGAAGCAATTACATAACAACTAACCAAATAGAATCAAAGGTATCATCTTATACAGTTTCTATAGGTATTGTTTACGGGAACATCTATCTATCCAGTGGCGTAAGTTTGTCCCTGGTGCCTGGAGGCAAGATAAATATTGGTACTGTGGCAGAGATAGCATTCCCCCACATGAAAGTATTGTTGAGGATCCCAAACAGGTTTTGGTAGCACTAGAAGAATCCCTGGTGTAATCAGCAGCACCTGGGATTTCCTGATATAAAGGTTTCCAGGGCAGAGTCACCTTTCTCTCAATGGAGAAATGATGTGATAGGCTGGGGATGTTTAGCATAGGGCTCATTGGAGCCTTTCAAGAGTCTGTGTTAAGGGTGCCTGTATGCTACTGCCTGTAATACCGACTGCATGGATTTAACCTGCTGTGCTGTAACCTGCTGTTGAGAATAAACACCAAAAGTATTCATCTGAGTCCCTGTGTTTGTCACAGCACACCAGCTTATAAAAATGTAATATTTCTATAAATCTTGGGTACTCTTTACCTAGAACGGCGCCAGCGATTGAAATCGCGGGCGTCGGGGGTAAAAATCGCGGTGATCGCGGTCATCGCGGGCATCGCGGGTAAATCAGGATGGCCGCGATGCCCGCGATGACCGCGATCACCGCGATTTTCCCATAGGGAACAATGTTAAAACGGCTGATTGACCGCGATTTTACTGTTAAATGCCTCAATGGACCCGATTTGGGGCCAAATAGGCCAAATTAACCCTTAAATGTCCCCCCAAATGTTTAACGCCACCCCACGATCCACGCCAACCCGAAGCGTGGCGAGCGTAGCGAGCCCGCGAGGGGCGGCGGTACGCGTCCTCCGACCTTTTCATGCCCTACTATCCACTAGGGCGTGGTGTGAGAATATAATAGTGTGGCGAGCGCAGCGAGCCACCGAGCCCGAAGCGTGGCGAGCGCAGCGAGCACCGCGAGGGGACGCGGATACCTTCACAGGTAGACGCGTCCCCTCGCGGGCTTCACAGGTGTCCACCTCGCCACGGACACCTGTGAAGCCCGCGAGGGGACGCGTCTACCTGTGGAGGTATCCGCGTCCCCTCGCGGGGCTCGCTGCGCTCGCCACGCTTCGGGCTCGGTGGCTCGCTGCGCTCGCCACACTATTATATTCTCACACCACGCCCTAGTGGATAGTAGGGCATGAAAAGGTCGGAGGACGCGTACCGCCGCCCCTCGCGGGCTCGCTGCGCTCGCCACGCTTCGGGTTGGCGTGGATCGCGGGGTGGCGTTAAAAATTTGGGGGGACATTTAAGGGTTAATGGGCTCTGTGGCCCATTTAACATTGATTCCTATGGCCAAATCGGGTGGATTGAGCCATTTAACAGTAAAATCGGGTCCATCGCGCCTTTTAACATTGATTCCTATGGGAAATCGGGAGCATCGCGTCGCGGGCATCGCGGGTACATTTATGGACGGCCGCGACGCGACCGACACGATTTCAAAGTTTAACATTGGTTTCAATGGGAAATCGCGGGCATCGCGTCGGTCGCGGCCATACATAAATGTACCCGCGATGCCCGTGACGGGCGCCGTTCTAGGTAAAGAGTACCAAATCTTGTTACATTATTGTGGTTAGGTTAAAGATAGTGTGACTGTTGTTCTGCTAGGAGGGGGAGTCAGCCTCAAAAGAGATATCGACAGCTTTCAATTATCTCAATTCAAACTCGCAGTGGAGAAGAGGTGCCCCCTCGGGAGCAGGAGCCCGGCGGCAAATTACTCCATTGCTGCTGTTTATTTTTTGTTTTTTGTTTTTTATTTTTTGCCTGGTTTAGAAGTTGCTGAAATTCTTAATGTAAAACAAAATATTTGAAAGCTAAAAAGCTATGATTTTATTGGATACATTTAGATACGGTTTTACAGACCGCAGGAAAACATCCTAGGGAAAATACGGGTGGTTTATCGCAGGCAAGATATTTCATACTGCCGGCACTTATCAGGTATTTTGCTCGTCGGGGTGTGTAAGACATAGAAAAGTAGAGGAAATAAAAAAAAATCCCTCCCATATGCAGTGCTCTGTGTTGTTTGAAAATAAACATATATTTTGTCATTTTGAATAATTATAAATTGCCCTTCTGTTTTTATTTAAACAAATCTGGGACTGTCTAAAGTTCATAATGTCGGAGTGGCTCTAACCCATTTGTGAACTCTTGGCTCAAGACCAGTTACGTGCAATCAGGGTATACTCAAGAAATGTGACAATAAATGATTTGAATAACAAATGAGTAGTATATAACAAAATATAACAATTCAGTAGAGTCCAAGTAAAATACAAGGGATAAAGCACATGGATGCATATCAGAATCTCACAGGAAAGGGAACTTGAAAGCAATGTGATTTGCCACTCAGACAATTACAGGCATGGGATTAGAGCAATGGTTCCCAAACTGTGTGCCGTGGGGTGCCTTGGTGGACTTGCAAGGTTGCCCTGGATAAGTGGTCCATGACCAATTACAATTAATTATGACCAATGTAATAGGCAAATTGTGGACAAACAGGAGTGAATCCTGTCCAATACCACATAATTGGCATTAGGGAAGAGATATAAACACAATTTAATTAATTTTATAATTGTTCTGATTTCATCAATGAGAACTGTTTGCCCTACGGGTGCCGTGAATAAAATCTGACATTCCGGGGTTCCGTAAATCAAAAAAGTTTGGGATCCACTGGATTAGAGGATAAGGGCAAAACAATATAATAGTCTACGGCAGGGGTGGCCAACCGGTCAAAGGTAAAGAGACGAAAAATATCGGTAGTCAAGCTAAAGAGCCGACATCATGCCCGCGCCGAAAGCGCATGCGCCAAAAAAAAGGCCGTAGTCTATTTTGACCACTTGGGTGGGTGTGATACAAATATGCCTCCAATAGTGCCAGATACACATATGCCCCCCACGGTGCCAGGTATGCACCACACGGTGCCGGGTATGCCCCCACAGTGCCAAAAAGCTGGTATTCCCCCACAGTGCCACAAACTGCTATGTCCCCACAGTGCCACAAACTGCTATGCCCCCACAGTGCAAATTTCCCAGCAGCAGCACTCATCATTGTTGCTGCTGCTGCCAGGCAAGGAGAGGACAGTCTGGTGTCCCCCTGCAGTCCTCCTGTCATGTCACCGATGGGAGGAGAGCACAGCACACCGCGCGTCTCCTTCCCCCTCACTTCCCTGTGACTGGGCCGCCCACCAATCGAAGCTCACTGGCCGGCTCCTGATTGGCTGCTGGCCCACGAGCTCTGATTGGCGGACAGCCCAGTCACAAGGATGCACAGTAAGGGGTAGGAGAGATGCACGATGCGCGCTCTCCTCCCCTCAGAAGGAGAAGGGATTCAGGGAACCGGCAGCAGGGGGGACTGGGACAGATGGTGGGCGGCGGTCAGCAGTGGGAGCAGGAGCCGCACTTTACAAGGAGGAGAGCCGCATGAGGCTCAAGAGCCACAGGTTGGCCACCACTGGTCTACGGCAATACCAAAAATCTGACAAATCAGCCCAGCCACACTCATAACTATGGTGAGTGTCCCTGAGTGACTCTTCTCATTCGTGACAGGGCTCCTAGAGGAATGGTGTTTTCTGTTCTACCAAGATTGAATGTTACATGAACATTGTTATTTATTCAATGTAATACTGTTTTGTCATTCTGTACTGTTCCTTTGTACGGCGCTGCGAAACACTTGTGGCGCCTTATAAAATGATAATAATAATAATAATAATAATGAACCAAAGAGAATGTGAAACATAGAAACATAGAATTTGACGGCAGCTTAGAACCACTTGGCCCATCTAGTCTGCCCCTTTTTTTAAACATGTTACCTCAAACCATATTTGATCCTTATTTTTTTGTAAGGATATCAATATGCCTATCCCAAGCATGTTTACATTGTTCTACTTTATTTGCCTCTACCACCTCTGATGGGAGGCTATTCCACGTATCTACTACTCTTTCTGTGAAGTAAGTCTCACATGTGAACCCCTTGATTTGGTAAGTAATAAATATGTCAATGTGGATTGTGGGGTGGGGGTAAATTCCTGTTTTTATACTTCAATACGCCATCAATGACTTTCTGTTCCAAATTGACAACAAATCCAACACAGTAAATGTACCCCTATTTATGGATTTATTGTATATTCAATTGATGAACTTTTTGTTGTTACTTTTCAAAGTACAAACTTATATAGTATGTATAACATGACGTAGAGTGATTTTCAGAGTCATTTTAAAAGAACATTGTGTGTGTGTGTGTGTGTGTGTGTGTGTGTGTGTGTGTGCTAGGATCTAGAAAGAGCTGTTTGACATTTCTAGTTCCTGTGCAGGTGTTATTGTCTGGTACTATATATAGTCTTCAGATTCTGAGATAGAACAGGACCATTTTTTTCCTTTACTAAAGCCAATAAAATAAATTAGAGTTTTCTTTTCAGCGGAAAAAAGAGCTTTTCCCACAATCACAGTTTTTGATCTAGAAAGCAAAAGTTCTGAATTTTATTGCAGACATAGCAACTAGATACTGTATGTATGCAATCAGTACATTCATAAGGAAAAGATGCTCATAGAAATAAGACAATATGCACAATGTATTTTATGCGGTACTTGTGTATTTTAGCGGCGCCCCCGATGTTGGTCGTGCAATGTTTTAATCGCATTGCATCGTATGCCATGTACCAGATGGCATGCGATGTGATGAGACGTGATTTTGGCCCCCTGTACGATTAAAAATTGTATAAGCACACTTTAGGGGTGCTTACGATGTTAAATGCAGCCCCACGCCAACCCCCCACTATAAACGTGAACCCGAAGCATGGTGAGCGCAGCGAGCCCACGAGGGGCGGCGGAACGCGTCCTACGACCTTTTCATACCCCCACTATCCACGTCGGCATGGAGTTGAGAATAGAAAGTGTGCCGAGCGTAGCGAGCCACCGAGCCCGAAGTGTGGCGAGCGCAGTGAGCCCCGCGAGGGGATGCGGATACCTTCACAGGTATACGGGTCCCCTCGCGGGCTTCACAGGTATCCGCGTCCGCTCGCCACGCTTCTGGCTCGGTGTCTCGCTGCGCTCGCCACACTTTCTATTCTCAACTCCACACCAACGTGGATAGTGGGGGTATGAAAAGGTCGTAGGACACGTACCGCCACCCCTCGTGGGCTCGCTGCGCTCGCCACGCTTCGGGTTCACGTTTATAGTGGGGGGGGGGTGGCGTGGGGGTGCATTTAACATTGGGTGCTTATACAATGTTTAATCACATCGCATCGCATTGTATGGCATTGTATGCCACATACAATGTCATACAATTTTAAAATTGTATGACATTGTACAACATCGCGCGATATCGCATCGCATACCATTGCATGCCTTTTGGTATGCGATGCAATGGGCGCCGCTAAAATACACAAGTACCTTTTATGCAAATCTTTTCCCATATATAACAGCCACTACAGAGTAGTGTATGCATGAGCTAATACACAGTGTTAATGACTAATATAAATTATGAATATTTAGCTTGTAGTATAACTTTCGGGAATGCTCATTACTGTACTTGGAAATAACATTGTGTGTGATCTCAGTAACTCTCCTACAGATGTATTGTATGAGACAAAACAATTGTGGCAACTATGAGTCATAGCTACACAAAAGCAGGTTATGCAGAAAAAACATTACACAGTGCAGTGTATATTCAAGCAGTGCCATAACTATTGTAAGGCAGCCCCAGCAGCCGCTTGGGGGAGCAAGCAGCAGCGGGGTCTGTGTGGGCACCGGCACCCACTCGACGCACTGACATGCTGCTGCCTGCCGCTCGTACCGCTGCCCACTGACTGAGCACTGGAGGCAAGTCATCCACAGTGCGGGTGCGGCCATGGCAGAGAACAAATCCCCCAACTGACTCAATTGACTGTACACAGAGCCAGCTATTGGCTACTGTGCACAGGATGGGTGGGCGGATGGGCATGCTAGGGCGGCCTGGGATGCGTCGGAGCCAAGGGAAGCAGCAGTGTATGCTGGTCTCTCTTCCCCTCTCTTGCTTCAGCTTCTCCTTTATGCATGTGACGTCATTACGTCACACGCTGGGGAAACACGCTGGAGAGGAGCCTGGGGGGGCACAAACTTTTTGGCAGGGGGGAGCAAAATTTATAGTTACGCCACTGTATTCAAGTATATTGAACGTAGAGTACATACAATAAAGTACTGAAAGAACAAAAATGATGTTCTTTGTGTACAGTACCTGTGTATAAATCGTTCCCCCCCCTCACATTATGTCACTGTCCCTGTCACATGCAGCCCTGTTATCACTGACATATCATGCATGTCCTGATATAGTCTGTGCTGTTGCCCCACCCCTAGGGGTGCTAGAGGTAAACCCGTCCCCCGGCTCCAAAACACTTGACTCCCCGGCTGCTGGGCAGGTAGGCTGGATGGGTGGCGGTGCTGCAGGCCAGGGATCCAGGTGCTACCTCTTGGTCTCTTCATATATAGCACAGATCTGTGTGTATAGAGTTCACTCTATGACTCCTCCCAGTGTTATACACACACTCACAGATTGACAGTTCTGGACTATTATATAAGAGACAATAAATGCCTTTGTATTAGATTATATATGTATATCTATTATATAAGAGACAATAAATGCAATTTAGATACTGTACCTGCTGTATACAGTATTACTGCTGTTGAAAACAGGAGGCACCCTCTGACATTTAATATGTACCTTCATGTGACCACATAAGCTTAATAATTCGTGTTGAACTTAATACCATTTGCATTGGGATATATAGGCCTATTTTTTTGTCTGAGAGAGAAAGGTCACAGGCACAGTTTAGGAAAAGATGATTTATGTTATTGGATTATGGGCCTAATTCAGCAGAGGTCACTATTTAGTGGATTCACCGTCTGGCAGATAATAGAACAACTGCGCATGCACATATACAAATTAAGAATAAATATCCGATCTGAAACCAATGTATGGCCCGTGGCATTGGAGTCGAAAGAAGGAATAGACTGTGCAGCACAGACTATTTTACTATCACAGAACAAGGGCTATGCTACTCAATGCAACATGGACCCCACTCCCCCCCCCCCCCCCCCCACACCATCCTTCCCTCCCTGCCAGCCATGTCAGCACCCCACAGGGTCCCGACGGCCACCAATATCAAAGCAATATCAGCGGCCGCCGGATCGCACCGCGTGTACATTCCCTTAGACTTACTCAGATGGAAATTACTCTTAGATGCTCCGGCTTTTGTTAATGAATCTGCAAATGCATTACAATTTTGCAGTGGCCGTTTATTCTTTCTTTGAGGGTGGTGACTTTTTGATCACAAGCAACTGCCTTTTCTCAACTTAGAGATCCATGTTGAATCGGGCCTAATATTTCCTTTAACCTCTTCCTTGGCATTCCCGAGAATTTTCCGGGCTATGCTTCAGTGTCCAGACTGGTAAACCCGGAACATTGTAATTCTTGGGATTGCCACTGTTTCTGCTGCTTAGCGCCGGGCAGTGCCGCTGAGCTGTTTGCGGAACTCAGATTCAGTGCAGCCGCGTCGTCGTCCCCCCCCCCCTGTTGTGTGCGACTTGATCTTGTAATGACACGCCGCACAAAGCCTGGTTGCTGGGGGCAGGGGTGTGTTGCCGGGGGCAGTGATGGGCAGCAGCTGATATAGTGCCCAGCAGCGCTGCCCGGCCCTAGGGGAGACAGTGGTGTCTTTTTTTAGGGATGCGGAGTGGGGGTGGATCCTCTAAAAACTCTCTTTTATTGATACTATATAAATCTTGAACCATTTCATATGCTGAATGACAAAGCTGGTATATTTATACTGATGTTAACCAGTTTGACTTTATTTGCAGTATTTTTCTAAGATATATTTACAATACTAACATCTAGGCCCAGGAACAACTTACATGGACAGGCTTGATTAGATATTTACAGGGTGTTTCAAATAAAGGTAACTGATACATGTATCTTAATTTATCTCAGTGGTTCCCAACCCTGGTCCTCAAGTACCCCAACAGTCCACACAGAACCACAAGTGGAATAATTAGCTCCACCTGTGGTTCTTTTAAAATGTGTCTGAATAATGAGTGCACCTGCTGGGTGACCTGGAAAATGTGCACTGTTGGGGGTACTTGAGGAGAAGGGTTGGGAACCACTGATTTATCTTATGATTTACAGCAGATGTTGAGTAACAATCGTACAGTATTTCACAGTTGTCCAGTAAGATGCATGGGGGTTTGCTATTCAATTGCAGGACAGGAAATAAGATGCTGTTATTTCTATGAAAAAATCACCAGTACATGCTCTTGCACGGTGATGCCAGAACTATATCTCCAAACAGCACCGTCCCCAGTAGAAGGATGGAGATGAGACTACAGGCAGATGCTGAGACCACCAGATAGGGGATGCGCAGTTGAGTTTTAGAGTTGACAGCTCCACAACCAATATTGGGCATGAGGTTCACAAGGTTTTTTTTATCTCGCTAAACCTCACGCTTAATTGAATTCCCACGTAGGTTTGGATTAAGTAAAATTCTGGGAAGGGTGAATACTTCCTGTTGTCACAGTACAGTATGTGACTTAACATGTAAATCATTAGAAATATAGTAAATCACCAGATTTAGAAGCAACTTACCCTGTCTCTGATCCATATCTATATTGCATTACATTTTGTCCAAAGAGAGACTTTTTGTTCCCATTGAAACTCCATGTCTTCTCTGTATCAATATTGAAACACTCTGAAGGAATTACGACTGTAGAAGTAGCAAAAAGGGGGAAAAAGATATGAAGTAACCTTAGTATTTGTGGTTTTTAGCTGCTAATTCAAAGTACAGTAGGGACTATTTATTAAGCCTAGAACACAGAAGATATTGCAGATAGCTAATGCTACTGTCAATATCGGAGAACACTCCAGTCCGACTGTCCTTTTAAAATGTACAGAAGACAGTAAGGTTGGGCCTTTTAACAAGTTCAAAAACTTTAATTTTTTTTTTGGAGATGGTATTAGCTCACTGCTATCTATTGATAGAACATCTTGATTCTTCCAGCTCTGCAATATGCATGCATTGTATAACTGTACACAGAGGTGTAACGTGGAGCTAAGACACCTGGAGCAAGCTCATGTCACAACAATCCCCCCCCCCCCCATATATACACATTCACTGCGACAGGGAAAAAAAACACATACACACACAATAGCCCCCTATACAGAGAGCTGATGTCCTTATCCAGCTATGTTTTCCCAGTGCCGGTTTCATCTACTCCTTCTAACCTACTCCTTGTGTGCTATCCTGAACCATCCACACTGCCGGATCCTTATCTTCAATTCATGACATAAGAATATGGTGGGAAAAATATCTGAGGTAGGGAGTCAACCCAGAGGTGTCTTCATAAGGGACAGCAACTGGCTAAAGTAAAAGATTAGGACATTAAGGGCTATAGTATACTATTAACTTTTCAGCCATTGCATACCTTAATACAATAGGATCATTGTAAGTGAATACCTCTACTGATTTCCCCCCCCAGCTTAATAAATTGAGCAATGAAGGTATACAGAGTGATCAGAGAAAATGGCTATGCAATGTAATCTCTCCTCCGTCCACTGGTATGCTCCAGATCAGTTCCTCCCTAACCAAGCAGAAGCTGGAGCTTGGTTCTGTGGTGGCATTGAAGTGCTCAGAGGAGACCTGACGCATGGTTAGTTCCTCTCTGAGTAAATGCAGTGGATTAGCACTGTGGCCTGAAGGTGTGACAGGCAGGGTGGTTGACGTTTTGTGGATATGGCAGATTATGTAATGATATAAGTAAGAACAATGCAATCTGAAGTTCCAATTCTGCATGTAAGACTACTTATGTGCACTAGTTTACCCACAGTATGTCTGTGCATATCCACCAACCACTCAGGGTTGACTATAGGTACACAAAACAAGTCACATTATTCAGGAGATAACAGTCAGTCAAGCAAAATTCAGAGATCACAGTCGCAGACATTGTTCTGCGTTTCACAAAACTCCATTTGTATAGACATACCATGGTAGCAACACAGAAACACACATTAAAACCCAGAGCACTGTATTAGAAATGTTACTGCTACAGGCCATAAGAATATTAATGCTAAATTATTTACCTTATATTGTTACAGTGATCGTTTGCAATATCTTACCTAATAAAAGGAAGCATCCTATATTGGTTCCAGTCCAATTCTGGAGTAAGAGCCGTCTGCAGGAGTGCAGTGTCACACGCGACATTGTTCAATACTCAACCTGAAGCAGCTAGGAGCTCCCCTACTACACTTCTTAGACTTGTGGTGTGCATGTTGGGTTCTCTTATTGTTTTTGTCTCTAAGTTGTGTTCCAGTTTCTGCAAAGTCTTCACCACATTTTTCTTTAATCTTAGTATTTATTTTTAAAGGGGAAGTACTGTAGGTTTTGTTACATGAAATAGCTCATGTCATTTTATTTTCCAGATGCATTTGTATTTGCTAGTAACTATCGGGTGTTGTCCCATTACTGGCATATATTATCAGTTAGTTAACATTCACCTCCTTGCATATTCTTTTAAGAAATTACTAGCCAAAACAAAGTGAGCATGATCAGTAAACATATCACTTATGGGCCAATTTATTACCATCCACATCCTAATGTCCAGCGATAATGTGTGTGCCCATTCTGCCATGCAATAATTATTGCATCAAACAGATTAATCAATTATCGCATGCAGGGACAGCTTGCAAGAAAGCTCTGTCCCTGTAATGCCACTCTGCAGTCAAATCGGGGTGTTTTTCACGAAAAATTACCCAACCATGAACTGTGCATGCGCCATCTGACTTCGCCCCAGATACCAACATTGCCACGCTGCCAGCTCCCTTCCCTGCAGTGATGACCCCCCCGCCCATGCTGCGCTCCCCCTACCATCACTGCTCATGCTTACCAACAGCTGAGGATCGGTGATCAGAGCTCCTGGAGGGCTGTTTTTGATAGGGGTTCCCTGCTGCTTTGACCTTGACAGCCCTCACTGGAGCACCAATCCCCAGGGGAGTATGTTTTTTTTATATATTATTATTAATTATTATTATTATTATTATAATTTAAAAAAAATTAACAATGATCAGCCTAGGGCAGTGGTTCCCAAAATGTGTGCCGTGGCTCCCTGGGGTGCCTCGGGACACATGCAGGGGTGCCGTGGCTTGGTGGTCCAGGACCAACTCAAATTATTAATGGTTAATTATTTATGAGCAAAACCAGTGCTGGTGGCTGCCAATCATAGAATGTGTACAAACAGAAGCAAATCCTGCCCTTTACCACATAACTGCCGCTAAGAATTGCATATAAACCCAATCTAATAAAAAAATTTTGGACCTAGGGGTGCCATGAAAAAAATTCTGATTCTCTAGGGTGCCGTGAATCAAAAAAGATTGGGAACCCCTGGCCTAGGGGTAGAGAAAGCGATTCAGGGGCAAGCAAATCTGAAGCTGGCATTATTATCATAGGGTTTACTTAGCTAATTTAAAAAAAAAAAAAAGTTTCAAATAACACAGATGGCATTTCCCATTAAAGGTATGTGAAATGTGATCTGGTTCCCACAAAAGCACAAATTAAATTCTAGAGGAGTTATTCCCGAAAACTGCTCCAAAAGCCCTTTATTGATTTCAGGTGACAAGGTAGACAGAGCCATCAGAACGATAGGTGTAGCTGTAGAGCAGCATGTCTATTCCTTAAATAGTGGGAAAGCGTCCGCCAAGGACATGTGGACTGCCCTGCAAAGTGTGTACGAAGATAAAGGTCTGATGAGAAGAATAAGTTTGAGGCGCATGCTATACGGAACAAAGTTAAGTGTCTGCAAGGACATGAATGACTACATAAATAAAATCTTGTAGATAAAGCCTTGTCGATAGCTCAGCAGTTGGCTGTGGGGGCACAGGTGGACGAGGAAGAAGTAGCAATGGTGATGCTGCAGAATCTGACAGCAGAATTTGACTTCTTAGTAGCTGCCTTAGAGTCAAACGACACCAAGCTAACAACTAAAATTGTAAGAGCCAAGCTACTGCACTTCCAGGAGAATTTTCCCATTGAGACCATAACCGAAGGTTCTGCCTTGATCACAAAGGGAGCTAAACCTAAGAAGCACAAGTTCAAGTGTTTTGTAGGTCACAAGATAGGACACAAAGCTTCAGATTGCCAGATAAAAAATACCAGTGGTGCGCAGAAGCGGCATGACAAGAAAAACAAGTCAGCACTGAACGTAGCAGACAACCACAGGAAGGGTTGCTGGTAAGTGGACCCAGGACCCACTAGGCATTTTAGCTGCAACATTGGCTCAATTCTTTGACACTGTGTGTACCCACTACAGTTAGAGAGATCAGAAACAAGGTCCTTACTGCATCACGATTTGGGACAATCACAGTACATTTAAGAAATGGAGAAGAATAAATAAATAATAATAATAATAAAAGAGGGACTGTAAATGCTTTAGCATCTCGGCCTTTGACGACAGCAAATCAGTGGAGCTTTGGCACAAACGCTTAGGCCGTCTGGGATATGACAACTTCCACAAACTGGTGGATGGAATGAAAACCGGAATCACCATGAATGTGATTTAATGTTGATGTGTTTTCACTGTTTGCTTCTCTTAACTCATGTGTTCTCAGTTAAAGCTATGACTACGTGAAAATATTATTTTCTTTTATACGTAACCAGAGACAGCCTTGAGCAAGGGGGAGTGTTGGAGAGGTGTGATCTGCACCTATCTCCTTTACATTTAGCAGCAGCATCAGCCCGACAGCTGTGTCCCCTTGTGCTCCCTGTCCCCTTGTGTGGGCGGTCCCAGTGTCCCTGCGTGTATTGAGTGACATCGGGCTTTCAGCCAGTGTGTGTGTCCTGCGCTGTGTAGAGGAAAACAGTGATCCCATGCCGTGCCGCTAATAAGGAGATCAGCATGCTGCCATTACCCACAAGCGTGTCTGAGCCATGGCAGACATACTGGCACGTCTGCGTTTTCCCTGACACTATCAGATAACGTCCAGTTACCACCCAGAAATGGCAGCTTCCTGGCAATCAACTTGTGAATGGTTTGCGGCTAGAGTAAATGATGATTTTTGTCTGTACTATTGTTCCATAATCGCCTTGTAAATTTGCAGTGATCAGGTCTGAATAACCTCCCATATTGCTTGGAAGTAAGTGTTTCTCTTCTTCTTACTCCCTTGATGCATCGGACAGCAGAACATATTCCAGGGTTGCCTACCCTCCCGGAATGGCCGGGAGGGTCCCAGAAATCAGATCAACCTCCCGGCACCCTGGAAAGGTAGGCAAGCCTCCAGGAATTCGGGCAGCCTCCGGCGACCCCTCACTGCAGCGGCGGGGTCCATGTGAGCAAATTACACGTTTCGCACCTTTGTAGCCCACCCCCACTGTGCAATGCCTAAAAAACTGGTATTCCACAGTGGGGCATGGCCACTAGAACACAATCACGTTGGCCATGCCCCACACTGACATCCACCAGCAGCCAGGATGTAGGCAACCCTGACATATTCCCTCTGAGCAGAAATATTACACTGCAGTCTTTTCGTCACATATTGCTCATTCTGAAAATACTTTTTATATATTTATTTTCACATAGTTGTAATTTTAGTTAAAACAATGGTGGGGTTGGGGCAAGGGACCTAAAGGTGGCCATGCATGAGAAAGATTGGTCTTACAACCATGATTGTGTCCAATTTCCCAGCAGTCCTTGGTGGTTTTTGGGCACACAATGTACTGTAATGTACTGTCCGATTGAAGCTTCATTTAAATAGCTGGCTGGCCTACTAGGATCAAAAGGATAGGAGTATCAAAAAATGCATTTTGTTTATTTATTTATTTTAATTTACATGTGGCCAGCAAATACCAATGTGCACACATCTGCTGTGTTATGCCATTATTAAATAGCCCTAATGAAGCAATCCGCTGAAAACTGTTTTCAGAGTGGTGACAGAATTGTGCAAAAGGACGTCCACCTCTCTCTTCACCTGCCCGCCCGTCTACCACTTGGAAACTTCTACATGATGAGGAAATGGTCTGGTCCAAAAATGGAATATTAGTATCCCGGAAGTAAATGTAGGGAATTGGAGATCAGTCCTGGTGGCCCCTAGTCTAGCTACGAATTTGTTAAGAATCCAGCAGGTACAATTAAATATTCTGTTTTGAACATATATAACCTCAGAAAGGATCAGTAAATTTTCCCAAAATAGCTGCAATCGCTGTCCAAAATGTTATGAACTAGGATGCATCTTCTGGCATCTCCTTTGGGAGTGCAGAGGATTGCAAAGGTTCTGGAAAGGAATTGGGAAAATATTGGGGGCGTTGGGGGTTCCATGTCAAAACTTATCACCCCTGGGGCTTATTCTTGGGGTATGGTCTTTGGATAGCATGTCCCGCGGTGATAGACAGCTAGTAATTAACCTCTGTGCAATAGCAAAAATGGTCATTGCTCGCTCCTGGATGGCAAAAAGCGGCCCAAGGGTACAGGAATGGATTAGCTTGGTCAATTGTAATATGGAGCATGAGAAATGTATGTATCTTCTAAGAAATTCAATTGACAAGTTCTATGATATCTGGGGGATGTGGTACTACTCAAAGTACTATAGTCACTAATAGTATTATATTTCTAGACCTTTTTATATATCTATGAATTGAATGAATAATTGCACAATCAACATTCTATATGTATTGTATTTCAATGTTTAATATGTCACAATGGGCTAGATTCTCTAAACTTTAAAAGTGGTAAAATGGTGAGTGATAAACAGCCAGCCAATCAGCTCCTACCTGTCATGTCACAGACTGTGTTTGAAAAATGTCAGACAGGAGCTGATTGGCTGGCTGTTTATCACTCTCTATTTTATCACTTTTAAAGTTTAGGGAATCTGGCCCAATGAGGTGTAAATTAATTACGGCACTACACCAAACTCCACTTTGTAGAATTGGTGGACCCGTACACGGTTATAAATATTTTAAGGAGTAGAGAAACGTTAGCACAAAGTCTAATATGCACTAAAGCACTTTAAAACTTGTATATTGATCATGATTTAATTCACGAAAATGAGATGCTGATAGAATATGAGATTTGCACAATAGTTTTCTCTTATTTTTTTTCATTTGTATTGGTATAGGATATATACATTACCTGCACTGCACTTTTTGGATAACACTATGTATTTGAAGTCAATTATAAAGAAGAGCTACATATTTGTAATATAGGGGTTTATTCTGGTTGGTGCAGCCAAACGTGCGTACGTTCCATATCAACGTACGCTCTCCGTACGCGGCCGTTGAGGTAAAGTCCACCCACAAAACAGCCGCATACGTACAGGCACAAACACCGACAAAGGGGAGTGGCGTACAATTGAGCGTACGCCAACGTACACGGACGGCTCACCCCTTAGACTCCAACAACTGGCGTACAACAGAGCGTACGCCACCGTTTACGGACGTCTCTCGTCCGTCTTCCCACCGACTTCTTGCGGCTATCTGAGCGTATACCACCTTGCACGGACGGGTCTCTATTGTTTTCAATGGAAAACTCAGCGTATGTCACCGCTCGTGAGAGTGAGCGTACGTCAGTGCACGCTGGCATACCCTTCACATATATGGACCTGCAAATCTTGCCTTTCAACTATGATTAAGACAATTAATTAATTATTCTAATTGTTATTTAATAATTGTTTTCTATTAACTCAATTGTCTACCTTAATAAAGACCCTAATAAAACAACATTTTAACCCTCATTACATGTATATTTGTTATGTTCTAATGTGGCATTTTAATCACTATCTATGTGTCCCCACATTGCTTTTACTTTTAAATAAATTTATGTTGGTGTTTGTGTGTATGTACTAAATTATGTCCATAATTAGTTTGTCCAAAATGTGTAACATGTATACCTACCCTGATGTTATGTGTGATGTTTTAATCTAACAACATTAAACATTCATGCATTTTCACTGTGTTATTTAACTCAAAAACACACACATTCACACAGCAATCGTTACCCCTCACCTCAAATTACAAATATAAGTTAAATTACACATCTGTATGTACCTGCCCTTACAAACCCTCTAACATTTGTATAATTAAAAACACAGGCAACTTCTAACTGAATATAAACTTTTATTTTTGTAAAACATAAAAAAAAAAAAAAATTAAAAGAGGGCCTCCAGGCGCAAAAAAAGAATGTTTAAATAAAGCAGGGTTAAAAATATTTCCTGCACAATTTGGGCCACATCTTCCTGGTGCTGTTCAGTGTCTGTAGTGAAGGGAAAAAAAACATTATATTGCATATATAATATACACAAATGTTTGTTGTATTTGTACATAATAAGAAGTTGTGAGTTAAGTGTGAAGGCCATAACAAGGCACATACAACATGTTGGTGTATGACAAATTCATCCTCATAACATATGTAAGGAAAGCATTATAACGTTGTTATGTTTTTAAATGTGATTCAGAAAGCATACACGAACTCCAACAGATACCACCTGAAAACACTCATCATTGGAATGACAGGTGCACACATTTAACCATGTAGCACACAATGGTCAACAACCTGTGTATGTGCATGTACAGGTGAATGTTCAGGTGCGTTGAGACCTGCGTAATTTAAGCGGGAATTATCGGCGGGAAATATCGGCGTAAAATATCGGCGTAAATTAGCTACTACATTGCGGGAAAAAATTTACGCCCCCTTGTTCATGGCGGGAGTTTACCATATAAATATCCAGTCAGATGCAGGCCATAATTGCTGCAAACATGTCTAGCTCAGATGATTCCGCAGCTGAGGACGCTCTACAGAGAGCAAGAGCAGAATCCTTGCTTGAAAGGTTGAGGCAGAGGGAGCAGGAGAGGACAAGGAGGACCCAAGAGCAAGGGGGCCCCTCACTAACAGGCACTACTGCAACGCCACCAGCTCCACAAGGGCCAAGCAACCAGCCACAACAAGAGGTTGCATCTCTCCAAACAGGTGTGACCCAGCAGGTGCATGGTGAGAGAACTGGGGCCACCAGAAAACGAGCTGCAACATCTAGGGCGAGGACTGAGCAGGATACCACCACCAAAAAGAGAAACCCTGCATTTCTAGAGGCAGAATTGAGAATTTTAGTGCCCAGGGCACGAGAATGGATCGAATTGCCAACCAGGAAGCCGGGTGCCAGTGCAAAGAGAAACCTTTGGGAGAAGATCACAGAGGAAGTGAACCAGGTGTCACCAGTGGTCAGAGATTGGCTATCAGTGAAGAAAAGGCAAGTGTGTTTCTCCCCCTGATAATGTCATATGTGTGTACATATGTTACATGTATGTTTGGAGAATAATAGAAAGGTGTGTTTGTAGATAGTGCTACAATTCAATGTCACATGTAAACACAACCATGTCTAATAACCCACATTTATATATGAAACATGCACCATTGGTGTGATGTGAGGTTATGGGCACAGTTCTGCTCATGTGAAGTATGTGATGGGACAACAGAAAGTGTGTTGTTGAAAAAGAGTTGTTGTAACATGTTCCATATGATGCTACTGAAACAAGAATGTCCAAACTGTGCACATGTAGCTGGTGAGAAACTTCACATCCCAGTATGCCTTCCCATAGTTAAATTACTCCATAATAACAACACTGTCAAGCTATGGTGGAATGTGTAGTTTCACACCAGGTGGAGGTGCATAATTTGGCCATGGATGATGTCATTTCTGCATAGTGATCTATGTATGTGCATTTAGTGGCCTAATGAATGAGATGAGACACTGAAATGCCTCATAATGGAGACATTAATGTGTGTGTGGGAAACATATGCCTAAAAAACATAAGATCACCCACACTAGGAAATGTAACGTAGTCATGATGTTCACTAGCACAGTGGTGCACATATCTGTTGTTTGTTGTATTTGTACATAATAAGAAGTTGTGAGTTAAGTGTGAAGGCCACATACATTTTTCAACTACATTAAAGAAGGGTATGCTGTAAACTCAGTACTAAAAACTAATATGTTAACACACACATACTGTACATATTACATAACATTCAATAGATTCCTCCTTCTTGGATGAATGTATGCTGTATCCCAATTGGTAGTTTTGTTTTGGGGACTCACCTCTAACCTCACAATTAGGCTGTGCTATTTAAGGGTTATGACATTGTTGCGGCTTAAGCACTCCTTACTATTTTAAATTTAGGACATTGCTGTACAAATTATAGGCCTAAAGCTATGTTTGTAAAGCATGCATCCACATGGCCTCACACACTATGAACAAAACAATCTATAAATTAATGTTGCACATCATGCTGGGAAGTGGAGTTACCCAACACCTGGACCCACATAACTACAACACCACTAATGTCGGATATGTCATTGAAAGTACTGTTATGTCAATTATTCAAGGGGTGAGCCATGGCCACACTCAAAAAAACCACCAAGGGGACCCTTGTTCCTGGAGAAGGACAGGCCACACCTCATGATCGACCTGCACTGATATGTTGCAACTAATGATGATGTTGAATACACATATGTGGTTGTTGTGATTGTTTATGTGTAGAAATGTGTAGGTAAACATTAGCCACATTATTTACTTACGGCTAGTTGAGCCATCCTGCTCGCCGCTGGTTGGGTGTCCGGTGGTTGGGGGGGTCAGGAGCAAGGGGGATGGGATTGGAGTTTGGATAGAGGTAGTGGGTTGGAGTGGGGATTGGAGGGGTTTGGGGGTGGGTGGTGGGGAGGTGTAGGGGGGTTGGAAATGGGGTGGGGAGGGGGTGGGGGTGGGGGTAGGGGTGTGGGTTGGGGTAGGGGTGTGGGTGGGGGTAGGGGTGTGGGTGGGGGTAGGGGAGTGGCTGGTGGAAGGGGATGTTGATATGGGGTGGGCTCCAGCAGGCCCCAATGTGTCCTCCTCCTCCTCTTCCTCCTCACGGCCTTCCTCCTCCTCCTCTTCCTCCTCACGGCCTTCCTCCTCCCGGGCTGCCTCCTCCCGGGCTGCCTCCTCCCGGGCTTCCATGCGTGCCCTGGCGCATGCTGAAATGTTCATGTTGATGGCATAGAAATCGAAGGTTGGGTTTCATAAAAATGGGGGAATGAAAAATTCACATTAGTCATGCTTATAACCTTACAAATGATCATTTCAGTTATATTTCATACATTTATCATGCTAACTAATTGATATGCTACACCCAAAAACAGAGGGACTACATATACCCCCCCATATACAACCCATATACCCCCCATATATACCCCATATACACCCCGTATACCCCCCATATACACCCCATATACCCCCCATATACTCCCCATATACCCCCCATATACCCCCCATATACCCCCCATATACCCCCCATATACACCCCATATACCCCCCATATACACTACATATACATCCCATATACTCATGCACATATTTATAAAAACTACAGAAATCATTGCTAACAAACGCAGACATATTTGTAAATATATACTTACATCGGCCAATATGGCGGCGAATTGTGCTTAGCAGCACTAGCTGCCGCCGCCGCAGGTCAGACCAGCGCCGCTCCACTTGCCCCAGGCTTCTGCGGACGCCGGTCCGGGCGTAGATTAAGCGGCGGGCAGCATTATATGCCCGCCGCTTCTCCCTGTTGGACACATATGGGCCCCTGGGCCCCAGGCGCTGGTCCATGACCTCAACCAAGGCCACCAGCTCCTGGGTGGAAAAGGAGTTAGCCCTGGTTATAGACATATTGGCAATGGCGCAGTTATTAATTGCAGGTACATATATAACTTTTGGTGGTTGCTGATTGGTCTAAAAACTTGTTTGTTTAGTATTAACTTTATTAATCCTTCTTACATTAACAATATGTATGCGAATAGAAACTTACGGGGACCGTTCCGATATACACACACCATAACAAACAGTATGCTTT
Organism: Crinia signifera; assembly: GCF_055691185.1. Lineage (NCBI taxonomy): Eukaryota > Metazoa > Chordata > Amphibia > Anura > Myobatrachidae > Crinia > Crinia signifera. Next base: position 74,037,559 of record NC_139218.1, on the reverse strand, counting down.
CAATTTATAGAGAAACGTACTGTATATATAGTGTGCTAAAAATAATACACGCAACCATCTACTAATACATACGCTGATAACAAGGCACATACAACATGCTTTCAATGTAGAGACGTACTGTATAAACAGTGTGCTAAAAATAATACACGCAACCATCTACTAATACATACGCTGATAACAAGGCACATACAACATGTTGGTGTATGACAAATTCATCCTCATAACATATGTAAGGAAAGCATTATAACGTTGTTATGTTTTTAAATGTGATTCAGAAAGCATACACGAACTCCAACAGATACCACCTGAAAACACTCATCATTGGAATGACAGGTGCACACATTTAACCATGTAGCACACAATGGTCAACAACCTGTGTATGTGCATGTACAGGTGAATGTTCAGGTGCGTTGAGACCTGCGTAATTTAAGCGGGAATTATCGGCGGGAAATATCGGCGTAAAATATCGGCGTAAATTAGCTACTACATTGCGGGAAAACATATACGCCCCCTTGTTCATGGCGGGAGTTTACCATATAAATATCCAGTCAGATGCAGGCCATAATTGCTGCAAACATGTCTAGCTCAGATGATTCCGCAGCTGAGGACGCTCTACAGAGAGCAAGAGCAGAATCCTTGCTTGAAAGGTTGAGGCAGAGGGAGCAGGAGAGGACAAGGAGGACCCAAGAGCAAGGGGGCCCCTCACTAACAGGCACTACTGCAACGCCACCAGCTCCACAAGGGCCAAGCAACCAGCCACAACAAGAGGTTGCATCTCTCCAAACAGGTGTGACCCAGCAGGTGCATGGTGAGAGAACTGGGGCCACCAGAAAACGAGCTGCAACATCTAGGGCGAGGACTGAGCAGGATACCACCACCAAAAAGAGAAACCCTGCATTTCTAGAGGCAGAATTGAGAATTTTAGTGCCCAGGGCACGAGAATGGATCGAATTGCCAACCAGGAAGCCGGGTGCCAGTGCAAAGAGAAACCTTTGGGAGAAGATCACAGAGGAAGTGAACCAGGTGTCACCAGTGGTCAGAGATTGGCTATCAGTGAAGAAAAGGCAAGTGTGTTTCTCCCCCTGATAATGTCATATGTGTGTACATATGTTACATGTATGTTTGGAGAATAATAGAAAGGTGTGTTTGTAGATAGTGCTACACTTCAATGTCACATGTAAACACAACCATGTCTAATAACCCACATTTATATATGAAACATGCACCATTGGTGTGATGTGAGGTTATGGGCACAGTTCTGCTCATGTGAAGTATGTGATGGGACAACAGAAAGTGTGTTGTTGAAAAAGAGTTGTTGTAACATGTTCCATATGATGCTACTGAAACAAGAATGTCCAAACTGTGCACATGTAGCTGGTGAGAAACTACACATCCCAGTATGCCTTCCCATAGTTAAATTACTCCATAATAACAACACTGTCAAGCTATGGTGGAATGTGTAGTTTCACACCAGGTGGAGGTGCATAATTTGGCCATGGATGATGTCATTTCTGCATAGTGATCTATGTATGTGCATTTAGTGGCCTAATGAATGAGATGAGACACTGAAATGCCTCATAATGGAGACATTAATGTGTGTGTGGGAAACATATGCCTAAAAAACATAAGATCACCCACACTAGGAAATGTAACGTAGTCATGATGTTCACTAGCACAGTGGTGCACATATCTCATGGTGATATTTGTATTTTTGAACTTGTAGGTGGTCAGACTTCAAAACTACACTGAAGAGGAAGATGACTGACCGGTACAACCACAGCATGTCCACCGGGAGGGGGCCTATACCAGATAATTTGGAATATACCCCCTTCGAGCAGGACGCCTTGGATGTCATTGATGTGGCCGAGGTCAGGGGGATATCCAATATGGATAGTGAGCTCCCGGTGGAGGTCTTTAATGCTGCTTTTGATGGTAAGTCACAGTAATGCATTGTATTTGGTAAGATAGTGTTTTGTGTGTATGTGATGGTGACATTGTTTTCAATTATTATCCTAGAAGAAGCAGAAACACAGGATGAACCGGCAGCATCTTACTCTGCAGAGCCACAGGTGGAGCAAGTGGTCCAGCCTCCACCAACACGACACCCCCAGCCACAGGACACATGGGATGCCAGGAGAGTGGATGGTGATGCTGGAGAGGATCGAGCAGCAAGGGTTGGAGGCTGCGGTCCGTCAGCAGCAGGTTGGGGAATTTCTGGCAGATTGGAAGGCCACAAACAGGCAGCAGTGTGAGGCCTTCAACCGCACGAATGACACTCTGGCGGCTGGCATGAAAAGCATTGCCCAACAACTCAGCCGCCAGAATGACATTCTGGTGGAGCTGCTCACCACCGCCAGGTCCCTAAGGGACAATCCCCCATCTGCTGGGCCACCCCAAGCTGCTCCCCAACCTTCCACCTCTGCTGGCCATCAGAGCCAAAGGCCCCTGTCCCCAAGGCCCCATCTAAAAAGGGGAAAAAAGGGCCAAAATAATGACACCTGGTTCACTTCTTCTGTGGTTGGACCCCAAATGTTTAAAATGCACTGGACATCCACTTCCTGAGTTGGCCATCTATCCATTTTCGTGCCATGGGCAGTAAAGTTCTTATTTTGACCTCTAGAAATGCAGGATACATTTTTGGTGGTGTGTATCATGCTTAGTATTCACCCTGGTTGTTGCAGTTCGTATTCTGGTGTCCACATTTCTTTCACCATTGCATTTGCAGGGTAACACATGTTTGGAGATATGCAACCTCTTGTTCTGGCTGATTGTTATTTTTGTCTATATTTTATATTTTATTTTTATTTATGACATTAAAGTGTCAAATAAGCTGTGATGCTGAACAGCAAATAAATTTCTTTTCACAATTACCACACAATTGTTGTATGTGTAATTTCTTGTGTCAAACAAATAATACATTTATGTGTACTTACTGACCAGGGTATTTTTGTGCATTTCTTGAAGTGTGGTAGAAATTTCCCATGTGTAACCCTCTCCATGGCCATTCACATGTTCATATCCAACTTTTCCCAGCTAATTAGTTTGTGTCAGCACATGTGCAGAGCAACTTAATAGGTGAGAAAGCAGTTTGTGTGCAGGTGAGGTAGCTCCTACATTAGTAGGTAAAAGCAGGTCCAGAACAATGATTTCCTCATGGAGTGGGTGAGGTAGACAAACAAGGGTCAAAAGGGACATTTGTGTAGGAATGCATATGTGTCCTCCCTAAAAAACCAGTCATGTCTTGGTACAGGTATGTTAAAGATGTGTGAATCGGCCAAACATGATAAAATTGCTTGTGAACAAACATGTTTAACTATTTAAATATATATGAGTTTACAGTGTCATAAGCAGATGTAGGAATCCTTTGCTAGAGAGATGTGATTGCAATAATGTGATTGGTGGCATCTTACATCCAGAGTGTAGTAACATCCAATTCATAGCAGATCAGAAAGTGGTACAGTTCTGTATTTTGGGTACTATACAAAGATTGTGTGCAAAATAGTGGCCATGGGCTTAAAACATTGCTGAAACATCCTTTGTAGCTGTTAGATGTGGTTTATGTATTTGTATCATAAATACAAAACATATGTTTGTATTAGAGTGAACACGTTGAAACATGTCGACTTGTGTAGATTGAGTGTGCTACTGTGTAAAGTATATGAAAACACGTAGCGAATGTGTATAAATGTTTAACAAATACCTACCTTAGCATATATAAGCAGGTCTTAAAAAGATTCTTACCTTAAATTAAACAAACCTTTAAATGTAGAGAAGTATAGAAAGATAAGCTTCCAATGTGTTTGAGTGCTGTGTGTGGCTTGCAGGTAGTGAAATAATGGTTTGGACTTAATAGACTGCAGCATTGCTTAATACATTCAGGTGTATGTGTTTGAGTAGTAATTGTGAGGTTAGCAGACTGACAGTAAGACTGTAATTATGATATTTTATTATTTGTAGTGATGAATGTACACTTTAGTCAGTCTGTACCCTCTTGTTCTCTGCAGATGTTTCTATTCCCCATATATGTGTGTGTATTTCCAGATCATATAGTATTAGGCTGTAGAATTCCACAGTAATTAATGTACATTTTAGCCCTCTTGTTCTCTGCAGATGTTTCTATTCCCCATATCTGTGTGTACCATAGTATTAGACTGTATGTTACCCAAATATGGTCGGACAGGAAATACCCAGAAAAGAACAGTGTATGAATTCACCAAAATGTTATGTCCAATTACCATACTATTGTTCCTGCTATTTACAGGAGGGTGATAGCTAAGGGACAATCTCCACACGGGGGTGATCAAGACATAATGCAATCAGACTGTGTTTGTGTCTCTATCTTCAGTTCCTTTGTGTAACGCTGGTCAATACCAGACTTAGTGGGACCGGGCACCGCAGGGGGTGATCAGCACATAACGCAATCAGCTGGTTATTGTTCGTTGTATTGATACTCCCTTGCATATCTCTGGTCACTAGCAGACTTACTGGAACCGAACCCAGCAGGGGGGGGGGGCAGCAGCAGTAGCTGGGAGGGGGTCATACCTGACTCTTGAATCCACCAATCAAGATCCACTGCAAGCCCACTTTTGGTTTGTGCACCGTGGGAATTTAGAAGTTTTTAAAATGACTTGCACACAAGCCAGGAGGGAGATTTTATGGACTGTCCTAGACTAAGAGGTTGTACTCTGTCTAGGTATCGTGTGGACTTATCTGCTATCACTGCTGTGTGGAGGAGTGATAGTTTTGTGCTTTGGAACTGCTGCTACAAGGTATCGTGTGGACTTATCTGCTATCACTGCTGTGTGGAGGAGTGATAGTTTTGTGCTTTGGAACTGCTGCTACAAGGACTGCCATTTTGGACTGCTACCCGATAACGTTTATATGCTACATTTGCCTCTTGTTCCTGTCTTTGTCTACCTGTGTGTGCTCCCCGTATCCTCACAGTAATCAGCGTTAATTAGCAGACCCAGGCGTCCGCTGTCATGCGGTATCTGTAGGGGTGGTCTGAGGTGGCGGTTGGCGGCCGCCTGTTTTGTGTCCGAAATGAACGGTGCTTTCGCCGATCGAGCGGTAGTAGCACCGTTCATTTTTTGTGCACACCCCCGTGTACGCCCATGTTTACGCCCATTTGCCATCATTATTTCGGCCGCTCCCCTCAACACACCCCTATGCCGCCCCCAATGTCCGTACTCTCGCATACAGGTTTTTTCGCACGGAAAGACCCATCCGTGAGCGTTGTGGAGTGGTCGCGCCTGCGCATTGGAGATGGTACGCATGCGCAGATCAATAAAAACCCCGGAACGTACGCGTACTGCCCAGCCGCACGAACCAGAATAAGGCCCATAGTCACTTATACTCCCTCCTCCCTTTTTACCTGCTTCGTCTAAACACGATGGGTAATCCACCCCTTCCTTCGCTAAATTATCATGTACTGTTAACATAACGGGATTAATAAGAAATCTAAGTCCTGGTGGATAATGATAGATCGATAAGCTGATAAGCCATAAAGGTATCAATTATATCGTGGTAGCTGTTTAGATGCACATGTTTTTATGCATGTAAGGTATGTCAATTGCAAATGTCTGTTTATGTACAAGTATTATGTTATGTCTTTTATAAAATGCTCAATAAAGATGATTAAAAAAAAATAGAGGAGAGAAACTTGGCTTTCATTTTTACATTTAACTCATAATATAATCAGATAAAAATGATAATTAATAAAAATTACGGTATATTAAAAGAGAGAGCAAGGGGAGAACAACTTCCGCAGAAACCACAGTCCAACTTCCAGAAAAATATAACTATAAAAAAACATTCTAGCTTCCAGTTATTTAAAGGAAGAAAAGACTAACCAAACTAATTGGCTAAGAATAAACACAAAAGGTTTTTTAAAATTTATTAAAGAAAGATACATCACTTGTAAATTTACTCAGGCTAAGAAACAAACAAATCATAATGGAGAATGAAAAGCTTTCCTATGTAATCAAGACATTCATTAACTGTGACATACTGTATATATATATAGTGTATATGCTCACCTGTGGATGTAATCTTAAATATATCAAACAAAATATATTTAAAAAAAGTTGTATACCACAGTGTATCCAGGCACTACATGTCACATCACAAGAGCGATCCGATTAGTTTGCAAATTCTGGGAATAGAATACTTTAAAAATACAAAGAGAGGGGGAGATCGGTTTAAAATTTTGTGTTGAAGTGAAGTATTCTGGATGCATAAGATGAACTCTATATTCTCAGAAGGCCTAAATGATTCAGTCGAACTAAATGTATGGCTTTAGAACTAATAGAAGCCACAAAGACTGACCCAACATATCATAAATTAATAATCTATCTATTAAATAAAATATTTAATGAATCTTCTCGATTTAATTATCTACCATTTTGGTCCACCATTTAGCATAGTGAAAAGGGCGACATGTCACCTAATGATCCATATATATCTGAAAAATGGATTGACTGCCAAACAATAGCCCTTATTCTGGTCCGTTTGCATGGACCGCTCATTCGCACAGGGACCGATGTTTGGTGTATGCGCATGCGCAGGTTTGCTGGGTGCATGCACCCAAGATTGTGGGCCGGTGGCGGATAGTCACGCCCATGGCAACGCCCATGAAACTCATTTCCATGAATGCGCTGGGCTGTCCCTTGGAAGTTGCTCGGTCACGTGGGCACCGGGGCGGGCAGCTGACATCACCGTCTGTCAGCTGCCCGCCCACTTCCTAGTGAATGGCCATGCAGATCTAAGGTTACCTCAAGACATATACATATTGGGGGTATGATATTAGATGTGCATTGGCCTTCCACATTATTTGATGGTCGGCGACCATCGAATGATGTGGGTGTTCCCCTACAGCCTGCGAATGGATGTTTATGTGCCAGTGCATCTGAACACTGTTTTCGAGGGAGGACATGCGTATCGGCATTCGCAGGGTGGTGTCTGGTGGACTCATCCCCAATATGTGTATGTCTTGATTTTTTAATATGCATAATCATTGAATTCCTGTGTATATATATATATATATATATATATATATATATGTGCTGCCTGATGAAGGGCTAGAATAAAGGCCCGAAAGCTTGCAAATTGCTCAATGTATTGAGTGTTCTTTTCTACAAAGTCTGTGTGTGCTCGCTACTGGAGGCTGTATATATATATATATACAGTGGTCGAAGTGGAAATTTTGAAGTGGGGGTATGGAAATTTTGAAGTGGGGGTATAGAAAAGTAAAGAGTGAATATAGTGCGCACCTTCGGACACCCCCCTGTCCATCAACGTCCCCTGCCAGACCCCCCTTGTACAGGGGTATTACAAAAGCACAATATGTGCTGCTGAGTGATCAGAGAGCATCCTGAGGGGGAAAAAAACTTTTTTTTTTTATCTTCAGATTAAAGTGGGGGTATGCCATACCCCCGTATACCGCCCCACTTCGACCACTGTATATATATATATATATATATATATATGTATAGATAGATAGAGAGATAGAAATATGTAAAAAAAATACGGTAACAATAAAATAGCGATTATATATATAATTATTTGTATATTGTTTTATATTTATTTTTATTGGTATCATTCATTTTTATTTTTATTTACTTTCGTTGCTATCTGAGAAGATTATTTTAAAACTATTGTGGAAGACAACTTCCTTTATGTTGAGGGCTAAGGGCCCCATTTATTAGTAAGTAATATTTGCGGCTGAATCCCAGTATTGGGAGTCCCCTCCTGTCCCCCATGAATAGATGCTGTACGCATGTCCATTCCTGCAGCCAGAGGGGCTGGGGACATAGCCAGCAGCTCACAGAGCTGCTGTGCATGCCCCCACAGCAGCGAAAATGCTGCTATGAGTACAGGCCATGCCCTTTTCTCAATAGGCCACTGTCCCTCTTTGGAGGATTTAAAAGTTGGGAGGTATGACTCAGGTGCATCTTTATGGACCTCTGGACAGAAAATGGGTCAGATTTTTCCAGAGTCTTGATAAACATTTTATTTTATTGTCTGTGGCTTTCTTTGTGACAGTTAACAAAGCCTGTCAGTTGCATGTGGTATCTTACTTCCTGTCTGTCTGATACTCTCCCACTCAGTACTGTGAGCTGTGCGGCTTCTACACAATACAGCGTATGTGCTTAGCACGTTTCCCTATTCGTGTCAAAATTGTGTGGCTTAAAAAATATCTTAGTTTTAATGCATTACATTTTTCAACTTTTATTGTTGATTATAACAGAAGTTTTTCTCTTTTGTATATTAATTATTAACGCATACTTGCCTACCTTAATAGTCTCCTCTCTCCGGGAGAATCCCAGAAAAGAGACTCTCTGCAGTTTTTCATGATGATGGGGGTGTGGCTTAATAGCATTAAATCCTGTAAATGCTGTGAATTCACAGCTCTTCCGGGAGGGGGTGGTACTAAATGACACGATTTGCTTAATTTTAGCCCCTCCACAAAGAGTGTGTGAATGCCGGTATTTGATTGGCAGAGGAAGGGGGTGCGGGAAGGGGACCCGATTTTCAGGACATATACAGGTAGATATGCATTAATGCCATATTGTTTACACTACACATGTCATTTGTTAGAGTATTTTGGTGAATGTCAAACTCTTATAGAACCTTATACTGTACAGTTAGACACAAAATTGCCAGATGCAGCATGTGGTTGCTGACCTCCACATGCTGAGCCCCCTGACCTACTGCTCAGCAACCTTCACCTGGACCATCACATCTATCCCCCATCAACCCCATAAGTAAGGCTCCCAATTATAGTTTCTGTATTTACATTTATCCAACTGACCTCTTCCTCCTTGTCTGCTGTAGTCAATGCAGTCATGCTGGCCACCAATCAGAAGCTACTGTGAGCCGTAATACTGCTAATGCTATCCTACCACCGAATGATGTGGAAGGCACACGCCCATCTAAGGTTGCTCAAAGCAACCTTAGATGGGCGTGTGCACTCTGAGGGAAGTGAGCAGGCAGCTGACATCCGGTGATGTCAGCTGTCCACCACCCGAACCCGTGTCATTGGTCCATAAGTATGAGAACACCCAGCTTTCTCATGGGAACGTCCATGAAACACTGGTTGTTCCCATATGCTAATGGACTGCCCCATGCCCCTGCCTGCAAGGATGGGTGTGTACCCAGCGAACAATTTGTTTGCTGTGGCCACATGCACCCAGTACATGCACATGTGCAGAAATGCGCATGAGCAAACAACGAACATTGGCCCCATGCAAACAAACGCGTCCCTGCGAATGGACCTAAATAAGGTCCTACATCTCGTTCTTCAGTACTTACTTCTACGGAGTCCTGTGACAGCTGCATGAGCCAGAAGGAAATAACCAGGAAAATGGCCACCGTCTTATTTTCCATACTCAGTAGTTGCTAGCACAGTGCTAGAGTCTATAGACTGAGCTGCGCACTCAGCTAATTCAGACCTGATCGCACGACCAATACATTGCTGTGGCCATCGTTCAGTTAATACACCGCCCCGCTAGAGTATAAATCCGCCTTGCGGATTCACGTGATCGCTGTGCAAATGCATGTGTACAGCTACACATCCATTCGGATCTGTGCAAATATGTCCAAAACCCATCGTAACAGGCTCACCATCAAATGATTTCTACACTGGACACAGATAATCGGCCGTTGTGCGCAATAAGCAGCCGTGCAATCAGGTCTGAATTAGGCCCTTAATACTCAGCTGGTCATAGACCTTTGATGGCAATAATTACCTATTTTAACATCAAATGAACCCAAAAGTGATAAGCAAATAATATTTATTATGAAAGTGCTCAATTTATAGTGATATAATTCATGCATAATTCCATTGAAAAAACACATAAAAAAACAATTATAAAAGCAGATTCCATCTCCGCTGCAGCTAAGAATGAAGTATTTACTATACAATGCACAAGGTACAGACTACAAAACCTGCATTATTTGTATATATTGTAGCTGTAAAGACACTACCAAAATTCTCACCAACACAAAAATTTTTTTAAATGCCAATGTAGCAGAACAGTATCCATAGACCAGCATAGCATTTAGACTCTAAACCAGTAAAAATAAATTGACGCAGTTTACTAAGTATTTGGCAATGGAATTGACCCCCGTATTCCAATTTTTGATGGCAGCAGAAATAGTTGAGTAAAATCCACAATCATAATGGAAAGAAGGCATTTACAAGAACTGGTATTTTAAACAGTAAAATATTGTTACAATGAGTTCTCTTTTCCATTTTATAGAAAAAATAAAATATTGTTCTGTAAGCCTCTACTGGAGATGAGTTCTGAAGCAGTGCTGATGATGTGTCAATGATGTCAAGTCCAATGTTCCCAGCCTTTGGACCTCATGGCAGTCCAAGCATTTAGGATATCCATGCTTAAGCACAAATGATTAAATCAAAATTTCTGAGGTATTGATTCAGTCACCCGTGCCCAAGCATAGCTCTCACTAAAACCTGACAGATTTGTGAGCCATGAGGACCAAGGTTGGGAAACTTTGGTCTAGTCAATAATGTCTGAGATTTTACACTTTATCTGTTGGATTTGTAGACACAGAATTTAGGGGCACTTGTTCCTCTTCTCGTGCCTTCTCTTGAGCTCTGGTAACCCACTGACTCCACCCTACAAAAGCAAAGATAAAATTATTGTCAATGCAAAGAGTACATCTCAATGTTTCCCACCAAGTTAAAATTTGTAAGCATTCATTCAGGGTTTTATATTGAAATCTCCATATTTTAGAATGTTGATCTCATGTCGGGTAACTTTGCATACATTCATATAAAACAGTGATTCCCAAAGTGCCCACTGTACCCTGGGGATTAAAGGATTGCACTGATAGTTAGGGGGGTACCTAGGTGGTGCTGGCAGGATTACCATACTGAGAACAGAAACAACATATGGGGAGGGGGGGGGGGGGTTGTGGGAGACCTCCATTTAAAAAAAAAATGTCATTCATTTACACTATAACACCAGGTTGAATGTGTCGTGTAAATGATTTGCGCTTTAAAAAAAGGAGACCTCTCACGAAATCTTTTTTTTCCTGATTCTCACAACCTATTATATTCCCCACAGTGGCGTAAGTTTGTCCCATTTGCCCTGAGGCAAGATAAATATTGGTGCCCTCAAATAGCTCAATAGTAAGGTGTCTGTTTCCAGTAAGATAGGTCGTGGGTTTTTTAATACAGGGTGTGACACTTGCAAAAATTATGTTAGGAGGGGGAGTCAGCAACAGAAGTGATATTGATGGCTTTCAATTAACTGATTCAAACTTGCAGGGAAGGAGAGGTGCCCCTTGGGAGCAGGAGCCCGGCAGCAGATGACTCCATTGCCTCCCAGAGCTACGCCTCTGATTCCCCCTATGGGCGTAGTCAGTGGTGGAGGCGGATTGGCCCACTGGGAAACCGGGCCATTTCCCCGTGGGCCGGTCCATATCTCCCTCTGGCTGGGCCACCGACCATGCTTCCAGAGCTGGCGTCATCCTATACATAGGCGTGCGCAGCCCATTTTCTTAGGGGGTGCACCATTAGAGGGGCGTGTCCATCACCGCCTACTGGGCGTGTCCATCAGCACCTATTGAGCATCATTACAAACTAAACTGCACAGATCGCTCAGCACATAGCATCCTTTGTGTGCCCCAATAGGCGTTGCTTAGCAAGTGCTTAGCAAGTCGCTCAGCGCAGAGGCCAGCGTCGCCCCATGTGTGCAGCAGGGCTTTAGAGTTCGGGGCAGAGGGTTAGGCACTAATGGGGAGGGTAAGTGTGAGGCTGCATGGGGGGATGAGGTAGGGTAAGTATATTCACCTCACCTGACCCATTCCTTTTGATGCCAGCATCAGCATTTGACTGCCAGTCATCCATAAGGGAAACCCATACACACGCATATATAGCACGCTGTAATGACTCACTCCCTATTAGGAATAACATACTGTAGCCATGCACACTGTGTGCAGTATCCCTCACCGAGCCGGCGGGTTCCAATAATATACATTTGTGCGGCGGAACTCGGCTCAGTATAGAGACAGGATATATATATTATATATTGTGATGGCAGGCACTCGACTTACTATACCATAAGCCAGGGTGCCCTCCCAGGAGAAGTTTGTAAGCTGCTCCTATATAAGACGGTCCGTTTGTGGAGCGGCACTCCAAATAATAGACAGATATGGGATGTGATACCCTGACGAAAATTTTTATAATACACTTGAAATGTTGGTATCACATCCCTTATTTATCTACTATTTGGAGTGCTGCCCACAAACTGGACCGTTATATATATATATATATATATATATATCACACACACATTGTACATATATGTATGCGCACATTATATTGATACTGTGTGTATGTATATATATATATATATATATATATATATATATATATACACATAGTTACATACACATAAAAATAAATATAACCATATATAATAAAAAAGCCCACCTTTGTACAGGTGGCAAGCTGACAAATAAACAGCAGGAGAGCAGAAAGCCTCTCTGTCTCACCTGCAAGCAGCCTCAAGCTGGCTCCACAGCAACACTCTGCACGGGGATCATCATAATGCTGATCCCGCCTCTTTGATCCCTGCCGTGATCGGCTCAGCCAATCACTGAGCTGCAGGCTCCTGCTTAATACCCCACTGGACAGCCGAGCCATCGCTTGGCTGTCTTGCTATGTGGCGCCAGATGGCTGGTTCATCTGTCACTCAAGGGGTCAGGGCAGCGGGGAGCCGAGTGCGTATGCCCGCAGATCAGATCATCATCAGAGGCTCTGGCTGCGGCTGCCGGACTGCTGGTCATGAGGAGGTACTGCAATTGTGCGGAGGGTGCAGACATTAGGAGGTGCCTGTGCACCCCCGGCACCCCCCGTGCGCACGCCTATGATCCTATATATGCAAGCGGCCACAGCCTGGTCACAAACGGCAGCATAGCCCAAAACAAATATGGCCAGCCGCATATATGCATATACTATATGCACATATGCGGCGGCCATATTTATTTTGGGCTATGCTGCACTTTGTGACCAGGATGCTGGCGCTGGTCGCTGTTGGATGACGTCACCAGCGAGAAGACGAAAGCGCGGCGGTGCGGCGGACGAACCAAAAGTCCCGTCCCCCCCCTAGGTCAGTAGCTATTCCACCTCTGCCGCCCCCTAAAATCCGGGCTCCCTTAAGTAAATTGGGGCATTTGGCAAGTATGTTAGTTTTCTTCTGACTTCTCAGTGTCCTTACCTTTGGGATGTTTATAGGAGCTTAGTTTTCCTTGTTCTTTGTCACCAGGTTCCTCATTAAGGTTAGAAGGATTCTTTCCAAATGATCCCCACAGCATTTCCTCCACCCTAAAATGCAGCAAAATAAGACACGATTTGTGTATTTGCACTTCTGAAATTTTTATCTCCATCACCAATAGTAAAAAGTGCATGGTTCAGGTATGTCATTTAAAGTGAGGACATGTACTTAATGCTGGACGTGGTGGATGGGCCCATATATTTGCCCAAATTTGAAGAACTAAGGTCCACACACAAACTGGGCATTTTTGCCCAGCGTGTATGGACAGTGATGATGATACACACTGAGTGATTTTCACCTGTCTAAGCGATTTTCCCAGGGGTGAACGACTTTCCAAAGCAGGACGCTATGGAAAGTCGTCCACCTTGTTGCTCATCTGCTGGTAATAACATGAAATGAGCGGCGGCCATCGGTGATGATGCAAGAGTGCACATCAGCGCTCATCAATCATTGCTGGCCCGTACACACTGGGCAACTTTTGAGTTGAAAGCAGCTCAAATGACAAAACTGTGCTGCTTTCAGCTCAAAATCGGCCAGTGTGTGTGTGTGGGGGGGGGGGGGGGGGGGGGGGGGCCTTTACACTTATACTCAAATCATTGTAAGACTTTTTGAATATCAGCATTCTTTGTGATTAAAGAGTGTACATCATCATCAGCAGTTTCCGTTCACCTGTATGGTACCTCAGCATGGTAGCATCTCTTGTTCTATTTAAATATAGGGTGTGCAGTACAGTTCTCCCCCATTTTTACATGAACTTAAATTTGTAAAGAAATAGAACATTTACAAAACTAATATATTTGAAGGTGCCATATTTAGCTTAGTTTTTACATTTGACCAAATAACTGCATTTCCCTGCTGTCACCTTAACAGAAAATCAATTAGGAATCTTTAACATTATGTAATATAGTCATACTTGCCTACTTTTGAAAACTAGTTTCAAGGAGATTATCGTAGGTAGTAGAATTTTGCACGGCGCTCCATTAAGGGGGCGTGGCATGCTCCACTGAAAGGGCGTGTCTAGTTCCATATGTTGGGCCAGATTCGCTAAGCTTCAAAAGTGATAACATGGAGAGTGATAAACAACCAACCAATTAGCTCCTGCCTGACATTTTTCAAACACAGTCTGTGACATGGCAGGTAGGAGCTGATTGGCTGGCTGTTTATCACTCTGGATTCTATCACTTTTGAAGCTTAAAGAATCTGGCCCATGGAGAGATTGTGAAAAAAGATTGTGAAAGTGGCACCTAGAAGCGTGGCTGTGTGCTGCTACATCTGAGAGGAATCTTTAAAAATGACATATATCCAAATGTAGATGAGCCCCAAAGCAGCTACTATACTTGCTAAAGTGTTGGAAAAGTGTGCAGATGATTCAATGTAAATGAATCTCTCTCATTCCTTTTTTCCCCATAATGTAACAGTGTAATGTGGGCTAGGTGAAATGAGGGAGATTGCTAGACTAATGAGGGAGAGAGGGAGATTGCTGCTATTTCAGGGAGTCTCCTGCAGAATGCAGGAGGGTAGGCAACTATGAATATAGTTAATGGACTTGTTTAGCAAAACAGATGAGGGAGCACAACCAGAGACAGTAGAACATTTGTTACTGAAGGAGCATCACTGACCCACAGCTCAGTAGCATGGCACACAGATGAGCAGATTTATTAAGCTTGGAGAAGAGATAAACTGGAGATAAAGCGGAGAAAAGGTAAAAGGAGATAAAGCACCAGCCAATCAGCTGTGTTTGAAAAAGACAGTTGGGAGTTGATTGGCTGGTGCTTTATCTCTTTTTACCTTTTCTCCGCTTTATCTCCAGTTTATCTCTTTTCCAATCTTAATAAATCTGCCCCAATATTCATTGGATGCCTGTGATTGGATTACCTGAAACACCATCTTTCATCTGGTTTTCCATCAGGGGTTGTTCCCACACTGAGCAGGTGGCAGGATCTCCACCTCTTCCTTAGGGACCTTGGCAGAAACCTCTCAATATCCAGTATTGTAGCCGCTCTCTGTTAAACATATGTAATGTATTATGTTCATGTTTTTCCCATTTTGGTGTCAACACATATCTCTCGTTGTTGGCTTTTCTTCCATTTAGTCTTCAGTGTTTTTGCATAACATCCTAGCATGAAACTGACACACTAAAGCTAACAAGCCAATAAAAAATGTTTTTATTACAGCACTGCTACCCTCAATTGGGCAAGTGTTCCTATATATCCCCAGTTTGATGGTGAATTAGAAAATTATCAATCCAGAGGAGGGAATTTTCACAGAGGAAGCCATCTGGGCATGGTAAGCTGAGCCAGTAATATATTATGTCGCTGTGTGATAGCTGTAACAATACATAATTATAGTTCCCTATAGCCCCAATGATAAATATATTGAATATTATTGGTAAGTATACTTGTTACAGTCTTTATAAGATATTGTGAAAATCCTTAACCTCTTCAGGGGTTGTAAAAAAAGGCTCCTTCCCTCCATTCACTAGGGCAGGCATAGACAAACTGTGGCCCTCCAGCTGTTGTGAAATTACACATCCCAGCATGCCTTGCCATAGTTTTTGCATTCCATAATAGCAAAACTGTGGCAAGGCATGATGGGACTCAAAACAAATGGAGGGCCTTTGGTTGGCCATGTCTGTCTATTGTATCTGTCACAGTCATTTCCTGCATGGTCAAATGTTACATACACCCTAACAGTAAAGGCAAAGATAGACAGCTGCTGGACCATTCCTGTGTGCTAGTCAGCTGATGTATGGTTGTGTCAGAATTCATAAAATGGTTTTGTGAGGAAACTCTACCCACCTGGAGCTTCCATATACTCTTGCTCTCACTAGAGATCTTGTTGACGGTTTCACTCATCAAGGCAATCAGCATGTTTAGGAGAAGGATGTAGGTGAGCACAACATACAGAATGAGCAGGAACATGAAGAAATGCTTGAATTTAAGGTTCTCGTTGAACTCTAGGTCGCCCATGCCAATAGTAAACTTGAACAGCTCCAAAATGGTGACATAAAAACCAGAATAGGAGCTTCCAGGTTCACTTTGCCCAGCATCAGTGCTATTTCCAGCCTCCACAGGAGCTTCACCGACAAGTGTTACCAAAGCTGTGACAGAGATAGGTATAATAATTATTCCATGTTCAGACTGAAGGATAAAAAATGTTCAGAACCTCACAGATACTTTTTATGGGACTAATGCAGAGTTGGCCATAGAATGAGGATAATTAATGATAATGTCTGAAGAAAATTGCACACAAAAATAGCATATTTCCATTCATTTAGCCAGATGTGTTCTGGTCAGCAAAAATATCATATGAGCCTTAATTACTCCACACAGTCCCAGGAACGTACCTCTCACTTGCACCTATGCTGTAAACTTTTTATTTTGTATGCAACAAACTTAATGCAGTATTCAATTGTTTTTCAGCAGCATTTCGGCTCGCTAACCCTGGGGGTGGTGAGCTGAAATGCGCAAAGGTATGGCTAAACCTGACCTTTAATGAGCGCAATAGGATTAAAAAAAAATAGATCAATTGAATATCGCCCCACAATCTCCTGTCACTTAAGACAGGAGATTGGGCACAATATTACAATTGAATATAACCATTAATGTCAATTATGTTATAAAAAAAGCTCTAACACATCAGAAAGTGAGTATTGCGGATGGATCTTGCGTGTTTTCACACTGTGCATATTTAACTGGGTGGTAATGAGGAATTTAATGTAGGCTTCATTTTGTGAGGACAAGTAGACGGTGTAATGAGTAAACCCATAACCACACTTGTGTTTCAATGCATTTCCTGAACCTAGTACAAGGCTGGTGCATAGGCAAGCACTGATTATGATACTGTACCAGCCTACAAATAGGGGAAGGTGGTTGTATAGAGAAGTACATTTCCACAAACAGGCGAATATACACATTTAGCTCCAAGCAGCATGGTAGCTTCATTTACAGATCCAATAAAATGTGACTTATTGTAAAAGTAATAAGACTTCCAAAAAAAAATACTAGCCTAGGAGAACAAGCTGAATTATGTCAAAAATAGGAATATAGACCCCCCCACCCCCATGGAAAAAAACAGCCCCAAGCTGACAGCATAGCGAGGTGGCTGGTGTGGGGTAATAAAAATTATTACAGGTTGAGTATCCCGAATCCAAAATGCTCGGGACCAGGAGAATTTTGGATAACGGATTATTCCGTATTTCGGAATATTTTAATATTTCAATGATGTATTTTGAAGTATCTTGCATTTATGCTGTATAAACACATAATATACACACAAATATATTTTATTACCACATAAAATACACACAAACATATTTTAATTGTTCAAAAAACAAGGTTTCAAAACGTGAAACAAAATGTGTGTACTATCTCAGCACTGAATTTGAATGCCAAGCAATCATTGTCTTGCACATATATAGTGCCAGTTACATATCATGTCCCCAGTGATGCTGTTACATATGTCCCCAGTGAGTTTTTAGCAAAAAAAATTTTTTTTTCACTTTCTGGAATGTCCGTATTTCGGAATAATTCGGATAACGGATATTCGGATACGGGATACTCGACCTGTACTGCTTCTTACCAATCGGGTTGACTTCTCTTATGCTTTGACCAATCAGAGTGAAGTCACTCTGTCAGTTTAAAATGACAGCATCAAATTCTGCCAATTATTGTGATTGAACAGTACTACAGAATTGTATGTGTTTACATTTTTTTAGCTATGCTAATGATAGTGGATATCCTAAAGACAAGGTCCCCACTGGAATTAAGTGAGCAACAAAGTGGAAAATAAGAAACTGTGTGGGGCAGTTTTTTTATTGCAACAAACGTTTTCTGCCCCAATATGTGTGCCACCTAAACTATTACCTGCTGCAAAGCCGAAGAGGAAAACCAGGTAGACAAACAGGAAGCGAAGCATGTCACGCAATATTGTCTGAAATAAAAGATTTTTTTAGTTCAGGTAATTCAAGTATGACTGTTTATAAAATTGGCCACACAAGTGCATAGCCAAATCGCAGACACATAATGACATTGGCAGACCTTGGGATTTGAACAACCATGTTGTCACTTTAAGTTCCATTATGGACTACATACAAACATTAATGATTAGGCCAACCTAATTTACATTGTCACCAGTTGAATGTGATCTGCTTAGGAATTCTTTTCTATGGCGAACAAGGTAGGATGTAAATGGAAAAGGGATACAACACTGTTCCCTTGCTTTCAATCCCATCTGTATATATTAAATACTGCATCAATGGCCTCTGAAGTGGACTATTAGTGCGTGCTGCTAGAAAGCTCTGCATCTGTAAAAGTGTGATTGCTTTAAAATATGTTCTGCAAATCAGCAGTAATCTTTGTACGCTTTCCCAATTCAAATCCATGTCTGATAAAAAACAGTGAAAAAGCACTTTGTGGTGTCATGAAACTATGAGCAGAGCAGGAGAGTGATTGCCTGAACCCCAGTAAAGTTGGGATACATAGCCCAATAGCGGTATGGTCAAGGCCCCTTTAAAAAAAATGTGAGGGTTCAGGGGCGATCGCTAACCCCCATGCAGGCAGAGGAGACTGCCCTTTCAAAAGACCTGGGCCCAGGTAATTAGTGTCCATGGCTGCCTCAGAAGGGGACTGTGGGGACTCTGGTCCCGGGTCCTGACAGAAAGTGGGCCAAGGACTGGGGTTTATAAAGTATACAGATGGAGCAGCTTCCATCGGAGCTGCTCCTGGCGATCGAAACGCCAACCGACAGTCGGCACCAGGAGCCGGAAGCCGACAGAGCTTTCCGCTGCCAGCCGTCGCCTCCCCACCGCTGCCTTTTGCCCCCCCCCCCCCTCTAACCCTGCCCATCTCCCTGAAGCGGAGACGGTCAGGGACTCTGCTACCCGCCACCCATCAGATGGAGCGCCTCTCCGCTGGCTGAGAGGTACTCCATCTGTATGTGTCATAAACATAGTTTGTCATAAACAAAGTTCACGTTTCCCTTGAAGCAATGTAGAGGTTGAGTGGTGCGCCAGTGCTACAGACAGAGGTCTTACCAGTATTTCAAGGTGTTCGAGAAAGGGAAAGGGGGCCCTGTCTGTTTTGTCAGTCCCAGGCCCCACAATTTCTGATGGCAGCCTAGTTAGTGTCCCGGGCCCCCCTCCTCTAAGTGCCCCTTAACACAAGTTTATACGGTATGCACTCAAGATCCTCATACGGGATGCGGTCAGAATACTGACAGCAAAATTGTGTTGGACAGAATCCAAACAGTTCCCAAAGGTAAGTACTGGGGTTAGGCATTAAAAGGAGGGTTAGGCTGTAGGATGGGGGGGGGGGGATTTAGGGATAGGCTGTAAATAGCAATGGTCCTTGCCGGGGGTTAATGCTCATTGTCATGGGGTTAATGGTCCTTGCCAGGGGTTATTGCTCATTGCTTTCACTAGTGTGAAAGCAAAAAGCATGGCCTTTATGGTATATAAGCAATCAGAGAGGAATCAGTAACAGGAAAAAAGAAGTAATAATGTCAATGTTAAATCAACAGTTCTGGAGGTTATATCTATATTAGAAAGAAGAGTAACTAAAATGGTGCATGGTCTACATCACATGTATAGTTTTTATCAGAGAAGAGGAAGGGGGGACAGGATTAAAAACAAATATACCAAGGGTTTCAAAAAGCAACAGGAGGGAGACATTATTTAAAGGAAGAGAAGTATTAAAACACGGGGACAAGCACTTACACTGGTTGGAGGTAGGATCAAGGGAAATGTAAGGAAAAATTACTTCATAGAAAGGGAGATGGATATGTGGAATAGCCTCCCATCAGAAGTGGTAGATGCTAAAACAGTAGAGCAATTTAAACATGGTTGGGATAGGCATAAAACTATCCTTACTAAGAACCAAGGATCAAAAAGGGCAGATTAGATGGGCAAAGTGGTTCTTCCCTGCCGTTAAATTCTATGTTTCTATATTTTTAGGTTACTGGAGTATGATAGGAGAGGCGCTGCTTCACCTGCCTCACCAAACATCATTGGGGTTTAGGCTGTGAAAGAGGAAGGTTAGGGTTAAACTGTGGGATGAGTGGATTAATATTAGGACTAGGGGTAGACAGGGGCACTTTAAAAAAGGAGGAAACCAGTGTGCGGCCTTCTCTGTTCGTGCCCCCTCCTCTCTTCCAGCAGCAGCACAGCGCAATAGAGTCTGAGTTCTAGAGGGCTCAGACTCTTACTCTACTGTGCATGCACAGATCTCCAGAAAATAGACATAGCAGACATTTATCCACTGATTTCGGCAGCTCTGCTGCTATCACTGCAGGTCTCTGAAAGAGTATTTAAAAAATGGGTGAGTTCTGGGACCCCCTGGGTCTCATGGGCCCATGTGTACTGCACATACTGCACCTATTATAAAAGTGCTCGGGATAGGGTTAAAATATTTATCCATTGGGATTCTGTCCATCTGCTGTCAGTCATGACTGTCATGGTCTCAACAAACAGGAGTGTGTACCCAACCCATTGGTGCCAACTGGCTGCGCTGTCCTTACTCCACTATTCTTAATCCCCTCCCACATATAGGGGTCCCGCATGACTTTTTAATAGAATATTGGAAACTTTCATACTGTGGGCCAGATGCACTAAGCTTCAAAAGTGATAAAATGGAGAGTGATAAACAACCAACCAATCAGCTCCTGCCTGCCATGTCACAGACTGTGTTTGAAAAATGTCAGACAGGAGCTGATTGGTTGCTTGTTTATCACTCTCCATTTTATCACTTTTGAAGCTTAGTGCATCTGGCCCGAAATCACTAAACACATCTACTGTAATTTACCAAGCAATATCCTAGATAAGTAGAAAGCAAACGCAATATTGTTTGCATATAAAGACAATTAAGCTGTTATCAGTGTGACCTAATAAATCATATTATTTTTACACAACTGGATGGAATACAACAAGGTGATACATTTGGAACAAGGTGATACATTTCATCACCTTAAAGTAAAACCAAGGAATGAGATAATCCTATATTGACATCAGTCTTCATCTTTCAAGTTACAGAGCTGCTGACGTGACATAATGTTTATTAGGTACTTGTTTCCTAGAACGGCCACAATCGTGAGTGATCGTGGCTCTTAATTAAGGGACACGATCCTCACGATGTGGCCGATTTTTTACACTTTTTTCACTTTGATTGACAGAAATCGGGTCAATCGGTCGGTCGCGACCAATTAAAATCGGCCGCGATGCCACCGACCGATTGACCCGATTTTTCCATAGACTTCAATGTTAAAAAATCTTTTAACATTGAAATCGGGAGGATCTTGTCGGTCTTGTGCCATTATAATGGCACAAGATGAGATGGACTTGATTAAGTCCATCTCACATAGGGAAAAATGTTAAAAAAGGTGAAATGGGCCAATATGACCCATTTCACATTTTTTATGTGCCCGCCATGACCCCACGATAGACGTCAACCCGAAGCGTGGCGAGCGCAGCGAGCCCGCGAGGGGCGGCGGTGCGCGTCCTCCGACCTTTTCATTCCCCTACTATCCACTAGGGCGTGGAGTGAGAATAGAATAGTGTGGCGAGCGCAGCGAGCCACCGAGCCCGAAGCGTGGCGAGCGCAGCGAGCCCCGCGAGGGGACGCGTATACCTGTGAAGTTAGACGCGTCCCCTCGCGGGGCTCGCTGCGCTCGCCACGCTTCGGGCTCGGTGGCTCGCTGCGCTCGCCACACTATTCTATTCTCACTCCACGCCCTAGTGGATAGTAGGGGAATGAAAAGGTCGGAGGACGCGCACCGCCGCCCCTCGCGGGCTCGCTGCGCTCGCCACGCTTCGGGTTGACGTCTATCGTGGGGTCTAGCCCACTTAGTAACATTTGTGGGGGCAATTGAAAATAATCAGGTGAAAAAAAAAAAAAATCGGGTGAAAAATCGGTCGATCGGATCGGTCGCATCGTATGCGACCAAATCGCATGCGATGCGATCGATCCGATTTTTTATCTTACGACCACAACGATCTAAATCGTTGTGGCCGTTCTAGGAAACAAGTACCGTTTATTATTAGACTATATTTATGTTTTAAGCTGTTACTTTGTTTTGTTTTGTACCAGATACAACTTAATGGTAATGTATGCAGTGTTCATCCCTAGCAAACTGTCAGTGATTATACAGCTACCAACTTAGTGCTGCAGGCAATGGAAAGTGTTGCAGCCAATGTATTAGAACCTGGAACATTAGGCAGGGAACATCATTTACTGTACCTGCCAGGATATGCGGGAGCGAGGTACCGTACAGGCTAAAGAGGATGGCAGCAGGGGACCCATGCTGGACATTAAGCTCAATTATGCTGCTTTCAGACCGCATAACTGGCTTTGACCCTGTATTTGAAAACGTTTCCAAAAACGGGTCTGCCAGATAAAACCCCTTTCACACCGCAGCTCTTAAACGGTATATTACCGTTTAAGTGCCGATTTTTTGACACTGGCAGACCCGTTTTTGGAAACTTTCCAAATACAGGGTCAAAGCCAGTGCAGCCTTCAGCCCTCCCCTCCGTGCAGCTCCCCCCTCCCCCCCGCGCGTGTGTCGACACCCCCCCGCGCACGTGTCGACCTACCCCCGTGCAGCCGGTACCTCCGTTGTGGATCCCGGCACTGCAGTTCTGTATGGTCGAAAGCACTTATGAAAAAAAGTGTCTTTCAGAAAATGGCTGCCCCATAGGAAAACCTGTTTAAAAAAACTGTCTTTCGTATGGGGGCAGCCATTTTCCAAAAGTCAAAAGTGTCTTTCAGAAAATGGCTGCCCCATAGGAAAACCTGTTTAAAAAAACTGTCTTTCGTAT
This sequence comes from Crinia signifera, assembly GCF_055691185.1. NCBI lineage: Eukaryota > Metazoa > Chordata > Amphibia > Anura > Myobatrachidae > Crinia > Crinia signifera. The sequence goes on along the minus strand of NC_139218.1, from coordinate 74,014,444 downwards.
GGGGGCAGCCATTTTCCAAAAGTCACTTTTCTTATAAGAAAAGTGACTTTTGGAAAATGGCTGCCCCCATACGAAAGACAGTTTTTTTAAACAGGTTTTCCTATGGGGCAGCCATTTTCTGAAAGACACTTTTTTTCATAAGTGCTTTCGACCATACAGAACTGCAGTGCCGGGATCCACAACGGAGGTACCGGCTGCACGGGGGTAGGTCGACACTGGGGGGCGTCGACACGCGCGGGGGGGTGTCGACACGCGCGCGGGGGGGCGCGGGGCGGCTCCAGTGCTGTGAATATTTAATGAGCGCTCATTAAATATTCACTGTGCTGAATTTAGGACCCAGCTCATTGGCTGGGTCCTAAATACCGTTTCAGAACCCAATTTTGAGCCTAAAATACCAGTTCTGAAACGGGTAGGACCCTGCATTTTAACCGGTTAGAAAAAACGGTATTTTCTAACCGGTTAAGTGGTCCTGCACCTTTCAGACCGCACAGATTAACGTTTTAAAACGGTAAAAAAACGGCAATATACCGTTTACAAAGTGCGGTCTGAAAGGGGCATAAGAGCTATCCTCATACCAGCTCCATTCCCTGCACCCTCAATAGTTAAACCACTGGTGGCAGGGGCCCATTAAAGGAATTGTGGTGAAACCTTTCAGGGGTTATGTGTGGCCTGTGGCTATACTTTTCCTAATGGGGCCTACACACGGGGCGGTTTGAGGGCATTTTCTAAGCGATCTGACTTAATTTGTCTAGATCGCTTAATAAATTCCCCTACATCATAGGAGCCATTGCGATAGCGTTGTGTGGCTCGCGCGGAACTATACCTCGGCAATTAAGATCCAGCATGCTGGAGAAATCTAGTTAGATCACCAGTCAGGGCCAGTGTTCTCACATTGCTCTGCAGCGCGGTGTGCTGAGCATTGCTCTGCAGCGCGGTGTGCTGAGCATTGCTCTGCAGCGCGGTGTGCTGAGCAATCTATCTGACCGATCTAGCATCACTCAGCCCAGCGTTTTATGGATGTCCTCATAAAAATAGTAGGCGTTCCCCTGCAGATGTGGGCGTGGTGGGTAGGACAGCAGGCGCTAGAAAAGTCAGTTCAGGCTGACTTTTCTTAGCCAAGGCAGGAGAGATCATCCAATGGTGAGCGACCATCGAATGATTTCTAGTCCTTGTGGTCACATGGGGCATGTTAGAGAGGGGGTTCGCACGCGGGGGGGGGGGGGGGGGTGGCAGGTCTGAATCAGGCCCTATGTGCATCAGCTGATAGAATGACATTGGATTTATTGTAATCAGTACACTGATAACAATGAAAGTACATTAATGAAAGAGAAGAAACTATTTAGAACTGACCTTCTGAATCATGACACTGTAAATTCCGGTCTGCTGGAAACCACGGGTGTAGTATAACGTATTCACCCAGCCAATCACCAACGCAAACACCATTAAAGCCACATAGGTTTCACTTCCTGCAAAGTAGACGACAAAACTGCACAGCAGCATGACTGCATGGAGCAAGCTGCGAAAAAAGAAACATTGTATATCGTTTTAGAGATGATGATGATGATGATGAAGATACCCCGCTATCTTTAAAAAAAGTTCCTGCTATTGATGTTAGGCTCTCTTAAGTCACTTCATGCAGAATGTTAAAATGTTTAGAAAAAGTGTCTTCAAAATCACTTTCTTATCCCTCCGTAGTATAGAATATGATGTGTGATGCACATGTATAGTTTTATCCAACACTTTACTTCTATTTATTTAAGACTAAAGTGCACCTTGGTGAATTTGGGCTGTATGACATTATTTTATGTTTTATTTTTATAAATTTTCAGCAAAGCATATGGGTCTTGTAAGTGGTCCAGCAGAGGATAATTCATCTGCATATTTGCAGATGACTGCTATTAGTTAGCCGCCGCCCAGAAGGAGTGAAAACTTTCCCTTTGTAAATCTACGTGCAAATTTCAAAAACCTCGATATCCGTTATTCACTGCAAATCCGTGCGCAATTCACTTTCCAACTAATGATTTTCCCAGTCTGTGCAAATGTGAGAAAGTCTGACCCTACCACAACTCTTCTACAGATGTAGGGCCGGATGCACTAAACTTCAAAAGTGATAAAATGGAGAGTGATAAACAACCAGCCAATCAGTTCCTACCTGCAATGTCACAGTTTGTGCAAAATGTCAGGAGCTGATTGGTTGGTTGTTAATCACTCTCCATTTTATCACTTTTGAAGCTTAGTGCATCTGGCTCATAGGCTGATCAAGGCTGGTGCTAAAGACACATACTGTATCCTCCCCTAAACCCCAAGCCATGCCTGCATTTTTTATGACTCAGGGGGCATCAGATACTAGGATCTTATCTTGCCTGTCTAACCTAACCATAGTGCTTGGCAAAGGATTATAATACATTGGGAGTAAATGTTTAAAACTTACAAAAGGACTTCAAAGTAGCCATCTATCATTAGGAGTTGTAGAGAAGGACGTCTCTTCCAAAAGTATACTACCTGTGAGCAGAAAAGGTTGATTCAAATTCTTGACCATGATAAAATGACTGCTATCATTGTTGTACAGTATGTAAGGTTGTGCCTACTACAGTACCTCTGCCGCACTACAGTATGTGTTCTTACAGAAATATAACAATTTAAGCCTTGCTTAGGGTATACATCCTGTGTAATACAATCTGCACTGAAGCCTAATTGGAGCAATAATGCAAGCAGCAATGAATGAAGAGGAAATAATGCCTCCTTACATCATACTTGCCTACTTTTGAAAAGCAAAATGAGGGAGATTTTAGATGCTAGCAAAATGCGCAGAGAGCAGCGTTGTGCACCATTGAAGGGGTGTGTCATGTTTCAAAGGGCGTGTCTAGTGACACATATGGGCGTATCTATGCTGTTAATAGGATATTTATCATGGTGCTGTGTCTATTCAACTGTGGCCTCATTCTGTCTCCCCCATGCCAGGTCTCGGTTAACGTGTCTGTTCCTAAATAATATTGGGGAGCTGCCCCTATTTGGAGACCTGAATCAGCCACTTGAGTGATACTCCCTCGTAGAGGGACTGCCATCAGGCACCTCTTTATTACAAATGTGTGGTGCCACCCTCACTGATGAATCCCTACCACCTACAGAAAGCAATCAAGCCACAGGGATTCACATATACACAGGGAGATATATATATATCTCCAGTGGTGGAGGGAGGATCAATAAGAAGCAGGCTTAGTTGGTGGGGGAGAGAGGTACGCTGCTTACAGTCACAGTTATGCCTATACTTACTGCAGCTGCCGCACTGACACTTGTGCTTCCAGCCTCCAGTCCTGGTGCTAGGGTGTATGGAGCCCCCCTGCAAACTACAAAATTACGCTTTCCTATAAAAGGGTGTATAATGTAAATAGCATGAGTATTTTTTATGTAAATAATGTGCCCAGTAGCAGCAGTGCCGTAACAAAACATTTTGGTGCCCTGTACCAGAAAATCAATTGGTGCCCCCACACACACACTTAAAACAGGGGCAGTGCGAAAAATTTAGGATGTGGCTTCGTATGGATGTGGCATGGCCATATAATAGTACCAATTCACACCACACAGTCTGTTTTTCACATTATACCACATAGTAATGTCACTGACGCATTGCGCCAGCTAGCGCTCCTTAGGCAAACTGCGCAATAAAGAGCCCTTTAAACACACTGCACAGGAGTATGAACACTGTAATGCCTATAACACATTGTCACACACCATAATGTCTATTACACATTGTTACACACCATAATGCCTATTACACATAGTCACACACACCATACTGCCTATTACACATTATGCAGCACACCTTAATACCCATTACACAGTATGCCACACACCATAAGGTCCATTACATACAATACCACATGCCATATTGCCCAATACACATTATGTCACATAAGTGCGCTTAGGTACACGATCGTTGGCAGGAGTTACATTCTCCGTGCCAGGGGGTTAGATGCTCCTTGCCACCTGGGGGTTGTTACATGCTCATTGCCACAGGGATTACAAGCTTGTTGTCCAGGTGGGATAACCTGCTCATTGTCCACTCATCATGCGAGTGCTTCCGGAATCTGCACTTCTGGGTAGCAATATATCCCTTACAGATGCTAGAGTTGCAGGAAGACCTATAGCGTATGTCTCCTCTATGGTGGCAGACATTTTTGGAGTTTGGTCTCTGTCTGTAGAGACTCTGAGACCCTGAAGTGCAGCTACCTGCCTGCTTACACCAGCTTCTGATTTATTTGCTTCATTTAAACAGCAGGCATCAGAAGGCGGGGATCTAGCAGGGGATAGCCGGCAGAAGGGAGCGCCTCTCTGACTTGGCGACAACTCAATGCACTTACCTGGGAAGTAACTAGAACTCTGTGGGCCCCATAAATTGTGTTCACATTACACACCCCTTCTGTGCCAATGCACAGTACACACGACACCATGCCAAATTACATTATACACCCCCACCTTGCCCCCAAATTAGATTATTCACCCACCGTGCCCCCAAATTACATTATACACCCCACAATGCCCTTAAAAAGCATCATATGCCCCAAGTTTTATCATATTTGTGCCCCAGCTCATTAGGCTGCTATTTCAAGGACAGTATGAATGTACTTCAGCCAGGCGACTGTGTGACTACATCCCAGGGAGTCGGACCAGTGTCTAAAAATGAGAAGGGAGTGCAGCTACAGGCCTGCCACTTGAAGTTGAGTGCTCGGTGGCTCCTTCCACATTCCTCTAGTCTGGCCTGGCCGCTAGTAGTGTCCACAGCCAGTGCAGCACCATTGCCGACTGCTAGTAGTGACAGCTTGGAAAGGCCAGTGCAGCACCAATGCAGACTGCTAGTAGTGACAGCTTGGAAAGGCCAGTGCAGCACCATTGCCGACTGCTAGTAGTGACAGCTTGGAAAGGCCGGTGCAGCGGCGTCATAAGCCAGCGCTGCTCTGCACTGTGCTGTTAAGCCCTCCGTTCTGTTAAATCCAGGTGGCACGTCCGTAACCAGGAGGAGGGAGATCTGAGCCGGCCATTGACCCACCGTATACCTAGTTCCTGGCAGCTAAACACTTTCTATGTGACTGTGTGCAGGGGGAGCGGAGGGCCCCTGGAGGCAGCCAGGGCCCCACAGCAGCAGCACCCCCTGCATCCTCAGTAGTTACGCCACTGGCACTTACCGAGTTCTGGTGACTCTATATGTATAATGCCCTCAGTAGCATCACCACTAACACATAATGCCTGCAGTAGCAGCAGCGCTTGCATGCATATTGCCCCCAGTAGTAGTGCTGCTTCCACGGATAATCCCCACAGTACCAGGCTCCATAATGCCAGCCTCCAGTAGCAGCACCATTTACACGTGTAATGCCCCCACTAGAAACCCAGCTTACACCTACTGTAAAATGCCCCCCAGTACACTGCTACTATACATAATGGCCCCACACCCACAGTAACCACTCACTGTTTCTGCCTCCACTTACCCAAGACGCTCGCTGACCCTGTGGAATACATATCTGCAGTGCAGACTGCTTCTGTGTAGCTCCGCCCCCTTTGTTCCGTTTAGCCACGCCCCTATGGTCCGTGTAGCTCCGCCCATTTTCGGGACCCACTGTGCTCTCAAAAACATGGTGCTGTCAAAGGGGCATGATAGGGCTCTTCTAGCTGCCGCTGCCTGTCACTCTGTGACGGCCGGGGCATCAGCAGCCAACATGAGCAACCAGTCTGAGATTCGGAACACATAGCAGCCGGCTCTCGCTGCCCGAGTCCACTGCTCCTGCACCACACGGGTTCACCAGACAGCGCTACACCCTCACAGCCCCGCGGTGGCCATCATAATGACGGCTGGACGTCGCGCATTTAGGGCGGCCCTGCCCCCGCAATGACGCGTTCGCGCATGCGCAGTCACGTTTTTTCGGCAAAGGGGATTAAAAACCGGGAGGACCCAAGGGATTTGCGGGGGGCCGGGAGAATGATTGACAAAGCGGGAGACTCCCGCTAAATGCGGGAGGGTAGGCAAGTATGCCTTACATTATTCATTTACTTAATAAAGAAGAAGAATGTGGAACAATAGTTTTATTATTACAGAATAAAACTTGCTGTTAGAATGCACTCAGGTTATTGCTCATTGAGACTAGGGATGCCAATCCTGGTGCATTTTTTGCTCAATCCCAGGATTCCTGGGATTGGCATCCCCAAAAAAAAAACACCTCCATCCCCTAAATTTACTTACTTGGGGGAGAGCAACAGGCGGAAGCGTTGCGGGCCTTGCAGTGGAGCCGCAAGGAGAAGGCAGGCAAGAGGGTGTTACATGCACCGGGAGCAGTTGCCTGGAGGCAGTCCATTGGTATGTTGTGCAGTCGGGAGCACTAGACAGAAGGCGGATCGTTCCGGCAGCGGAGGTGTGGCCTGCGCAGCTTGACCTATGACCAAGTCATGCCGCGCAGGCTGCACACGGGAGTTGAGAACAACCGGGCAACATCTGAGCGAGTGCTCAGACGCTACCCAGCATTAGATTGCGCATATGCAGTCTAAACCCGAAATCCCGGGATTGTATACTCCAATCTCCTGGTATTGAAATCCCGGAGATTTTGGGGCCAAATCCCAGGATTGGCCACCCTAATTGAGACTAATAAGACTATCCTTAATTGCAAATTATTTAACTGTTGTTACTTACATTTACAGAACCTTTAGTTCTACTCTCACTTATCCGTGTAATACAATGCTATCATGTTATATTTTTATTAATTTTGAATTATTATTATCATTATTATTATTATTATTATTATTATTATTACTACATGTTTTTTTTTTGTATCTAGTATTAGTGTAGTGGAATAAGATACATATTAAAATTAGAAAAACTATGCAAAGAATAGTGAGAAAGTAAGAACTATTAGGAAGCCAAAAGCCAGTCATGGTAATAGTCACTGAAATAACCATAACCCATCATTAATACAAAAACACATACCTGACATAGTAAGATATAAATTCCCCCAAGTATGACGATGACTTCTCCAAGTACACGTGCATTGTCCTTGGTTGTCCCTTCCAATGGGAATGGTGGCTAAAAAAAATATAAACATTATTATCTATTAGAACCAAACTCTAACAGATGCCTCCTACACATGGGGCAATTTCAGGGCATTTTTTAAGCAATCTAACTAGATCACTTAGAAAATGCCTCAACATTGCTCTGTGTGTAGGGGCCAAAGCGATAGCAATGCATGGCCTTGCACGTTGCTATTGCCCGGCGATTAATATCTATCATTCTGGATAAATCTAGTTAATCCCCAGCAGGGGACAGTGTTCTCACTGGAGAACACTGGCCCTGACAGATCGCTCAGTACAGCGCTGGCACATCTCTGATCTCCACAGCGCATCTCTGATCTAGCATCACTCAGAACGCTCAGCAAATCTCCCAGCTTGTAGGCCCCTTTACATATTATGCAGTTCTTATAACAATTTCTGGCTCTTGGTATTGGTTTATTTACAAGGGCTGCAGCATGATGATAGTACACCCTCAGTCAGTCCAGTGTCCTCACACACACACACATACACACACACATGTTAGGTCATGACCTGACAAGGATGAGCTCATCCTTAGGATGATTCTTCCATTGGCTCTCTAGTTTGCAGCATGCCATTCCATGTACACTGCAAGCATTGGCATTAATATACAGTGACAGAGCCATCCCTTAGGACTTGGATGGCTGCACCGCCCAGTTTATTACATGTATATGATTATTCTAATACTGTGCTAGTTCCTGGCACTGGGAAGGTGATGATTACAGATATAACTGTGGCCTCTGGCTCTAGTCAGCTGCTGATCACAGTTCCTGGTTCAGCTGATGAATACAAGGGCTTTGCCAGATTATATATCCACATGATTACAGGCACTGTGCTTCTGCACATTGTTGATCTAGATGTGTGCTCTGGCCAATGATCATGTTGGAAGATGAAATTCCAGCTCCGCTTACTACTCCGAGGCCAGCCGGCTTTGGATCCCTAACAGATCACTTGTTTCAGGTCACCCAGCAGGTGCACTGTGTATCACCAAATGTCACATTTTAAAAACCCACAAGTGACTAGGAAAACATTAACCACTTAAGTGGTATGCCCGGAGATTTCTCGGGCTCAGCTGCGCTGCCGCAGCGGGCTGTCCCGGAAAATCTCCGGGCATTCCACTAAAATGAAGGTGTGCGCCAGTGGTGTCCAGGTGTGCACCACTGGCGCATCACCTTTCCGGGCACCCCCTCCCCCCCCCCCAGTGGCCACTCTGATTGCCCCCTCGACACCCTTCACCTCTCAGCTCCGGCGATTGTACGTTGGAGCTCCGGATATCCCCTGCCCGCCCGCCGCCATTAGTTGTAGTGATTGACAGGCGGCAGGCTCGAGGATGCTCGGGGGGACTCGGGAGAGTTCAGGCACCCGAGTCCTCCCGAGCAGCCGCGAAACATCCCCAAGCCTGCCGCTGTGTGATCACACTGACAGGCGGCAGGGGGAAGCGGAAGCAGGGAAGCTAGCTCCGGCGTACTAACGCCGGAGCCGAGGTGAAGGGGGGGGGGGAGGGAGCGGCGCCCTGCTTCCCACTATCTGTGGTGGGTTTTGCTGGGACAGGACAAACCTGCCCCAGCAGGTTTGTCCTGCCCCAGCAAAACCCACCACTCAAGGGGTTAAAGGTGCCCATACAAGCTGTGATTATTGCATGCGTTTTGTACTTTTAAAGTACAAAACGCATCGCATGTGCGATAATCGCACCATGTACCTGCGGGGATGCTATGCGCGTCCCCGCAGGTACAATATTGTAAAGCACAAAAAGTATCTGCAGGCAGCACTTTTTGTGCTTCATTGCATCGCATTGCATCAGTACAGGAGTACATGCGATGTAATGCAATGCGATGTTCATTAGTACCTATTAACTTTTTTTTAAAAAGTGTCTAAAATCGCATCTCATCTCATCACATCGCACCCGCAAAGTACAGTACATTGCATTGCATCCCCCTACAAGTGCCACGGCACAAATAAAGGACAAAACGCACAGCACACATATCGGTGCATGTATGGGCACCTTGCTGACGTAGTTTGGGAATCACTGGTGTAAATTCCCTTGTGACACTGGTCACGAAGCACTGCTACCAGCTCCTCTACATCTCATAATAAGCTTTTGATCATTTTGAGAACCAAGTCCATATGTTCCCTAATCCAGCCCTGCTAGTACCTGTACACCATGGCCCTTATTCCCATCTGATCGCAGTACAAATTTGTTCTCAAAATGGGCAAAACCATGTGCACTGCAGATGGGGCAGATGTAACAGGTGCAGAGAGAGTTAGATTTGGGCGGGTATGTTGAAACTGAAATCTAAATTGCAGCGTAAAAATAATGCAGCCAGTATTTACCCTGCACAGAAACAAAATAAGTCACCCAAATGTAACTCTCTCTATGCATATTGCATCTGCCCCACCTTCAGTGCACACGGTTTTGCCCATTTTGAGAACAAATTTGTACTGCGATCAGATATGAATAAGTGCCTATAAGAGGCCCTATGTGACTGAGATGCCCTTAGACGTGTAGTGTACTCTAATTTTTTCATAATTTTGCATCTTATTTGCATCTTATTGTATCTGAATTATACGCACATTGTGAATAAGACTTGGCCACCAAGGGGGAAGAAAGAAAGAAAGAAAGAAAGAAAGATAGATAGATAGATAGATAGATAGATAGATAGATAGATAGATAGATAGATAGATAGATAGATCAAGGTACATATATCAGTAACTTGGAGCCCGCTATAAAAGAGCAGGTATACTTATTGTATTTTTTTTGTTTTTAGATAATACACACCTGCCCTGTCAGAGGTCTGTTATATGCTGTCACTGTGAATATGACCAGATAGATAACATACAGCAAGAACTTCAGATAGAAAATCTTCCCAGCAAAGGAGTCCCACTTCTCCTGCAGCAAATGGTTTATGGGTTCCAGCACTACCATGTTATGCCGATTCTGCAGAGGACGATCAGACAGACCAAGATGTTAGACAGAGACCCAGGGCAAAGTGCAACACACTCCCATTTCATGCCTTGCATATTGTTGCACTGAGAATGATTGTAAGGACGGTTTGGTAGGTCAATCGCACAGGACAGTAATCTCAATTTTTGAATACTTTAAAGAGGAGGGCCCCCCGTTTGGTGTGTGGATGGGTATTAGTATGATGACCGGGGTGTGCTACCACTGGACAAGTTAATTACGTAGAAGTTTGGAAAGAACAGGTTTGTCACGATAGTGGTGCACCGTAATAATTGGACGATTTAAAAAGTAACTTTTAATAGTTTATTACATAAAAAAGCTGCGAAAATATGACACACTACATATAACATATAACAAAGACAAGTGCAAGATAGTGCAAGTTAAAAACTTGGGCTCATGCGGCGTCCCTTGGTGCTTATATTCCAAATATTTTTATTGGATCACTACGTCTCTTCCCTGCGTGTCGGCTGTGTAGCCTGTTTCCACTCGGGGGACGTGTTACATTCAATAATGATTCCCTGTCTGTGAGTTTAGTCTGTATTGGTTTGAACAGTTACCATATGTAGTAGCTACAAAGATGTGTTGCATTGTCTGCTAAGGTTAAATAGCAGGATGCAGCGTGGGCCACGAGATTTATGCAGTTATTGAGTTGCATATATGCATGATGATACTAAGGATGTTTCACAGTGTGTAGCGTACGGGTCCTAGTGACGGACCGACACAGTGGTTTCAAGATTGATATCCGGGCAGTAGGCGACAATTGCCTCATGTGTACTGCTCCGTTTTCAAATAAATTAGAGCAACGGTTACTGCATAACTGATGAATTCAATTGTTGTATGGCCTCCAATATAGGCAGATTTGAACACTGGGTGCATATATCGGTTGCGGTATATAGCTGTAACCCCGTACCCGCTGCACAGGGATTGCGGGTAACTCCCTGTCAATCCCATGTACGGCTGACCGGGGTGGCTTGAGCCTCGCTGAAAATACCTTATGTGTGCCAGCAGTGTGATTAAGCAACCAGTGGGGCAGAACGTGCTGCTATACCCTCATGCGTGCTATATCAGGTAATGCAGGTAAACCCTGTGGTTAGCTTGCACGGCTAGAGAGGGTAGCTAGGGTACGTTCAAAGCCTTTGCTGCATCAATACTGCGACCAAACATACATAAACAATTTAATAATTTAAGCTAAACATTAGAGTCCTTAAAAGGACTGGAAATCAGACAGACAGGGATATGGAAGGCTGAGGGAGCGACCGCACGGCTGTGTCTTTTGACCGCCACCATCCTGCATGGCAGAATAATATCATATGTATCCTCTAAGTCTACACATCTTTCCTCACCTTCCATATCAGAAAGCTGGAGAGAAGGAGGCGGCAGTGTTGGCTTACTGCAGGATATCAGGAGAGTCTATACTGTCCAGCAGGATACACAACACATTTACTGGGCAAAATGTAATGATGATCACGATCAACCTGGGTTGTTATGCTAGACATTAAATTCTGTGCATACACACTGAACAATATCAGTAAACGTTATCATCAATGATGTCACCTGACCCCCCCCTGACGACATGCTTGTTTGACTTTATACTGTAGACAACCTTGGCCATACTGGACAGATGACAAAGGGTGGTTGTTAGCGATATACAGGAGCGCACAATGTAATGATATTGAGCATACACACTAAATTATTTTTTAACAGATATCACTCAGAAGAGCCAAAACGAGTGATTTCTTTTAAAAAGTCATCTAGTGTGTATGGGGCTTAAGGCTTAACTTCCACATGTAAATTAGCATTTATTGTAAAGTACTGTACATGTTACACGTCTAATATAGTGGATGATAAGGACATAAGCACAGCGTGGATTTATACTTACATAGGCTCTACTCTTGAATACAATTGTTTCCAGAACTGAATCATGTTCATATGTATCCACAGATGACATGTCATACAGGGAAGTATGCACTGGGCCATATGTCCATTCTGTAAACTTCCGGGAAAGATGTCTGTACTCCGGGTCTGTTATTTCCCGCCGAAGGATGTGTTTAAACAGCTAGGATAGACAAATGTAATATTTAAAAAGATCAGAATGCCCAACCTGGCACTATAGATTTTGTGTTAAAAGATTGAGGGGGGAAATAAATCAAAACTTGAAGAGAGAATGATTAATTAGCAACCAATCAGCTTCTGTGAATTTTAACCTGTAAAATGACAGAAGCTGATAGTTTAGCACTTTATCTCTCATCTTTATTTCTATCTAACCTTTGATAAATCTCCCCGAGTTAGTCATATTGGGGTGATTCTGAGTCAGACGCAGCATGGATTCAAAACTTCTTCTGCGTCTTTGTTCTAACACTGTTTTATTTTCCTATTGTGATGACCACTGGCTGCAGCTTTAATCTATCTTGGTGAGTACTTGGATGTACCATTAGTGCACCATCGAAACTTCACCAGACCTATGGATAGTGCAGTTTCTCCATTTGAACATGGCCTCAAGTGTGTTTGGCAAACCAACCCCCTGTTATCTCCCACTGAATCATGTTCTGCATAGGAAGTGGAAATCACATACCTCCCAACCATCCGCTAATTGGATGCTGCCCCACTGTACCACCTTCGGGGATGAACAGTTGGGGGAGCCGGTTATCACCACTGCTCTGCAAAGCGTCCGGTAATCACTGAATCTAAAAGAGCAGGGATGATGAGCTGGGGACTGCCCAGCTGCTCAGGGAGTGCTGGGCATGCCCCAAAATGATGATGGCTGGGGTTGCGCTGCAAGGCCACAACCTTCAGTGTGCTGCTCCGCCCTTCCACCGAGGCTCCACCCCCTTTCCGACCAGTGATTCGCCTGCGGCGCAGCAGATCCTGCTTTATACCCTCCAAAAGTTGCAAGGTATGCAACCATAGTGTGACTTGGGACACAATCACAGACTTGATACAATGTCCGTTTCATCCACCTTTAAATCAGGCCCATTACATTGGCTGTTTCAATAACCATAAATTTATCAAGGACAAGTAAAATCCTTGAGGCACGACGTACTTGTGTCTGATACCTCAATTAACATAGATTCAGTTACAAGCTAAAGGTTATACAACACACTTTCTGAATAAATTGAAAGTACACTGACGCAATAACATTCATATAATATTACCGAAAACTGAGCATTTCTCAGTCGGACACTTGTATCTAGAATGTCCTGAATTTCAAATACTTTGAGTAAGTCATTACATTATAGACATGTTGCAATTGTCCTTCAGGGTTCAAATGAAAACATTAAAATTAGCTAGACATTACCGAACTGTCATTGATGTACCCTCTTACACTTTTCAAGGATTTATAAAATGATTAACGTACAATGACTAGTACACCGTTCTATAATTATCATAAATCAACATTCAGTAGTTCCAGTGAGCAAACACAAGCAATTCCCAATAATGTTTACATCCAGTCACAAGATATTTCGACCTACACTAAATGGAAGAGAGGTGACCTTAAATTGCATTGCTCAAATTGGTCACGATTTACTAAAGGACAAAAGGACTTTGTCTTTTGTCATCTATACAGAATAGTTTATTTCCAGGGGCATAACACTTTGGGGATGATTAAGGTTGGCTTGCATAGCCCATTTGGTTTTCTAATGACAAAACCATGTGCACTGCTGGTAGGGCTGATGTAATCAGAAGCAGAATCAGCTTTATTTGCCAGGTATACTTGCGTATACTGTACTAGGAATTTGTTTTCGGTTTGCTGTGCAGCAGCCAGCCAGGTGGGTAACAAGTAAACTATGGGCTGTATCGTCCAGTCCCTTTTGACCTTTTTACCCTGTTGAACTTTTTCACTGCTGACCAGTTGTATAACGTGACATTATTGAATGTCAGTCTACCACTGGTCAACTCTATGATTCACACCCAATTTATCTGTATCTATGTTTAACTTCATTGCAAATAACTGGCACCAATCTCCACATATAACTTTTATAGTAGAGATCAGTCTATTGTGTATCGAAATCTATCTGTATATATATAAAAATCGATGTGTGTATGTGTGTATTTTCCCTATGGACTCCAAAACGGCGTGACCGTGAAATTTTCAGGCAATCTTCAGATTATTTTTAATACATTGGAACCACACGGAATGCCACCGCACGTATTAACATTGAAGGTTGGATCACCGGTTATGCTTATTCGCAACTAAAGTTGTGCAACGGAACCAGATTGACCATCGGCACTGTACCTATAGATATCTGCTAAAACTTCGTCACATGACCGCCCCCATCCATCCACCAGAAGTCATCTGGCTATAGATAATTAGTGGGTCGGGTCGCTAGTCATACATACATACATACATACATACTGACTTGGCTGCCCCTGGTTAGCACGTAGGGGGCATGGCTAGAATGAAGGCGGGCTGTTTGGGGGCTTGGTGGCACAACTGCGTCCTCCTGACTCTATCCCCCACCATACAGTGGTGAGAAAACAGTCATTGTATGATTTGATATAGCCCGATTTGCATCATCGTGTCTCCTTAGACTGCCAAATTGTGCTCTGTTGTTTGGGATGCGGAGACTTTCCCGCCTTTCCAGGGGGGCCGAAAGTCACCAGATTTTTGAGAGCCTCGCGGGCGTTCCAGGAGGGTGAGCAAGTATGATCTTAATTGTGTGTGCCACTTTCATTTTCAGTTGATGATGATAATAAACTGTTTTTGATCCAGTGATGGAATTTCTCTTATGTTTTTAGCCAGTGCCCTCCATTCTTGCTGTTTACATTTTATCTAAAAAATATTATAGGTTTTGGGAGGAATTATGTGGCATCTATCCACTTTAGGTAATGGATCAACTCACCAACCTGTGTCTGTGGACATAGTATTGGATGATGATCCTGAAGTAAAAATGTAATTACAGCTTTGTTTTGACCTACCTCAGTTTTTCCTGTTTTTGCTGCCAGTTTCAAAGGAGTTAGGCCTTCCCAGTTAGCGAGCTCCTCCAGTTTCAGCTGTGGATTGATCTTCACTGATTTCTTTAAAATATAATCATACATTTCAGTGATGATCTCGGTATTCTCCTCTGTGTCATCAGCCACTAAGACCAGAGCATGTAAAACTGTGTTCCCATGACTGTCCCTGGCAGCCAAGTCAGCATTCCGATATGGGTTATTAAGAAGATAGTTGACAATATTTGTCTGGTTAGTGCAAGCAGCAAGAGATAGAGGGAGTTCTCCTGTAATGAGAATAGTTTTATGAGTTCACATTTTACAGATGAGCAAGAGATGTAGGGCCAGATGCACTAAGCTTCAAAAGTGATAAAATGGACAGTGATAAATAACCAACCAATCAGCTCCTGCATGACATTTTTCAAACACAGTCTGTGACATGGCAGGTAGGAGCTGATTGGCTGTTTATCACTCTCCATTTTATCACTTTTGAAGCTTAGTGCATCTGGGCCCATGTGTGCAACATGAAGCCAATCAGAATAGGGGGCAGTCTAGTTAGAATGAAAAGGAATTGTTTGAGAAATGTTCAGAATGCCAGCACTTTACTCCCAACATCATCACCCATTTTTCCTTGAGATAAAGGATATCAGGAAGATGTCAGGGTACTAGAATACTTTGTGATGTGTACAGTGATATATTGTTTAGTTGCTGAGGACTGAATTGCACCATTTCATTCAACTTTATTTGTTTACTTTTGAATCAGTCTATATGAAGAAACACAAATGCCATCAAGTCACTTTATTTACTGGAATATTATTGTGTATTAATAATGCAACTGGTCATTAATTTGATTGGCAGCATACAGGCTCCATGTTTTCGGAATCTTACCAAAGTAGAAACTAACTCCTTTTTTTTGCTTCTGGAAAAACACTCCATCAGCTTTGGCATGCACGTCAGCTTTGTTCTCCATCAGAAGCTTGACTAGGTCGAAATTCCTCTTCTCTATGGCAATGTGAAGTGCAGCTTGACCTGTGGAAGACAGGGAAAGATGCAGTAACTTGCTACAACAACAGCTGTAAAGATAAAAGATAAAATGTTGTTATTTACGAAGCAAAGGAAATTTGTACATTTTGTAATACCTAAGAATTCATCATAAATGATTAAGACAACAGCATATCAAAAAGTGACCATTTTCGCTATGGCAGTCTGGGAGTTGCGAGTTGCACCAGGATACTGCTGTGGCTGCAATGCCAGATCTACACTGCAAGGTAAGCAGGAGTCAACATTTTGGTGTCGTTCCTCAGCCGGAGACCACCAGGGGCGGCCCACACCACCATTGTGACACCACTGTAGGAAAATTATTGTCTGCTTCTGCTTGTAGCACACTAGCAGTGGGCACCAATATTTTAACACTGTTTAGAGATTGGCTAAAATGACCACCATTTTCACTTGTAAAGCTGTCTGCTCTTTTTAAAATTGCCCACAATGCAGTTCAATATAGTTCTGCAAATGTGCAAAAGTGTTCCTCCAAGCTGGATTTACTCTTACCTGTAATTTAGGCTATTTTGGTTTGGGTTAGGGATTAGTTGAGCCATCTATACAAAACCACGAGGTCGATACAGTATATAAGCTGTCTGGCAACATCAACATTGAGAATGTTGACAATTGAAAGATAGACCTCCTGCCCTTGTCCATGTTCATGCCATGTCAATACTCTGGTGTCGACACTATAAATATCAACAATCTGACTTTTTTCTTTATACACCACCTTTTTCTGTTCTGTCTGTTTCGACCATTCTCCACATTCTCCTATGACGTGATTCTCAAATAAAGATGATCTAGAGCTCGTAGATGTCATAAACCAGTGATGGCTAACCTTGACACTCCAGCTGTTGTTGAACTACACATCCCATCATGCCCTGCATCAGTTTTAGCATGGCCAAATAGTAAAACTGTATCAGGGCATGCTGGGATGTGTAGTTCAACAACAGCTGGAGTGTCAAGGTTAGCCCTCACTGTCATAAACAGACAGTGGAGACATCATAAATGAAAAATATATTTTTTTTTAAAATCTATTTCCAAATGAAGACATTTGAATGTACTATCATTTGGCTGGTCATTTTAAACTTTCTTGGTATCTTTAAATACTGTATCAGAGCTGGTGCTAATGTGTTTATGGACAAAGTGCTCCTTGGTTGCATTAATAATAAATATCACAGCCTACATTCTTTTTTCTATATTTTTCCCAAGGGGCAATTTAAGTAGACGTACTGAAGGAAAAGAACATCTAATAGGTTGAATACTTTTATTTTGTGTGCGGAAAAGAGAATTGTATTCAACATCAGTCATTTGGCCAAATTCATGTCTCAGCAGTCATCTAATGGTACTCTTATTTACTTCTGCAACCTTATTTATGATGTGTCTGGGACAATTTATCACATGCTCCTTTGAGATGATATGAATACAGGATGGACATAGCATTTTTTAAAAGTGAGTGTCCTAGCCGTTCTGCCGCCTGAAGCAGCTCACCCACCTCAATATTGACTATCGACTATTTCAGTGTGATATATATATATATATCTATATATATATACCATATATACTCGAGTATAAGCCTACTTTTTCAGAACATTTTTTATGCTGAAAAAGCCGCCCCTCGGCTTATACTCGAGTGAGGGTCCCACTTGAGTCAATAAGTTTTCCCAGGTTTTTTTTGTTGTAAAATTAGGTGCCTCGGCTTATATTCGGGTCGACTTATACTCGAGTATATACGGTATATACTTTCTGCGAGCTGGCACTCCTGGTATAAGCAGTCAGTGGCCCTGGTGCCTTTATCCGAATGAATAAATCACAAGTGGGTCCCGGGGGATGACCAAAGAAACGGCACTCACGGGTCTTGATAATGCAGGTTTTAATGAACAACGTTTCGGGGGTCCACAGCCCCCGTCGTCAGGTAACAGTACTGTTACCTGACGACGGGGGCTGTGGACCCCCCGAAACGTTGTTCATTAAAACCTGCATTATCAAGACCCGTAAGTGCCGTTTCTTTGGTCATCCCCCGGGACCCACTTGTGATTTTTATATATATATATATATAAAGTACAAGTGGGGCAGCACATCCAAACACCAAAAGTAAGTGCTCCGGTGCCAAGCTGGAAGATACCGCGGTATCCAAAGATAAGAGTGTAGACAAGCGGCACCCGGAGGCTGTTTCAATAAATCAAAGCAGTCAAAGCTGGATCAAACGTTTTCGAAGTTTAATTACTTCGTCATCCTGATGACGAAGTAATTAAACTTCGAAAACGTTTGATCCAGCTTTGACTGCTTTGATTTATTGAAACAGCCTCCGGGTGCCGCTTGTCTACACTCTTATATATATATATATATATATAGCTGAGTACACTCTACAAAGACAAAGTGGCTCCAAATTGCCGGCATACTGTCCGAGCAGCGAATTAGGTAAGCTACTGTATACAAAGTTTCCAAATGGCCACTTGATATGTCAGGACACACAACCCAACTTGGTGGGCATTCGAATTTGCCCACCCAGTGGCCTGTACACACAACCAGACATGCCAATAGATCTGCAAGATACTGTATAATGGGCAGAGTTTGTGCTGCAGGGCCAACCTGATATATTTGTAAATTATGTACTCCATAGACATATGGGGTGTACTCACCCATTGATGAACTACAGCTACAGGTGAAACTTAAAAAATTAGAATATCGTGCAAAAGTTCATTTATTTCAGTAATTCAACTTAAAGGGTGAAACAAATATATTATATACAGTAGACTCTTTTCATGCAAAGTGAGATATTTCAAGCCTTTATTTGTTATAATTTCAATGGTTACGGCTTACAGGTTATGAAAACCCCAAATCCGAAATGTCATAAAATTAGAATATTACATGAAATCAATAAAAAACAACAACAATAATTAATTTAAATACAGAAATATCAGCCCTTTGAAAATTATAGTCATGCATATATACTCCAGTACTTGGTTTGGGCCCCTTTTGCATGAATTACTGTCTCAATGCGGCGTGGCAGTGATACTGCTGAGGTGTTATGGAAGACCAGGATGCTTCAATAGTGGTCTTCAGCTACTCTGCGTTGTTCGGTCTCATGTCTCTCATCTTTCTCTATGGGATTCAGGTCAGGCAAGTTTGCTGGCCAATCCAGCACAGTAATATATCACAGTAAATATAACAAGGGTTTTAACAAGGTACAGGTGGGAGACATTCTTCACAGGAAGAGGAGCAACATAACAGGAGGACATGCACTGAAACTAGAGGGAGGAAGATTCAGGGGAAATGTGAGGAAGAATTACTTCACGGAAAGGGAAAGTGGATAACCTACCATCAGAGGTGGTAGAGGCAAATACAGTAGGATATGCTTGGGATAGGCATATCAATATCCTTACAAAGCAATAAGGATCAAATATAGTTTGAGGGATTCGGTATGAAATCCCGACGGTCAAAATCCCGACAGGGTCGAAATCCCGAATGGGTCATAATACCGACAAGGACAAAATCCCGACAAGGACAAAATCCTGACATTTAAAATCCCGACAGGGTCAAAATACCGACATATAGAATGTACAGGTGAAACAGTCAACATGACTTTCCGTTGACAGGCAGCGAGGTCGACATGGGTTTTTTCACTGTTTTTTTACCACACACAGTTGGAGGTGATCCGCAGCCCCTCGCATAGCTCGCTTCGCTCGCAATGCTTCGGGCACACTATTTTATTCTCCCACCACGCCCTAGTGGATGGTAGGGCATGAAATACCGCCTGTCGGCACATGTCGGGTCAAAAAACAGTGAAAAAACCCATGTCGACCTTGCAACCTGTCGACGGAAAGTCATGTTGACTGTTTCACCTGTAAATTCTATATGTCAGTATTTTGACCCTGTCGGGATTTTAAATGTCGGTGTTTTGTCCTTGTTGGGATTTTAAATGTCGGGATTTTGTCCTTGTCAGGATTTTGTTCTTGTTTTGACCGTCGGGATTTTGACTGCATCCCAGTTTGAGGTAACATGTTTAAAAAAGGGGCAGACTAGATGGGCCAAATGGTTCTTATCTGCCGTCAAATTCTATGTTTCTATGTAATCCCATGGTCATTGAACCAGGATTTGGTACTTTCGGCAGTGTGGGCAGGTGCCAAATCCTGCTGGAAAATTATGAAGGTATCCGTGTCCCCTCGCGGGGCTCGCTGCGCTCGCCACGCTTCGGGCTCGGTGGCTCGCTGCGCTCGCCACACTTTCTATTCTCAACTCCACGCCGACGTGGATAGTGGGGGTATGAAAAAGTCGTAGGACTCGTACCGCCGCCCCTCGCGGGCTCGCTGCGCTCGCCACGCTTCGGGTTCGCGTTGATAGTGGGGGTGGTACAGCCTCAAAAATGACATTTGGGGGCCATTGAACATGTTTGATACTAATTTCAATGCATTTGGATGCATTTCTGTTAAAAATCGCATGCGATGCGATCGCATGCGATGCGATCGCATGCGATGCGATCGCATGCGATGCAATTTTTTTCCTATACGATGGACATCGTGGGAGCCGTGATTGTACACAAGTACCCCTAATTCATTTCTACATTTTCATGTGTTGACCTTTTGTCTGTTGAGCAATAGTGGTTGACCTACTGACGCTCAACCAAATTACTATTGACCCCCCCTTAGGATTCCATATGTAAAGTTTCTGCTTACCATCTCAGGGGTGGAAATTCAGAAGTAATGGGCGTCCACGGCACTTATGCCAAGTCGGCAAAAAAACTCAAATAGCTCCCATGGACGCCAATTTACGGGTGTCCAAAAAACAACTGATGGTAAGTTTTTCATCTTAAATAGTAGAGTTATAAAGATAATAGACTAGAATAAACTTTTTTTTATAATAGTTGAAGCTTTTAAAAAAAATGCAAACAATAGAACTGTGAAAAACATGTCAAGTCCATAATTGTTCCCTGCATATAAAACATTAACAAGAGATTATCATTGATCATAAACCATTGCCTACTGCTCCTATCCTGTCCTAGAACATCCTGGGAGAAAGCAGCAAATAAATTCCCAAATGACCTAGTACAATAAAATCCACTAAGAGGTAACACAGTCATTTACAGATTTAAAGGATTATCTACTGGGTTTTTTTCACATCCACCAAAGCACAAATTACATCAGCAAATGTTAATTGTCATAAGTGTTTTGTGCCTGAAGTCCATTAACTCTGAAGTCTTGGAAGTAATGCTTTCAAATGTATTACTGCAAGAAATGCTGCTTATCTGGTCCTCTGTGGAATTGATTTTCATCTATTGATCTACTGTATGATTTTAAAGGGAAAGTTTCACTGGACTTTATATATAAGTTGAAGAAGATGATCACTGTAAGTTATTTAGGTTTCGTACCTGTGCACAGGGTCGGCAACAGAAATCTTGGGGCCCAGTACATGGGTATCTCTGCCCCCCAGAGCACACCCAGATTTTATTTACATTGAATGGGTTTTTATTATTAGCTAAAAACTGATAATTAATATTTACTATGCAATATAATAGGTCAGATAGGAGGGCGCAGCATGTGACCAGACCGAGAGGGGGTACTGGATTGGGGTCCATGTAATTGTCCTCCCAGGACCTTTATAAACCCTTGCTAGGGCTGCACCATTGCAGCCATACTTACAACCCCTAAACCCCTCAGAGCCTTAGGGCCCTTCACAAGGTTGGGGTCCGGTACGAGTGTCCCCTTTGACCCCCCCCTGTCGCCTGCCCTGCCGGTGCAACTAGAAAGTATTTTGTTTTATTACAAGTGACACTTATGTGTGGTTGATCCTTACTATTATGGTGCACTAAGAGTTCCTAGACATTTGCTTCTCTGCTACAGTGCAAATAGAAGGGACAAAATGCTGACATTTCCTCTTGCTGACAGCTGGTATACAAGTGTATAGTTATATATATGGTTCATATTTCTATATACATAACACCCAACTGTAACTATTTATGGCGAAGAATTGAAAAAAATATGCACGTTACGGCTACATACATGATAAAAGGGCATCATGGGGCCATGTGCAGCTCTCCTATTGTGCTGGGCCATCCCTATCCTATTTTCCTAAAAAGCACCCAAATACCTAAACTGTACTCTGCCTACACCTGCATGCAGCCTCCCCCAGTCCACCTCTCTAAGCAAAAGGAGTCATAAGTGCAAAATGCTAATTAAACTGCATATAGGTGGAATAACATGACTTTGTTGTGTGCAAACACAGTACGGAAGTTCACATCAGCTCTGAATCAGGCCCATAATGCAAAAGAAGAGCCCTTAGATCCACCTCTACCTCATGCACCAAGTGATTATATGCAAAATACATTTGCCTCCATAGGATCATTGAACAATATTCCGCTATGGTTAAATCATTATAGAAAACTAGGTGTTGGTGCTCTACATGGTCAACAAAAGAACTGGACATTTAAGAAATGATAAGCAAAACAGGTATTCCCAGTATATATTATTAGCAAAATATATACTTTGCCACCAATTAAATGCTTCTGGCTGTATACTGTATGTACTTACCATGATAATAATCATTAGTATAGGCTGCATTAACCAGCTCTTCCAGATTGCCGGTCTTCTTGGCAGCATCGAGCAATACTGGGATTGTTTTATTCATTCCATTCTCTAAGTTCCACATGGCCTTTATTAAACATGTCTTCCCCGTGTCAGGATCTGGACATAAAAAGAAAGATGGAATCTATATCAGTTTTATTCTATGTCATAGTCAGAACAAATGAAATGTCTTGTGCAGAAATATTTATAATTTAGAGATGTCAAATGCATTCACCAAATACATGATATCCAAATGCCCATACACTTCACTAACACAGGTGTGTGACCTCACAGAACAGCATGTGCACTGAGATCCTAAACATTTCCTCTTCCATAGACAACATAGTAAATATCGGGGCAGATGTATTAAGCCTTAACAAGAGATAAATGCAAGTGTGATAAGGAGAGATAAACACCCAGCCAATAACCTGCTAACTGCCATGTTACAGGCTGTGTTTGAAAAAAGTCAGTAAGGAGGTGATTGGCTGGACGTTCATCTCTCTTTTTTCACCTTTGCATTTATCTCTTGTTAAGGCTTAATACATCTGCCCCATTATTACATACAAATAAAGTTAAGTAACAAAAAAAAATGTATTTCCTTGCTTGGCTTTGGCTGAGTATTACCCCTATATTTCCATGCACTGTCAATACCAGAAGTAATACTAGATTATACACAGGGAAAGAATGTCACCTTTGGCTTGATTCCCTCTTCAAAGAGTATAAAATGAAGCAGATATTAATCATATGTGTAAATGTCAGTGTGTAATGAGGCCTTTGTAGTAGTGAATAGTATTGAGGACATGTAGATACAGTATAATAGTATATTATAGTACCTACAGTACCACAGTATTACAGCTCGTGGCGCTGATGATCCTTTCTTGTCTCATGGAGCTGGCCATTTTCTAAGTTCACTGATCTGGGGCTGACAGCATATGCCTGCAGTAATGCTTCCAAGTTCAGCTCTGGTTCAGTAAACAGCTAGTAGGACATGCTCTAGTGGGAGTTATAACTGGTGCCAAGATTAATACAAATGTTCATACCTGGCACCAAGACTAAATATATTTATAAACTTACTGCATTGGCCTCTCTGGGTTTCTCCCATTTTAGCAGACAAGTCATCTACCTCCTCCTGGTTGTGGTTCCAGACCTACACTGTAACTCTGTCAGGAAATCATTGTAAGGTAGGAACACAAGGAGCTATCAAGTGTTGTCAGCTTTTGAGAAGAACGAAGTTGGATTAATCTTGCAGTGGATAAAAATTCTGGTACTTCTGAGTGAAAACAAAAGGGAGGTTTGCATGTAGAAATACAGTGTTTGCCCCATAAACTGACACTGTGGGCATATGCAACCCCCTTTGCTGTTCTGGAAACACCGTACACGCAGGTCCTGTGTGGGAATCCATAAACTGTAATTGCCTCTGCCTGATTGACAGGCAGAGGCATTTGTGCAGAGAGACAGGGGTGGCAGGCAATTTTGGAAACAGGAGCGTGTCATCCCCATTTACTGAGTAGCCAAGCCAAGGATTGCGCCACAAGAAGCAGTTTCCTTGGCCTTGCAACCTGAGGATAGATAGATAGATAGATAGATAGATAGATAGATAGATAGATAGATAGATAAATAGATAAATAGTATTCTTTATCATTGGTGACAGAGGATGAAAGGACAACTCTATATGGAGTCTCTTTGCAAGGGGCATCGGGGGGAGCTGAGGTGAATCCTGCCATGTGCGGACTGTACAGCGTGGGATGCTGGCAGACCCGGAGGGAGCAGCTGACAAGAGGCTGACCTAAGTGGCTTATAGCTAATGTCATTAGTATACAGGTGGAGTTATATCTCAATGCCGGCCCTGCAGTATACCCTCAGAGAAATACATTTTGTTGGGCCCGTCTGCAGGCCCCTTGCTACCCGCCGGGTCATAGGCGGATCCGGACATGCCTTTTCCCCTGCATTCACTCTCAAATTGCTCTCTCACTCTCCTTTTTCCCCTGCAGCCTCTCCCACTGTCCTCGTTTCCACTGTATTGCCTCCTGATGTTCCCTTATCTCCTTTCAGGGCCAGATGTATAAAGCTTCAAAAAGTGATAAAGTGGAGAGTGATAAACTACCAGCCACTCAGCTCCTCACTGTCATTTTCCAGGCACAGCCTGTAACATGACAGTAAGGAGCTGATTGGCTGGTACTTGTCACTCTTCACTATAACTTTTCAAGGATTAGTACATCTGGCCCACAGTCTCTCTGCAATGTGATGACTGATGATTCCAACCAATAGCTGAATACACACTGGGTGTTTTTTCCCAGTGTGTATGTACAGCGATGATGGGCAAAATCGCTGGGCTGAAAATCACACGTGCATACACGCTGAGCAATTTTTGCTGATGTAAGTGATTTCCCCAGGGGCTGGATAGCTTTCCATGAGCGGTGGCGGCTGGCGATGAGGCAGGAGTGCACGGCATCAGCGCTCACTGCTCATCCCCTGGCCGTACATACTGGGAGGCTTTTGAGCTGAAAGCAGCTCAAACCACAAAACTGAGCGGCTTTCTGCTCAAAATCATCCAGTGTATATGGGCCTTTACTGAGCGAATCACATCGTCCGTGCAATATCATCAGCCTTTCACAGCGGCTCATTGAGGAAGCATTGATTATTTATATGTGGAGAGGTGAGAGTTGGTTTTCGGGACATTGCACAGACCCTCTGCTTTATTGCCCCTTTACTTACAAATAGCAGAGGTTTATCACCTTACCAATCGCCTCTTTTGAGCAGAGAAGGGAACATTATTTATGGTTTTGAAACTTAAATTCCGTTGTACTATTTAGCTGCCAGCTTCAGTTAGAAGGTATCCTGCTGCACGCCATGCGCAATAACCAGAGATGTATGTGACATTTAAGGGAGAATACTGCATATCACTAGCAGAACTTTCTAGGAATTCTGTAAGCGTGCTATTATCCCATGAGGCAGTAGCCCCATCCCCTCCACTCAGATCAAAGGGCCCAAATGTGTATCACTCAGAGCCCAAAATGTGCAAAGACCATTCCTGTTTAACGCGGCAGCATGACACACCACAGTGTAGCCACTACTTCTCCCAATAACAATGCAAAGTCTGGTAATAGGTATATTAGCTTGTTCAATGCCACTCAAAGCAACATTTTCAGCTTTGGGTGGAGCATATGAGGTGCAGCTCTATTCCCCTTTAACTTAACATTTCTTGTTTTTTTCCATAGGTTTAAACAATAGATATCTAAAATATAAAAGGATAATGATACCTATAGTGCATGTGGTTAAAATATATAAGTAAATGTGGGACTGACTGATGCACATTTGAAATTATATTGGAACTTTTTGAATACTAATATTCAGTTTCTATTAATGTGTTGATAATGAATATAACAGAGGTTCCCAACCACGGTCCCCAAGGCACCACAACGGTCCAGGTTATAAGTATATCCATGGCTCAGCACAGATGATTAAAGCAAATTGACTGAGGTACTAATTAAGTCACCTGTGGCCAAGCATGGATATTCTCTAAAGCTGGACCACTGGAGTGCCTTGGGGACAACATTTGGAAGAATCAGTATTATAGTATTGTGCAAAATATACCAACATTCATTAATTACTGCAATGTTAGTAAATCACTGTGAAGACTTTCACAGCAATGTAGTAGGCAGCAGTATGATCTGTAAGAACACAATCTACAGATGATGTGCTAATGCAGCCTCATATGACTGGCGTGTGATCTGAGGCAGAAACTCAGACAAAGTCCCTTTTCAGGAACTATAACATCTCCTGCAGATAAAAGGCTTTAACTAATCCTTTAAATGTTGAAAATCAATCAGAAGCGAAAGCAGAATTACTACAATCTACTGACCAATTTTATAACATCACTAATTTTAAGCCTGAAGCTACAATCACATCTCGCACAGTTGTTTGAAGTTTTTATATGTCATTGAGCAAAACTTATCTGATTACTTACTTTAAGAAAACATTATTTCATCTAGATTTATTTTTGCTTATTATAAACATCTTACTAATTATCAATTATAATCTTTGTTTTTATTATTTTGTTGGCCATGTTACAATACTGTGTGTTACTTTGACTTTTGGAGTATTTTAAAAAAATTCATTGCTTCTTACACTTAAGCTGGGTACACACCATGGGACAGTATGACCAAGCGCCACAGCGCTGCAAGGTATTGATGCATTGCATCCAGCATAGGCGTTGGATGACCGCATACAAGGTAACAGCATGGCAATTATTCAGTTACAGCACGGCAGGTTTTCCACAGTAAGGATACACTCCAGAGAATACCTAACGTAATCCCCACGTTACCCGCCTATCAACCAGCCGCTTGTAGGCATTGGGAGCCATGACACCCTGCTCTGAACAAACATATAAGAGGAAGTAGCAGGTGCTGTTAATCAGCAGAAAATGATACACAATACATCTTAAAAACCCAGACTGGATCGCTCTAGCCCTGCTGCTATTCTAAATCCTGGACTGGATCTTCCATATTATTATAAGTATGCTGTCCCTGCTATAATTGTTACAATCTTCACCGGAACGTTATAGCATTCAGGGGCAGATTTATTAAGCTTGGTGAAGTAATAAAGTGTCTGGGTTTTATCACTGGCTTCTCCATTTTTCAAACCATGCCTGTATCTTCAGTTAGGAGCTGATTGGCCGGTGATAAAAACCAGACACTTTATCACTTCACCGAGCTTAATAAATCTTCCCCACAATTCTGTGTGAGTGATGCCAAAAATGCTTCTTGTGCCTTTGGGTATTTCCTCCAACTAGGTGCATATTTCAAGGCTTATGTTACAAAAGTAAATGTTTTAGCCTTAACAGGGACAGCCACATACAAGAGCATCTATTTCAGCAAATAAGCAATTATGAATTGCCCTGGTATTCAAGGATTTATCATTGCAAATTATAGTACAAATCAACTTCATACCTGCCAACTAAGGAAGAATCAGGGTGAAATGGGCCACACCTTCAATGAACCAAGACGATCACTCCAAATGGAACCACACCCATTTTATGGGCGATCGCATTCATGTTTTAGGAAGTCTAGACCCTTCCAGCTGGTTTTTGACAATTATTCATTTTATTAAACTGCAGCCAAATAATTCAAGAAGAAAGAGTGAAGCTACATTCTCCTAAATAACTATGTAAACTTCAAATTGGGTGTGAGTATGCAGCAGCAGTGTGGACAAGACTTAAAACTGAAGTTTGTTTAAATTCTCTTCTTTTTTTTTTTTTTGGTTTTGTTTTAGTCAAAATTTAATTAGTGGATCACAGATTTTATATTAGTCTAATTTTAGTCAATGTTTTAACAGTTTAATGATACAGTTTTGGATTTTGCTGAAGAGCATTTCACTAAAATACCCTGAGAAGTTTGCGTACCTTTAACTATGTGTTTAACAATCTAGGATTGTGGGTTTAGAATGTGTTATCTACAGTACTGAGTTAAAATAATTCTGGATATCATCCAGGAGTTAAGTTAATGCCTTAAGTTTATTAAGCGCAATACACAAACATATTACCTTCACAGACGGTCATATTTTTTTCTGAAAATATCTAGAACACATCATTGTTCTTTAAAAATTTAAAACCCTACTTACAGTGTTCATTTAAACAAGGATTTAAAATTTAGTTTTCGTCTTCGTCCCTTTTTTGTTTTGTTTAAGTCAGGATTTAGTCAGTGTATCTCTGTTTTTTATTTTAGTTTAATTTTATTTATAAGATAAACTGTCGTCGACAATTACTTTTAGTCAGATCTTTCGTTGTCAAAATGAACACATTATTGGCTCTAGAAAAGTATTTCAGCAAGGAAGCAAAGAATAGAAACAGGAAGTACAAAGCAAACTAATTGCCTGTCCCCTGCCCATGTCTGCCGTCCTGTTTATGGCTATTTACCAAAATGGTCCTGTACAGATTGTTGGCTTGCCTAAAGAGCTAAAACACATGCTGCACATTCAGGCCTTACCTTTAAATTCAGTGTTAGTTAGAAGCTTTCCATTGCGCAAATAGTTTTGAAGTCCAGCCAGGTCCTCAACATCACCTTTAGTAACCGCACTGAATATTCTGTCTCTTGTGTAGACATCTTTGGGGTCACAGTCAGGGACTCTGTTAATAAAGCATTACTGAATTTAGATAATTTGTTGGTAATGTACCATGTACAATGCACCAAGATAACGGCTGCTATAATAGCATTACTATCTTACACCACTGAGGTCCTGAGATCTATTACCACCACAGTGCTAACTGTGTGGAGTTTGTATTCTCTCCCTGTACTTGCGTGAGTTTCTTCCAGGTTTCCTATCACAAAAATACACTGGGTGATTAATTTGCTCCCAACAAAAATTAACTTTAGTTAATATACTATATACATGTGTGTGTACATCATAGTTGCCTACCTTCTGGCTGCCCTCTCTGCCAGTTCAGTGAGGCAGAGGGTGCGGGGCTGCTGATGGTGCAGGGCAGCAGGCGGATCACCCGGTGTGGGGGGGTGGCCACGCCCCCCCCCCCCCCCCACCACCATGCAATGCCAGCTTTCAGGCATTGCACAGTGGGGGCGGGGCTATAATGACATGATTTGTGTCATTTACTCCCTAGGATCCCTCCACCGAGGGCGAGACATGGGAGATTGCCTGCCTTCTGGGAGGCTTGGCCCCTTTTCCGGGGGGGCCTGGAGAGAGATCTGATTTCCGGATTACGGGAGGGTAGGCAACCCTGGAGTACATGTGATAGGGAATATAAATTGTAAGCTCCACGGAGCAGGGACTGTTGTGAAAGGTCATATATTATCTCTAAAGCACTGCAGAATATGTATGCGCTACATAAATATACAGTAACTGGTAATAAATCAGGAAATAACTTCTGAACACATTGCATAAAATAGCTTTGGTTTTGCTACAACCTCAGGGTAGATTTGAACTGTAAAAATGCCTGCAGGCCACAATACCCAACTACAACACAATCCCTTGTCTATACTTCACAAAATCCCTGTTATTATATTTTAGTTTCCAATGTCTGGCACCCCCTATTATATGGAACAGGAAATGCTGGTAGAAGAGCCAAATATAACTGGAACATTCATTTTGTTAAGGCTGTTTCTGCGCTTCACTGTTTCATGGAAAATGTGAACTGTGTGATAATTTAAAAAGATCTTGTGGATGTGATCACACCAGGTTGAGACATCAATACACTTACAGTAGAGTTTATTCCTTTTAAGAAATCAGAAACCAAATAAAGGGGCTTGCCTAATTTTCTCTACACCAAAAATGTGTGCTGGTTTCTCTTCCTCTATCGTGCTTCAGCTTCTCTGTTATGCGTGTGACGTCATCACCTCACGCTGGGGAAACATGCTGGAGAGGAGCCGGGGGGGGGGGGGGGGGCACCACAAACTTTTTGGCTGGGGGTGCAAAATTTATGGTTACGCCACTTATTTAAGGTCAATTTTCCTGAGCTAGTTGTGGGGGCCCCGTGCTTGTCAAATGCAGCAAAATGTAAACCTCCTTGTGGAGATTCTGGGGAACACTGATGGCAAGTTAGACCCCATGCCTTTGCTTAGGAATCCATCTAAATCACCCACTCTAGTTCGGTTTATAAGTAGCCACTTTCCTCACTACTGTACCTTCATCAAAGCAGGTCCACAATCTTCAACTAGTGTGACACCCAAATGATGCAAATGTCTCAACTGGCCGGATTTGAATTTAGATGTGTCCACCGGACGCTTTGCCAATCTTAGTGAATGTATACAAAGATGCAACATAATAGCAGATTCTTAAACAGCAGTGGCCGAGGCAGTGAAATGCCCCAAAAATGGTTGCTTTACGCCTATGATATTGCTGCTTCATTAATATAAGAAAGGAGCTACTGTCAGCTATGACAGTGGTGATGAGAGACGGACAGGGACATAGAAAAGTCCAGGAACCTAACCATTGTGGTGTTAACTAAGATACAATGGTGTTCAGATGGACCGACTTTTCTGTGCAGCAGGGGGAAGGCCAAGAATCGGAAAAAGCAAGGCCCAAGATTATTCTCGCTAGCTAATACCTATTACTATCACCAGCTTTACTGAGTTGCTTGGCTGGATAAAGGGGATACATACGACTGACTAGAGGTAGGGATGCCGGCAGTCAGAATCCTGACGCAGGCATCCCAAAGGAGGGAATCCCAGCAGGGGTAAGGTAAATATATGTACCTGTTTCAGAATTGTCAGCTCGAAATTTACCAATAGCTCCAAAACATTTCCCTCTACTGCACCATACACCACTTTGAGTGGAGTATAAATTGGAAGAACATGCACATACTGCCCCTGTAAGCTGTCCTGCTTAGTAATTATGTATACATAATCAAAATAAAATGCTATTATTCATAGCTTTTATATTATTATGATACATAAAGAGGGCTTATACAAAAACAATAAATATAATACATTTGGGCAGAATGGGGTAGCTATTACTGTTGTGCCTAGGGGCAGACTATAAAGATACCCCGATTAGTATTACAGCCCAAGTAGATGCTAAAAGGAGACGTCTTGTACATTTGTACACAATGGAAGGGGAGTTTATAGCGGCATTTGCATAAACCGCACATAGACGACCGATGTGAATTAGGCCCAAAGTTCAGTGTTTATTTGGTAAGTGCTACTCATCTGTGTGTTTGGAAATGTCAACAATAAAATATTTACATCCTGAACGCTCATTACAGACACACCTACAAAAGTAAACTGGAATAAAATTGTTTAAAAACTGTTTCACTATACATAAGATAAAGACTACTTACAAACACTATAATCTAGGAAGAAAATAAATTTACAAAGCATGCTGGGAGTTTATTACTACAAAACTGCTATAAATATTTAAAAAGTACACAACAGGCACACAGCTGTTACCTAACATGAATTGTCATTAAGACAACACTGCATATACAACACACAGTTTAGCAGCTTAGTAAACTCAAATATATATATATAGTCACCCAACTTGCATAACAGTCGGTGACATTTGCATTTTCTGTTGGACACGGCGAGAAAGGAGACAGTTTAAGACTATGCGTCTCAGGTCACATGACAGGTCCTGGCTACAACAAGAACATTTTTCAGAAGCTGCTGCTGTTACCATGGATCCAGTTTTCTGACTAAGAGCCATAGTTAAAACAATTATGTGATGTCACTGTAAATCACAGAGCAAACAAAATGTATTTTTATGAACTAAGCATATCCAAGGCAACTAACTGGAAGAGTTTTAAATTCACTTTTAAATTATATTGAAAAATAGAAAGTAACCCCTTTTTAAAACGTTCACAAAGTACAACTTATACAAAACATATTTAGCAATAATTGCCATTGTTTATAAAAGAAGGGTACTTCCTCATCTTTGCGGCCACTGATACACCAGTTACGTTAGCCGCTACTTAACCGCTAAGTAAGGATTTTCGGTGAGGGAACAATTACAAATCTGTTCTAGAGGCATTTTTTGAGGTAAAAGATTGGTGGCGTGGACTCCAACAACTAAACGTACTTTCACACCACCCTCCTGTGTCCACGCCACCATCTATTAGCTTTAGTGAAGTTGCGGCGAGCAAACGGAGAGGGACCCATAGAGCCCGAAGCATGGCAAGCGAAGCAAGTCCGTGCGGGGATGATGATGCTTAGCAGCACCATTGTACCCTCGCGGGCTCGCTTCACTCGCCACGCTTCTGGAACGGTGGCTCGCTCCGCTTGCCACAACTTTACTAAAGGTAATAGATGGTGGCGTGGACACAAGAGGGTGGCGTGGACCCAGGGTGGTGGCGTGGACCCATTGTTGAGGGGAGTGCAATTGAGATGCCAGTACCAGAATCTCAACCTATAATCAAAGTACCGGCAGTGGAATCTGGACTTCTATGGAGATGCTGATGCTAGAATCCCAACAGCCGGCATACTGACAGCCTGGCAACCCAATTGTAAGTGTCCAGAATGTCATAGTGTTACGCCATGGGGGAAGGGGGGTTAGGTTTAGGCACTAGGGGGTACTAAGGATTAGGCACTAAAAAGGAGAAGTTAGGTGGAGGCACTAAGGGGGATGGTTAGGATGTGGGGGATAGAGTTAGGTGAGGGTTAGGGTAAGCCTGGGGATGGGGAGGGTTAGAGTTAAAGCATTAACAGGGATAATTATGGTTAGGTTGTTTTAGGGGAGGGTTAAGCTTAGGCTGCAGGTTTGGAGGGTTACAATTGTAGGGAGAGATGGTAAGCATACCTTCCCAAACCCTGTCAGGAAACTGGTCATCAGGATGCTGCTATTGTTCTTCTGTCTGCCAGCATCCCGTCCATTGGACATGCATATTGATGTGTCTATAGGGTAATAATTCCGATCTTCCTTCTTACAAGGTATATTTTCAGCAAAACCCGGTAGGAAATGTGGGGGGGTTGCATGATCAGGGGGCGCAGTGCGGCGGGTTTGAATGCAGGGTTTGATGAAAAATAGGTGTAAGTAACAACTAAATAAAGTGCACAGAAATAGAGTGAGTATGCATATTAAAGCTTATGATGGTGCTTATGATGCATTCCAGTCAGTAACTGCAGGCTATGCACCTGGTTTTTACACTAGGTAACAATATTGACCTTCTTGGGCTAGTATTATAATCACATTTATTAGTAGCCACTATTTTACCTGCTAAAACCAACAACTCTACATGGTGCATGCGCTGAAAATAGAGATGCATATTCAAGCTACTGAGAAAGCACCAATCAGTATGAGAGCAGCATTCACATTTAGCCAATCACAGTTCACTGGGGATAGCGACTGCCATCAGCAGCAGCAAAAGCACCAGCTTCAGATCACTGCAAATGATAGGACTTTCCCAGGAGTATCTCAGTCTGTTTCCGGCAATTTACGACAATATATATTTGGCTTCGGAGAGAAACATGCAGGTGCATGCTGCTAGATATAGTTGGAAATAGCACTGTTGAAAATCTGCATGGTCTAATATACATTTGCACACTGTTCAAGCATGATTTTACACAATTTATGCCCCACCAGCTGGTGTAGCCTTCACCCTGCATCAGCCCCCAATGTCTACACTTACTTGGCTCCATTGCCTTGTATTGAAGGCAAAAAATCTGTAGAGAATCCAATGATAGAAGGAAAATTGTCACTTTCTTTCTGGATTGATGATTCCATTGGGGGTTTCTTCTCTCTCTTTCCATCCTTCTCTCCCTTACTGAAGGCAGCAAGTGTGTCCTTATCATGAACCTCTAGGGCGAATCCACGTTTAGGAGAGTCCGAGTCCTCAGAGTCGGAATGAGACATGGTGTCTTCTAGAAATGCTGCAATACAGTATGTCTAGGTGATCTAGGAAGAGAAGCGAACCACATCTGCTGCTGATACCTGGAGCATAAAAAAAGTGTTTGCATTAGACAGGGACGGCAGAATGACACAACTACAGTTCTGTGTTTACTTACCCTACCTGCCAGCCAGCTGCACATTATACAGCAGGTGGCAGGTGTATACATAAGCAAATGAATACTTTCATGATGCTTATGAAGATGTTTATTAGACCTATACTGCAGGAGGTATTTCAAAGTATATTTCACATGGCAACATCAATATAAAATACAATGCCGTTGATGGTTATTTACAATATCTATTTTAAAAACTCAAACATGTGACGCCCTGACCGGGTTCAGAATCAGGGCCATAGAGAGCAATGACATTCCAGAGCCATGCCTATCCAATTAAAATAGTGAATGAGGAGGGCTCCCGCACCCCCCCCCCCCCCCCACACACACACACACACACACACACAAACACACCTGCAGAGCTAGCCTAGGCCCCCGATGGCAGAGCTGGATTTAGACCTTCGGTAAGAATACTGTTAGGGGCCCTTCTACCTCAAACAAGCCAAACAATCCATAGCACTATATTTTGCCTAGTGCCCCAACACAAACCTCTAAACTAACACTAATGCCCTATCCCTAATAGAGGTCTTTTGGTGAAGTGCTGCTAAAACAACCGTCCCGGAAGAAGAGTTCGGGGGAAGCCCAGCCTCTGTAAGAGCTGGGCACCCCCCCAAGAGGTGATGAAGTTGACTGGGCATGCCCCCAATAGTGACACGGATAGGGTCAGACATGACCCAGTGGAGCCATGTTCCCTGCTTGGCTGGCCACTCAACCGTTTTGGATGTGTGTGCACCAAAATACTGTACCCACATCCTCAGCCACCTGCCATACCTACAACCTAGTGGTAACACTACTGAGTACCGTAACCTAAACCCTGAAACATACCCTACTGCCCTAACTCAAACAGCTACAGTATATTAACCATAATAACCTATCCATAATACCCCAACCCAAAAAATTTAAGTAACCCTAATACCCTAACACAAACCACTACACCAATCTAGTAAATCGTGGGAAAATGTTATTTTGAATCACATTACTATTTTGTTATTTGTCATGTCCAATACCCTAGGGGAAATTTGAGGAATAATTACTTCACAGAAAGAGTAGTAGATAAGTGGAATAGCCTCCCATCAGAGGTGGTAGAGGCAAATACAGTAGTACAATATAAATATGCTTGGGATAGGCATATTGATATCCTTACAAAAAAAATAAGGATCAAATATGGTTTGAGGTAACATGTTTAAAAAGGGAGCAGACTAGATGGGCCAAGTGGTTCTTATCTGCCGTCAAATTCTATGTTTCTATGTTTAGGGTATTATTAATAGGGTAATCGGGTTGGTGTAACAGTTTTGGTTAGGGAATTAGGGTGAATTTAGAGTTAGGTATTACAGATTGGGTATTACAGTTGGTGTTGGATATCCCATTACCCCTGTTAAAACACCTCTTTTTCCCAAGGTTTCTGCCAATATCTTTCTAATAGAATATTTATTCTATTAGATTATCCGATAAACAACCCCTATTCGCACACCCACAGATCCGTTTTTGCTGAAAACAGGGCTTCTTGTGGGGTTATGCTGAACCTTCCAGAGGCATGCAAACCAACCCCCAAAAAAGCCAGCTTACCATGGCTAATTAGATAGCCACAAGCCATATCCCCCTAAATTGGTCACTTACGATACCACATGCATATAAAGCCTATTATTATTTGTATTCCCATTGGTACATAATGCAGTATGTAAATATTTGTGTTAAACCTTATATACAAACAGCATTACATTTAACAAGTATGATTTGTGGCTATAATTAATATATTTCATTAATTAATATAATTGATAATGAGATATTTATCTCTGTAATCCTTAATAATTGTCATTTTCAGTTTTTCGATTTGAACTATTGTCATTCATTTTTCTAACAATAAAGCTGGGTGCACACTGGTGCAATGGGCATTCCAACGTCGTAACGAATGTCAGCCATCCCAGATTGTGTGCACACACTGGAGCGACTTTAATAAAGGATCATGTTCCATTCTTCGTTAGCAGGATGTTAACGATATCCCTCCTACCTCCATGTCCGCTTGTATCTACCCAGTTTGTTTAATCAATATTGTCTCCAATTGTCAAGCGCAACGGAATATGCTGCGTTATATAAGAAACTGTAAATAATAATAACACCAGGTTTCAAACCTGACAACATCACTAGCAACTGCATACTTGTACACATTGCCCAATATGTGCTCAAGTGAGCAATATGTTGGTCAGTGTGTACCAAGCTTTACTGCAAGGACTTCAACTGAGATTCATGGGTACATGTATGAAGCAGTGATAAGGGAGGAGAAGTGATAAAGTGCCTGGTACTTTTTCACCAGCTAATCCGCTCCTGACTGTTCCTTTTTAAACTCAGCCTGAAACTTAACAGTCAGGAGCTGATTGGCCAGTGATAGAGTACCAGGCACTTTATCATTTCTTACCTTATCACTGCTTCATACATCTACCCCTCAGTTTTGCTGCAATGAATAATATGCCATGAAATAATTGTTGTGCATGGTTTAACTCCTTCAGTGGCACTCCCAAGAATGTCCCGGGTTTTGCTCCAGTGCGCAGACTGGCAAACCCAGATCAGCGCTGCACTCAGCTTCAGTGGCTGCCCGGCTCCTACTGCCCGGCCCTGCCGACTTCCCCGGCTGTGTGCGGAGTGACCTTGTAACGTCACGCCGCACAGAGCCGGGCTGCCGGGGCAGGGCGACGCAGCAGCTGATAGACTCTTCAGCAGTGTCACAGTGGTGGTTTTTTTAGGGAGCGCTTCCCAGAAAAACTCGCCCAGTGGGGAGCGCTCCCTAAAAAACTCCCACCACTGAAGGGGTTAAAACTATCACTGATCAGCAGGGAACACTTTATTGAAGCATATGCTGTATAATTAGGTGTGAATGCACACTGTACTTTTCCATTCGACATGTAATTTGTGGGAAACAGGTGGCTATACATAAAGGTGTTGTCATTTCCTATGTTTCCTAGAGTAGAACATGAAATGTACTACATGGTCGGTTGATCTCTTGGGGCGGGATGCTATATAGCAGAAATGCGGTAAAAACCCCGTTTTCGGGGTTTCTACCGCATTTCTATATGCTATATGGCGCCTCCGCAGTGTCAGCGCTGCGGAGGGAATCGCCAGCTAAAGCTGGCGAATCCCTGCAGAAGCCTATGGGCTTCTTACCGCAGCGCTGTTTGAGGGATCCGTCACGGATCCCTCCCAGCGTGCCCTGCGGCCGGCGCCGGGGTCTGCGCATGCGCAGATGGACTCCCGGGTCACAGACCCGGAAGTCCAGTGCCGGCACCGCATCGCAAGGGACAGCTCTTACCGCAAGAGCTGTCCCTTGCATGAATAACGGTATATGTTATAGCATATGCCGTTATTAAAAATGCGATGTCCGGCGATAATGGGCGCGGATGTTACAACATCCCGCCCTTGGTGATGAAGGGAATTTGTCAGAAATCCAGCCAGTGATAACAACATACTGTATATACTGAAGTCATGCTCTTAGACAGCAACAGTATATTTAGTCATCAGTGGAAACTGGTGAGGAAATGAACTGTAACCCTAATACATTCAATGGAATCCTGACATAAATGCATAGTGGGTACTACACCAGTTTATGTAGCGAACCATCCAGGGGCGGATCCAGGATAAAATGACAGGGGGGGCACCATGATAAAAAAGGGTTTGGGTGGGGGAGGGTCGGTGTTAGTGGTGCCAGTGTACATGCTAAGAGAGCGGCAGGAGAGGGTGGAAATGGAATTAAAAATAGGCCCTGGCATTTAAAGTACGCAGTCCCACCATGGCGACAAAAGTGAAGGATGTAGTTGTGCGCGCGCCGAAGGCGCGCTCCAGAAAAGGGTGTGTGGCCACTCAACAGGGGGCGTGTCAACACCATATACAACTTCTACACATTAAGCAACAAAATACTAGACCCCATTATACTTGCCCCTTACACATGATGCCAAATGGAATGAGCCAAAATTGACATAATGCCACATGGATTGAGCCAAAATTTACATAATAACACACACGGATTAAGCCAAAATTCACATAATGCCAAATGGATTGTGTCAAAATTCACATAATGCCACACGGATTGAGCCAAATGCATAAAATGCCATACTGATTGAGCCAAAATTCACATAATGCCACACGGATTGTGTCAAAATTCACATAATGCCACACGGATTGAGCCAAAATTCACATAATGCCACACGGATTGAGCCAAAATTCACATAATGCCACACGGATTGAGCCAAAATTCACATAATGCCACACGGATTGAGACAAAATTCCCATAATGCCACACGGATTGAGCCAAAATTCCCATAATGCCACACGGATTGAGCCAAAATTCCCATAATGCCACATGGATTGAGCCAAAATTCACATAATGCCACACGGATTGAGACAAAATTCACATAATGCCACATGGATTGAGCCAGACTTCACATAATGCCACACAGATTAAGCCAAAATTCAAAGTACACTTCATAAACAGGGACATTGTCCACCAAAGGCGCGCATTAAACATTTACACCATAATGTCCATTACACGTTAAGTTACATGCCATTATGTCCATTATGTGTTATGCCAAACACCATAATGCCTATTAAAAATTATGCTACATAAGTGCTGCTTCTCTAAATGCTCATTGCCAAGGGTTCCATGCTCATTGCCAGAGGTTCCATGCTCGTTGCCATGTGGGATTACATGCTCATTGCCAAGGGGGAATACATGCTCGTGGTAAATGGGGGACAGCCGCCGCCAGGCAGAAGTGATAGCCACTGACAGTGTCAGAGCCTTGCTGTATTCAGAGCACTGCAGGTCCCGGCTATTTGAAATAATACCCCTTTCACACCAGAAAATGCATTCCCAGGTTGGCCCCTTTTACACCAGCCTAGTCCCTGCATTTTCTGGTGTGAGGGGGAGAGAAAAACACCCCTCCCCCCTTTAACCAGTTATCTCATTTAACCGGCTATATCTTCAGAACCAACTGACCCATTTACATGAGACAAGTATTATATTGAAGAACTTTTGAGTGGGCTTTGAATGATTTTGGTCCAGTGAAACTGGAACATTTGGTTCCAGAGTAATCTGCCCTCAAAAACATGAACAGCCATGAAATTACATTTAAAAAATAAAGAAATCGGTTTACACGCAATATCTCTGGAACCGATTAACCGATTTGGACCAGCCTGGTATCATATTGAAGACCCAGCGATTTGGAATTGAATGCAATCAACGACAAGCTTCTATGATGCCAGGGCGGGAACTGGCAGCCGTCGGAACCGGGTGGGGGTCGGAATTGACGGGTCCCATATTATCCTACGGGGAAAAAACGTTACAGCTTTGCCAGGCGATATCTCCGGTTCCCGGGGGGCTAGAGACAAGGGGCTGGGCTCGTTGGAAAGCCCTGGTCCTCAGCTACAAAATAAATGACAGGGAGGGCACGTGCCCGGGTGCCCCCCCCCTGAATCCGCCACTG
This sequence comes from Crinia signifera, assembly GCF_055691185.1. NCBI lineage: Eukaryota > Metazoa > Chordata > Amphibia > Anura > Myobatrachidae > Crinia > Crinia signifera. The sequence goes on along the minus strand of NC_139218.1, from coordinate 73,974,978 downwards.
GAACCATCCATGTCTGAGGGAACTCTGCCCCTGCCATGGACATAAGCCAAATACTGTACAGTGCATTCACTCAATTGGGGCTCACACAGACATGTGAAAATACACACTGAAAACCAGGCATACTGTATTTTCCGCTACTTTGTAGAAGGTAAGTATCCAGACCATAGAGGTCATACAGCAAATATCACACATATCTTCTTATCATTTAGTCCTAGTCTGACCCATTGTTCCCAAACAATTTTATGGTAACAAAAAAATGTATCAAGCCACAAAAATACTCCAATATCAAAGAATGACAGCAGAAACCTACGCCATCTTCATTTGGCATTGCGAAATGAAGATGTGAAAAGGAATTCTCTCAGATCCCTTCATCCCAGATAAACTCCTTCCCCTGGTCATTGGGAGCTTCATGTACAGGGATCAACCCCATTTGATTGTTCTGGTTTCTTAAAATTGATCACTGCCTGCTAGTCACAGAACAGCACTGCTGCTTAATACAGTAGGTCCCTGTATGAATTAATAAACAACTTTAAGAATTATTTAATATCAAATGATCTTTATATCTTCAATGTAAATAAACACAAATGTATTTCCCTAATTATTTGTAACCATTTATAGGGAGAAAAGGGTTGAATTTTTAACTAAATTCCCTGCCAGTGGCAATAACCCCTCTGGTCTATATCACCAGATCAAGATTTCCATCCTCCCGAAGAGATTCATCACTTTTATGTATGTCTGCAATATTTACACTTATATTGTCATAATTTTACTTTTTCACATTATTATTTCTTTGATAATGTGCCCAAATTACCAATAGAAACCATTCACATTTTTTTCAATTTAGTAAGCGACGCTATAGAACATACCATGGGTATCAGAAAGTGAGAGATTTTTTTTAAAGCGGCAATCATTTACTCTTCAAAATCAAACTGGGTTTGCAGTGTAAATGATTGCCGCTTTAAAAAAAAAACTGGAGATTTTTTCACACACCAAAAGGATTTGGCCCCAATTTACCCAATTTACATACAATCATGACCGATTGTATGTAGATTGGGCATGTTCTAGGGCCAATCAGATCCGATTCCATTTTGATGCGCGGCCCAGCGGGTTGTTTGGTCGTTTTACAGATCCTACCTTTTTTTAGGCATTGTTTAGGTGTGTACCCAGCATTACCAAATCTCTCACTTTCTAAATCTGTCATCCTATTAAATTTCACCATATATTTTTATTTGCATCACACACACCGCTGCAGTTGCACCTGAGGCCTCCTATCCAGGATTTCTCACAGAGGAGTGTCCAACCAAGTCATCAACAAAAGTTATCTGTTCTGTGGAGATAATCAACATTATGAAGGAAGATTTCCCATATCTCTGTTTCAGTGACTCATTCTAAGTCATGCCTCATGTTTCCTTTCTGCTTTGGAGTGTAAGCCGATTTTGACAGTCAAACCTCTTGATTTTTTTATGTTATGGTTTTATCATTATATTTTCCAACATTGTGGTTTGGAAACTTGTGGTAAATCAGATCACACCCCAATGCTGAAAGTTATCTCCTTGCAGGCACCCAATTATCACGAGGTCTCTTCTCGGGGACTTTTGTAAAGCATAGAGAAATTATGCTGTATTATTAATAGTGAACTGCGAATTCTCTCATCCTAACCATAACACCCCCCCCCCCCCACACCCACACACATACCCACCGGGACCAAAATTTCTAATTGCGAAACTCAACAGAGATTATTCAATTGAATTAAGTGAATTGTGCTTATCTGTCATTGCTAGGCTCATTACTGTGGTGCTGGATAGGGCTGCACTTGATTGCCAGCCACCAGCAGTGCCTGTACAATTGACCAAAAAAATAATTTTATTTGCTACTGGGCCACCAACCAGTGGCATCTCTGCAAGTGGCCTGCAGTAGACACTTTGGAAACTACTAATCTAAGTGATACATTTTGCGATCTAGCATTTAGGTTGTTAGTCTATATGTTATACCAATGCAGTGTTATTGTCATACCCAGGGCAGTAGAGAACCTGGCCAGGCCCAGGTGTTTCTATTGAGGCATTTCCTAATCACGGGAGGTGTGGCTAGTCACCCTTAAAATACAGAAAAATAGTACTTTAAGCACCTCCCTGGCCGCACTGCACCCCAGCACAGGAGAAGAAGAGCTGCTGTAGCTCCTGTAGCTGCTGTAGCTCCTGCTTCCAGCTAAAGGGGGGAGGTTCAAGGCCCCCACTAGGCCCCGCCATCAGACCTGGGCCTGGATAATTAGTACTCCCCCCCTCTTGGCACCCCTGGTTATACCAATGCTGCATTACTGTACAGGAGAGGAAGTAGTCTGTCATGGAATCCGATTTCAGAGGAACAGAGAAATATAAATAAATAGTTTGAATATGATATTTGATATGTAAATATACTTTTACATTTGCTCAATGTGTAAGCACCACACCCTACTGCAACATCCACAGTGCTTGTCAGCGTCTGTATCACGCATTTTCCATGTTTCAATGTACAGGCAGATTTTCCTAAAGGTCACTGACATGAGCCTTTCCTGTGCAGTACTGTAATGTGCTACAGTGCACGTTATGGTAAATTCATTATTCTCTGTTAACAAACATTCATTTTCAATTTGAAACATTAGAATACTCTATGTATGCACAAAATCTATTCAGAAATGCCCAGAGAATGGAACGGTCTCATCCAATCAGAAATATTTTTAATGTTGAAATGTTAAATGTTAGTATTTTGACAATGTCCGTCAATTAAACATGTCGGTATAATGAATGTCGGTATATTGACTGTGTTGGTAATTTGACTGTTGGTCAAACGTCCCTCAGGAAATCATACTGAACCCCCATTAAAGTGCTAAAGGGGTATACTCCACCCAAAGTTGAAAAGTAGAAGCCCCCATACACTAGGACGACTTTGAGTGAAGAGTGAAGTAGCCCGTGATCCCCACTTGAACCGCCGGGCAGCAGGACTGGTTACGATACACTGGATGCAGTTATTTTGCATACGATGTATTGTATGCAATCCCAGCCAAGCCTGGTACTAGTCATTTTGGATTTCACATGGTTCCACTAAATCTGAATATACCGCCGCAAATGCGCACTGCGCGCCGTCCCAGCATTGAATACCACCTATTATGTATATGTTTATCAAAGATAATGCCCATTTATCATTAATGCAGCCAATACAGGTTAGAGGCTGGATTGTGTGGTTGTTAAATTCTATTTACCTTCCACCTGTTTCTCTAGAATTTGCCAAGATAAAACTTGAAATGTACACTAAACTCTTCAACTTTTCAATGAGAATGATGGGATGTCAAACAGTCCCTCCTTTCTATAACATGCTACAGGAAGTGAGTAGATCAAAGAGGAAGTTACAAAATCGGCCCTTCGACATTTGATATATTTATTTTGATTTTATAACATAACCAGATGGGGGTTTTTATTGTTTGTTTGGTATTTAGACTCAAACAACTACATGGTATCTCCTCTTGTGACAGCCAAAGAAAAATTGGTACTTCCTCATCTCTGCGGCCACCGCTTACACTACGGAACATCCGTAGCGTAACCCGCACCACCCTGGGTCCACGCCACCACCTATTACCTTTAGTAAAGTTGTGGTGAGCGAAGCGGTGCGGAGCAAGACACTGAGCCGGAAGCACCATCCCCTGCCCTTTTTGATGGGGTCCGACACAATGGGGCATGTGTGCACGAGACGCTCATGTGCCCCATTCTGTCGGTAGCCCTGCAGCCGGCTTCCTGTCTCCCCCGCTCCCACCCAGGTTGCTGTGACCCTGAAGCGGATACGGGCAGGGAAGCACCCGGTCACTGCCACCTTGCTGACACCAGATGTCAGCTGCCCACCCAGTTCCTCCCAAGGGTGCATGCAAATCTAAGTGACCTGAGAGTCACTTAGATATGCGTGCACGTTCCACATCATTCAATGATCGGAGACCATCGAATGATGTGGATGTTCAACCACAGGATTCAAATGGATGTTTATGTTAAACATCCATTCGCAGGCCCTGCGTGCGAACACACGCTGCAAGTGGGCGGGCATACCACAATTCGCAGGGCGGGTTCTTGTTGTCTCACAGGGGTGCAAATTTGCATCCGAGCAAATCAACCAGAATAACCCCCATAGTGCAGGGAGATAGAGGAGTGACTGCAACGTGTGTGCTGGTTGGGGAGAGAGGCTGCTGCTGCAACAGTCACTCCTCTCTCTCTCAATGCCCCTCTAACAGGCCCTGACCTGTGTACCCCCCCCCCCTCCCTTCTTTTTTTTGGGTAGCACTGTAGAGATACACTAAATACATATTTACAGACACAAACATAAATACCTTGGGAAGTATCATCATAATCATTCAGCCTGGTACTGTAAAGCACAGGATCGGGCTGGCTAGCTAAATGTCAAGGATTTTTATTCACACAAACTCTAGTGCCACACCTCAAATACAAACCTGAAATCTATGAATCCGGGAGGATTAGGGGAGGGCCGGCCAAATACCCTGCATCAGTATTGTGACTGCTGGCATCTCCACCACTGGCCATCCATATGTATTCTGTGTGTGTGTGTATACTGTATGTGTAATGTATGTGTGGTATGTGTGTGTATGTATATGTGCAACTAGTTTCCAGCCCATCAAAATAACGGAACAACATACCAGCAGTGTCAGTGCTTCACTTTAATTGTTCCATTATGTGCCATCTAGTGGTGGCTGGTGTACACAGCACTTAAACTCCCCCCATTGAGGGAAGGAGAAGTGTTACCTTTTATTATAGAGGATGATATTGTATGTATATTTGTGATGTGTCTGTATGTATACAGTTTGGTGTGTGTGTGTGTGTGGCCAATTAACATGATTGATATATACAGAGAGAGAGAGAATTAGGATTTTGGGTACTTGTTACCTAGAACGGCGTCCATCGCGGGCATCGCATGTACATCGCATGCCATTATAATGGCATGCGATGCGACCGATGCGATGCCCACGATTTCACATAGAAATGAAAGGTAAATCGCGTCGGTCGCATCGCATGCGGCCAAAAAAATGCATGCGATGCGACCGACGCGATTACCGCGATTTACATAGGGAACAATGCTAAATGGCCCAATTGACCCGATTTCACATAGGGAACAATGTTAAATGGCCCACAGACCCCAAATAGCCACCCTGAAGTGTGAAATTCCCCCCCCAATTGTTAACGCCACCCCACGATCAACATCAACCTGAAGCGCGGCGAGCACAACGAGCCCGCGAGGGGCGGCGGTACGCATCCTCCGACCTTTTCATACCCCCACTATCCACGTCGGCGTGGAGTTGAAAAATAGAAAGTGTGGTTAGCGCAGCGAGCCACCGAGCCCGAAGCGTGGCGAGCGCAGCGAGCCCCGCGAGGGGACGCGGATACTTGTGAAGCCTGCGAGTCGACGCGGATACCTGTGAAGGTATCCACGTCCCCTCGCGGGGCACGCTGCGCTCGCCACGCTTCGGGCTCGGTGGCTCGCTGCGCTCGCCACACTTTCTATTCTCAACTCCACGCCGACGTGGATAGTGGGGGTATGAAAAGGTCGGACGACGCGTACCGCCGCCCCTCGCGGGCTCGCTGCGCTCGCCACGCTTCGGGTTGACGTTGATCGTGAGGTGGCGTTAACAATTGGGGGGGCCATTTCACACTTCAGGGTGGCTATTTGGGGTCTGTGGGCCATTTAACATTGTTCCCTATGTAAAATTGCGGAAATCGCGTTGGTCGCATCGCATGCGATTTTTTGGCCGCATGCGATGCGACCAACGCGATTTTTTTCCATGCGATGCCTAGGATCAAAATCGGTGGCACCGTTCTAGGTAACAAGTACCAGATTTTGTTTGCTAATTAGCCCTTTAACATGATATCCAAATGATTTATATAAGGTTTTCACATTAAGTGGAACCCCGTTCGGTCAGTACTGTAGTCCTTGAGTTTATAGCATAACATACATACTGTACATACTGCACATACATACAAATAAACGATTTTAAATATATACATTTACATATATGTGCTTAAGTGGGCTTTGGTGTTAATCCTGCTATTAGTCCAGCATCTTATGCAGCAGCTATGGCAAAACAACATAAATAATAAATAAATAACACTGTATTTGTATTGCATGAAGCAGTCGTGAATTTATTATACAATCAATGGCATTTGTAAAACAAAAATATTATAACATTGTTAATTGTTAGAAATAGCCTTGGTCTTTATCGTAGTGTTCTTGTGCTGGTTCCGCGATGTTATAATGACGGAGGAAGACAGGCAGCGTGGGCCGTATCCCGATACCTGGCAGGCACGGCACAGCAGTTATCGCATGTTGTGGCTACACGTCGCAGGGTGGGGACGTGGGTAAGGGGCGGCCAGTGTCAGCACACGCATTCCCTAATACAAAGTTCTGCATAAGGAAAACTAAGCAAATAGCAGAAGATTCAATAAAAGTTACTCACTATATGAGGGAGAGGGTTTCTGATCAAACACTACACAATAAAAGTGAGTGTGAGTACAAGGGGTTAAATGGCTGTGAGGGGATCACTTCCTCTGGCTCTACTGAATTGGGCTGAATGTTTTGTTCTTCTGTAGAAATGACCTGAAATGGAAGTCACTGGGATCTAACTTTCCCAGTCTATCAGACTTTGGCAAAGCCCCCACAGCAAAAGCTCAGATTGTCTGTGGGTAATGGAGATTGCCTGTGGGTAATGGAGCAGGAGACTGTATGTATCACCCTATGCGTCACCAAGCAATAGCACTAGCTTTTATGTGAATGAGTATCTGAACAATGACAACGTTTTAAATGATGATGATGATGATGGATAGATAGATAATATGTATATATATATATATATATATATATATATATATATATATATATATATATATATATATATATATATTTATATAAATGATAATGTTTTTATTTACATACATTGGTGTATGGTGTATTACATACATTGGTGTATTTTATACATTGGTGGCCTGGACTCTACACAACCCATGCTGTACCCCCGAGACAGAGCTGAGGAAACAGAAGTGACGCAGTGATAGCTTGCAGCAGTATATTCTGCTTTCCCACCACATACTGTAGATAGTAATCAGGAGAGTTCCTGTGTGAGAAGAGAGCTAGCTATGTGTTCCCATGCATAGCCCCAGCCACCAGTGCATCCCCCCTGCTGTTTGCGCAGTGTGTGCGTCTCAGGCAAGTAGCACTGCAGTGCAGCGCACATATCAGACACACCCTAGTCTGCACTGTACTGTGCGAGCCCCAGAAGCGGCTGGTGGTGCGCCACATATGGAAGCAATCATATTTTCCTGCAAGGTAGAATCATTCTCAGTCTAGTAACTAATGAGTAAAGAAAGAAACTCTATTAAAGATTGATCTCAGATCTTAGTAAGCACAGACTACATTCATCTTAACGTTGGACTCTAAAGAAAAATGACTTTTAGTATATTTTCTCCCACCATACTGTGCCATAGTGCCCTGGCATAGATAAAGAACATATAGCTGGCACAGTTGTAGACAGTGCCCATGGTTAGGAGACAAGTATACACACCGACTTCTAGAATGGTTGGATTGTGTTCTTTACAACACAACATCCCCCCAATAATAACTCAGAAATACTGTATTCCTTCCTATTCAACTCATGTCATTCTAGATGCATTATTCTTTTAGTTTAGGCATTGAAACATTTGTTTTGATACCATCAGACTAATTCCAACATACAACCTCCCCGACTAAATATTGCTGTGTGATAATAAACTACATCATCTTGTATCATTCTTCTATTCCAAGCTGTAATAACTGTTCAGCATGCTAACAGGTAGGATCATTACACAAACACATGAAAAATAATGAAACCCCACTTACTGGAGCAGCACAATCTCAGTTCCTCACTCCTGGCAGGCAATACAGAACCACCAAGCAGCAGGCACAAAGTGACCCCACGGGAAAGTCCTGTTATTATTTGCAATGTTAAGTTAAAGATGAGGATCCATGCAGTGCAATAGCAGCCTACAAATTCCAGTGCCTAAAATTCCATGTACAAGCCTTTGCATGTCATTGGATGGACTGTCTGTCTTTAAAAGTCACGTTGCAAGAGTATCACTGGTTAACCCTATGTGCCTGGGTGAGAAGTAATGGAAAGATGGATGGATGTGAATTTTCAGCAGCATTCTGTCTTATCTATGTTTCCGGTCCTTTATTACCTTTGTATTGCCTCCTAAGCTGCACTTCTTGCTCTAATGTCACTTTACTGGCACCCAAGACAAGACCCAGTTCCCTGTGTGAGATCCCTCTTACCCCTCCTCCGCTTATACCTCCCATTTCTGTCTGAGTGCCCCCTTTTCTCCAAGAGCACACAATCCCTCCCTTTCTTCTCTCTCTTTCTCCATTGTACTGTTTCTTCTCTTTTTCTAGGTTAGATTTATTTGCAGCTTCTCAGCCACCCTCCTCCTTGTTGTGTTCCTCTCTCTCTGGCTATTTATGATGACAGTCATTATCTGTAAGCTGCGCACAGCAGTCTGATGGTACAGATACACATTTCTTACTAGTTCTAGAGGAAACGTGTCTGTATAGATATATTTCCTGGGTCTCTGAACCGCCCATGCTGTACTGGACCAGCAGATAAGAGCACACCCAAACTGACCACATAACTAGGAAAATGAGGAACTGGGTATCAGCAAAATACAATCTGTCCTACAGTACTGCCTGTGACACTGACAGCCACCTGCTGAATGCTACATGACATCCAAGTGTGCAGGCATATGGCACAGTCTCTGTTACTAGACCTACTGTGATACAATGGGATGGAGAAACTTGGACTACTTGTGTCAGGTGAAGGGTGATGGTGAACTACAAGACCCAGCAATTTTTGCTTTGCAGTCTAGAATGCTAAATTGTTTTCAATAAGTGGGTGCAATACTGATTACAGCCCACCATATAAGTTATATAGGGCACTGATCCTTTCCATTGCATGGCAAGCCCTGTATTAAACCAAAGTAACACCTTTTACTTATGTATCCTTACTTCAGGAGCAAGCACAGACTTGTAACAAAAAGCTGCCATTGTCTTACTTGGGTTTGTCAAACCATAGACAACTGTTCACTCCCTAGTGCTGAAACATTGTATCTATACTGTAATGCCTCACTCACACTGAAACCTGTCACAGGTTATTCAGCAGCCACGTATAAAGTCATTTAGCTCATTTCTATTCTCAGCTGAACGTTGCATAAAGCTGTCTAATTTGCTATGCATTCACTCCCATCAATGGTAAGTACTCTACAAGCCTCGTATAAGCGGAGAACTTCTCTAGTGAACAGTGTCTGCATGTTCCCTGCTCGCACACAGTAGTTCCGGGAAGCTTGCTATTGAAATGATGTGCAAATAAGCACCCAGGCTGCCTGTGAGAGGAACAAGTGTGCAGGGAGGGAGGGAGGGGTGGATGGGGTGCTTCTCTGTTGTCAGTTTGTACCATCAACATGTACAGAATGTTTATTGGTTCATTTTCAAGGGATTATTCACTGTGGCTGACCTATTTGGTGATTTATTATTATACCCCCTTATAGGGTTGGGTCACCTTATATGTTATTACAAGGTGTATAGTAATAACATGACCGCACTTTGCTTACTGGGGTGTGTTATGATGAGAGGGTTGCCTTGTTGTGTCCTCAGTGAGATGGAAGATAAGGGGCATTCATGGGAATGTGAGCAGGATGTGTAGGAGGAAAGGTAAGAGGTCTGACATAGGGGGGTGATTCAGGTTGGTTTGCACAAGCAAACTCCTGCACATGTTACATCTGCCCCACCTGCAGTGCAGCGTGGTTTTGTCCATTAAAGAAGGAGTTTGCTTTTGCAAACCAACCTGAATCACCCCCATAGTGCTTGTGTGGAGGTATATCCCAGAATCTGTTACCATGACCATTCTAGTTGCGAAGTTTAGGAATGCGATATTTGTATAGGCTTATAATAATGTGCACAGGGCAGTGTGCATTCTCTTCTATGTAAAGTGGATATAAGATTTAGAAGTTCAGTAGATTACTACATAATTAATATTGTTCATGTATTTCAAAACCAATACTAAAGTAGTAACAATAATTAGCTCATTAAAGCATTAACACTCTTTTAAAATGATCCCTTGCACTTTAGGTCGTTTTGCATGTAGAAAGCAGATGTTCTGTGCCATTAGGAGTGATAAGAATTCACTTACAAGAGCTGATCCCCCCTCCCCCCCCCCCCCCCCCTACACACCAGTGTCTCTTACCACACAGGAAATGTTGTGAAGAAGACGCTGACAAAATGTGTCATTTTCACTCTAATACATATTTAACTTGTTATATAGCAAGTAACACCCTTCCATGTAGCACTTTATTTTCTGTTCTTCAAGTAATTAAGTAGTTTTGCATTTAATACCACCACCGTACTGCAAGAATGAGGTCGGGGTTATGCTATATAGTCAAAATCGCATGCAGATCGTATGCTGATCATAAGCAGATCGTATGCAGATCACACAGGTTTTTTACCTTGCGATTCCGATGCACACTCCCGTGACAGCACAAATCGAAACCCAGATAGACAGGGCAGCAGTGACTATATAGTGCAAATCTAATGTAGATAGCAAGAATTGTATGTAGATATATATGTACAGAGTTAGCAAAGATTGTATAGTAGTCGAATCTTAAGTCGAATAGCAAGGGAATCTCACAGTGTGTACACACCATTAGGGTTAGCATTGGGCATCGAATGTAGAAGCATTTCACATGACATTGACATGTCCTTACTGTACAATAGTCATGTCTACATGCCCTCTCCATGTTGCAGGGAGAAAAAGTTGCATGTACCTGAATGAAGTGCTACTGTATACACATATATAAGCATTGCAAAAATGATAAGTACTTACCATTACTTACACTATTTCATATATTAAAAACTACACATTTAAAAGCTATTAGCCATACATACAGAAAGACTCTGTTTTTCTTATTAGAGCTCATCAGTGTATCGAAGGGTGATTAGATGTGAATGTATCAGTATATATCAGTATTCTCTTGCCATGTGTCTCAGATAAGAGCATCCTGTAAAGGGGTGCCGGACGGGTTCCCAACAGTCGGGATCCCGACAATCATTTACCCGACGTCGGGATCACGACTGTCAAAACGCCGACAGCCGGGTGCCCGACGGCCACCCGCTATTTTCCCTCGTGGGGGTCCACGACCCCCATAGAGGGAGAATAGAATAGGTGGCTCGCGTAGCGAAACACCGTGCCCGCAGCGTGGCGAGCGCAGCGAGCCCGCAAGGGGCTTTTTTGCACTTGCCATGCTGTCTGACTCTGGCCAGTCGGGATCCCGATGTCGGGATAATGACTGTCGGGATCCCGACTGTCCGAGTCCCATACCACACCCCTGTAAAGGAGCTCTAAGTAGATACCTTGGATCCTATTTAACAATAGTCTTATTACCAGCGATTTACTTTACTATACCAGTGATGGCTAACCTTGACACTCCAGCTGTTGTTGAACTACACATCCCAGCATGCCCTGCATCAGTTTTAGCATAGACAAATAGTAAAACTGTAGCAGGACATGCTGGGATGTGTAGTTCAACATCAGCTGGAGTGTCAAGGTTAGCCATCACTGTACTAAACAGATATGCACCTTGGTACTTATTATTACTTAGTACAATGGTGAGGATCATCAACTCTTCCTTCCTTGGCAGCATCTGTGGCTCTGTTCAGGTCCGTCGTATGGGCTTAATGGGCATTTGCCCAGGGGCCCCAGGTGTATTAGGGCCCTATGCTGATAGCTGAGGGTCCCCTTTTTCCAGGGATACCTCAGCAGTCCACATCCGACCTGTTAATTGCACTTCCCAGTCATATTTCTCAAGTTCTCTCTGACTTAGGGCAGTATTCAATGCGAAAAATTTGCTGTGTTTTATGGCGAGTTTGTGCTATTTTCGCGTTGGAAGGAGCATTTTGCTCTCCAAAAGTGAACCACCCTATTCAATGTGATATTTTCGCCGTCTTTCTAAGTGATTTTCGCCGTGTCTCTCCGTGTAGCAATTCTCCATCTTTTCATGGAGAACTGGAATGTGAACTTTTAAACTAAAAGGTTTTTTTTTTAATTTTGGTGTAAAAAAATCAGGAATTTTTTTCTGTGAAGGGGCATGTTATTTTTATTCATGTGCTTATAGCACATGAACATATATTTAATAAAAAAATATATATATATATTATTTTTTTTTACACAGAGCAGCCAGCAGAGGGCCGGAGCTCTCGAGCCGCTCATTAGATATTCATATATTCACTGCACCCGATCATTACATATGCACGATCGGGTGCAGTGAATACTGGGTCCCCTGCTGGCTATGGGGGGGGGGGGGCAGCTTGTGCTGCCTGGGTCCTGGGGAGCCCTCCTCCCCTCCACATATGTTCTGGGGCAGCCAGGGAGACTTTAATCACCCTGGCTGCCACCGTCCCCCGGCTCCCTGCCAGCTCCCTGCCGCGGACGCTCGTCCGCTGCAGGGGCTAAGACTCACCGCGAGTAACGGCGAGTCTTAACCACATTGAATAGTGGGAGCAGGAGTGGCAGCGAGCCCTCCGGAACAGGGCGAGTGCATGGCGAGAGAAAAAATCTCTCGCCATGCACGGAGAATATTTCTCATTGAATACAGCCCTTAGAGTTTTTCTGAGAGTATATTCAAAAAGCTGGGACTCTTCCCTTTCTGTCGACACTAGCGGCTTGTCTCTGTCATGCCCAGAACCAGAGACGTCAGCCTTCCAGCAGCCGGTCCCTGCTCCAGCTCCAAACGTCTGGTGTACAGTTTTATATTTTTGTCAATGGATTGCTCTGGCTCCTGATCTCTGATCCCCAAGTTCCCAGCACCTCCTGAAAGTTGGGAGTCTAGGTTTTTATACTATTGAAGGCTAAGGGCAGTTTTCAATGACAACATTCTCCGTGCATGGCGAGCGTTTTTTTCCGCTTGCCATGCACTCGCCGTGTTTTTGCGGAGATTCTCCATGTTTGGAGATTCTCCGCCACAGCACTTTAGATAGTATTCAATGTGACTGAGACTCGCCGTCCCTCGCGGCGAGTCTCAGCCAATCCAGCGTATGAGGTGACGCTGCAGGGAGCCTGAGGACGGCGGCAGGCAGGGAGATGGAAGTCTCCCTGCCTGCCCCAGAACGTATGTGGGGGGAAGGTGGGCTCCCCGGGAGCCAGGCAGCACAGGCTGCCCCCTGGGAGAGCCATCAGGGGACCGTGTATTCACTGCACCCGATCATGCATATGGAATGATCGGGTGCAGTGAATATATGAATATCTAATGAGCGGCTCGGCTCCTGGCCCCCTGCTGGCTGCTTTGTGTAAAAAATATATATATATATTTTTTAAATTAAATATATATTCATGTGCTATAAGCACATGAATAAAAATAGCATGCCCTTTCACAGAATAAAATTCCTGATTTTTTGACACCAAAATTAAAACAAAAAAACTTTTATTTTAAAAGTTCACATTTCACTCTCCATGAAAAGATGGAGAATTGCTACACGGAGAGACACGGCGAAAATCACTTAGAAAGACAGCGAGAAGTGCATGTTGAATAGGGTTGCTCACTTTTTGAGAGCAAAAGTCTCCGTCCAACGCGCGAAAAGCACAAACTCGCCATAAAACACGGAGAATTTTTCTCATTGAATACTGCCCTAAGAAATCTATTTCGAGATAATGGCGATATCTGCAGTCAAACAAGCTGCCCTTCCACCGGAAAATGACGAATATTAAGCCCACTCCATTATCCAATCATCCTCTGCGTATAAAACACCCCCTAGCTCCCTGGAATTAATTTTCAAGGGAACCTTCATTCAGCTCAGTGCCCCCTTCCACACGTTAGTGTTCTCCCTCCCACTACCTGTGCAGTAAAGGAGTAATTAGCAGAAGTTACTGCTCAAGGTCCTACTTGTTTAGTGGAAGATAGAGCACCCCCTGCCACCGTGGGACATCAAAGCTGCTGCTGATAGCACCCCCCACCCCTAGGAGGGGAGAATGGGTAAGGGCCCCAGTGCATTGCTTTGCCCAGGGGCCCACACTGCTATTAAGACGGCCCTGGCTCTGTTGTTGGCAGGCTTCTGCTGCCAGTGACAGGCTACTGTGTAATGCACATGTGTGACTGCAAGTCTGAACATGACACTGTTATCCGGTAGGGAACCAGCAGTGACTCAAAGGTGTCACTGAAGCCTGAAAAGCTATACTGGGTCCTCATTGCCAACAAAGGGACCAAATTCCTCTGGCCATTCATTGATGGTGTAAGTGGTAAAGTGACACCACACAGCAGTAATCTTATGGGCCATACACACAGGGTGATTGCAGCCTCATTTCTAAAGGGTCCTACACATGGACAGATTTGTGCCAGAGATTCATATTGGGAGATTCAGCATGAGAGATTTTCCTTAAACTGAATTTCTCACATAATAGGCCCACACACAGAGAGATTTGTGCCAGAGATTCATTGTGGGAGATACAGCATGAGAGATTTAAAATCTCTCTCCTAGGGCGGGATGTACTAAACAAAAAAATGCAGTAAAAACTCTCTTTTAAGGTTTTTTTTACCACATTTTTAAATGCACGATCCCCCCCAAAACATATATAAGTGGTGGTATAGCATCCATCCCAAGAACATATATAAGCATTGGTGGTATAGAATCCCCCCCCCCCCCCCAAACATATAAGCATTGGTGGAATAGCACCCCCCAAAAAACATATATAAGCAGTGTTATAGCGCCCCCCTTAAAAACATATATAAACATTGGTGGTATAGCGTCCCCCCCAAAACATATATAAGTGTTGGTGGTATAGAGTCCCCCCAAAAAACATATATAAACATTGGTGGTATAGCGTCACCCCCCAAAAAAACATATATAAGTGTTGGTGGTATAGCGTAATCCCCCCAAAAAAACATATATATGCATAGGTGGTATAGCGTCCCCCCCAAAAAAACATATATAAGTGTTGGTGGTATAGTGTTCCCCCAAACATTGGTGGCACAGTGAGGAAAAAAAAATACTTACCAATTCCGGAGTCTTCTCCCACGTCCTCAGCACCCGCTGCTTGCACCGGGTGAAGACTTCTGGTAGGAGGGACAGGCAGGGCGGGTGGAGGGGCAGGGTGGATTCAGAGAACTCACTCAGAAGGCCAAGCTCCCACGTCCTCAGGTGCCTGCAGCTTGGACACGGACACAGTGAAGACGGCGGACTGACGTCGGCCGGCTGGAGAATCAGGCGGGATTCAGAGCACTCGCTCAGAAGGTGCTGCTCACCGCCTACTATGCTGTCGATGTTCTGAGCGAGTGCTCTGAATTAACCAGCAGGGCCGTTCTCAATCGCGGCCAGATTCAGGGCTGCGGGGAATGTGCTTTTGAATTGCTGTGTGTGCTACACACACAGCAATTCTCTGCTTAATGGCTTAATATCGCCCTGTGTGTGGGGCCCTTAAGCAACCTGACAGGATCGCTTAGAAATGAAGCACAGATCACTCCATGTGTATGGCCCCTGTCGACAGCAATACGCGATCTTGTGCGTCACTATCACCGGACTAGATATATCAAGCATTCTTGAAATATCTAGTCATCACCATTGTTTTTTCCCCAGAGAACGCGGGCAGTCACAGGTCGATTAGCACACATCTGAGCGATACTAAATTGCTCAGCACAGTAGTTCAACTCGCCCTGTGTGTATGGTGCATTAGTTTACAGCTGTGTGTTGAATACTGAAATGAGGACATAACCCCATTAGCGGCTGCTAAAGTGATTATGTCTCATTAAATGGGCCCTTAGATTTTGTGGGGATGCACTGAGAACAGCCATTTCCCACAATTTTCCTTAAAGTAAATATGAAAAAGAAAATGGATTGTATAGTTACAGTATATCAGTACTTGCTGTAAGAAATGAAGTACTGTAGTTGCAAGTTGAAGTAGCAAACAGATGATTTCACAAACATTCATAAGAGGACAAGAAAGGTGTTGCCCATAGCAACTGAATAGATTTGATAGAATTTACTGGATAAAAGAAAGATAGAATTTGGTTGCTATGGGCAACATAACTACTTGTCCTCTTTAGAAGGTTTTTTCTTCATAATGACCTGTAATGTATACCTTATAGAATAGAATAGAATCAACTTTATTGGCCATGTATGCTTGCGCACACTAGGTTTTTTTTGTGGATTACAGTGCAGCATCAAGCAGGGATGAAAAGGGGGAAGGGGGGGAGACATTACATTTATTACATAAAGACATTACATGCATTCCATTTCTAGCTATATATTATATAGGAGATATAATCTTTTTATATACAACATTTTTTATTTGAATTGATATAATAAACATAAGCGATGCTGGCATTTTTTGCGGATAATTCTCTCACCAGTGGCAAATGCAGGGGGGTTTCCAAATATAATCCAAAATCTTCTATTTTGCAGTGCATTCAAGTAAGTAGGAGCAGTAACAGCCCTGAATATTGGTCTTCTATACACTGGATACTGTATGGAATACAGCATTCATATTTAACAGTACAGATCTATGTTATAGGTTGTTTCAAACATTTAAATAAGATAAGTGGTCAGGAAAAGGTTAAACACGTCATAATAAACAAATAAACAAACATAATCGAACCAGTACTGCACTTTCTGAGCTCACAATCTCCCACTACATGGTAAGGCTCCTGTCTCTTCCTCCTGGAAGCTAGTTTCTGGTCCATTGCGATGTTAGAGGTCTCAGATCCATACATGCAGTAATTGGTAGAAGAAGCTGATACACTAGGCTTGTGCAGCAGTTCTAATAATCATATTATATACCAGTGCTATTGTTGTCATAATTTAAGGCATTTGCCAAGGAAGGGATTTGCGGGCAACTGAGATTTGTACCTCGCATGAGGAAGCTATACTAGTATCAATATTCATGCAGTGTCTGTTTTAAATACATAGAAGTTTTCTTATCTTTATTTATTATACAGTGTCAAATAATATATTGAGGATGGCAAACAGTGATTACACAAACTATATATTAAACAACATGTTGAAAGTTTACGTCTGTGTATATTAAATATAACAGGCTGATATAAAAATAAAATACAGTACCAGTTTCTGGACACTGTAATATTCCTTTATGCTATGTTTGTAGCAAATAAACCTATTTTTATAGCTAACCATACAGTACTTTTCACTACATTTGTACGTGGTAGTAAGTTGGCGACCTCATAACATGAATGTTTATACATGTGCTAGTAATAAAATGTGCTAAAATATCTTGACTAAATTTA
Organism: Crinia signifera; assembly: GCF_055691185.1. Taxonomy (NCBI): domain Eukaryota; kingdom Metazoa; phylum Chordata; class Amphibia; order Anura; family Myobatrachidae; genus Crinia; species Crinia signifera. The sequence goes on along the minus strand of NC_139218.1, from coordinate 73,957,651 downwards.
GTTTTGATCTTTTTTTTCCAGGATACTGATCTCTGCGGGTCATTGCCATTTCCTGTTCATCATGTACAATACATAGCACCGACTATTCAGTAACAGTTTGATATTGTCCTTTTCAATAATATCAAAGTAATATTTTTTCCTCCCCAATTCTTCTAGGAAAAATATCAGAGGTTGCATTAACACATTGGGGGTTATTGAGACCAGATCACAAACCTGCACTTTTGCAAGTCGGCCAAATATCAATCATTTGCACACAGTGGAGTAACTATGCTGCCGCAGACCCCGCAGTGGCTTGGGGGAGCCAGCGCTGGCGGGGTCTGCAGGGAGCACCAGGCAAAAAGACTGCAGTGCAGGGACTTGGGAGGCGTTATCCCAAGCTGTCAGTCAGCGACACCGGCTGCAGATACTCTACGACCCCTCCACTCCCCCTCTGCATTGCAGACAGAGTTGCCGTTGACAGGTGCTTTCCCCGCTCTGCTGCTTGCTCCTGTCAAACAGCTGACAGGCCAGCGTTCCTGACACTGGCCACTAGAGGCCACTCCATGGACCAAGTAATTACTTTGTGTGTTAAAAGTTGTCATAACAGAAAGTGAAAGCAGGGACACCAAACTGTTTCTAACTTGCTGGATATGAAGAGAGGAAGCTGTGACATATTTGGACATATTCGCATGGCGGCCAATGATACAGCGTGCACATTGATTTGCAAGGTGGGATTCTAGTAGGGCAGCAACTTAACTGAATGCTGGCCGCTGCAAATTCACAGCCATGGGATCAGGTCTGAATCAGGCCCTAAGTGTCATATGATTACCATGGAAACCACAGTCGCATGAAATAATGTGCAGTGAGCAGAGAACCATTGTACAAAACCTTCATCCTGCCCTTGTTTCCTCCACGTGACATCCAAGCAGCTTGGTGACTGATCAGCACAGATTAAATAATCAGGCTACACAGAGTCATATAAGAATCACCGTTAAATAAATTATGTTTTTTATATATTGTCATTAATCAATACAGACAGTATTGGCTGTAGCACATAGAAAAAAATTAGGAATTTGCTTTCAGTTTAGCATGAATGCCATTTACTTGTAAATTCACTAGCTAATAGTGACATCACTGGTACATGGCTCGCAAAATGGCTGTTCCGGTATCATACCTCCCAACAGTTCAGATTTTAGCGGGACAGTTCCGATTATTAGGGCCTGTCCCGCTGTCCCACCCGCACCCGGCAGTGTCCCGCGGTGAGGGGGGGGCTGTTGGGAGTCCCCCCTGTCGGCTGCTAAGCAGCTGGGAATAAACGCTGTGCGCATGTGCACAGTGTCTATTCCCGCAGGCTGGGGGCATGGCTAGAGACTCACAGAGCCTCTGGGTCATGCCCCTATAGCATCAAAATGGGGGCGTGGCCTCACGGGGAGCTGCGCGTATAGGCCACGCCCCCGAAATGAGGTTACGCCCCCCCCCAAAATTTCAACGCGCCTGCGGCGCGCATCAACTTTGTCCTAGCTCCAGCGCCCTGAAAGTTGGGAGGTATGCGGTATGAGTAGGTGCAGTCACAGGTGCACATTAAATCAATGGGTCTTGACTCTTGCATCGATCTCAATGCAATGAGTTTGCAATGCATATTACTTTATGGAAAGACAGATCCAGCCCAGTTGCAATCGACTCAGTTTAGAATGTATAAGAGTAGATGCAAAAGACGTGTATATTTGCATCTGCACATGCGCTTTTTGAGCAAACTCAGCATTTACGTCTGTTAAGTGAGATTCATAACAGCAGCCTTAGAATCTGTCATGTGCTCTTTAATTCCTGCATGTAGAGGAGCCATTTGTGTTTGCCTACATCTCAATAAATCCATAGAAGACATATAGCTTTCCTGATCACAGACTAATTTATGCCAGTTACAATTTAATATGACATACAGTACTGTATATTGAGCTGAAGATTATACATGTTCCAAGTAATGTCAGCAAAAGATGTTTTAGATAGCTACAGTGCTTTGTTCTCTTTGAGTAACCTACAGTGAAATGTAATCAATTCAGTAATAGAGACAGCTATAAAATAATCAAAGCAGGCAAATTGCAGAACTAATGGTAATAAAACATTATACAACTACATGCTATTTATCATAATAAATCTATTGATCTATTAGAACATTGTCATGATATAACTTATTGAAAGGCATCAATAGAAAAGAAAATCAAAATTAGTATATGACAAGTCAGAGTGCTAAAACACTACAGTACAGGTTGCGTATCCCTTATCCAAATATTCGTTTTCCAAATTATTCCGAAAACCATACATTCCAGAAAGTGAACAAAAAAAATTATGCTAAAAGCACTACTGGGGACATCTATAACTGGCACTACTGGGGACATCTATAACTGGCACTACTGGGGACATCTGTAACTGGCACTACTGGGGACATGATATGTAACTGGCACTACTGGGGACATCTATAACTGGCACTACTGGGGACATGATATGTAACTGGCACTACTGGGAACATCTAGAACTGGCACTACTGGGGACAACCTGTAATACCATCATGTGCATCTCTGCATATTCATTTTTGTGTAAATGACCCCAGTCAGACATCTTAATGTTTACATTGACTAGAGACAAGAAAGAACAATATCAGATAGAATATCGAATGATTAATTCCTAATATAATTAGTTTTTAAGATGATCAAACATCAGAGACATTGGGGGAAATTTACTAATATGGTAGTTCTATTTCACATGGGATTTTGCAATGGGCAACCAATCAGAATCGACTTCTTATTTATTTAGCTCCTTCTAGAAGGCAATAGATAGTATCTGATTGGTTGCCCATAGCAACATCCCACCTGAAATAGAACTGCCATCTTGGTAAATCTGTCCCATTAACTCTACATCTTATCAGCGATGCTTAGCTTCCTCAGAGTTTAGCACTGATCTGTCATACATTAACCTGGCCCTGACTAATGAAAAGCACAAGCTGTTCCATCAGTTAATTAATTGAGCCATTGCTAATTGCAGCATTGGCCATATCACCCATATAGCAATAGATCAGGACAGTGTCTAAGTAAGCCCTATCTATCGCATACGAACATTATCTTTGGCCTTCTTATCCACCAATATTGACTGCAGACAAAATAATGCTCTGGAAAAAATCTCTATTGACGGAACCCTTACAGATTATTACTTTGATAGACAAGTGAAGCCTACAATGTAAAGGGACGCAGCACTTTGCTTAATCAAAGTGTAAGTGCCCAGTCCTATTTGTGCATGATTGCATTACTGGTGTGATTAGGAGTCCGCTCTCTGAGTGAATGTCTGTTAAATGACTGCCTCTCTGAACCAAAGAGTGCTTAGTTCAGCACCTAAATCTGCTTCATTATCAACTGTGACATAAGTGGCCATCAATATCCTATCAATTCCATTCTTCATAACAATTCATGGTTGTAACTACTAACTCTCAAACACAGCGCACTCCATAACTATTGATTATTAGATGAATGAAGCTTTACAACTTGATGTAACATAAGTGTAAAATAATATTTAATAAATCTGGACATGTTGTATGGAAACATTTAGGGCCTGATTATCATGCTGCTGCAATCGGTTTAGCGCTTATTGCTGTAGTTGCGTATGCAACTTTATTGTAATGCTAGCAATACCTGTTTTTGTGGCATACAAGGGCCATAAAAAAGTGCAGGGGCACTTTCAGCATCTCCAGGTGCTGTAATACGGCTTGGGGCATCTCAAAACACCATTATCAGTCACCCAATTAAAAGGCAGGATTTCTTCCCTCAGAGAAGTTTCATAGTGTATGGGGGCCTTTACACTATGGGGCAAGTTCATCATTTCTGCAGGGTATAGCCTCTAATGTGAGAGAATAAGTGTCTGTGTCTCCAAACAAGTCAGGGACACAACTGCTACAGTATGTCCATAGTTTTTTTTTTTTTTTTTTCTGTAGAAATGCACGCGCACGCACACACACACACACACACACACACACACACATAATTGAAACTAATACATTTATACTGCTCCTTAATCAAATAAATGGTACTTGTGTATTATCAAGGCGCCTGGCTACGCTATGTTTTCAACGTAGGCTAAGCTACATTGTCAGCGTAGCCGGCGCCGTGATAATAACAGGAGGCAGCAGCAGGGGCGTAACTAATACTCTGTGGGCCCCATAGCAACTCTTAAAAGGGGCCCCCTGCCCCATTTTCACTACTGTTCACATTAGGGGGGAGAATGACGAGAGTGGGAGGGAGTAGAGGACATGTGGGGGGGGGAGAGGACGCGAGTGTGGGAGGTGGGAGTAGAGGATGAGAGTGGGGGGGGTAGAGGATGAGAGTGGGGGGGGAGTAGAGGATGAGAGTGGGGGGAGTAGAGGAAGTGAGTGTTGGGATGAGAGGATGAGAGTGGGGGGGTCAAGGATGAGAGTGGGAATTCAAGATTCGAGGATGAGAGTGGGGGGTCGAGGATGTGGGGGTAGATGACAAGAGACTGGGGGGGTAGAGAATACCAGGGGAGTAGAGGTCAAGAGGTGGGGGGAGATGGCAGAGCAGGTTTGAAAGGCTCATGACCATCACTTTGTGGCTCCTAAATACCCTCCCCCCGCCTGTGTGTACCTCTGGTAGTGGCAGGGAATCAGGATCCTTCTCACCCATACTCCTGCTCAGCGTACCGAGTTTCCCACTCACTGCAAGGGTGCCTCCTGCTCAATCTCCCTCTTGTTGGAGCAGTGTCTACCACTCATTGCGCCAGGTCTCCTTCTTGTTGAAGCCATGTGTCCAGCTCACCGGACATCTCACCTCTCCAGAGTGCTGGGTCTCCCACAAGCCAGCGCAGTGTCTCATGGTCCCACACGTTGCACCGGGTACCTCACCCCCCGGCAAGTGTCTCCCACTACTGGGGGCTTGCAGCGGCATTTGCGGTGGGTGTAGGCGGCGGGGAGGGTATCGGCGGCAGCCAGCAGGGGGGCTGGGGGGGGGTGAACGCGGTGAGTGGCTGTGCCTCTCTGAGCACAGCCACCACCACACATCACTGGCAGAAGTCCTCCACACATCACTGGTAGGAGTCCTCCCTCGGCTGCCCTCACTGTCACTACACTTCAGTGCCAGAGCCAGTGTGACAATCAATCCCTCCAGCGTGTGTGTGGTTTATACTTACCCTTCTCCGGCCCGGGCACAGCGTCGATCCCCGGTGACTCCCCGCTATCCACGGTGACTCCCCAGCAGTCGCATTCAGTCCCCCTCGCCATGCTTCGGGCTCGGTGGCTCGCTGCGCTCGCCACACTTTATTATGACTTCAACTCCACGCCGACGTGGATACTGGGGGTATGACGTGGATAGTGGGGATATTAAGCATTGTGTATTTTTAGGGCTCCAGAGCCACTTACATAGTTTACGTAGCCAGCATAGTGGTGTATTGGTATTCTCAATACACCACGATGTAAACTACATAATGGGCACCCTGATAATACAAAAGTACCAAAGAAATTAATTAAGCTGCTCCCCTTATAGGGTCCCCTGTCAGCGAGACTTAAAAGAGCAATACAGGTTCCCATGTCTAAAAAAGGGCACTCTAAAAAAAAATGTCAGATTATGTTTTTATATGTGAATTTTTTGCCTTTAAAGGTGGTAAAATTATTTTGGAATACTTATCTGAAGCTAAGCCCGTAAAAAGATTTTATTTAAAAACTAATTTATATTAATATTGATACCTTATGTACAACATTTCTACATTAATTTCACAATATAATAAAATTTGTATAAGCCATGAATTTGACTTGCATCATTACATCATTCACATTTTTAGTAGGGGTATAGTTTACCAGTCTCCGGTTCTTAGAACCTTAACATCTTAAACCTATGCGTTTTGTCTCCAAGAGTCTTCTTCAGGGGTTCTTCTTTGCTTTGAACAAATTATAAATAGTATAATTGTCTTTACATTTTAACAATCTTCAAGAGAAATCAGCAGGGAACAGGTCACATTATCGGTGCATTATTATGTACATATAGGCGTTAAAAACAGGCTCACAGTGGAGCGACAATGGCAGAATCAGCGGAATCAGTGTAGCAGGTTCTTTCTCAGTGGAATGGATAGAATGCACATCCATTGTGTTTTAAGTTCAATTCCATTACAAGTTTTGTGCATAGGGTATCAATATTAATTTTAAAGGAATTTTTAGATAAAAATCTTTCTATGAGCTTAGATCCAATTAAGTGTTCTAAAATAATTTTACCATCTTTTAACACAATAGATTGATATATAAAATCATAATATGCAAATAAAGACATTTGGGGGGAAATTTACTAAAGGAAATTTGTAAAAAATAGGTGTATTTGTATCCAGAAATACACTTATTTTTGACATTTACTATACCGAAAATACGGCAATTCGTATTCGTATTGATAGCACATCAATACGAATACGAATTGCCGTATTTTCGGGATAGTAAATGTCAAAAATAAGTGTATTTCTGGATACAAATACACCTATTTTTTTTACAAATTTCCTTTAGTAAATTTCCCCCTTAGTGCCCATTTTAGACATAAGAATAATATATAGATAGATAGATAGATAGATAGATAGATAGATAGATAGATAGATAGATAGATACAGTAGATAGATAGATAGATAGATAGATAGATAGATAGATAGATAGATAGATAGATAGATAGATAGATAGATAGATAGATAGATAGATACTTGTAAGCATTATATTATGCTATACATTTACGACAACTGCTTGAAGGCTGGTGAATTCCCTATGATCTGTTGTGGACTATCTTGAGCAAGAAAGACTATTACATCATTCATTTTCACTGTAATTAAACATCCTGGAAACATACATTGGGATAATCTTAAGTAGCTGCAACTACTCCCACTGTCTAGAATAAATATTTGAAAGCATAATCTTTGAGAGTGTGGGAAAGGCTCGGACTGAGATCTTATGTCATTAGATAAATACAGCAGTTGTTTACAGGATATTTAAATCATGCTGTGACTTTTTTTTTAACTAGTATAGGGCCTAATGCAAAATACAGCCCCAGTCTTCTGCTGCATTCTGCTTGCCTGGGACTTGGGAAACCTGGATGTGTCAAAGCACACAGTCATCTGGGTTTAATCATTTCTATCTAAGAATTACAATAGCAGCCAGAAAAGAAAGGAAAATGCATCTTTTCCCCATACGCTTAGTATCTGAGAGACGTAACATGCAGCTGAATAACCAAAAATGGGAAAAAACTGGATAACAGATCTGAAGGGTTCCAGAGCTGGAAAAAAACAGTTACTAATGGTATTTCCTGATTTAATGTGGCGGTTATAGAGATACTAGTGACATTCAGTATAAACAGAAGGGATAGAGTACTGCATGTGAGTAGTAAAGCATAACATTATCCATCACAGGGTAATTTAGTATACAGTACACTTTTATATCATAGATTTAATATATATATTATGTTTCAGTACTAGGGGGAGGCAGGCGAATAGCTCAAAAGTACATTACACAAAAATGCACTCTAATGCGGTAAATTTGGTTGGTTGCTATGGGCGACATCCCATCTTCATTAGAGCTCCCATCTTAGTAAATTGACCCCAATATTGCAGATTGCTTTTCACTTTTGGAGGATCCTCTAATCATTTAAACGGTACTTATGTAATATCTGGACTCCCGTTTTTCTTATGAGACCGCGTCCCCTCGCGGGGCTCGCTGCGCTCATCACGCTTCGGGCACGGTGGCTCGCTGCACTCGCCACGCTATATAAAATTAACTCCATGCGTAGTTGGATAGTAGGGGTATGAAAAAATGGGGTGCATTTAACATGGGAGTCCAGATAATACATAAGTACCATTTAAACTTTTATTTTTTTCATACTAATTACTGATGATTGCTCCATTATTCCGGACAGCTGAGGCGTAGCCTCCGACCTTGTGCGCAGCTGTCTATGTGCGGCCATACTGCTTATCTTTATAAATGTCCTTCATACTAGAATCTCCAGAGTTACACATACAGGGCCAGATGTATCAAGCTTCACAAAGTGATAAAATGGAGAGTGATAAACAACCAGCCAATTAGCTCTTACCTGTTATTTTTTCAAATCCAGCCTGTAACATGGCAGGTAGGAGCTGATTGGCTGGTTGTTTATCACTCTCCATTTTATCACTTTGTGAAGCTTGATACATCTGGCCCACAGTATAGAAACAATGTTTCCATACAATCCAACATGACCCATTTTATGGCTCTGTTCTGGACTTTCTTACCAAGTGGCAGTTGCATAGGTGCAGCCTCAGCACAGTCCAAAATTCAAATACGGGACCCAAACCAACTGCCTGTAAGTCCCGGCCGGTGATGCTTGGCAATGCTTGTGGTGGCATTTGGAGTGCTACGCTAGTCATGTCAGGAGACTCTTGTGTTCCCAGAAGTGACACTGGCTGGTCAGTAATTGGTGCTCTGGGCAGGAATGTGGAAGGCTTAATGTTATTCTTGCTTATGAGGAAATGCTGGAGAATGAGAACAGTGGCTATATGGGCTGGAGAGAGACATTCATTGGAATTTGTATTAATTGGAATGACATTGGAACCAGGCTGGAACTGACTGTGCTTCTGAGATGGACTGGAATCAGCTGGAACAGAACTGGAGTCAGACTGGAACTGACTATGCTTCTGGGTTGGACTAGAACCAGCTGGTTTAATATCAGAGTCAGAGTCTGGGACTGACTAGACTTCTGCGCTGGACTGGACTGGAACCAGCTGGAATGGTATTGAGTCAGGCTGGAACTGACTATTGTCTCTGACAGACTGTAAATGGCTGAAATGGAATGTGAGGAACCATGTGCTACTCAGTGCATTAGTGAATATTAACATTGCAGGCAAGGTAGGAGCACAGTGACCACCAGTATAAGCATACTAGAACCTGTAGTTCTAGGAGCAAGCAATCAAAGTTTCCCTGGATTGATGATGTAACACTGAGGGCGGGATGTACTAAAGGGAAAATGCGGTAAAGCGGGGGTTTACCGCATTTTCCTATGTACCATTAGCCGTCCGCCCCATCTCCGCCTATGGGCTTCTATCGCCGCCCGCCGTCCGCCGACCCCCCCTCCCATCCTCCATCGATCTCCTCCTCCCCAAGCAGGTGTCACAGCCGGGAGGACACCCGGCTGCAGGGGGGAGGAGGAGACGCAGGGGGACACTGACAGCCGCCGGGATGTGACGGAGACCCCCGCACACCACATTACAGGTATCGCGGGGGTCTCCGTCACCACAACCCGATGCTAGTCGCATATGTTAGTACATATGCAGTAGCATCGCGGCGGCTGGCAGGCGAAGGGTGGCGATGTATATTAATACATCCCGTCTGAAGACTAGGTATGCAACTATAGAGCAACAGTTTTCTGGGAAACTGCAGCTTGTCCAGACGGCCTTTCATCCATCTTGCCCAGCAGTTATTTCAGACCTGAAATAGGCTAACCACTGTGGCGCTTCCAATTGGAGGATTTGGAATTAGTTGACCGCATGTTTCATGGCAGCACCCAATAGCCAGAGATGATGGAAAGACTCGCAGAGTACACGCTGAAAGCAGAGGCGCTGAGAGGGGGGAGTGGATACTGATGGATGGACCCGCTACCACCTTCTCCTATTGCAGAGAGCTGGGCAGTGGGAGAGAGAGGTCAGGCTGCTGCAGCACAGCCCCTCTCCCAAGCCCAGCACAGGCTGCTCAGTGCTTTGTGCTGAGTGGGGGAGAGAAACAGCTGCAGTAGCAGCCTGTTCTCTCTCCCAGCACTGGTGTGCAATCACACCGCACACCCACCAGCCCCTGCCTACACAAACTAAGGAGGCGTTGTCACGCCCCTACCATTGGACACACACCCTCTCGGTGGCAATGCCCCTTCATTTATCTGGGACTCTGCCGACCTGTTGGCACCCCTGTCTGAGGGCAGATAGTAAATGCGCCCATATTGCCTCATTGCACCAGTGTGCCGATGAGTGACGATGAGCAAAAGTCTTGGTCGTGATACTGCACTACCCTCACAGTGGTCTCTGGAGGCAGCTCTCGGACACCCAGAGCCATGTAACAAGGGTCTTGCCCATGTTCCTGCCCATGTAGCCAAGCCCCCTGTTAGCGGCCCCTGAACCAGATGTCAGATTATATCTAATATCTTATAGCAGGTGCTAAATAAATAATAAATAGAATCTGTTTGGTTGCTATGCGCAACATTCCATCTTCAACAGAACTCCCATCTTTGTAAATTTACCGCATAGAACCAGAACTATGGGGTAAACCTGATCTGGGCAGTGACTGAGTGGTGAGAGATATTTTAACATAATACTAAATTTCAGAGTTTATTTACTGATTGACATAGAACAAAAGTGACGAAGAATTACACCTGACATGCCATTGCAGTGTCTATTCTAATCTCTGACTATTGACAAAGTATAATAAGAACTGCTGTAGCATACATTGTCATCACAGCAGTTCATCGATAAATCCTTAGCAAGTAAATTGGATTTTTACAAAATGTGACAGTTGCTCTGACAACCTGGCCAGGCGAGGCAGTACTATTATTCACCGTATTCTGCAACATTGCAAATGTTCTTCTTCATGTTTAATTCTATATTTTTATGATGTAATACAGTACATTATGCTTATGACAATATTTGTGGTACAAAGCCATAGATCAATTATTTCTCAATTTTTGCAGTGAAACAATAGGAATTGTTCAAGATGTGAAAAAGACTTTCCCAAAAGCCTGCACCTGAAGCTATTTTTATAAAGCATTGTGGGAGCACAGGCACATTCTGATGCGGTGACTCATCTTCCAGGCCACTCCCATGCAGTTTTACACACTAGTGATTTCCAGTCTTCTGGTTCTAGTCCAAAGATGACTTCATATAACCCAAATAACACATATGTGTGAGGGAGAATGTTCCACTCTCCAAATGTCCTGGCTTAGAAGTATTTGGAGCTTGTGTCAGCTGAGTAGTAGATTTGCAGAATACTGTAATATGGAGTGAGAGCATAATAATGAGAATTTTTTCTTGAACACTGATCTTTGGGGCTTATTCTGATTCATTCGGTCCTCCATGTGCATGCACGTTGGACCGATGTTTTCTTTGTGCGCATCGCATTTCTGCGCATGCTTCAGGTGCGTGCGGCCACGGCGAACAGACTGTTTGCCCGGCGAACGCACCCAAGACTGTGGGAGCGGGGTGGCGGACCGGGGGATTCACCCATGGGAACTCCCAGCATTTCATGGGCGTTACCATGAAAATACTGGGCATTACCATGGAAATAACCTGGTGACGCGGGTGTGGGGGGTGGGCAGCTGACATCACCGGATGTTAGCTGCCCACCCAGTTCCCATCGAGTGTGCACGCAAATCTAAGTGATCTGAGAGTCACTTAGATATGCGTGCACCCTCCACATCATTCCACCATCCCACGAATGATGTGGGTGTTTCCCCGTGGCCTGCGAATGGATGTTTATGTTAATCATCCATTCACAGCCATGTAGGCGAACCCACCATGTGTGTGTGTGCATACCCTCCAACATGACCCATTCCATTAGGTACAAAATACTCTGTAACTGCCACTGGTAAGGAAGTCCAGAAACAGAGGTGGGACTGTACCACTGTCCAATAATCAAAAAGGGGAGCCACACCTAATGCCACTCCAAACATCACTGTCCTGGACTCACTGGCAGTTGATATGACCCCCCTCTTTGAATATTGGACTGTGCTGGAGTCCCACCTCTGTAACTGTCACTGGCATGGAAGTCCAGGAACAGAGCACTTTGTACCTAATGGAATGGGTCATGTTGGAGGGTATGTGTGTGTGTGTGTGTGTGGGGGGGGGGGGGGGCGGACTGGCAGGTGGCATTTGGGGAATCCCAAGGGGAGTAGTCAAGTATAGTACAGAGATCAGCTTCTACCTGTCATTTATCTACCGCAGTCTTTGAAATTACAGATAGGGGCTGATTGTTTCCTTTTGGCAACCTCACCACTCTCTAAAAGGCTTGATACCTCGCGCCCTAAAACTCTTAGCTATTTATAGGAATATTTGTGAATTTAGGCTCAATGCTGATGTTTGCATCACGGTAGTTGCTGAAAACACTGCAGCTGGGAGATCTATGAGGCCAAGTTGCTAGGGGGTGTCACCAAAGGCATAGAGACACCCATGTGTGAATACCACACCCTTGTGTGAATACCGTGGATCCTTTTACATGCTGCATCGCCTGCTGAAGGGGGTGTAGTCACAGTATTAGGAGCAGCCCAGGCACAGGCCTGAGTATTTTGTACAAATAAACATAAATTTTAAAAACCATTACAATTTATTTGGTACCACACTATAACAATACATTTATATACACTTAAATCATCAATAATTAATATAGGCTCAAGCCTAAACTAGTACTAGTACTGACACTATTACAGTGGGACATTAAACAACCCTTCTAATAGGAAAGCCTAATTGACATCAGTTATTATACCAGGGGAGGGGGGGGGGAGCGGGCATGTTAGCTGCATTAACTGCCCGCTATCCAGACCGCTGCGAGCTGCCAAGTACCAGGGGAGGGGATCTATATTGCTGGATTACCGTTTTTGTACCTTTCACAATGGTTTCAATGTGAAAGGTACAAAAACGGTAATTAACCAATAATATACCGTTTAAAACATGGAGTGTGAAAGGGGTAAAACCTGCTCTGACCCGGTTAAAGAAATGTTTTAAAAAACCGGGTCAAAGCAGGTTTTGCAGTGTGAAAGCGGCATAAGTTTGAATAGGCTTGAGCCTTTATTAATTATTAATGATTTAAGTGTATATAAATGTATTGTTATAGTGTGATACCAAATAAATTGTAATGCTTTTAAATTTAAAATGTGTCACTTGCGCTCTCTTTTAGTTATGTTTATTTGTGTTATATATATATGATTGAGTGATACAGAGTTACTCTTGGGAGCTGCAACTGACAACTTATTCACTGATTGATTAACTGTGGTTAAAGTGTGCGCCCGATTTTATTTGCTGCACCTCTGTGGTGTGCGTCGAAATATATCACGCGCATTCCGTGGTACACCGAATATACCTTTCCACTGAGTATTTTGTATTTGCTTCCAACAGTCTCTGGGTTCCTGAATAACTGAAATGCTCTGTACTAAGTTGTGATAATTACATATACTTGGATACATTTTTCATTTAAAAAGTCATATATGTCTGCCACTACATTTAGGGGGTTATTCTGGTTGATTCGCAAGGCTGCGAATTCGCAGCCTTGCGAATCCACCATACCCCACCTGGCGAATGTCCGGCTTCGTGCCCTCCCTTCGCAGCGTGGGTTCGCCCGCACAGGCTGCCAATGGATGTTTAGCATAAACATCCATTCACATGCTGTGGGGAACACCCACATCTTTCGGTGATGTCAGCTGCCTACCCCCCGCACCTGCATCACGGCCTTATTACCATGAAACGCTGGGTGTTCCAATATGGTAATGGTCCTTCTCCATTCCTCACACACCGTGTAGTGGTGGTAGGCAGAAAAGGCGGCTGCTTAGGGTCTGACAGGGCCGGGGGGGACTCCAACAAGACTGCATGGTGGACCACAAACTCCGTTGAAAATAATTGAACTCTGGGCTGGCTGAATACTCCTAGCAGGCTTTCAGTGATTAGACAGCTGCCCGGTGCCGGCTCTAGTGCATGTCTCTGTCTCCAGTCCTGCAGTGTTGTGCATGTGTCCATTATTAGGGACAGAGAGGAGCCAGGTCACTACCAAAGAAAAAGTGTTTTGTTTACTTTTGTTGCTCTTGGACAGAACTGGTCTGTGGTTAACACTGGAGAAAATACACAGACCACATTCAAGGCCACTGTAAATAAACAGCTCTGCATGGCGCACTTAATGGCCTTAGTAGAAATAACAGGCCCGAAATATAACAATATAGTCTTGTGGGAGGGCAGCAATGCAAGAAACACTGAAAACATTAAAGGCCGATTCAGACCTGCCTACAAGGCTGCATGTTTTTACAGGTTACCGGCACCCTGTGGAATGCATGACCCCCCTCCCCGCCGCATGAGGGAGATTGACACCCTGCATCCATTTGGGGGCAGTAACGCAGCATTTTCTGGGAGTGCCCCAGAAAATGCAGGAATTCCTTGACCATTGGGAGGGAGGGCCGATGACGTCATCATTGGCCTCCTTCCTCTTGCGGCCTTTGCAGAGCTGAGTACAGTATGTCTGAATGGTTTCACCCTCATGTACACAGCTGCAAATGCATTCTCAGCCGCACCAATGGACGGGATAACACTGGGGTGGAGTGACGTTAACCTGCCCACTGGGCTCTGAAAATCTGCAGCTCAGTGAGCAGATCTGAATGGGGCCCTATGTACTGCACAGGGAACATATGCAATGTACCAAATATTAGTATATTGCGCACTTCTTCAGATTGTGACCAGACCTGAATCACCCCATTTATTCCTCTGTGGATCATTCATCAAGTCATCACTTGACAGCTACATTCTGACTTTCTAAATAGATGATCTACATCACGGGTGTCAAACACAAGGCCCGCGGGCCAAATCCTACATAAATCATACTTGCTTACTCTCCTGCACCGGCTGTGAGGCTCCCAATAATTAGGTGGTGTTCATGGCTCCCTGGAAAGGTAGGAAGTAACCCGGATCGACCCTCACCCCTTAAAGCCCTCCTCAGCTGTCCTTCGTAGTGGGAGTGGTCTAGGGAGGCCGATTATTTTATTATTATTATTTATTAGCAGTTTCTTATATAGCGCACACATATTCCACAGTGCTTTATAGTATAGTTGAACACTCACATCATTCCTTGCCCCAGTGGAGCTTACAATCTATATTCCCTACCACATGTACACGCACACACAGACATTCTAGGATTAATTTTTGTCGGAAGCCAATTGACCTACCAGTATATTTTTGGATAATGGGAGGAAACTAGAGAACCCAGAGGAAACCCACACAAGTACGGGGAGAATATAGAAACTCTGCACAATTAGCACCATGGTGGGAATTGAACACATGATCTCAGTGCTGTGAGGCAGTAATGCTGATGAAGCCACACACCCTTTCATACCTCCCTCATGGGGAAGCTGGAAAGTCGGTAAATCGGTAAGCCTGCATAAATAACATTTACTGAGTATTCCTGAGAACATTTACCAGACAGAGGAGTATAGTGAATCTCCAGAATGCTAAAGATCTTGAATAATCCATTACATCACAGTATGTACTGCAATTGTCCTTCAGTGTGACAAGTGTAAAAGTAACAAGACATTGTGTGACTGTCCTTGTTTTATGAAATTATTACTCTACAATGAGCAGTAGAACTTCCTATACTCTATTTCTTTACCACCAACACACATGCAGCAGGGATGAAGCACGTGCAATTCACAATAACATTTACAGTACTTTCAGTCACAAGATATTTCATTTACACAAACCAGGTGGAAAGCAGGTGACCATAAATGCATTGCTGAGTCTGTCAGTGGCTTGAGAACCTTAGGAATCCTTTACATTTTCTTATGGAAAATATTGCACTTCTTAGGGGGGTATTCAATTGCCGGCGACCATCTCCCCCGTGGGCCCTAATGAATGCTGTTTTCCTCGACAGCATTGAGCAGGGTTTCTAGGCAGAACGAGTCTGACTTCACAAGCTGCCGGGCTCGTTCTGCTGAGAACGGCCGGGAAGTGGCGATCTGCCGTCTGCAGCTCGCCTCTTCCCAGCTGCAACTCGCGGCCACGACCCCTTCTTGCTCCCCGGCAGGTGGGACATCGAATCCCGTCTGCATGTTCTCGGTCGAGCTGACCGAGAACGGGACAAGGTCGCGGCAAGCTCGACCGCCGTGACCTAAACATTGAATGCCCCCCTTAGAGTCTAGGCAACATAGACCAGAATAATGAGCTCTACCCTAAATCTTGTTCTGAGGCAAGAAGATCTGTGCTTTACCATTTTTTTTATTCATTAAGTAATCATCTATCATAGTCTTTTAACTATATAAAAGTAAATATGTCATGGTGCAGATTGATACATCAAGCATCAACAAACAAAGCGGCCAATTCAGACCCCATCGGATGGGGACGAATTCGACCTCATTCCGATGGTGGGGGATCTGCGAATGCGAGTACCCCTTGTGCCATCGCCTTCGGATCCTGAAGGAAAGTACTGGCCTTGGGGTTTAGGTCAGGCACTGGGAGGCAGTAAGAGTTAGGCTGCATGTTGTTGGGAGGGGGGGGAGAGAAAGGCTTAGGTGTAAGGGTTGGGTAAAATATACCACAATCCCGCTGTCAGGATTTCATACCCAAACCATACAAGGTAAAGAGTAACCCTCCAGTTCCCTGGATCTGCCATTACATTTGTTTCCAGTGTGGATATATTTTAAACTGGTCCAATCCATGGAACAATAACTGCTACTATGTTCAGATTGACTACTGGAGCTATTTTTTAATGACTGCTCCAGGGAGTTTCTTATCATTTAGACCAGTGGTCGCCAGCCTTAATTCATGTGTGAGTTACTTGAGAAAAATGAAACCTCCTAAAGAGCTACTAAAATACTTGAGAAAAAATCTGCAGCGTGTAGGCTCTCTTGCACATCCTCTCTCAATCCAGAAGTGACTCCCATTTGTCTTCCAGCTTACTTCCTCTGGGAGAGTGTCAGCTGTACTGCTGTCTCCCACTGGTGGCACCCAGTGGCGAGCATCTTTGTGGGTCTGTACTGCAGCGACCTGACTGCTCTAGTACACTAACGCTTGATCCACCTTCTTGCTTTACGGTGGCTCCCGGAGTCAGGTCCTGGTTAGAGGCACTTCATCAGAGTTAATTTCCCCCTAGTTGTTTGAGCAGCGCTGAAGCTAGACAAGCTAATTATTACCGCGACGTACGGGTTGGTGATCACTGATTTAGACCATTTATTCTTTCTGTACATTTATGATGTTTATTTATTTTATTTAAATTATATTTTTATATTGATATTTTCTTTGTTGTTTCTTGAGTGTAACATCAAGGGAAAAGTTAGGGGTTAGGCTGCCCCTAATCACCCCCATGATGTCACCAAAAAATTGTCAGAATGACCAAAATAAAGCAATTATGACTCACCTGGCCTCATTTGACCATCAGCCTAGCAGTGTTCTGATGCAAGTTAGCATGTGTATTGTGCTGCACCCCCTCCACCCCCACCCCACCAAGTGTCATCCCTAAGCACAAGCCTCACGTGCCCAGTGTGAAATCCACCATTGTGTAACACTGGTGCCATAGCTGTTTTCCTTTGGTATTTGCTCATTTTAAGGGGATTGACATCTCCCTTTGTGTTAAGAACAGCAAGTGGTTTCTACCAGGTGTAGGGGAAGACTGGGCTAGATGTTGCAACAATACAGATATTCAAATATCTCAAAGTCTTCAATCACAACCAAAGTAGTAGTAGTAGTACGTTTATTTATAAGGCGCCGCAAAGTGTCCGCAGCGCCGTACATAGCAAACAAAAAAACAAATTACAAGGTAACGTACAGGGTGTGTTGAAAAATACAGTATAAATAGGGGTATAGCTGGTAGAACTAAAATCAGCATCAGTTTAGAAGTAGGTGTCAAAATTGTCGAGGAGACTGAAGATGAAGTAGAGGAAGAGAAGAACAGGACAGGAGCACAGGTGAGGTAATGAGGTAGGGTGAGTACGTGAGGAAAGAGGACCCTACTCATAAGAGTTAACATACTAAAAATAGGTGGGTGGACGAACAAAATACAATAGGATAAGTAGGAACGGAGGGGAATGGAGGCAGGATAGGAGGATCATTAGAGGTTAGGAGGAGGGATAGGCTAGTCGAAAAAAGTGGGTTTTGAGGGAGCGCTTGAAGGAGGTAAGGGAATCAGATAGCCTGATGGGTGGCGGGAGGTTGTTCCAGTGCAGGGGGGCAGCGCGAGAGAAGTCTTGGACACGGGAGTGGGAGGAGGTGATTAGGTGAGAGGTCAGTCGGTGGTCAGCGATGGAGCGAAGAGGACGGGAGGGAGTGTGGATAGAGATCAGTGAAGAGAGGTAGGGAGCTGTGGAGGAGGAGAGAGCCTTGTAGGTGGTGGTGAGGAGTTTAAAGAGAACTCGGAAAGGAATGGGGAGCCAGTGAAGAGATAGACAGAGGGGGGAGGCGGAGGTAGAGCGGCGGGAGAGGAAGATGAGCCTAGCAGCAGCGTTAAGAATAGATTGGAGAGGTGCGAGGCGAGTGAGAGGTAGCCCAGAGAGAAGGATGTTGCAGTAGTCAAGGCGGGAGATGACAAGAGAGTGAATGAGAATTTTGGTCGCGTCAGTGGATGTACACAGACAACAGTATTCTTTCTTCTACTTATATTGGGTTACATCCATTCATTAGTATTAACAATAAAAAAAACATGTTTTTCGGGAACAAAAATAATTGACCCCCTGTGGGGGTAGGTTGTTATGGGGTTGGGGAAAGTTGTTACTGAAAAAATAATCAATACAACAAAATCTTAATATAAAAATGAAAAGTGTTCATTAGAAAATGACATTTGGCATATATATATTTGGTATGTAGAGGGTTATTCAGACCTAATCTAAGGGTTCCCTTCAGACTGGGAATTCACAGCTCGAGCGATTATTGAATGACTGCACATGCTGACAAAGGCACAGACTCTGCAATGATCAACCCGAAGCTCCCGTCCCCAACCTGCGCTGCTGTCCAAGTTTGGGCGCACCTGCTGTGCAACAGGGAACTGAGTACCTGACAGGAGCTGACCCACTTTAGCGCAGGATTTCTCACTGATGGCGATGGCGCCCTGGCTGCAGAGGAAGCCAGAAATTCCTGCAAGCTGGGCAGACAATTGGAGGGGTGTCCACTTTGCAATTCTTTTTCAAAACTTTAATCGGTATGCATTCAAATACAAAGTCAATTGACTAGTTGGGTGATTGACATTATATTTTTATTCAAACATATATGTAAATATGGGCTCAGCGATCCCCCCTGCACTTCATGGTAGGCACTGCAGCCCATGAGATGCAACCACCACAGGTCCCAAAAGAGTTACTCTTGTGATTGAAAATGGGGGTGTTGTCCTAGGGCCCATACACACGGTGTGATTCCAGGGCTGTTTCTAAGCGATCTGCCTAGATTGCTTAGAAATAAGCATACAACGCCCCATGTGTACACCCCATAGTGACGGAGATCGCCTGGTTGGTTTTTTACTGCATGCAATCAAAATCTAGTCAGATCGCCAGTGTTCTCCGCAGAGAACACTGCTCAGCACGGATCGCTCAGCACCCACCGCTTGTGAATCACATGTGTGTCAGCAATCTGTGCTTAAGCAAAACGCTCAGCATGGGGCTCCCGTCGGCCTGTGTGTAAGGAGCTTTAGATATCTGATAAACTCAGTGAATTCATTGTACTTGTGGTTATTCTCTGGAAATGTTTGTTTGGGGGTAAAAGTTTTTGATAAAAATGTGTATACTATCTCTAATATCCTACATAAGCAGACATAATTATAGGGGCCAGATGCACTAAGCTTCAAAAATGATAATATGAAATGAAAAGTGATATACAACCAACAAATCCGCTCCTGTCTGACATTCTTCAAACACAGCCTGTGACATGGCAGGTAGGAGCTGATTGGCTGCCTGTTTATCACTCTCCATTTTATAACTTTTGAAGCTTAGTGCATATGAGCATGTATCTGGTAAAACTTTTCCTTAGTAACTCATTCTCAATTATTAACCTAATTCTTTTGCTTGTAACAGCCTATGGCTATGGGCCTCAGTTTCATGTACATCTCATATTTTGTATAGTTTTGCCATCATAATAGCATTTTTACCGCTATTAATTTCATGCAAAATGCAAAAAAAAAAAACATTTCTCCTGCTAAAACCATCCGGCTTTAAATGAACCTTATTTTGTAAATGTAATTGCTGCATAATCCTTTAATCATTTCAACAGTTGCTACTATAGAAAGTTAAAGACAATGCAGAAAATAGTTTGTCACTTCCTTTTCCAATGAGAGAAAGAAATAAAATGTAATTTTGATGTTGAAATGGCGTTCTGTGCAGCTTCATAATACAAGCCTCACAGTAGCTCCAGGGAGTGGGAGAGAAAAGAAATGAGAACACAGACAATTGCTGATCTGCAACAAGGATGCCAGTGTTTTCCTTTCAGCTACCAATTCTGGCTCATAGCTGCGGCTGCACAAGGACACGCTGATAACCGTTTCAGAAGATGCTTAATGGGGTGAGAAAATATCCTGCTCCACAGTTTCTTTGGGAAAATGGAAAACAGGGCCAAGCAATGTATCAAAGGCAAAATTAGGTAAACTGAATACAGGCAGTGAAGCAGAATTTAGGACAGGGGTGATCAACTTTCAACACTCTACTCAACTTTCACATCGCACCCAGGATTTATACACAAGTCCGTCCCGGTAGCGACCAGGCATTTGCGATGCAAGCGCCCCCACAGCGACCCTGCAATAAGCCATCATCTGATTTGGGGACATGGGGGGGAGCAGGAGGTGGCAGTGTTTGGAGCTGGTGTTGCCTCCTACCTATAGTGTGAAAGTAGCCCGGGTCACTCGACCCAGGTTACCCGTTCACATTGCACAGCGATCCAGGATTAACCATGCTTTTAAACCAGGTCGGAATGCCGGGTTGCTGGACCCTGGAATATTTAGAAGGCCCTGTCACATGTCGACCTGTGTTGGACCGGGGTTATTTGTGTGATGGGAAAGGGGTATAACTGTTTCACAACAGGCAACGGGAAGATTGTGATTGTTAGTTATGTTATTACAACATAGAGGAACAGGTATACAAGATAATGCAGCAGCCCATAGAATCACACTCCCGGCGCCTGTACACTGCAGATGACAGGCACCAGGACCGGTGCACGTGCAGAATTGGCATCGGTACTGCACATGCAAAGACCCCGGAATCTATGGGCTCTCCCCTCCCTCTCTTACCCGGCTTATGTACTACTGCTGCTGCAGGCGGGCAGGCTCTACTCCTCCTCCCTGCACGCGGAAGAGGATTTACAGTGCATGGAGGAGGAGGGGTTTTTACTGCATTTTTAATTTAGAGAATCCCGCCCACAATGGGATAAACCCTGAGAACCAGAGAGCCAGAGAGAGAATGAAGACACTGAGCTACACCCTCGAGCCCCTGTTACAGGCAGAGAGGAATGAGGGCAACACTTGTCAGCCAGATGCCGGGTTTCCCATTGGAGAAGGCGGCTGGCGACAGCTCTGTCTGCAGACGCTGCAACTTGCTAAAAGTAGCTGAAGATTTTCTGAAGCGAAGAGTTCAGAGCGGCTGCCAGTAGACAAAGGGGGTCATTCAGACCCGCTCGCCAAGCTTCAAATTTGCAGCCCAAGCGATTATCGAATGACCTCACATGCGCACAGTACGCAATGCACATGCATGAGCTCTGCCCGAAGGCAGTGATCAAAGGGTAGTTTGTTTGTGGGTGTTTGTTTCTGGGCATCCCAGAGAAAACGCAGGCCCCCAGCCGTTGAGATGTCATCAGCGACCTCCTTCTCTGCACAGCCTTCGCAGCACCGAGTGACTCATTTAGTATTGTGAGCAGGGGAAACATCGGTACTTATGTAATATCTGGGCTCCCGTTTTTTTTTTCTTATGAGACCGCGTCCCCTTGCGGGGCTCGCTGCGCTCGGCACGCTTCGGGCACGGTGGCTCGCTGCACTCACCACGCTATATAAAATCAACTCCATGCGTAGTTGGATAGTAGGGGTATGAAAAAATGGGGTGCATTTAACATGGGAGCCCAGATAATACATAAGTACCCTCCGAGGCACTTATGCATTATATAGCTTCCCTTCTGGACTTGTAACTGCTATGCTATTACTGGTGCCTGTCCTTATGTTTCCCCCCTATATCCCTATAGATTGTAAGATAATACATAAGTACCGAAACATCATTAGATGGTGAAAGATTTCCCCCTGTGTGCATGGCTGCGTATACATACACAGCTGTGCACAGGGGTTGGGGAGTGTGTTCAGCGGGGGCTACCTGCCCGCTGGGTTTCAAATACTCACCGCCTTTTGATTCCTTTGGAGCAACAAATTCATAAAAAGTTATATATTTCGTCAACTTTGTCACTATGTCAACATTGATCACCCCAACATTCATCATGTTGACATGATTAGAATGTCAACAAATCAACCACATTAAAGTGCTGTTTGTCCCTGTAGATCAGAGTCATGGGTGCTGCTGATCAATAATATTTGTGGGCTATTCATCAAAAACAGATGTTTTTAGGGACATACTGGTAAATTTTAAGTGTCCCCCAATGTACCATTGTGGTACTGCTGCATATTTTTATTGGGCCTGCAAAGATGTCCGATTTACCAAGCTCCAGAATGGAATAATACCAGAGATTGCCCGCTCTAGCACTCCACTAAAATGAATGGATCAGCAGACAGCGATGTACACCAAGCCAATCTGACTCTTACATAGTATTTCATTATCGCTGGATTTTCGTCAGATTGATTTCCGATGATGCTGAGAACAAGTATGATCTTATCTCTACAAATTATTAATATTGTACATACAGTAATTAAAATAAACAATAAAATGACCGAAAAGCCACACTTAATTTTAATGGAAGCTTCTAACCTGCTGCTCATTAATCAGCAATTACAAAATACATTAATAATTATACTTTACACGTAATACATATTAATATTATTTTAGTTTAGTAATGCATCGTATTTAAATATGGCAATGTACATGGAAGTCAACCATGCACAGATTTTGCATTTAGATATGAATAAAATCAAAAGCAGAGATGCCTACCATCCTGGAATGGCCAGGAGGCTATAGAAAACCGAGTCCCAATCCCAGCCCCACTGAAAGGTGGCCATGCCTCCTGAATTCCTGCCATTTTAGCCCCGCCCCCCTCGTCAGAGACCCGCAAATCTTGTTATTTGCAGTTTTTGATGACATCAAGCTCAGGCCCCCCCCCCCCCCCTGAAGTGCTGCGGATAGACTCTAAAAGTAGGTAAGCCTGAAGAAATGGCAAAGAGGATCTTGGTTGAGACAGTGGATAATATGATTTAGTCTCCAATGCTGCCAAAGTAACAGATTCAGTGTGTCCAGAATCTTACAGTGGCTGATATATTTATTGTTTGATGACAATGCTATATTGTATATAGAACTAGGATTATCACTTGAAGAACAGTGCACTGTCTGTGTGCACTGTAGGAAAAAGCTACTAAAACAAGAGATACTTTGTGAGCCCGTTCTAAAAGTCCTCATTGATCTGTAAAGTCTGTTTTTCACGCACTGACAACTCCTTGGTTTTAAAAAGACCAAATCAATAACCCCATATACTGTAGGCAAATCACTTGTAGGAGCATCTCAGTGACTGTGAAATAAAGGGGTTAATGCATTGGAAATGTGTTTTGTACCTTTGTGCTAAGCCTCTTCTTGGTGTACTATTTCTATTGCACCTGTATAATAGTGTAATAACATTGTTTTTGTTTCGTTCACACAGGTCTATTTTTTCTCTCTGTTATTGTCTGTAGTGATATTGGATATAACACTAATTGAAGTGGGCACTGTAATAAGATCAGCACAGGAATGTTATGTGAATAGTCACTAGTTCTATTCTCTCTCTACCACCAAGGACAATATTTTTTTCCTAACACGCCTTCTCTCATAGCTGTATCTCGGAGGGCTGATCGGTGCAGCTGTGTTTCCCAGCTTTCCTCCAGTTCCCATACAGCCCCGACAGAAAAAGGTGACATGGGTCTGTCAGTGGGAGCTGCTCTAGCAACTTGCTTAGAGCCAAGGGAGGTCTATCCCCTACCTTAAAATTCAATAGCCTATATTAGTTTTTTTCTCTTAAAAATATAAACGGTTTACTGTTAAATGACATCAATGTTGGAGTTTTAATAGAAAACAAGGTCGGAAGCAAGTTGGAGTTTGGTTCTTGGTGTGTGTCAACATTCACCTGTGCAGCAGTATTGATGCTGCAGTGCAGGCTGATTGATATCAGGTAGGAGCCATCATGTGTCCTGTTGCAGATGTTAGCAGGCCTCCTAGTATAGAGCTAATTAACTACAGGTGTGCCACAGAGCTCCATTGCAAGAGCAGCGGTCACACTTGGATCCCACTGTGAACCACACAGGTGCTGCTGTACATGTAGGTGCTGTTTTCAGAGCCTGGAGTCTCCATTGCCTCTAGGAGTTATGCCCCTGCATAAGCCCCCAATCCCCAAATAGGATACCCCCCGGATGGGGTAGGAAGGGAAAAAGCACCACAAGCTCCGGAATGGCAAAGTTTGCTGTAGGGATCTGATCCGGCGTTTCAGGGTCCGGACCGTTCTAGTTTTTTCCTAATCCCTAAAAAAATATTATAAGGATTAAATACCTAAATACAAAAATACAATGCAAAATACATGAGTTAAAAATGTTTGTAGGTCATTAAAGGGGTTCACCTCTTCTTAATCCACCAGCTGGCTTGGGGGTACCAAATCTTAGAGAGAGATAAAGTTGCCCATAACAACCAATCGACTTCTAATGATCAACTGGGATGTAGCAGCGCTGTAAATTATTAGATGTTAATATGAATTTGAGAAATAAAAATTATGAAAAATAAAAAATAAAAAATAAATAAGAAATAAAAATAAAAATAAAATAAAGGATTGGACTGATTGTACAATTTAAAAGCAATATGACATTTATTAATAGAGTGACCAAGGGCTGGTATGATGAAATTGGGGGGAAGGAGATTAAATCAAATTGCAGAACTGTCCATTCCTATTGTGCCAAAGACAACATTTTGTGCAAATGCATAAATAATGGATGGGGGTTACCGTCCACCTGTAGACACACCGGGGTGTAGCTTGTGCTCCCTGGGACTCAAGGCCCAAGTTGTTGATAGGGCCGAGTCACCGTCCAGAGTGGGGGAGACTCCTGGAAATGGCACTCCCAAAGATGGTGCTGGGGTCCTTTTTGGTGTTGAGTGTCCACGGTAAGGTAAATCCAACGGGGTCCACGGCTGGTCTGGAACAGTTCAAAGATGAATGGAAAACACTTGACGCGTTTCGCCGGCTCTGCGGCTTTATCAAAGGTTTTTATTTCTCAAATTCATATTAACATCTAATAATTTACAGCGCTGCTACATCCCAGTTGTTCTTTTCATCCAGTTCGGGCCTAACTAACCCGACATACCAGCAGCTGCTAGTGTCACAACCCACGTCACAGCGCCACCTACCATCCCCTCCCCCTGTGGAGGCACCTTTTCTTTCGACTTCTAATGATCACTTATCTCATACAGCCTATAACCTTTTCCACTTTATCTTTCTCGATGGTTTATACATCTCCATCTTGTAATAGGCATACCTCTGTTGACTAAGCACTAAGGTATATAAAGATGGAACCCCTCTCATTCAGCTGGCAGCTGGCGATAGAATCGCCAGCCACCAGCCCTCGCCATCCGCGGGAAGGGGGCGTGCACGAGACACTTGTGCGCCCATTCCGACAGAGCATCCCCACTGGTCCCCGCCACCTCCCCATACCCCCCTAACCCTGCCCATCTCCCTGAAGCGGAGATGGACAGAGATTCCACTCACCGCCACCAAGAGATAGGACGAGCGTGCGTGTGAGATGCTCGCACGTCCCCGCCAGATGGAGCACCTCTCCGCCAGCTTTTGCCAATGGAGGGGATCTGGCAAGTAAAATTCAGATTAAACTCTAAAAGTAGGAGTGGAGAGTTCTTACGGGGTGAATAGAGAGAGGTGTTGATATCAGCTTCATAGTGTGCGCTCTGGTGTAGCATGCTTGACAGCTTGCGCCCAAAACATCTACACTACTCCCACAACGTGTAAAATCACATAAAACAGGTTAAAGATGTTTCTGTGCATGGTAAACTCCCATGAGCTTCATAACAGAAGGGCAAAGGCCCTACCTTTTAGCATCATGCAGGACGCTAACATCCGTCATAAATTTCCTGCTGCCCTGCAATACATTTCTAATCTGGATTCTTCAGATTTTGTTGGGGTACCACATGAGAGAAGCAGATGATCACACGGGGTCTTCTTATCACTGGTGATGTGCACTTATCTATATCATGCTGCTGCTAGCGAGTATCTTAGGGTAAGAACTTTCAGTAGTAATATTTTTGTTAATCAAACACATGTAGTATCTGGTGTCCATACTGATTTGACTAATGCTATAATGATATATAAAACAGCGCATCCAATAAATATAGGCAGTGCCTACAAGTTGCAGACAGTCCAGTGTTCACAGTAAAATATACTTTAATACAGCAAAAACATACGAATTTCCACAAGGTCAAATTGCATTTGGAATTGATTGCATAGATATCACATTATGTATATTGTGCTCAGTGAAAAGAGAAGAAAACAAATATTACAGCAAATATATAGTTACAAACAAGAAACCCTATATTGCAGATAGCAATATTAGTATCAATACTTGCATCTTTCCAACATACAGTATATTGTTACTAATGCTATAGTATATAGAAATATATAAGCATAAACACACCCATATGTGGAGCAGGATGTAGAGATGTGCCCCAGTGCTGGGACAGCTTTCTGCTCGAAACACCAGAGCAGCAGCGACAGGGGAAGAGGGAGCTATGGCCCTTATTCTGATTGACGCGGACTTTACCGCGTACTTACGGATCGCGTCTTTACGACGTCTGCGCATGCGTGGAGAACGCTACGCGCATGTGCCACGCCTTGACTCGGTACCAGTTCGGGCAAATCCCGTCCAAAACTGTTCACCGCTATCAGTCTGGAAATAGGGGCGTATTATGGGCGTCATGCGGAATGACACATGGGCGTAGTTTCAAAGTGGGCAAAACGGGGCGGAAACATGGGCGGACACGGGGGAGTACACTTATGTTGGGGGGCGTACATTCGGAAACCACTCCGAATGCACGCGATTAAAAAAGGGCAGAAATGTGCGGTGTCCACAAGTGTACTATTGCTTTGCGGACACCACTCGTTCATGCGGTAGGCGAACGTACGCCTAATGACTACAACCATTAACACCTGAACCCAATAGAATCTACTCCTTTACTCATTACTCACTAATAGGCCGCTTGTCAGTGCTTTAATTGAAACCATTGCTGCTTCAAGGAACCCGTACTAAACACCCACATATGCTGTACTTGTCAGACACTTTAAAACTGCTAACAATGGACATGACAGAATATTAATACTAGCAATACACATGTGTATTTGACATGTACTCATGAAACCACACATTTTGGGTAAAGTAAACACATTTATTTATATTCATGTCACAGTCAATGGCAGTGTGATGCAATGACCATAAAATAATACATACAAACAATAATCAACATGGCAGGAATGCCGCAAAATAAATAATAATACAAAACAAATATAATTGCACACAGATGGACTCCAGCACCTCCTATGTGCCACTGCACATGCAGCCAGTGGGAAATGATGAGGCTGCTGGCCCTTCTACAGCAGGGCAAGCTGCACCTGACCATTCAACAGCAGGGCACCCTACACCTGGCCCTTCTGCAGCAGGCCAACCTGCAGCTGGCTCATATGCACCATCAGCAGAATCATTTGGAACACAACCGGGGACTTCACAAGATAGTACCATGGCCATCACTTCAAGTACAGCTGACAGTAATGCCAGGCAAAAGAGGGCAACAGGGGAACCACAAAGGACATATGAAGCAAGGCCTCAGCTGGTTCCCCTCAGCACGTGATTGGACACAAGAAGCTGACACACACAGCACAATGGAAGATTTGGGAACACATAACGGCAGAGATTAATGCAGCCACAAGTTCATTTCCGACCACGTTTGGCCTTGGTAGGCTCCTTGGCCTGTGCAGCAGCTCTTCGGGGACGGCCAGATGCTGGGGCAGGTGGAGCAGATGATGTGGAGGGGTTGGCTGGTCTACCCCTCCTGCCAGCAGGGAGTGTTGCCGCTGGTAATGCACCAGAAACGGATGCCATTAGGACCCTGTTGCTGGTAACCAGCTCCACCATAAGCTCATTATGGTGGAGGAGGAGATCATTTTGGCGGGTGGCTTGCTCGGCCAGCACCTGAGCACTTGCAGCCATGGCCTGCATGCTCGCAGCCATGGACTGCTGGGTGCTGACCAAGCTCGCCAGGATCTCCTCGGTCCTACGCACCCGTTCTGATGCCAAGTCTCCCTGCTGGTTGATGTCCCCAAGCACCTCGGCCAAGGCGGCCAAATCGGCTTGGCCCGATGCCTGCTGCTGCACAGGCCTACCTCTGGGGCCAGGTGGCACGGACTCCTCCACCTCCTGAACAGAGTCGTCACCAAGCGGTGGGGTGTCTGTGGGCAAAGATAAACACAATTAGGAGACATTCTACGATAATTACTTGCACAAGTTTATGGCATGACCAATATTTACCTTCCAGAAAAGACGCAAACACTTCAGCTGGGGCCTCGCTATCCATAGTGCTCACCCCCCGGATCTCCTCAACTGATATGCAGCTCTCGGCCATCACCTCCAGGGGGGTGAGCTCTAGCCCTGATGGCATGGGGCCGGCCCCAGATGTCTGGCTGTGGTCCCACCGCTTGGTCAGCTTCCTCTTCAGGTTGGTTTTGAAGTCCTGCCACCTGCAATGTAAGTTGACATATTAATACATGTCACTCCCAATGTTAGCTGTTGCAGCCATTGCTCTGTGCTACATATTACAACATGTGATTATTGTCCCATATATAATATTACATGCAACTATGATATCAACCGTTACAATACACATTCACAATCACCGTACTCTAACTCACAATGAAATTACATGGCAATAATGTATGTGTATCGTAACAACCTCACGGGCCATTTGCTAAATGCATCTAAGCATCAATTCAATCATTACTTGGCTATTACTGGCCACATGTATCACAAAACAACTTGCCTCTTCTTCACATGGTCCGTCTCACGAACTTGTGGCGCTACTTCATTAATCTCTGCCGTTATCTGTTCCCAAATCTTCCATCTGCGTGTGTGTGTCAGCCTCTCGGATGGACACTCTATCCAATCACGTGCTCGGGGAACCAGGATGGCCAGCTCCTGTGCTTCATATGCCTTATTTTTTTTGGGTGGTTCCGCTGTTGCCCTGGCTCGCCCCTTGCCACGTCCCTGGCCACGCCCCCTGGCACCAGTCGCTGCACTTGAAGTGCTGGCCATGGTACTACCTTGTGAAGTCCCCTGTTGTGTTCCAAACAATTCTGCTGATGGTGGATATGAGCCAGCTGCAGGTTGGCCTGCTGCAGAAGGGCCAGGTGTAGGTTGGCCTGCTGTAGAATGGTCAGGTGCAGGTTCCCCTGCTGGAGAAGGGCCAGCAGCCTCCTCATTACCCACTGCCCGCATGTGCAGTGGCACATAGGTGGTGCTGGAGTCCATCTGGTCAAATAGTTGCTGCAGCACTGGGTCCACCTCTGGTTGGGATCCAGCCATGTTAGCAACAACATTGTCACCTTCTAATACCCCTTTATATACTGTTTGTGTAATCTGTTTGGCGGACATCAGCGGCAGCTGCGTTCCGTGCGTGAGCGTACGTCGCTGGTTTTTCGCGCCGCATACGGTGGCGGAAATTCCATTGTGTAAAACCTGGCGAAAGTTCGACATGAAATACTGGTCACCAATGCTAACATTGCATAGAATCTTCTGATACACCTGTGACTATTGCTCAATACACATGCTATTTGCTAGCATGACATGACATTTCATTCATGACTACTGTGGTATTGTGGCGTTTTAGTGCAAGCTAAAAGTAGCCCATTCCCTTAGAGAATCCAGGCCACAAGTCATGCAATACTCATCTCTACTGTTATAGACCACACATGTGAGAGCCCTATAAATAATGTCTTCCTGCTAGAATCATTTGTCTTCAGATCTGGACTTGTCAGGGTCTAAGGTAAGCTCTTCCATGCTCCTTGTAGATATGATATCCATTAACAATGTAAGTGTATGAATGTATGCACTATTGCCTCACTGACTACAGATTGTTGGGCCAGCAAAGTGGTGTATTATTATTGCAACATGTCACATGTTCACTATTTCACTCACAGGGCTTAAACCTGTGTGGGTTCATCTATTGCAGGACAACATGTCCCAGCAATAGATGAAATGTGTCATAGTACATGATGTCGGCAAAAAATGCTGACACCTTTATCTGTGTGTTTTGGACGGTGTGTATTGAGTTCATATTATTGTGTCATCATTAGAGAGTCAAATGGATCTGCGGGATTTCATGGGGCGGCCATCTATTGTACGTATTGAAGGCTACAAATCTATTTGTAGTGGGATATGGCCATTATGTGCATAGGTGCATCAGTATTTATGTTCATTTCTTTATAGGTTGCAGAAGCTATTATGCGCTACATGGAGAGGAGGCTAAGGGCACTTGCGGCTCTCCCCACTCGTCGGCCAAGGAGGCCAGGACGTGCTAGAATCTATCGCACACGGGTGACTCTGTTTGCTATGCCCGATGATGAGGTACTTACTAGGTACCGGTTACCGCCACATGTCATTCTGGATCTGCTCACCTTAATTCAGAGCGATCTGGAACCTCTACACGGGATCACGACAGCAATTCCGCCTCACACACAGCTGCTGGCGGTGTTGCATTTCTGCGCCTCAGGATCATTCCAACAAGTAGTGGCAGTACTTGCTGGAATATCTCAGCCGGCCTTCTGCCGAATCCTGAGGCGTGTGACGTCGGCCATGTTCAGGCGCAAGGGGCACTTCATGGCCATGACATTTGCCACCGAGACCCTGCGCAGAAGCCAGCAGGCCTTCCATCAAATTGCTGGCTTCCCTAATGTGATAGGGGCTGTGGATGGCACCCATGTACCATTTGTGCCTCCATCTCGAAGTGAGAAGATATATAGGAACCGCAAATTGTTCCACTCACTGAACGTGATGGTGGTATGTGGCCCATCCATGGAGATTCTCGCCTTCAACTCGAAGTTTCCCGGAAGTGCCCATGACTCTCATGTCATCCGACAAACCGGGATATGGCATAGACTCCAAGAGCTGGAAGGCCGTGATGCGTGGGTTCTGGGTGACTCCGGTTACCCATGTACGCCCTGGCTACTTACGCCGTACAGCTACCCAGCACCGGGCCCACAGGAGGCATTCAATCGGGCGCATGTTGCCACCAGGCAAGTGGTGGAGCGCTCAATTGGCCTTTTAAAAGGTCGATTTAGAGTGCTCCACCGCACTGGTGGTGACTTACAATATGCGCCTGAAATGGTGTCGAGGATCGTGGGCCTGTGTATATTTTTCCACAACATTGCTGTGCGGCGTGAGATACCCTTTGATGAGTGGGAGGTACCATCTGAGCCGCAAGATCCGCCCATGCGCCCATCCCGCGCCCCTGAATGCCGGAGGGGATACCAGCTGCGGGACTCTGTGGCGCAAAGATACTTCAGGTACATGTTATTGAGTTGACACAACACACCAATTATTGTACAAATCACCCCTTCAAATAAGTACAGTGTGTTAGTTGTCAGTGTTACAACACGAAAATTAGCCAGCCTGCCCTCCTTATGGCAAAGAAATAGGAGATATTTATCATATGTGCTTAGTTTGGGGGGAAGTTCAATATAGGTGCTAATTATTATACCTTGGACAAGGGATCTTATGTGTTTGTTATATCTTCATTATTGTAGTTGATACTATCCCTGATGACTGGTGAGTACATTGATTTATTCTATCATGTGTTGGTGATTATTTCCTGTGTTGATGTATGATTTGTTTGCATATATAGATATATATCTATATATGATGTTGGAATTTATTCACATGTTTCAACATTTCAAGGAGCATGCAGGCAGGCAGGCAGGCAGGCAGGCAGGCAGGCAGGGCTGGTGTATAATGCTGGTTTCAGGATACCTGCAAGTGTGTGTATGTGTCTTTTACACATAAATGTACGCATACACATATATGCATAGAGTAAGTAATGCTAACTACAGCTATGCCTTGCTAAGCTATAGCACGCGTTGCTTGGCGGAGCGCGGCCTTATTGGATTTGCTAAGGGCATACACACTGTGTTTTATATATATCAGATTTGTTCATTGGCATACATCAACACTACGGTTTTGAAGGCATGCGAATTTTTCACCATTTGTGTTGGCGCAGAGACGCTGTTAATGTAAAAATGAACAATAAAGTTATTATCACAAATAACTGTGATCAACCAATGCCACCACCTGATTGGTTGATAGATGCCATTGTCAACATGGCGGAGACACGAAGGGCAGAACCCTTCACGCATGAGGAGCTCAAGGTTCTTGTCTCCGTCATGGAGACAAGGCTGGGCCGTGCGGGGCCCTTCATAACAAACCGCCATAAGCGGAGGGCGTACAGAGCGGCAGGGCGCCGAATTTACGCCCGCACTCGGGTGCGGAGGTCCCTCGGGCAGCTGGAGAGGCGGTGGTCGGACCTCCGCAGGCGCCAGCCCCAGCTGCTCACACAAATAAGGGGCGAAATTGCTGAATGTGAGTATTTTAGCTATGAAATTTCGCACTTACAACATAGCATATATAAGCAATAAAATGTGTCTCATGATAAGTGGGTGTCCATGGGTTTAAAAGTCCATAGACTCTTATGTGTGCTTCTTCCTGGTTAACATGCAGTCATGTGCCTTTTATATGTCATGCCATAGCATTGAGGATTCTGATGCATACAATGTGCCCAATCTAATATGTGTTACACATTGATAAATGCCTGGGTTGTAATGTGTGAACAAATGACTAACAATCACATAATAATTTAAATGTCACAATTTGGAGTCCATTAACAGTAAGGAGCTACTTTCCTGCATCGTTTGCCATCATTATCACCCTTCCATGTATGTCTTGTTATGGATGAATAAATGTGCCCCAATGAGCCGACATTGACCATGATGTTTTTTTCTACCACACAGCACGAGCCCGAGCCCGACAGGCCCGTGAACAGGCGGAGGCAGGCCTGGCCCAGGACGAGGCCCAAGACCCCCAGGAGGAGATGGCGGCAAGGGTGGAAGAGGAGGAAGTGGAGGAGGAGCAAATGGTGGAGGAGGAGGTGGTGCGTGAGGAGGTGGAGGAGGAGGAGGTGGAAGAGGAGTTTGTGGCGGAGGAGGAGGTGTTGGTGGCGGAGGAGGAGGTGGAGGAGGAGGTGCTGGTGGTGGTGGAGGAGGAGGTGGAGGAGGAGTTGGAGGAGGAGGTGGAGGAGTTGGAGGAGGAGGTGGAGGAGTTGGAGGAGGAGGTGGAGGAGGAGTTGGAGGAGGAGGTTGTTGTGGTCGAGGAGATGGCGGAGGAGGGGGCTGAGGAGGCCACGGTTGCCCCGGACACATCAAGTTCCGAGGGGGAGGAGGCGTGCCAGGCACCGGACTCGCCGCAGATCGGTATGTTTACATAATGCATCATTCATGAAGTAGTTGTACTGGTATATGTTATGTAGCACTGTTGATTAAAAATTTTGGCCACATACTAATCATATAGACCCCAAAGTGGGTAGCTACAGATACAGGTACGGGTTAGATGGGGAGTCCAAGGCATCACTTTCATCCAGGACACCTCTCAATTACACAGGTTTGTGGGATGGGTTGGAGGTCCATTTGGACTGCCACATAACCGTTGAAGTTAAACAGGATCCAGGAGTAAAGGGATGAGTGGATCATTTGTGGATTAAAATCACCTGCTGCAAGCGTAGATTATGACCCATCAAATAGTGGCATCGATATTGTTGGTGAATGTTATTTATAAACTGTAGGATGTATGCTCGAAATGGAGTATGGGCCGGCCTACCTTGGAATGGCGTCACAAGTTGGCAGTGTCCCCGGAGCCTCCTCTACCTAAACCCCCCCTGTAGTTCTGATTTATTTTTGTCACTCACAGAATTGTAGGTTGGTTTAGACAGAATTATGATTTAGAGGATGTGTATTGTGCATTCCTGACATTTGCATAACTCCCATGCCACCAACCATCACTGAACTTAGATTGAGCAGATTGTGACAAGTTGTTATTGACGTAGGCCATGACCTGCTTGACATTGGTTAGTCATGGGTGGGTTGTGACTGAGAAGAAACAATATGACTGTTATGTCTTCTGCAGAGTTAAGGGTCGAGGGCAAAATAGACAGTATGTAGTAAATAAGTTTGCATGTATGTATATATGTATGTGTCATATATATTTATCTATGTGTGTCTCTATCTCTCTACATAGATAGATATATATCTCTATATATATATATATACACATGTCACCTAGCATTTGTGCAATTTATGTCGTAGTATGTGAAATGTATGCATGAATAACATGACTAATTTTTGCCCCTTTGACATGCCCACAGATGACACCACACCGGCAGATGAGGGGGTGCGTGGGGCCCTCCTGCGAGCAGAGCACCATCTCCGGCTCCTTCAAGCCGACTTGCAGGACCTAAAAGACCTGCTCATTTAATGTTTCCTTTTTTTTTTTTTTCATTATGTTAAATAGATATTTTAATAAATTCTTTATGCAAGTTCACAGTTGTTGGTTTTATTAGCACTTTAAATAGTATATGTGTAGAATGTTTATAATGTTTGACACAGGGTGTAATAGAAACCATTGCACTTACATTGCTGTAAGGGTTAATGTGTGCTATGCATGTGTTAGGCATGCTTGTAAGGATATATTGGAATCTAATTGATTCCAATTCCAAATAAGCTGTTTTTTATGAGGGTAGGTAATTGAATAAGTGGGTCATGTGATGTATTGCAGAAGATACTTCATAGTGGGTTGTTTGGCGGAAATCCTCCGCTTACGTGCGGTAGCACCGCTTGGCTCCCGTTCGGATGCGGTATTCCCGAGCATACTCTGTAATACTCTGTAATACCGTGACGAATCGGAGTGTTTCTCCCGCACACGCATGATTTGTATGTCGTCCGTAAACACGCCCTGTTCTTAAAGAGTGAGTCCGTCCGAATGCGGAGGACACGTGGGCGTTTCTACGGACGATGGCCGCATGCGGAAAAACACCGTGGCGTGCGGACCGCTCCGTAAGAATGCGGGAATTTCCGCACAGATCAGAATAAGGGCCTATGTCTTCAGCTGGACACAGCCCCAACCAGAGCAGGAATCAGCTGTTTGATCTCCGCACTGATCAGGCTGCAGCATCGGGTGTCCCGTTCCAGGACCATCTATTGGTTTCTGGCGCTGGGCTGGACATGTACGGTGCAGAGTTTCAAAATTGGTGCCATTCCGGCCACAAATAAGAAATGCCACATGTGGCCGTTTTAACTTCCCACCATTTGGGAACCAATCACAGCTCCTGAGTCAGCGGCCTTTCAGAAACAGCCGTGGCGAGCCAATCAGTGCTCACCACACATACCCAGCCCCGCCCCTTGCATTGCCGGGAAAGAGAGTTCGCCAGCTGGGACAGAGCATATAAGTGCTCCTGAAAATACAAAGACAGCGATTGTGGCGTTAAGAGCTCCGGCGGCCGCCAAAGAGGCCAGAAGACACTGGGAACAAAAAAGAAGATTCCTGGCGCCATCTGGAAGAGGAGGAGAAGCAGTGCCACACTGGCCAGGACGGGCCAGCAGCAGAGGAAAGAATATGACCATTGGAGAGACCAGCGGGGGTGGGATGCATTAGAGCAGCCCCTCCCAGCTCCAGATAGCCACATACCTCAGTCCCACCCTAGACCACCAGGGTACGGGCATTAGACCTGTAGGACATAGTCAGGCCCTCTCAGCCTGTGCCACATATTCTAGCTCTTTAGGCCCATGGGCAAAGATCTTGGCCCTCCTGGCCCATGGCCCCCACATCTCGGCCCTCCAGGTCCGTGGCCCATATAAGCGGGGCCCTCCAGGCCTGAGGCCCATATAGGTCGGACATTAGGCCTGTGGCACCATTAGTTAGGAGCTAGGCTCATGGGTGTAGCAGTCGGCCACTAGGCCTGCGGCCAGTGATCAGGCCTTTAGGTTTGTGCACAATTAGGGGGCTAGGCCTAGTATTGTAATCACATATGGAAACCCTCCTTTAGAAATCCTGCACTTGCCCCTGGTTCTACATGCTTAATCCTCTGAGGCCCTTATGTATTATATAGCTTTTCTTCTGGACTTGTAACTTGGTGGGACTGCTATGCTATTATTGGTGCCTGTCCTTGTGTTTCCCTCCTATATCCCTATAGATTGTAAGCTTCCAGCAGGGCCCTCTAACCTCCAAGTCTGTCTGTTGTTACCCTGTTTGTTTTATCACCGTCTACAATTATAAAGCGCAACGGAATCTGCAGCGCTATATAAGAAACTGTACATAAATAATAATATCCTGTACTGTTAAATATTACTAGCCTAAAACTTCACAATCAATAAACACCCCTCCTAGCCACAGAACATTAGGATCCAATAAATAGGATGGGTTTTGGCGTCTCTGCATTAAAGTATTTTTATCTATAGTAAACTTGTCTGCTTCTATTTTTATCCCAGGCAATATAAGTGCCTTTGTATTTGTAGTTCACCAAGGACAAAGTATTTACATTCTATTTTAGCACCCTTATTACCGTACACCCTCCACATCCCCAATAAAACAAGCTCTACTGTTTTTGGCATTCAGGTTAGCTATAATAATAAGAGGGCATATAATAATGGTCTCGTCCTATGCTTACAGCAACCCAGGCTATGAAAGCTTAAGTTGCATACACACTGTACAATTTTTTTGACCAATTTCGTTGAAAAACATTTCCCTTGAACCCAGTGTCCTGGACGAAAGATGTTGACGAAAGATATTGACGACAGACAAAAGACGAAAGTTCTAGCTACAGTTTATAGGCTCTTTTTGAAAGATATCCAAATTGAGCTTGCATGCACAGTTGACGAACAACCTTGATGAACTGGCGGGTATGTGCATCATCATTCATCGTTCGTCGCAAACGCACTGAAAGATATTTTGACCAATTTCGTTCAGAATGTCCGAAATGAACGAAATTGGTCAAAAAAGTTGGTCAAAAAAATTGTACAGTGTGTATGCACCTTAAGTTACATTCTAAAACCAGGGCTGAAATTACTGGTGCTGGTTAAAAGTTGTGTGCATCCCCTTGCAAACTGTATTGTTAATATATATTTTTTTAATGATTATTGCATGCAGGAGTTGTAGTGTTCTTCATGGAGCTCGTGCTGTCCTGTCCTTTATTTAAATCTAATCTTAAAGCTGAACATACTGTATACTAGGGAGAAAAGATTTGTGACAGTGACATCTAGAGACAGATGTATCAAGCCTTGAAAAATGATAAAATGGAGAGTGATAAACCTCCAGCCAATCATCTCCTAACTGCCGCATTACGTAATGGGTTTGAATATTGACAGTAAGGAGCTGAGTGGTTTATCACTCTCCCATTTTATCACTTTTCAAGGCTTGATACATCTGGCCCAGAATATCAGACTGATGATAAAGTTGGAAGTGTATAACATCCAGCTGCTGTGTTGTGGGGATACGGTCATTGGGTCACCAGCAACTAGGTCGACAAGCATTAGGTCAACATGGTTTAGGTCGACAGGGTCATTAGGTTGACAGGGACATTAGGATCATTAGGTCGCCAGGCGGTATTTCATGCCTCACCACTAGGGCATGGTGGGAGAATAAAATTGTGTGCCAGAAGCATGGCGAGCGCAGCGTGCCATGCGAGGGGACGCGGTGCTACGTTTTAGTGTTTATGTTGACTGTGTCGACATTCGAGTCAATAAACAGTGAAAAACCCCATGTTGACCTTCCCCATGTTGACCTAATGACCATGTCGACCTAATGACCCTGTCGACCTAACCCATGTTGACCTTCCTGCATTTCGATCTTCCTTCATGTCGGCATTAAGTCATGTCGATCTTCCTGCATGTCGACCTAGTGGTGTCGACCTAATGCTTGTCAACCTACTTGCTGGTGACCCAATGATCCATACCCCTATTGTCTATGTCAAAAATGAGTAAACAAGTATAAAGAAATGTGCTTCAAGCTCAGTTCTTAAGGGTTAATGTCAGGGACCGAAAAAAAATCTCAATAAAAATCCAGTTTACTGAGACACCCCCAATGTAATTATTGATAATGAGTTCGCCCCAGAGCAGCATCAGACAGCACCTGTGCACTACCAAACAACACACTGCAAATGAATGAAAGGATCAGCAGCTCGCACATGATACAATAAAAAGACAAGTACAGGCCTGTTTCAGTGCAGTGTGAATTGCAATACGTAGAATTTCACAGAATCCAGGTGAAGAGGTTTCCTAGAGTGTCTTTATGCTATACGATGTGATGGGCTGTAGGAATTTTAGGAATGTTTTCCCAGTCACAGTTACATACCTACCAACAATGAGGAGGTACAGTATGAAGAGGGATGCTGTCGCGTGTTGAAGGCCCGAAAAATTTGGGGCATGACCTTGCGGGAAGGGGGCGCGGCCTGCACTCACGATGCACCTGCGAGGCCATGTCTGGGACATGAATAGATGCCCCCCTGCTGAACACTGCCAGCCCTGAATGGGATGCGGGAACAAGCCCAAAAAACCTGCTCACACAGGTGTCCAGCGGTACCTGTGCTGTAGTCGCCGCTACTAGTGCTCCCTTCTTGGTGCTCCCCGTGCCGGCGTGCACTCTCCCTCTCAGGCATTCATGGACCCAGCGCGGAGGTGTGGCCGGCCGACAGCTGCAGGAGCCTCTGGCAGGAGGGGGACTGTGCAGGGACACCTACAGCCAATCAGGGCTGAGAGATTCTATTCTCCGCTGTCATTACAACGGAGGAAGCCAGCTCACTTCGCAGTCATTGCGGGGTGAGGCTGCAGGGGACAGAGTCACCGCTGTAGCCTGGATTGGAAAGTATAGTGGTGTAAAATTAGTGTGTGTATATTAAATTTTTACGCAACAACGTCCGATCCGGGCAGCGGCATCTGATCTGGGCAGCAGGCAGTGGGTCTGGGCAGCGGGTGTCAGGGTCCGGGGTCCAGACTGCAGGGATCGTGGCAGCTGGGCGCTTGTATCGCTATCTGCTGGGCAGCGGGGCAGCAAGCGCTGCAGGATTTGAAAAAACTGGCCGCATGCTCTTAGCCAATCAGCTCCCGGACAGTCTTTTCAATATGTTTTCAATTTTTCCCGCCCCACTGCCCGGCAAATAATGCTGCAAGTGCCCAGCTGCCGCTGCCGGGATTCCCGCTGCCCGGACCCCACAACCCGCTAACCTCCTCACACCAGAAAATGCAGGGACTAGGCCGGTGTGAAAGGGGCCAACCAAGGAATGTCCCTGCTTGAGCCCTGGACTGTAATTCCCGGGTAAGTCCCTGCAATTTCTGGTGTGAAAGGTGTTTAGCAGGGCAGTTGCCGAGGTATCTCATGTGAGGCTGCATGCAATACCCTGGCTATGTGATCAAAAAAAAAGGTTAACAAAAAATGAATCAAGTAAACAAAAAAAAAGGCATTAGACCAGACCTGGCTAACCTGTGGCTCTCCAGTTGTTGTGAAACTACAAATCCCATCATGCGTTGCCACAGTTTTGCTATAAGGGAGTGTTAAAACTGTGGCAAGGCATGCTGGGATTTGTAGTTTCACAACATCTGGAGAGCCACAGGTTGGCCTGTCCTGCATTAGACCATTACCCTTGCCACTCCTAGCTCTTCAGTGCATGTGGTATTTGAACACATTGTATAAATAACAATTACAGAGGCTGTACATTCACCAAAATGAAACATGGAAAATGAGTGCCTGATTATCTAAGCTGCAGCAGCTTAGCATATGCAATCCTTAGCAATGCAACTGCAGGAGGCGGTGCATACCAACCCTGCCTGCATTTGCAATCGCATGAAACGTGATTGGAGTTTGAGGAACAATGTAACCACCAATCACGGTGTCCCTCTGCGACTGCATCCTGAGCAAGTCTAACCTTACTCAGGCTTCCTGTCGCAGCCTGGCTTGCAAGGCCAAGGAAACTTCAGTGCAGTCCTTGGCCTGGTGACTGCCAGAAAACGGGCGCACACACCCCCATTTACGGGAATGCGGACTGCTCATGTCCCTCCCTCCAAACGCATCTGTCTGTCAATCAGGCAAAGGCATGTGCTATTCTGAGGTGTGAACAATCTACCCATTCTGTACATGGGCAGAATAGGCCCAACGATGGGGGAAACTTAATTAGCCCATCAGTTCGTATTTTGATCATAACATATAAGCTTGCAGCCCCTGGTCTATCACATATAAACATGGTGATTGCTATCACATTAGAATTAACTTAATACCAATGCTTTTTGTTTATATGATTCATTTTATTTTAATACATTTTTGTGCAATCATATCTTCTAATGGACTCGTTAGCTCATTTAATCCGATTTATGTTGGATTGTTTGGTTTATTTGTCAAGGAAATTTCAAACTATAGGCTATTGCTACATCTGGAAATACTTTACAATGTAAACATTAAATCGTCTTGCAAAATGAAGAAAAACCTACAAATATCCTTAAGAAAAATATACCTCTTCAGACACGGACATTTTCCTTGAAAACCACTAACATTGGACACCAAACATGTAATTCAGTGAACAAAATACACATTCACATGAAATATTATGTCAAATGTGCCCTATAGCAGAGCCTTCTGAGTCATTTAGTAAATAGTTATCAGACATACCCCAGCTCCATCCCCTTTATTACAACAGCAGGCGAGGCTAGATTTGTAATTGGCTTCACTAGCTAGATAATTACCAAAGTAAATGTCTTAAGGTGCCCACACACTAGAAAGATCTGCGATCATAAGATGTGCGCATAAATTAGCCTTCAAATCTTTTGCCCGTCCTGGACAAAAGATTTCAGGCAAGCGCACATCTTTACCAAAGATTTCTCTTAAGATCCCGTGTGCGTTCCTATGGATCTTTTGTTAAATCTTCTGATCTTTCATGAGATCAGAAGATTTAGCAAAAGATCCACGGGAGCGCGCACGGCCGATTTTCGATATTTCGATTATCGGTTAACATCGGACGATATATCGACCGATTTATCGGAAATCTACCAAAAAAATCGTTCTAGTGTGTGGCACCTTTAGGGACGCATTTATCATGTAATCTTTACAGCTAAATCCCCGAAAACAACCGTTTTCGGGGGTTAGCTGCAAATATTAAGTATCACCCTAATGTATCACAGGGGACCGCAGCAGGAATCTCTGGAGGATGCGAAGCTGCCCAATGTATAAACATTGGGCAGCCCGTCTTCGCACCCCTGTGTTATCACCATTCTGATATGGCGATAACCCCTTGTAGCCTATGGGCTTCACACCGCACTGCCCCGGCGGCAGTGCAGTCAGCATTTGTAAGCGCATAACCACGCACGCGCACACCCCCGGCTTCCGGCATCGCAGGGACAGGCTCTTTTCGGAGCCCTGTCCCTGCGCCTAGCAGATCATAAATTGGGGTGATATGATCGCATTTTACAATGCGATCAATGATAAATGGGCCTCATAGGGCAGGATGTTGTAACATCCGCTGCCCATTATCGCCGGGCATCACATTATTAATAACGGCATATGTTCTAACTCTGCAGCGTTGCCACTGCGGAGGGGCCATACAGCATACAGAAATGCGGTAAAAAACCTGCATTTCTGCTTTAGAGACTCTCCCCCATAATCCTTTATTTAGCTAATGTCACTGACAGAGAAAATTCTGGGAAATACAAATACTGTACAAGGCTAGTATGTTGAGAGGTGTGGTAGAAAATGAATGTTTAATCATTAAAAAGTAAACAGTTTTCATTTATTTTTTCAATGGAAACAGTAGTTCCCATCACCCTTTTTTAAAAGGACACATCATTGTGCTTGGTTTTAGTCTGTTTTTACATGCTAAACTGTATTGTAGAGCAGGATATCATCATTATCAGCTATTTGCACCTATAATACATACCCTCCAACATCTGGAGGACCAAAACCGGTACACAGTAAAAGGGGGCATGACCATAAGTAAAGGGGCGTGGTCACCCACTTTCCGGGCATTTCAAATAAACAGTGAGCGCTTATAATATAAATATTTAAATATTACATCTCCACACTTCTCTTGCCTCTTATCCATCGTGACGCACCTGCTGCAGGCTGCAGCTCATGTCACATGGTGGCTTGGTGGGCTGCTGGCATATTAAAATAATTATATTTAATATACTTATTTAATATACCAGCAGCCACCAAGTGACATGAGCTGCAGCCGGTGCGTCACGATGGATAAAAGTCAAGAAAAGTGTGGAGATGTCATTTTGAAAGTACTAGTACAGCCAGTCCTGAGTTGCTGCCGTGCACTTACAGTGTGCTGTGTCAGGCTCCTCCGATGTGACTATCCCAGCCCAGTCAGTGTCACACGCACCGGGGCTCCGAGTCCCAGATGGCCACCGCTAAAAGTGAACACTGGCAGATTGGTGCCAAGAGGGAGACTGAGGCAGGACGAGTCCTACTCCTCCCGTGATTGGTGCTCGGTGCCGGCGCGTGACGTAATGACGCACGGCACCGGCCGCTGCAAACTAAGCACTCTTGGGAACGCCGGGGGGGAGGGGAGCCGGCGGTGCAGCACAGGGGCCCGGGAGCCAGGAGGAGGATGCGGTGCACATAATTGAGGCTGACGCCGGCTGAAATAAAAAAATCGGTACATTCGGTACAATTAGAATTTGCCGGTACAGTCTGTTAAAAACCGGTACTGTACCGGCAAATTCGGTACAGTTGGAGGGTATGATAATACTGTACAATATGTTTACTGTTCTGGGCTTATGTTACTAAGCCATCCACCAATTTCTCCTATGGAGACACAAGTGAAAGTAAGTACCAGTATCCAACAAAATTGCACATGTGCTTGTCCACTCGATAGTTCTGTGCAAATGTTGCAACTGGTCAGGCATTCGAATTCGCCCATCCAGATGTGTCAGTTCCTGCATCCAATGAACATGCGACCAGCACATCACTCATACACACAGTGTCGTAACTAGACGTTTTGGTGCCCTGTGCCTGAAAGGCAAGTAATGCTCCCCCGTTACTGGAAATAGAGACAGTGCATGCTGCAAGCACTCGCTAAAAATTGAGGGGTATGGCTTCATGGGGAATGGGCATGGTCACATAATAGTACCAATTCACATTACACCACACAGTACTGTCCATTATTCACACAGTGCCAATTGTACACATTGCTCCAGATAGAGAACTTATACAAATTGTATTAATTGTACAAATTGCTGTTACACTCAGGGCCGTAACTAGAGGTAACCTAGCCTACACAGTGGAGAGGCACCAGGCAGGAGAGGTGTGATACCCACTCTGAATCCTGCACCTGGAGTAGAAAAGGCGCTGGCGGGGTGCAGATTTCCCAAATCCCATTAAAATCAATGGGTGGCCGCTGATTAGCTGAGAGAGCCACCTGTCATGGCTCGCAGCCAATCAGCGGATTGATTTCAATGGGACTTTTGAAATATCCAGCCCACCCGCTGCTGCCTGTTCTCTGCCGCTTCTCTGCTCCTCTGTGCCGGCCTCTTGCTTCGCAGTAGAAGGCAGCAGCAGGATAGCACATAAAGTATGCACCCCTCCTTGCGCTGAAGACTGCGCCGCCGACACCCTCGTGCTGCTGACTCCATAAACACTCCTGCACTGCCAACACAGCCAACCACACACTGAGGATACCACTTGCACTCCTGAACTGCCAACAGAGCTTCCACCCTGCAATGACAACACTGCCGGTCAGGGCCGGTGCCACCACTAGGCAGCTCTAGGCATTTGCCTAGGGCGCCGGCACCTGGAGGGCGGCAGTTCGCCCCTCACCCCCAGCACTGTGGTACCTGTGTAAAAAAAACTTCCGTCCCCGGCGTCCCTGCTGAGTGCTGGTGCGTGCAGGGGTGTCCGTGCCGCCGTGGGAGCCTGCGGCGCTGTTATTGTGTATAAGCTTGTCGCGCCCGGCGGGGTCCCTACAGTGAATAGAAAATAACTAGCGCTATGCGCGCGGCGGTGCGGGAAGCGCTAGTTATTTTCTATTCACTGTAGG
This sequence comes from Crinia signifera, assembly GCF_055691185.1. Classification (NCBI taxonomy): domain Eukaryota; kingdom Metazoa; phylum Chordata; class Amphibia; order Anura; family Myobatrachidae; genus Crinia; species Crinia signifera. Next base: position 73,913,666 of record NC_139218.1, on the reverse strand, counting down.
GACCCCGCCGGGCGCGACAAGCTTATACACAATAACAGCACCGCAGGCTCCCCCGGCGGCACGGACACCCCTGCACGCACCAGCACTCAGCAGGGATGCCGGGGACGGAAGTTTTTTTACACAGGTACCAACCTTCCCCCCCCCCCCACCCCGACTCGCCTGGGGCGCTCCGGTGCTACTCACCTGCTGCCGGTACTACTTCACTGTCCACACCATTGTCGAACTGAGAACACTGCTGCCACCCTTGCAGTAATAGTGTGTTCATCTGGATGCTTGGAACTTTTTAATCCTCTGTCTACATGTTAAAATATAAATAAACAGGGAGCTCTACAATACACATTAACAATGTGGCGTGAGGAACAACTGCGGCTGTGGAGAGAGTTATCTCTCTCTAAGCATGGGAGGCCCCTTATAAATTTTGTCATGGGATTAACAAACTTCTGCCCTTCGGAACTGTGCCTGGAACATGTTAATAAATGTTTCTATTGTTGCCCTTATTATATTATGATAGGCATATTGCCACATTTAGATGCAGCCACCCAGTATTCAAATGTTAACAGCTGTAGAATGTCTCACCCATTACATTGTTATTAGCCTACTAATCTCTTGCTGTTTATACTGTACAGTGATTGCTTGTGGACCAACTGAGGATTGTAGTTATACAAAAAAGCCTGGTAATGGTTATGTTGAATGGTTGTGCAGTTCACGAGTTTCTTACATACTATATATCAGGGGTGGGGAACCTTTTTTGTGCCAAGGGCCATTTGTATGGGGAAAAAAGCCTTCGGGGGCCATATGTAAAAATGTATCTTACAAATTTTCCTGCTGCAGCTGTCCCACGCTCCGGCGGCTGCCGCTGAATAAGACTGACAGTCTCCGGCTGCTGTTGATAAAGAGGAATCTCGCGAGTACTACCAACCTCTCGCGAGAATTCCCCTGTACTTGACTCCCTGCAAAGCTGCCAGGCGGGTGGGAGGGCCACTCAGACCGGCTACAGGGGCCGTATGCGGCCCCTGGGCCTGAGCTTCCCCACCCCTGCTATATATTGTATTACAAGCCACGATATATGCATAGTACATAGTATGGAATGTTGCATGAATATTCTGTCAGTGGTTCTCAAATTGTGCGCCGTGGCATATTGGGGTGCCTTGGGTTGGTGGTCTTTCATGGGCCTTGGGTTGGTGGTCCAGGACCAATTCAATTTAATTATGGTCAATATAATAGGCGCACATGGGTTTATATTATAACCTCTGCTCCATGTCCTTTTTAATATTACTCTTTTAGGTGATATTATTTTTTTTATAATTTTATCACTTCCCCCTTAGCTATTTTTCCTTATTTTTGTATTAAAAGGGGTATCCTATGAATAGGCACCCTCATATTGGAAATGTGGGAGATGAAAACTATTGTTCCACCCTATCACCATGTTCTATAACACATTTGTTTATTTGTTGCATTTAATAGTGTGTTTTAATATGAATATCTCGTCATTTATTATCCCCGAGTTTTTTAAATGTATATTACCTGTTTGTATTTCATTATTGCTCACATGCTGTAATACAGAGCTTGAAAAAAGAGGGACTTATGCTGGCCACACATCAGTCCAACTTCCAGGAGCACATCAGCCAGCAGCACTGCAGCCAGAGGCACCGCAACCAGCTGTGTGTGAAGTGAGTGGGGGTTTAGGGGTGGCCAGCCTTTACTGTTGGAGCTGTTCTCATTAATTTGACAGGCTTAAGCTCCGCCCCCAGATGAGTAGGGCAGTGGCGTAACTAGTAAATTGGCGGCCCCCTGACGATTTTGGCAGGGCTGCCCCTTCCCCTCGCCCGCCTTACCGCCCACCCAATTAAAGTTAAACACGACCCCCCTCCCCTCTTCTCCTCCTCACCCCTCCGCATGCCGCCGCAGATCGCCTCCTTGTGCGCCCAGCTGTCAGTCTCCTCCTGGCTCCATCTCCTCCTGCGGTCCCAGCTGTCAGCCTCCTCCTGGCTCTGTCTCCTCCTCCTGGCTCCGTCTCCTCCTGCAGTGTTAATGAAAACTGACCCTCACAAAATGGCCCGCAGACCGGTGCCCACACTTGCTCAGCGTCTAATACTGGGCTATTGTTACGCCACTGGAGTAGGGAGCTGCAGTGCTGCATGTTATGTGGTCAGCGTTAATGGTGGCTGACAATGGGGTCTCTGGGACATGTGTCCAAAGTCCTACTTCAGAAGGCCATCCATGTTGGAGGAAGGGACAGTCACAGGAGAAAGTTATTACAGTGTCCCAGCAGGGGGCGGGGCTACCCGGCCTTGCTTCCAGCAGTGCAGTAGAACATTGGGCATAGAGCATTGTCTGTAAATCGGCGGACTTGCAGACAACTTCATTGGATATGCACAATAAATGTATAATGAATAAATAATTTTCACAAAGATAAAATAATGTTTTTTTCCCCATAAAAACATTGTACCCAAAATTATAAATTTAAAAGAAAAAAATCAAATTATGTAAAAATTAGATAATTAAGTTTTTGTCTAATTTGAGAGTTAGGACTGGGAAGATGAGGAGTCAGGATTGGAGGGGGGTGGGTCAAAATTTAACAAACCCCCCCCCCCCTAAAAGAAAAGTCTAGATCCGCCCCTGTGTCCTCATAAGTGACAGGGGAAGTGAGTGCAGGTAATGGCTGTCCCGGTGAAGGTTACTCACTGTGGGGGTCTCACACCCCGGATGATTGAGCATCCAGCAGTGGAGGAGTTGGTCCCCGGGAATCTGAGAGAGGGTAGGCCGGTACAGCGTGGTGTGTGATGGTGTCTGGCGCCATCTTGGGTCCTGGGGTCTAGCTTGGAGACTGGTGCGAGCAGAAGCACTTTGAGTTGCGGGTGAGTGACGAACCGGCTGTGAGGTATACAATCCATCCCCGCCAGGCTCCTATTTGACTTATACCTACCTCTACAAGATTCCCTGCGGTGGGTGCCATACATGGGTACCATTGCAGGTTGAGAAATTGAGCAATAATACCATTTATAAATATATTATTAACGGCAAAGTACTGCATCTTTACATATAATCCCTGGATTATTTAAGTGGGCTGGATCAAGGACTATGGGACTTATTCTGATTTGGTCGGTTTTTCCCGTACGTGGACGGTGATCGTAAATGCGCCTACAAAACATCCGCCTGTTTTTGACCCAAAATGCACAGTGCGTTCGCCAATCGAGCGGTTGTAGCACCGTACATTTTTGGTGCACACCCCCGTGTACGCCCATGTTTACGCCCAGTTTCCCTTATTATTCCGGTTGCTCCCCTAAAAAAGCCCCCATGCCGCCCACAATGTCCTTACTCTTGCGAAAAGGTTTTTACGCACGGAGAGACCCGTCCGTGAGCGGTGTGAGGTCGCCGCACCTGCACATTGCGAAAGCTACACATGCGCAGATGAAAAAAAAAACCCGGTCCGCCTATTTACGGTCCCACCGTAGCGAGCAGAATAAGGGCCCAGAGTAACACCTTGTGCATTTAAATGAGCAGTTTGCATTAGCTACCTACCAAAGAACCAGTGGTCGCCATCAGGATATCGCCTGCTCTTGCTAAAATAGAGCAAATCAATCTACAATATTTCAGCTGCATATCAACTATTGGAGGGTATTTGCCAACAATCCCGTTATCCAGAAAACATCAGTGGAGCAATTTCCCAATTGATAGTATGAAATAATTTCCTGTTATGGATAATTCTGTGACATTTGACTTAGAAATCCTGCAATATACCACTTGATGTCACACATGTGACACGTCCCCCATCCTTTATTTTTAATTTTTATGTATTTGGTTGTATATTATCTTCAGTTATTATATTGATTTTTACATTTATCTTAATTAGAGTTAATAAACTATTATTTTATATTACTGTCTAAACTATAATCATTCAGCCAGCGCTGGCATACTTGGCATTAACCCTCTTTGATGACTGCAGGTACGCAAGATTCTTATGGTCTGTGAGAATGGTCACCTAAAACTTAGCTCTCTCCTGCCAATGCCTCCAATCCTCAAGTGCAGACTTAATGGCCAGGAGTTCCCTGTTACCGACATCGTAATTACACTCGGCTGAGGAGAACTTTCTTGAAAAGAAAGCACACGGATGCAGGAGACCGTCTTCCTTATCCACCTGGGAGAGGACGGCTCCAATCCCAATCACCGGAGCATCCACTTCTAGGATGAAGGGAAGATCCGGGATAGGATGGCGTAATATCTTGGCAGAGATGAAGGCTAACTTTAACCTCTTGAATGCTTCCACAGCGGAAGCAGGCCAACAAGAAAGATCCGCCCCCTTCTTGGTCAAAGCTACAATGGGCACCACTATGGAGTATATTCGCCCTTTGGACAGCTTGGCATGGGGAAGGAGAGTTATAGCACAATCGTAATGCCGATGAGGTGGCAAGGTATTGGCCTCCTTTTTAGACAAAACATCAAAAAATGAGGCATACTGTACTGGAAGACCTGGGGTCATAGGAGTGACCACGCGAACAGGGAGGTCGAGACAATTTGACATACACTGTTTTCCCCATTGTATCAACTCTCCCGTCTCTCAATCAAATCCGGGGTTATGTGTTCTTAACCATGGTAAGCCTAAGACTACTGGGGCTATAGGACAATGAACGACATAATTATTAAGATTATTTTCCTGTATGATTAACCCCAATGCTTAACTCAAGAGGTATAGTGCGATGAGTTATAGAACCCCTAGGCAAATGGTTACCGTCTAAGCCACAGACCGAGATCCCCGAAGAGAGTGAAATGAGAGGAATCTTATGATCATGAACCACCTCTAGATCAATGAAACTCCCCGCCGCCCCACTGTCCACAAAAGCTTGACATTCCCAACTATGTATCCACAATCAAGACAAATCGGAAGTAATTAAGAGTTATTGGGGGGTACTACTGATAGGCCTGAAAGGATGTCCCCCTGCACCATCAGGCATTGGAGTTTCCCTGATGCTCTGGACAGGCATTCACCAGATGTCCTCAGCCCCCACAATAGAGACAGAGTCCCAGTGAACACCAACAAGCCTTCTTTTGGGAAGACAAACGGGTCACCCCGAGCTGCATGGGTTCCCCAAGGTCAACACACTGTTCCTCAGGAGTACTGGCACTCTGGGCACGTAGCGAACTCCGCTCCGAGCGTCTCTCTCGGAGCCGCCGGTCGATGCGAATAACCAGCTGCATGAGCTCGTCCAGTGAACTCAGAGCTGGATATTGCACCAGAGAATCCTTGATATGATCCACCAGGCCTAGCCGAAACTGACTTCGCAGCGCTGGGTCATTCCAGCCAGAGTCATTGGTGAAATGTCGGAATTCAGAGCAATAGACCTCTGCCATATGACGGCCCTGTTTAAGGGACCGGAGGTGGGTCTCAGCTCAGGCTGCCTTATCCAGGTCATCATACAGGATGCCCCTTGCTTGAAAGAAGGAATCCACAATACGGAGGGCTGGACTGCCTGCCCTCAGACCAAACGCCCACATCTGTGGATCCCCCTGGAGGAGGGAAATTATTAAACCCACTCTCTGAACTTCAGAGCCAGAGGAGAGGGGCCGCAACCGAAAATACAGTTTGCATCTCTCCCTAAAGTAAAAAAAACTGATTCCTATCCCCAGTGAATCAATCAGGAAGATTCATTTTAGGTTCCTTGACCGGAGCAGACATTACCGGCACAGTCCTCGTAACCTTTTCTTGCAACTCCACCCTTAAAGTGAGGTCTTAAATTTGCTGGGTTAAAAGGTGGATCTGGTCAGCAAATATCTGATTCCCTGGATTGGGATCCATAATGAAAACTGACAGGGAAGGAAAGGGCTTTTTGGCTGGTTATAATGTTATGACTCTGGGGAAAACCACAGAACCAGAACCCTAACTCCGTTGCCTCTAGCCATGGTCGGCTGGCGCGTGCCGCCAGCTCTTATGTAGGTCTTATGTAGGACAACGCATCCGTCGAGGTGGAGAGATGGCAAGAGGTGAAACTAACTAATGACCACACAGGACGGGATACCCCCAGAGTCTCCAGGGGAGCAACAATGCTCAAACGGTGACACACTAATACAAACGACCAGGTGTAACAATACACAAGAAAATATTGGGGGTTAGTGCTGAGCTTTGCCCTGGTGTGTGTAAAATTAAACATAAATTGTATCTGACACAGTGATGCAATATAACAATGCTTTTACTGAGAAGTATCGAAAATGAATAAAATACAAGCAAGGTTGTAACACAATGATTGTAGTCTGCAACAGTGGTTTAAATGATATAAATACTTCTAGACAACTTTCTCCCCAAAAAGCTTGCGCACCGGGCTTGCTGCCCGTCTTGCCAAGGTGATTGGGGGTAAGCAGGGCGATTCCTTTGTTCAAAGTAAATTGTCCCAAAAGTTTGGTTGATGGTATTGCAAATGCAGAAAGTCTCTGTCTGAGTGCGGCGTCCCGCTGCTCAGGCAAATGTCAAGATTCGGGTACCCCTTTAAACTTGCCACGGTGTGGGTGCGGGGTGCGGGTTTTCGGAAGCGTTTACTGGTGGTGCAGCCTAGGGTGTGCCAGTGTGCAGTCAGCCTGTCAAACATGTTACCGCCGCACGCGTGTGGTGCCCAGAGCGTGTAACGGTCCCGGTGTCTTAGGTGTGTGCACTGGAGCGGGTGACAGGATCACCTCACCTTAACCGATAGTTTCGGTGTGTGCGTGGTGTCCCGCCGCCCGACTGGGAGCCCTCCTGCCTCTCGTGCAGTAACAAAACACAAGATGATACTGTAATAATAATTGCTGAGAGGCAACAATGCACAAAGAGATGACACCAAAAGATCAAAGAATAACAAGGATAGCAACTCCTGACTTATCTCTAAAGATGGTAACGGAGACCAGCACAGGAGCTCCTCCAGGCGGAAAGACAGAACAGCTGCAAGACTGCGAGCAAGTGCAGGCACAGGGCTGGACTGGAACTGTGGACGCTGCTGACAGGCTTGACTTGGAATCGGGAACACTCTAGACCACTGGTGGCCAACCTGTGGCTCTTGAGCCTCATGCGGCTCTCCCCCTTGTAAAGTGCGGCTCCTGCTCCCACTGCTGCCCGCCGCCCACCGTCTGTCCCAGTCCCCCCTGCTGCCGGTTCCCTGAATCCCTTCTCCTTCTGAGGGGAGGAGAGCGCGCATCTCTCCTACCCCTTACTGTGCATCCTTGTGACTGGGCCGTCCGCCAATCAGAGCTCGTGGGCCAGCAGCCAATCAGGAGCTGGCCAGTGAGCTTTGATTGGTGGGCAGCCCAGTCACAGGGAAGTGAGGGGGAAGGAGACGCGCGGTGTGCTGTGCTCTCCTCCCATCGGTGACATGACAGGAGGACTGCAGGGGGACACCAGACTGTCCTCTCCCCGCCTGGTAGCAGCAGCAACAACGGTGAGTGCTGCTGCTGGGAAATTTGCACTGTGGAGGCATAGCAGTTTGTGGCACTGTGGGGGCATATCAGTTTGTGGCACTGTGGGGGCATAGCAGTTTGTGGCACTGTGGGGGCATAGCAGTTTGTGTCACTGTGGGGGCATACCAGCTTTTTGGCACTGTGGGGGCATACCCGGCACCGTGTGGTGCATACCTGGCACCGTGGGGGGCATATGTGTATCTGGCACTATTGGGGGCATATGTATATATGGCACTGCACTATTGGAGGCATATTTGTATCACAACCACCCAAGGGGTCAAAATAGACTACGCCCCTGCGCATGATGTCGGCTCTTTAGCTTGACTACCAATATTTTTCGGCTCTTTACCTCTGACTGGTTGGCCACCCCTGCTCTAGACAGTACAAAGGCACCAAGAACTATAACCGCGGCAGCGTCTAACAAAATGTAATAAAAACATTTATACATACCAATGTCACATGGAATAATAACCATCGCAATCCCTCCTCGTTCTACTAATTCTTTTTATCCAGATGCACTGAATTGCATTTTAGGAGAAAATATCTAAGGGGTAAATTTACTTAAATTTTCTTATTTATTTATTTATTTACCACCTTCTAAAAGATAATACAGTGGATAGAATCTGATTATATGCAGCATCCCATCTTCAATAGAACTCCCATCTTAGTAAAAGTTGAAATGATTGACGAGTTTAGTGGTAGTTATACCCCTTTCACACCACACAAATATAGTAGCTCGGGTCGACCCAAGTCGGGGTGCATTGTAAAAGGGCCATGTCAAATATACCAGGTCAAGCAGCCCGGCAATCCGACAAGGGATAAAAGCACCCAGGGTGCTGGGCAGTGTCAATGGGTAACCCGGGACGAGCGCACCAGGTCCCATTCACTTCTATGGAGGACGCAGCAGCGTCCTCTCAGTGCTGCCTCCTCACCCGCCCCAGCCTGATACAACGCCGTCCACCCCGCCGTCCAGATGACATCAGCGACATAGCAATAAAGCGAGTCACTGTGAGCAGCAAACAGCTCAAATGCTCCGTCACTCCTGGGACGGACCTGTGTCCAAATCCTGGCTGCGACCCGGCATTTGCGATGTGAAAGGGGTATTAGCAGAACTTTGACATTTTTACATTTCTGCCATGCATATTTTCAGGTAGACTTCCAATGATAGGTTCATCACCCTTTTATGGGGACAGTTTGCTATTTACTTGACAATCGCATTACTGCAAGAAGAACAATACTCAGCGCAGACTCGCTTTTCATGCCTTCATTTCTGTGCCTTACGGTTTTTGCAGATTGTTTGTAAGCTTATATTTTCATACTTGTCTTTTTACAGTAAATATATTCAGTGCTTCTGGCTGATAGTGAGTTAACCCGCTGTACTGTATGTCCTTCATATGTAAATAAGCTTGTGCATTAGTCCTGAATTACTGTAGTTCTCCACATAGCTTTTCACAGTTTGTTGTAGCAACCAATGTTCCTGTTCTATGAATATACAAAACTGAGGAAGACATGGCAGCAGGTTCAGCAGGTCTCCCGTGGCTTGAGGAAACAAGGCAGCAGATTCAAAATCTACAGGTAAAGGAAGATTCAAAACAATGTAAACTGACAATTTACAACTGCTCTGGGCAGCACGGATGGTGTAATGGTTAGCATTACTGCCTCACAGCACTGAGGTCATGGGTTTCATTCCTACCATGGCCCTAACCGTTCGGAGTTTGTATATTCTCCCTGTGCTTCCGTGGGTTTACACTGGGTACTGCAGTTTCCTCCCACAATAAAAATTAGACTAATGGGTTAATTAATTGGCACCCAACAAAAATTAACCCTAGAATGTCTGTGTGTGTGTGTGTACATGTGGTAGGGAATATCGATTGTAAGCTCCACTGGTGCAGGGACTGCTGTGAATGTTCAATTATGCTCTGTAAAGCGCTGCGGAATACGTGTGTGCGCTATATAATAACTGATAACAAATCAAATAAGAAATAATAATGTTATTCTACAAAATTATATCTGCAAATGCAGCTTTTTTTTACATTTTCCCTAAAAAGTGCACTGTGAATCATTTTGGAACTGCAAGAATAATAGTGATTTATTAAGAGTTATTTATCTAATACACACAAGTAACATAGTGGTGGTAGCAGCGGCGTTGGGAGGTGGCGGAGTATAGATGCACATAATCAGATTATTTTTTATTTGTGAAAAAAAACAGATTTGGTTGCAGAGTTTCATCTCAGGGACTGGCATTAATTGCAAGCTTTGTCCGATGCAACTATCAGTTATCTCAATTGTGGATTGGGCAAATTTTATCACAGCACACCTGCATTCTCAGATAACGGATGGTGATATTTTATCAGAAGCCAGTTAGTCTCACAGTAAAGCTGGGTACACATATATACAATCCAACCGTTTGGCTGACTGTACTCCCGTCGGACCGTCCACAAACAACAGCCGATCACGCGCGTACACACCTGTACAATTTTACTTGCGACGTCCGATGTACTCCCGTCCAAACAGTCGCAAGAAAAAGATTGTACCACCGTACACACTCTCTCGATTTGGGCTTTTGACACGATATATATGAACAAAATTATCATAATGGGCTGGGTTAAGGGCATACCAAAACAAAGAGGCGTGAGTACAGAACCTAAACAAAAGTGACGGGGTACGCGTCTACTAAACTTCAGTATAGAAATGCCGGTCTGGTCCCGCAGTTAAATTTGAGAGGCACAAGCAGACAGACAATAGCCCTTAAAATGGCCAAGGATAATACAAGGCACAGTTGCTAATATTTCAATATGCATTACATAATGTGACACACACGGAGCACCAAACTTCTATAAAGCCGGGTATGCGACTAGTCAGTTTGCGGTAGTCACCCTGCCAAACGTCTATAAAGCCGGGTATGCGAGTATAGTCAGTTTGCGGTAGTCACCCTGTAGTCGCATACCCGGCTTTATAGCAGTTTGGCAGGGTGACTACCGCAAACTGACAAGTCGCATACCCGGCTTTATAGAAATAATGAACTACAATAGTTACAATATAAGTACATAGATTGCATTCATGAAGTTGTAATGGCTGGACGAACATGCATATTAGATGTAAATGTGTAGCAGCAAATGATATCAGAAATAAAAAGGGGAGATTTATGAGGTGAATATACTGAACACAGTTTATTTAATCAGTAATAGTGCAATGTTACAATGTTGTCAAAACAAGTCTAGATGGTAACAATTGGAAGCAACACATGTAACAATGTTAGATAAAAGGGTATGTGCACATATAATGTCTGAAAATGGTGAATGTTAATGTGGCTATTACAAAACAATATGCATTACATAATGTGACACACACTATAAAGCCGGGTATGCGAGTATAGTCAGTTTGCGGTAGTCACCCTGTAGTCGCATACCCGGCTTTATAGCAGTTTGTTCTGAACATGAATTTCCCAGACATGGTACACATTGGGCCTTATTCTGATCGGTGCGGATTTCGCCGCATGCGGTCGTCCAGCCGATGGTTATCGTCTGCGCATGTGCAGAATTCGCCGCACGTATTCCTTACACGCCGCACAGGGGGCGTAGTGGGGCGTGAGGGGCTACTTAGCCTCATTACCCTATGCATACGCCCCGCGTTTCATGGGCGTTCCCATGCAAACGCGGGGCGTATGCATAGTAATGAAGCCGTGACGCGTGTGTAGGGGGCGGGCATCTGACATCGCCGGATGTCAGCTGCCCACCCCCATACATGATTTCACACGGACAAGTGTCCGTGTGGTCTTGGGTGGCGGGACCTAGTGGAGCGTGCGGCCCTGCATTCGATGTTCGGCGACCATCGAATGCAGGGGCTGCTCCCAAGACGGAGGAGGCGTATCCCCGTCCACTTTCATGCGGATCGCCACATATCCGCGTACGGACGGAGGTGGCGATCCGTATGGAAGGCGGGGATTCGCCTGCACGGTCGTGGCCGCATATTCTGATCGGGCCGCACCGATCAGAATAAGGGCCATTATGTTACTCTGTGGTATCATGGGCAGCTTCTCATACCTCTTCACCCTGATGATCTGGTCCCTCATGGGCTTGATGTTCTGGAAGCTCTGCTGTTTCACCAGCATTTATGAATAGGCGCCTGCAGGGAGAGGAGAGCATCCCTGCGATGTGCTCTGCTGGCTGCATGAACAGTCAGTCAGACTGAGCTGCGCAGAGGGGAGAGTATCCCCCATTAAAATATATGTGGAGTGCTGGGGAAATGGAGGTTTCTCCCTATACCCGCTGTGTGCGGCCCGTCAGTCATACATGACGTCAATAATCTGCTAATCCTGGCTGTTCTGCAGTAGCATTACACCGTCTAGGGTATACTGTAGCATACACTCCTATACAATTGTCCACTGCTCACTGATATAAGGTGATGGGGCCAAGGACGGTCAGTGGTAGGTTTTTTAGGGAAAACTGTTTTACATAGCAGCTGTCCCCATTTTAATTGATCCAAAATACTGTATCCATCCACACAATGTGAAGCAAGTCTTATACCAAAGCACCAGGGAACAGCAGAATGACACAAAAATGTTGTGAGTCCTATTTATCAAGCGCTGAGAAGTTCCCTTACCCCCAAAACAATGCCATCTTTAGATAATTATCCATTGTAGGATATTAGCTACCTTTTTCGCAAATTGTTTGCTGGAGAAGGATTTTTTGCTTCTTCCCTGGCATACGCTACCTGACTTATCACTGCGCCAATTACAGCTAGTTCTCAGTTGCGTCCAAGGGCAAAACAAACTGCCGGTGTACTATATTCTGCACATGGGTACCATTAAGACTGCAGAGGTCATTACTTATATGTCCAGGGTCTCCAGCACCGAGGGCGACGAGTCCACCTCGATCTCCTTCCTGTGGAAGTCCTCAATGGTGGGGTCATACTTCTCTGTGAATGATCCGGTCAGAAACTGGACAGTGAGGGCGTCTAGGGTCTGTGTCCCGTCTAGCGTTTAAAAGGTGCTCTGTTCTTAACATGAATTTCTCAGACATGGTACACATTATGTTACACTGTGGCAATGTAATGTGTAACATAATGTGCACCATGTCTGGCAAATTCATGTTCAGAACAGAGCACCTTTTAAACGCTAGACGGGACACATAGTGCTCGGGCATGAGTACCGGAGATGCAGGGTAGCTCGGGCATGAATGGCAGGCTGTAAGCGGTGGGAAGGCAGAGCGGTACCTGGGCAGCTTACACTATGTTGCATCAGCCGGCATTCCTCTGTGCCCCTGCATCCGTGCTGCCTACTCCGCTCCTCCGTCGCTGCACCACGGTCACTGGTGGGTGCTCCACGACTATGGGAACCGGGGCAGCGGCGCTCTCACTGTGACAGGAAGTCTGAGGCGACTGTTTCCCGACTATACGGGCGCCTCCATAGTGTAAGCTGCCCGGGTACCGCTCTGCCTTCCCACCGCTTACAGCCTTCCATTCATGACACGCGCTACAGCTACCGGCTATACTTGTAGGTCCCGCTTGCAGGTCAGAATATGTGTTACCAATAATTGTAGCTGATGCTGTGACTGATCTAGTGTCAGTCCGGTTTGTTCAATAATATATACTGCAGTTATTACTACTATTAGTGGAAGACGCTATTAAATGGCTATAACTCTGTTCAGCGGTTTTCAATATGTGAACAGTCCCGGGTGCACTAGACAGTCAAATATTTCGTGGGTATCGTGTATAAAGGATCCCATGTACCAAGGCAAATTACGTATATTTTATAATGGACGCTTACATTTAGCTGTAATGATTTAACAGCTATGCGGCTTGACACTAAGCAGCATTCAGACAGGTTTGGTAGTATACCCTATCAGTTATCATTAAGCGTAATTTCTGAGGCAAATATTATCACAATTTAATGTTATTATCAAAACGTTCTCATATACAACAGTACATCGATTGTTAAAATAAAAGAAAGAAAAAGGACAACATTTTACTCCTTGATATTGAGCGGCACACATCCACCCACTTCCCTGGGCAGCCACTAGGAAGTATAACCTACTTTCCCAGGTGTCCAAGAGAGTACCCCGAGATTCAACGTAGCAGCTGCTGGGGGTTTATTGGGGGAACTTAATCTAAATTCCTGTTAATGTGGCTATTACAAAACAATATGCATTACATAATGTGACACACACGGAGCACCAAACTGCTATAAAGCCGGGTATGCGACTAGTCAGTTTGCGGTAGTCACCCTGCCAAACTGCTATAAAGCCGGGTATGCGACTACAGGGTGACTACCGCAAACTGACTATACTCGCATACCCGGCTTTATAGCAATTTGGCAGGGTGACTACCGCAAACTGACTAGTCGCATACCCGGCTTTATAGAAGTTTGGTGCTCCGTGTGTGTCACATTATGTAATGCATATTGAAATATTAGCAACTGTGCCTTGTATTATCCTTAAGGGCTATTGTCTGTCTGCTTGTGCCTCTTAAATTCCTTTATGTTGTGACAGCCTGATATATCATGAGCAGCGGAGCCGCGGCTCCGTGAACTATATTTACCCTGTCACCTCCACACATGATTTATTCATGTGTGCGTTCTGAATGCAATGTACTTATTATAGTGTAACTATATCTGTAGGAGAGATCATGTAGCTATGGAACGCCCACATGGGCGTTCCAGCTTTGGCAGTATAGTCGCAAGGTCGGCAGCATATCGATCGAACGTGCGTACACACTGCACTTTTGTTCCGATATGAGGCCGTCCTGTCGGATGAAAATTAAACTGCAAAGAACCATCGACCGACCGAGTATGGACGGTCAAGACAGTTTTTTGCCGTTTATCGCTCGTACGGGACAGTGTACACACATATACAATTGAACGGCTGTCCGACCCAGAACGGAAGAACGGCCCGACAATTGTATATATGTGTACCCAGCTTGGATTGTGGGGAAATCTAGAGAACCAATAACAACACCACACAGATTAGGCCCTGAATGGAATCAAACCTATGAGCTCAGTACTGTGGTGAAGCAATAGTACAACGATAATACAAGTAATAGGGCAATTTACTGGTTGTTGCAAAATACATTTTAAAACAGAATTTAACATTTAATATGTTTACATAGTTGTCCATACACATTGGGGGCGAGATGTACTAAAGGGAAAATGCGGTAAAACCCCCGTTTTACCGCATTTTCCTATGTACTAAAACCCGTTCGCCACGTCACCGCAGGGCAGGGTATCGCCACCTTTGGGTGGCGATACCCTATAGAAGCCTATGGGCTTCTTTTCGCCGCCCGCCGCGTCGCCGCAACCCCGCCGCCTCGCCGACCCCCCCTTTCCCCCCTCCCTTGGGCTTACCTTCTTGCAGGTCCTCCTGGACCCCGGAAGGTAAGCCCTTCCTCCCCCTAGCAACGCAGCCGGACGTCCTTCCGGCTGCAGGGGGAGGAGGAAGCGCCGGGGACAGCTTGCTTAGCTGTCCCCGGCGTGAAAACTGCAGAAGCCGGCAGGGAGGTGACGGAGACCCCCCGCAGACCACAGTACAGGTATCGCGGGGGGCCTCCGTCACCGCATCGCGATGCCAGCCGCATATGTTAGTACATATGCGGCGGCATCGCGGCAGGGGGGGCGCGAAGGGCGGCGATGTATTTTAATACATCCCGCCCTGGATGTTTTTTTTCCTGCGTGTATGAATAACGATTATAGGGAAAACCGATGGGCTGAAAATTGCTCAGTACGTACACACTGAGCGTTTTTCACCCGTTTTTGCGATTTTCCGCGGGGTGGATGGCTTTCCATAGCGGGATGCTTAGGAAAGCCGTCCACTCCCTTGCTCATCTGCTGGTAATACCAGCACATGAACGGCTGGCCCAGCGATGGTGCGGGAAGCGCACATCACCGCTCACCGCTCATCGCTGCCCCGTACACACTGGGAAGCTCTCAAGCCGAAAGTCGCTCAAACGAGTAAACTGAGCGGCTTTCAGCTAAAAGTTGTCCAGTGTGTATGGGCCTTAAAAGTTAATTATCGGGCACAGTATAAGTAAATGTTTACACTCCTATACATATTCCCACGTCCTTGCCCGCAGTGGACAATCCACCTATTATGTTATGTCCATTACATTGAAGATGGAATGTTGCATATAGCAATCAATCAGATTCAACTTTTTTTTAGCACCTTCTAGAAGATAATAGATAGAATCTGATTGGCTGCTATGGGCAACATCCTATCTTTGGGACTCCCTGCCCGGCCTGCTCTACTGAGAAGAGCAGCGGGGAATAGATTCTGTGCCAAACGCACAGCGTCTATTACCGGAGACAGGGGCTGTGGGCATGGCCAGCAGCTCACAGAGCTGCTGACCATGCCCCCACCTCAGCAAAATTGGGCATGGCCTCACGGGAGGGTTTTGATAATAGGCCACGCCACACCCCTTGACCACGAGGTCATGTCCCTAAATTTTGGGTGCAGGACTCACGATTTCAACTTCCCCAAGGTTGAGAGGTATGGCTTAACTGGCGTAATTGTACTAACAAAACATGTACCTTAGTGTGTTTTCTTTGTGTGTTTGAGAATTTAGATGAAAAAATAACATCAGAAGGAATGTTGACAATGATTAAACATTCTCCCTATAGCAGTATATAAAATAAAAATGATATTTACTGGATTTCACTTTCCAACGCAAACAGTAGTCTCGCAGTTTCTCTGTATGCCTTCCCTTAAAGAATAATTTCACTCAAACTCGAAAATTCACATTTGAGTGAATTAACATAACACCGCTGCTTTTCATTTTTAGAAGCTTCACTAAATCTACCTCTAGGTTTTGTAGGATTGAAGTGAGTGTGGCAGTCCACCATCATTGTCCGCACTGCCAGATTAACTATGAAACATAAACATAGTCCTATTATTATTGCCGTATGGTGATGACCATCCACCCAGCTGGCCACATGTCTGCAGTCAGTATTAAAGTGCACTTCTGTCTTCATCAAAAAATTCAGCATTTGTTAAGAGTGTCATTAGCCTACGTGCCCAATTACAGGGCCGCTGAGACACATTGCATGATAACCTTTCTGGGAAACAACTTTGATTGTGAACAGTGGGTCTAATTCAGACCTGATCGCAGGACAAAATGGGCAAAACCATGTGCACTGCAGGTGGGGCAGATGTAACGTGCAGGGAGAGTTAGATTTGGGTGAGTTATTGTGTTTCTGTGCAGGGTAAATACTGTCTGCTTTAATCTTACATTGAAATTTTGATTTAATCTTGAAAACTCCTCAGTCAAATCTAACTCTCTCTGCACATGTTACATCTGCCCCACCTGCAGTGCACATGGTTTTACCCATTTTGAGAACAAATTTGTCCTTAGTCAGGTCTGAATGGGATATGGTCATTGAGTGACCAGCAAGTAGGTCGACAAGCATTAAGTCAAAACCACTAGGTCGACATGCCGGAAGGTCGACATGATTTAAGGTCAGCATGCAGGAATGTTGACATGGGTTAGGTCGACAGGGTCCTTAGGCCAACAGTCAAAAGGTCAACATGGGGTCCACTAGGGCATGGTGGGAGAATAAAATAGTGTGCCGAGCGTAGGGAGGCACCGTGCCCGAAGCATGGCGAGCGTATGCGGTGCTACGTTTCAGTGTCCATGTCGACTATAAAAAAAAACATATCGACCTATTGACTATCGAACTTCCCCCTGTCGACCTTCAGTCATGTTGACCTAGTGGTGTCGACTTAATACTTGTCACCCTACTTGCTGGTGACCCTATGATCCATACCCGTCTGAATTAGGCCCACAAAGTGCCGTGGCACACTCAGTCTAGTTTTGCTCAGCCAGTCTAATTTATCCCAAACATGGGAGGAGTATGAGTAAAAACAAAGGATGAGAAACATGCTCTGGTCCAGGTACAGTAGTTTTGTTGATACATTCTCTAGTTCCATTAACACATACTTACCCAGTCTCCCGAAATGGCTGGGAGGCTCTCAAACATCTGGTGGTGCTTTGAGGGAAAAGGGGTAATGGCTACGATAAAGCAATCGCGCAGCCATGCCATCTCCCTCAGCTTCTTGCTATGCATCCCACCCTCTTCCCGCCTCTTATGTCAAGCCACGCCCCGGCACCTCCCATTGCCTCCATCTTAACTTTGAATGAAGATAAATGCTCATTTTTTTGCTTATTGTTTGTTTTGCAACTTCATAGGAGTGGAGAGAGTTTTCAGACAAATTGTGTGATGCCGTACAGCAGCAAATGAATGAAAGTAGCATTAAATTCTTCAATGATCTGTCAGAAACAGAGAAGTTTTTTGTTCTGGAAAAAGCAGCAAAAGTGCTACACTCAGGTAACCGTTAAGGAATTATCATTATTTCTATCACCGAGAACAGAACTACACACTGTATATATCAGCATACATCCGCATAGCATACAGTATGTGGGCTTTCATGTGCACTCAGAGGCTTGTAAAACATTTAACCGCACAGGGGCGAATTCAGCTGGTGTGAAATCATATCTGTCTCTGCCCCCTTGTGAGATCCCACCTTGCAAATGGTTTAGCTGCATCCGTGAAGCTATAGGCACAATAATTTGATTTACGCTCACCGTCAAATGTTTTTTTGCCTCGGGCCCCTGGTCTTCGCAGCCCCAGTGTAGCTCAGGACTTCCTCGGAGGCAGCGATCAAAACAGCTACTGCTGACCTGTTGCTGACGTCATCCTCCCTCCCCTACCAGGCGTAAGCATGACTGCTTTTTCCCTGACACTCCCAGCATTTTGTTGAGCGCGCCCACCGTTTTTGTGGGCACGCCCATGAAACGTTCGTGATCCACCCCCAGATGGCCACTCCCTGCATTCGGATTGCAAATAGAAAACGCTAATGTGTAGAATGAGCATACATCACCCACTGCTTCCAATAGAAATCATGGGTACTCAGAGTGAGGTAGGGCAAATACAGCTGTCCTGGGTCTTGGCCTGTCTGGGGGGCCTGGGACAGCTTAAGAGGTAGCGCAGCAGTCACCATGTGGGGTTTCACAAGAAACAATGTGCAGAGCGGGGAATAGCAATTAGCCAAGCAAGTACAGAAGTCATCTGATGTGCCAGTGGCCCTGGGTGCTAACGGACTTCAAGTAGGACACATTGGGCCTGATTCAGAGTTTATTGCTAATTAGGGATTGCTAATTAGGGATTTCACAAATTGAGTGATTATCACATGACTGCGCGTGCTTTTCGTACTCATCACGCATGCATGAGCCCCATTAGCGACAGAGAATGCTTATGAATTGTAAATGCAAATCAGAAGGCTGACTGGCAGGAAGCAGGTGCATGGGGGTGTTTGGTGGATCGTAACCGTCCCTTTTCTGGGAGTGTCAGAATAATTTCAATAAATGTTAATAAATAAATATTATACCTTCCAGGCACCATCTACAGTCAACTAACTTCTAGCATCAGCTCCTGTTTGGAACAGAATATACACAGCTATGTTGCTCAGCAACTGCATGATGGTAACATTCTAAGGAGTCAGTCAGATCTGGTGGCTTCTCATATCCAGGATGGAGTCGTGAGTGGAGATTTTTTCTTTTGTGTACACAAATTCATGTAGCAGGTAGTTTCAAGTAGAGAGTTCACATAGTCTTGGATGAACACTCTGGTACTTTATTAGATGGTCACTGCAGTTCAGTGGTGCTCCAGCAATATTTTGTGCAACACAGACATGTGCAACTCAATTACCAGGTCTTGACTTAACCAGGAAGGGAAGGAGCCACCACCTGAACTTCAGTAGGTTAACACTCTCCTCATATGTGGCAGTCTTTCACTCATCATCCCAAATAGGAAGACTGGCACTTCTATTCAAATCATATTAAGATGAAGTAATCCTAGCCAAAAAACATAAAAAATGGCTGGATGTTGCATGAGCCAAGACAAACACAAGATATTCCTGCTAAGTAATACCCAACTATCTCTAATGACCAAGAGGTTCCAAGTCAAACAGCACACAGTGGCAGGGCATGGCACATGGTTCCATATTATGAGGCTGGTGTGCAGACTCTTCTTCACCAAAGTATACACAGATGTCTTTTCCATCATGCCTCGGACCCCATTTTTGTTCAAGGAAGCCAGTGCTCATTGGCAAGAAAATAATGCCAATAAATAAGACTTCAGAAATTTCATCTAAGGGCAATCAGCCTTAAGATCTTTTATGGCAGATCACAATTTGTTAGATGGTAGTGTTTTTTGAGTAATAACAGGTCCCGAAACTTGGATCTTTACATAGGATACGGAGACCAAGGGGGGTATGCAATGTGCCGCCGCTATTTCCGACGTGGGAAATAGCGGTGGCTCCCTATTCAATGCTGTCATTAACGATAGCATTGTTGCGGGATCATGGCAGAACGGGCCCGACGTTCTGCCGATAACGGCCGTGGATTGTCGTTATCCGGGTCGCAGATCGACAATCCAAGGCCGTTTTGTGACCACGCCCCCTTTGTGCCCATCGGCAGGCGGGACATTGAATCCCGCCTGTCGTTATGCGGTCGATCTGACCGCAAACGGGCCAGGATCACGGCTGTCGGAGGGGATCAACAGCCGTGATCCCAGATTGCATACCCCTTCAAAAGGCAAAGTGCAGAGTGGCACACACCATCATCTCCTCTCCCCAAAAAGGGTTGAATGAGCAAATCAAAGACCAAATTAATGTTCATTGTCTTTTTCAACTCAAACGGTGTGGTTCACAAGGAATTTCTACCAACCAAATTGTCAAAGGTGCATTTTACATGGGAGAAAAAGGGTCCTCTGCGTCCCAAGGAGATTGCAACTACCTGGGTTCTCCATCACGACAATGCAACAAGTCACACATTGCTGCAAGTGAGGGAGTTTTTGACTAAGCACAACATGACAATGCTGCCTCAACCATCCTACAGTCCTGATCTTACCCTGGCTAAATTCTTTTTTTCTCTTCGGCCTTAAAGGATACCATTTTTAGATCATAGACAAAGTAGACGTTTGTCACGACAAGGGCACTCAAGAATGTTATTGCCTTCCAGGAGGTGTACCAAGCTTGGCAGACACGCTGGCAATGGTGTATCGATGCTCAAGGGTCATACTTTGCGGATTATTAACCCTATGTTTCTGAATGTTCAATAAATAGTTTTTCCCAGGTTTAGTCTCATTACTTTCTAGACAGACCCTGTATATTACGTGAAGGTTAAATTACTGCATTTACATGTAGCCCACAAATACTGGGAAACTTTTTTTTTACACTGCAATTTAGAATGTAGTTTGGATACACCCGTTTATTTCTAAATGCCCCCCACCTAAAGTACAACATGGTTTTACCAACTTAGAAACAACCCCAATGTCTGTAGTGTTATTGCATTTGTAGCATTTGTAGCAGAAAATGTACTTTATCTTATAAGGGGCCATACTTATCCTTACAGTGGTATTAATTGAGCATTCCACATTTATACTAACATAAATAAATAGAAAGGCATCAAACAAATGTACATGTGCTGTAAACTCATATTACATTAGAGCAGAACCCTTTCATAGAAACCCCCCACCCTTGCAAGTCTCCTATTATATACCAGTGTTTCTTTTACAGTATCTTCTCGCCACAGAAGAATATGTTGATACTAGGTGATTCATCGCGCCCTACGGGCGCTCTTCACACCGGCGTAAGGGGCTACGCCCCTTAATTTGTGAACATTTGTATTGTGAGAAATATGGTTAGAATTGTATGAAAGATGCCCTGTATTGCAGCTTCTGGCAGTGGGTGAGGGTCCAGCGTGGCAGCACAGGAGTACCGGACGGTGGCCCTGAGTCAGTGTCTCCTCCTACTGGGTGGGAGTTAGGGTGCATGAGAGCAGGAGGCTGGGATATGAGGCATGGTAGGGGTATGTGGGCAACACAGCGTCAGCGATTACCCAGTGGTGGAAGTTACGGTTCAGGAGAGCAGGAAGCTGGGTAGTGATAGGGGTGTGTGGGCATACGGGGGACTAAAGAGGGTGGTGGACACTGTGCAGCTTCTGCCAGTGGGTGAGGGTCCAGCGTGGCAGCACAGAAATACAGGAGTCAGTGTCTCCTCCGACTGGGTGGGAGTTAGGGTGCATGAGAGCAGGAGGCTGGGCGGTAAAGCATGATAGGGGAATGTGGGCAACACAGGGTGAGCGGGTCTCCACTGGCGGAAGTTACGGGGCAGGAGAACAGGAGGCAGGGCAGTGTCCTCCCACATTGATGGCAAAAGTATTCAACATCGGCAATAAACCATCGATTATTTGAAAATCATTGATGGTCGATGGGCATCCCTAGAACTGGAGGAGGGTGGGGGACAGTATGCAGCTCCCGGCAGTGGGTGAGCGTCTCCTCCCACTGGGAGGGAGTGAGCGTGCATGAGAGCAGGAGGCTGTATAATAGTGGTATGTGGGCAAGACATTGATAAAAGTTGTGGCGCTGGTGCAGAGGGCAGTGGGGAAACCTGCAGTGCGGCAGCCAGGGCCGGATTTCCCACCTAGGGGCGGTACCTGCTTGTGGTGGTACAGGATCCCCCATTGTCACGGGGGTACGTGAAATGCGGGAGCGGGGGCCGCGGTGGTCCGCTGGGGGGTGGAATTGCCGGAAGGGGGTCTGGGGGGTCTGCAAATTGCGGGAGGGGGGGTGGTGTGTGGGGATCCGCGGTAAGCGGGAGGGGGCGGGGGTCCGCAAATCGTGGGCAGGGGCGCGGGGGGGCTTGAATCGTGGGGAGGGGGGTCCGCAAATTGCGGGAGGGGGGTTGTCGGGGTTAGTGAATTGCGGGAGGGGGGGTTGCGGAGGTCCGTGAATTGGGGGAGGGGCGCGTGGGGTGCCGTGAGTCAAGGGGGGGTGGTGCGGGGGTCCGTGAATCACGGGAGGGGTCATGAATCGCAGGAGGGGGTGGTCGTGGGGGGGCTGCGAATCGCAGGAGGGGGGGTGTGGGGGGTTGCCGTGAATTGCATGAGGGGGGCGTGAATCAAGGGAGGGTGGGCGCAGGGGGGTGGTGCGGGGGTCCGTGAATCGCGGGAGGGGGCATGAATCGCGGGAGGGGGGGTCGTGGGGGGTTCCGAATCGCAAGAAGGGGGGTATGGGGTGTGCCGTGAATTGCGTGAGGGGGGCATGAATCGCGGGAGGGGGGGTCCCCGAATGTGTGAATTACGGGGCGGTGGCAAATCGCGAGAGGTGCCGAGGGGGCCCGCAAATCGCGGGAGGGGGGCGCTACGGGGGGTTTCGTGAATCGCGGGAGGGCGGGTCGTGGGGGGTTGCGAATCGCAGGAAGGGGGGTGTGGGGGGTGCCGTGAATTGCGTGAGGGGGGCATGAATCGCGGAAGGTGGGATCCCCGAATGTGTGAATTAGGGGGCGGTCGCAAATCGCGAGAAGTGCCGAGGGGGCCCGCAAATAGCGGGAGGGGGGCGCTACGGGGGGTTCCGTGAATTGCGGTAGGTGGCGGCGCGAATTGCGGGAGGGGGGGGATGCCGTGAATCGCGGGAGGGGGGGTCGCGGGGGGCCCTTTTAATGCCGGGAGGGGGGGTCGCAGGGGTCCGGCGAATCGCGGGAGGGGAGGATGCAGGGGTCCTGCGAATCGCGGGAGGGGGCTCGCGGGAGGGAGAGGTCGCTGGGGTCCCGCGATTTGCGGGAGGGTCGCGGGGGTCCTGCGTTTCGCGGGAGGGGGTGGTCGCTGAGGTCCAGCGAATCGCGGGAGGGGGTGGTCGGGTCTGGGACGGATATTAGACAGCACTTACATCGACAGCCATTACATCGACACCATTAGTTCGACAGCTCAATAG
Source organism: Crinia signifera (assembly GCF_055691185.1). Classification (NCBI taxonomy): domain Eukaryota; kingdom Metazoa; phylum Chordata; class Amphibia; order Anura; family Myobatrachidae; genus Crinia; species Crinia signifera. The sequence continues at coordinate 73,890,490 of NC_139218.1, read as the reverse complement.
GTCGACATGGTTTTAGGTCGACATACCATTAGGTCGACATGTCATTATGTCGACAGCTCATTAGGTCGACATGTTTTTAGGTCGACAGAGTCTATGTCGCCAGTCAAAAGGTCGACATGGGTTTTTTCACTGTTTTTTTGGCCGAAATGTCGACACAGTCGACATGGACACAGTTTAAGGTGTACCGCAGCCGCTTGCTATGCTTCGGGCACGGTGCCTCGCTGCGCTCGGCACACTATTTTATTCTCCCACCACGCCCTAGTGGATAGTAGGGCATGAAATACCGCCTGTCGGCACATGTCGGCTCAATAAACAGTGAAAAAACCCATGTCGACCTTTTGACTGTCGACATAGACACTGTCGACCTAATGGCAGTGTCGACCTAAAAACATGTCGACCTAATGAGCTGTCGAACTAATGAGCTGTCGACATAATGACATGTCGACCTAATGGTATGTCGACCTAAAACCATGTCGACCTATTGAGCTGTCGAACTAATGGTGTCGATGTAATGGCTGTCGATGTAAGTGCTGTCTAACAATAGTCCGGATACCGGGGTGGTCGCGGGGGTCCCGCGAATCGCGGGAGGGGGGTCGCGGGGGTCCCGCGAATCACGGGAGGGGGGGTCGCGGGGGTCCCGCGACTCGCGGGAGGGTGGAAAGCGGGGGTCCCGCGAATCGCGGGAGGGGGGGTGCGGGGTCCCGCGAATGGCGGGAGGGGGGGTCACGGGGGTCCCGCAAATCGCGGGAGGGGGGGTCGCGGGGGTCCCGCAAATCGCGGGAGGGGGGGTCGCGGGGGTCCCGCAAATCGCGGGGGGGGGGGGGGGGTTGCGGGGGTCCTGGCAGAGGGTAGGGATGTGCAGGAGTAATGGTGGATGGTGGCTGTGGAGTAATGGTGGATGGTGGGCGTGTACTGTAGCCCTGGCTGGGCGGGGGGAGGTGATGTCAAGGGGGTGGAACGTCATACACATGAAAGTGAAACTGTTCTACACAGGAACGTTCTCCACAGGGGTTGAGTGACAGATCTGGCTAAATATATAAGAGATATAAATAAATTAACTAGTAAAATATAAGCATAAATATTATAAATGCATTATTATTATTATTATTATTATTATTATTATTATCATTATTATTGTTTATTTGCTTCATAAATTCCCATTTATTGTATAACAACTGAGTTAAGAATCTTTGAAAATCACATGACTATAAGGAAAGTACAAAAATGGCTTCCTTCACACTGCATAGCAGACAGGTGCTCTTGTACAGTATATTAAACATTACAGGTTGCTCTTGGATACAAGACATTGAGTGATGCGTATTCTTTCTGTAGATCAATATTCTGGAAACTAGACCGAGCATGAAGGTAAAGCTACGTGCTATGTTTAATCACCCAATACCTTTGGTTTTGAGAACATTAACTTGGAAATTACAACTGTCCAATATAAAAGGTAAAGTTGAAAATTATTTGCTCACAAACCATTTTTTATTTACATTAACATAATTTTAAAGTTACGTAGATTTGTTATCAGTTTGTTTCAGTTTTGTAGAGATGCTGCTAGGTACAAGAGGTGCAAGAGGTACAAGAGGAGCAATTCAGTTGGGTGGTGTACAACAAGTTGTGAATAATCTAGAATTCTACTAACCCCACAATACAGACGGGTGCCGGACGAGGTCCCGACAGTTGGGATCCATACAGGCATTTAACGGACGTCGGTATCCCGACTGTCAAAACACAGACAGACGGGTTCCTGACAGCCACCTGCTATTTACCCTCGTGGGGGTCCACGACCGCCATAGAGGGAGAATAGAATAGGTGGCAAATGCAGCGTGCTACCGTGCCCGCAGCATGGCGAGCCCACAAGGGGCTTTGTTGCGCTCACCATGCCACCACATCGGGCTAATGACTGTCGGGATCCCGACTGTCGGACTCGGACCCCTATACCACACCCAATACAGACACCCTGCATACATGCACAAAGCTGTCCATACTCCTAGAGCTCTGCTCATGTGAAAAAGGCTTCACTGTGAATGTGCAGGCCCCAGGCATGCTCACAGGAGCAGGGCAGCCTTCTCATGATGCAAATCTCTCCCATATGCACCTGACACCTGACACCTCCTCTGTATGCCCCTAATACCTCCCTCATATGCACCTGACACCTCCTCCGTATGCCCCTGACACCTCCCTCATATGCCCCTGACACCTCCCCCATGTGCAACTCATAGCGACTGTAAAGGCTTTAAGCAATCTAATCTAGTCACATTATTGGAACTAGTAAATAATGGTTGCGTTAAGAACAGCCGGATGAGCAGTTCCATTTGGCAGCTTCCACAAAACCATGTTTCAAAATGGATAATGTACCCATTCTGTAAATTACTACAAATGTTACAAGTAATCTTGGAGATCTGTGACCAGTAAAAAAAACCACATCCTACAGGTGATTTGATATAAGATAACTCCTAGGTGACATAACACAAGCTCATTTATAGATTACAGTAGGGATATCTCATACCACATACTATTCAGATGTAATGGTCAGGTAAATCTAATCTCAAATATCTGTTGTTCCAGTGCGGATGGAATATTTGACACAAGTGTCCAGGAACAAAGTCCGCTCTGTACTAGACAGGGAGATAGGGCTGCACTGCGAGGCTCTACTCACTAAGGAACAAACACTGCAGCACCTGAAAGATAACAAGAGTAAGTATTGCATGAGGTCCAGACACTGTGGTATAGCCCCTTACATCCTACATAGATGTGACTATATACACCCATCACTGCATAGATTTTCCTTTTCACTTATTTGTTGTTATGTCTTTAAAAACTGTCATCCATTTTCATATCCTTAGAATCCTTGATCACTGATCTTGGTGGTTAGTTATTATCACAGCAAGCTTACTACAGACAGTGACTACCAACACATAATGGGCCATATTCTAGTTCACTCTTTCTGACAAAATCCTTCTTAGATGGACAAAACCATGTGCACTGCAGGGGGGCAGATGTAACATGTGCAGAGAGAATTAGATTTGGGTGGGGTTTTACTTCAAAATGAGATCTATATTTAAGTGTTAAAATAAAGCAGTCAGTATTTACCCTGCACAGAAACAAAATAACTCACCCAAATCTAATTCTCTCTGCACATTTTACATCTGCCCCACCTGCAGTGCACATGGGCCCTTATTCTGATCGGTGCGGCCGGAGCCGATTATGCGGCCAGGACCGTGCGTGCGAAACCCCGCCTTCCATACGGATCGCCAAATCCGTCCGTATGCGGTAAGAAGCTGTCCGAACGGACCGCACGTGTATTTTTCACGGAATACGCCTCCTCCATCTAAGGGAACCTCCCCCATCATTCGAATGCAGGACCGTGTGCTCCACCAGCACCCGCAACCTCAGACCACACGGACATTTTTCCGTGCAAAAGCAGGGATCTGGGCGGGCAGCTGACATCCGGCGATGTCATATGTCCGCCCCCTACACGTGCGTCACGGCCGCATTACCATACGTACGCCCAGCGTTTTCATGGGAACTCCCATGAAACGCGGGGCGTATGCATATGGTAATGAGCCCAAATAGCCCTTCACGCCCCTCTCCACCCCCTGTTCGGAGTGTTCACATATCATGCGGGATTTGGCCGTACGCCCCGCTCGCACATGTGCAGAGACGCCTCTGCACATGCGCAGACACAAAACATCGGCGGGCCAAACGCACGCGGATATATCCGCACCGATCAGAATAAGGGCCATGGTTTTGTCCATCTAAGAAGGATTTTGTCAGGAGTGAACTAGAATAAGGCCCAATGTACCTGCCCTTTTAAGCTTGTTATTAAATGGCACCCTCTCTGCCATTGGGAGCACATATTCACGTAACAGGTTACCTTGTTGCTGTATTTTTAGGTGTTGGAAGGTGCATGCGGAACCTGATGTCTTATTATCATAAGCAGAGCAAGGTCAGCCTTTTTGAAGAAGACTATCTTCTGCTTGTGCCTCTTGTACAGACTGTCTATGACACGTCTAAACCTAGCACCTCACTGGAATCAAACTCTGCTCTGTTGGTTGAAGAATACATCACTTTCATGAACACACGGCCATCCATTATGTGCAAGATTGACCCAACCAAGGTAAATGCAAATACCGGATTTTTTTCTTGCATTTTCAAATATGCCACATATATTTGTTTTTAACTATGTATCGGTATATACAGTACCAACTGTCCCATAAGTCACTTGTGGATGAGTGTCTTGGAGAAAATATAAGCCTTTATAAACTAGATCCTTGTTGAACACATTTATATGCTTCTAGATGTCAGTAAAATTATGCCGTTTTCTCACTGAGAGTGAGAAAGACACGGCTTTTTCCCAGCATTAAAATGCCGGGGACTGCCGTGCTGGACCCCCGTTCTCACTGCAAGGCAAATTCCCGGGTGAAGATGTTCTACCCGGGAATTTGCCTTTAAACACGGGTTTTTCGGCAGTGTGAACGGGTCAACCCATGTCTGCATACCCGGATCTCAGACACGGGTAAAAAGAAGGGTTTTACTCGTGTATGAGATCCGGATATGTGACCCGTTCACACTGCCAAAAATCCCGTGTTAAAAGGCAAATTCCCGGGTCTACATGCTAGACCCGGGAATTTGGCTGCAGTGAGAACGGGGTATTAGTAAATCTGATAGAATAAATGACAGGACTGCGTTACCAGAAATGATGGCAACATTAACCAAAAGGAGCAAGATGGAATACATTGTCCAGAGCTTCTGTTTCCTTTGTTTTGCCACCCTAAAATGAAATGGGTCTATATACTAAGCCTTGGATGGCGATGAAGTGGGGTATTTAAAGCTAGCCAATGTTTGCAATAATCAGAAATATCTTCCAGTACCTATTCAATCCCGACTGTTTTTGCCCAAGACCCGCCACTGCAGATTCTGCATTCACAAAAATGGCAGATGAATTTGCAAATTATCAACCGTTATTCGCAGACGTTAATTCGCAGAGAAGTTACAAATTTTGAGAAACTAAAAGCACCATGGTAAACGGTGTATTTCACTTACTAAATCCTCTGATGACAGCTTGATGCAGAGAAGATTTTGAAGTTATAAAAGGAACAAAATATACTTATTATTATTATTATTATTATTATTATTATTATTATGAATAATAATATTAATAATTCAGTGTTCTATATAATGGAAAAATAGAAAATTCAGTTCTGTACAATATTTATTTGATCAAAAGAAATAACTTCGGCTTTCATTTATCCAATACAACTTTGTAACCAAATTAAACAAATTAAATCTTTCCCTCAGAGACGGTCATGGTAGTGCGGCAATGATTTAGCAATGTACTTGCTGCCAGCTGGCAGACAAATTGCAGATCTAATCTAATAGTAAAATGCAGACTGGCAAACCCCAATTCATAATCCTTGCTCCAATATTTAATGAAGTGTTATAACATCCAAGTTACAGAGTTCAGTATCATCTCTTAAACAAATGAAACTAAAATCTTAGCAGCACCAAACAAGTAAAGTAATGTGTTCAATTTCCAGGAGCGTCTGTTATTTATTATATTATTATATAATTATATATTTAAAGTTATATTATGTTTTACTTTCATGCTTTGTTCTTGCATAGGGCCCTTTCTGGATGGGTGTGGTATGGGGCTACGATAGTGGGGATCCCGACAGTCAGTATCTCGACATCGGGATCCCGACTGCCGGTGCTCCGACAGGGGGGCGAGCCACAGGTTCTATTCTCCCTCTATGGGGGTCGCAGACCCGCACAAGGGAGAATAGCCCCTGTGAGTCGGGATTCCCCTCTGTCGGAGCAATGGCAGTCGGGATCCTGACATCGGGATCCCAATTGTCGGAGCGTCATCCGGCAGCCTTCTGGATGCACTGTGTTAATGTTCTACTACAATCAGTCTGCCCATGCAGAGCTATATTTGTGTTACATTTTCTATCCATTTAAGGTAATATGCTTGTGTCAAAGCCTTTGTTGTGATTTTATGAAAAATAAATTCATACAACCATGTAGAATTTCGATTCCTACTGCTGTTACCATACATCCAATCTCACAGAAACCCAGAAGTAGATTTTGCACTAGGGTCTTGATTTTTTTTATTACAACATTAGTGATTGCCGCCAAATTTTAAAAATAAATATTCATTTGTCCTCTGAACTAGGAAGGTGACAAGAAAACATTCCAATCAATGGCATTGTCATTAAAAAACATTGATCAACAGCTGGCACAAACCATCCAGAATACATATTCAGCTGAAGGTGAGCAACATCATTAACAATCATTCTCTCTTTACAGTTTTCTAGCATGAATAATGTATATGGGTGAATAATACAGCAAATACTTGAAGCATATCCTATCCTGTATTATGCCAACTAATTGGGCAGATTGCCTTTCCCATTATTCGGTATGAGGACTGTGGTTGTACAGATCAAGCCTCAAACAGAGCAGCTTTCCTAAGCTTGTTTCCAATTGGCTAACCCTATCAGAAGATGGCACTAGCCACTTTGTACAGTTGGATGCATTAAAGTTGACTCCATCCACTAATGCCGGCATTTAAAAATATGGGGCCAAATGTAATAGGGTGTGAGAATCAGAAAGTGAGAGATTTTGGGAGAGTTTTCCCATTATTTTTATTTTTAAAGAAGCAATCATTTACACTGAAAACCAGGTTGAGTTTGCCATGTAATTGATAATTGTCGTATTAAAAATTTAGAAAACTATCCCAAAATCTCTCACTTTCTGATGGTCACACCCTATTATATTTGGCCCATGATGTCTAAGCATGACGTTATGGCTGAGAATGTGCTGCCAGAAATCACATGGAAGTGAGAGTGATAGCTATCACCTATCTGTTCTTCACTGGGACAGCCTCTTATCTGAGTCACTGTCATGGTGCTTTAATATCATACTTTATTTATGTGATATACAGCAATAAGGAATGATAATTAATGCAGTCATTTTTTTATATATATATATTAGCCAATTAGTGTCTGAGCTTTTCACTCAGCAGTCAAACAGCGTTTGTGTATGTCATGCAGGAAGATAATTCTCTGTAGCATGAACCGCATGGAAAGCTAGCTGGCAAACTGATATACATGCTTACTATATATACTACAACATATATACACACTAAGCTATTTTGAGCTCAAAGTCGCTCACTTTTCCCATTTTGTGTATATGGGCGGGCGGTGAACATTGATGCGTGCTTCCGCATCATCGTGGTGCCCGATGTCCGTTGGTCTGTTTTACAGGCCGAGTGGACCACGTTCCATCGTCTCCTACTTTGGAAAGTGGTTCATCCCCAGTGAAATTGCTGGTCCCAGGGCCGGCGCCACCACTAGGCAAATCTAGGCATTTGCCTAGGGCACCGGCCACTGGAGGGTGGCATTTCGCCCCCCCGTGCCACGGGGGTACCTGTCCTGCGGCTGTGTATATAAAGCTTGCGGCGGCAGCGGGGGGTCCCTGCAGTCAAGAAATAACGAGCACTATCCGCCTGGCTACGCAGAAGCGTTTCTGTTGTGGAAACACTGGCCGCACGCTGATTGGCTGAGATTCAGCCAATCAGCGTGCGCCGTGCGGCCAGTGTTTCCACAACAGAAGCGCTTCCGCGTAGCCAGGCGGATAGCGCTCGTTATTTCTTGACTGCAGGGACCCCCCGCTGCCGCCGCCGCAAGCTTTATATACACAGCCGCAGGACAGGTACACACACCCCCCCACACACACACACACCCCGACTCGCCTGGGGCGCTCCGGTGCCTCCGGCCCTGGCTGGTCCTGTGATTTTTACGTGATCGTTCAGCATATACACTGGGCAAAAACGCCCAGTGTGTATGCACCTTAAGGAGCTGATAAGAGAAATCTCTGTTAAATACATCTTGGGCTTGATGTGCATAGAAGCCAATAGATTCTGGTGCTTAACCTGGAATCTACTGCTAACGTGCATTAATTGCAGCTTTACTGGGCGGATGTTCTAACATCCGCTGCCCTGTATCGCCTGGCACCGCATTCCTAATAACTGCATATGCGCTAACATATGCGGTTATTAACGCAAGGGACAGCTCGTGCGATAAGAGCTGTCAATTGCAATGCGGCCAGACCCGAGGCATGCTGTGAGGGATCCGTGATGGATCCCTCACACAGCGCTGTGGTAAGCAGCCCATAGGCTCCTGCAGGGAATCGCCAGCTTTTGCTGGCGATTCCCTCCGCAGTGCTGATTAGAGAATCCAGAAATGCGGTAAAAACCCTGATAACGGGGTTTTTACCACATTTCTGATTTAGAGCATCCCCCCACTGTGCAGATAAACTGCATAATAATTGAGTAGCACATAGGTAACTGAGGGGTAGATTTATTGAGCTCGGTGAAGTGATAAAGTGTCTGGTTTTTATCACCGGCCAATCAGCTCCTACCTGTCATTTTTCAAACCAAGCCTATAACTTCACAGTTAGGAGCTGATTGGCCTATGATAAAAACCAGACACTTTATCACTTCACCGAGCTTAATAAATCTGCCCCTGAATCTGACCTATATATTTCTGACTAATAAAAGAATAATTGAATGATCTGCTGCACTATACATTGGAATCATTGTTCTACCCAGGAAAGTCAAACTTCCACAGAAATATGACCAGTGAAAATCTTATGAATTTGTATTAAGTTATTGTTTCAAAAATGTGTTCTATGAAGTATTAAACTATTTTTATTTCTTTCAATTTCTTTTAGTACTTATCTTTGATGAAGAACTTACTTTGATTATTTCATATAATTATTTCTCTTTATTTTATTTTATTATAATACAGCTGAAAACCCAGAGGAAGCCCTGACATTGGGTATGCAGAGAATGGTCCAGCCGGTCTTCCAGGTGCTCTTTGTCGGTACTGATTACTCAATAACCTTTTGTGTAAAGATAAATAAATATGATTACTGATGCGTATTGGAAAAATAAATGTACATATGCATACAGAGCTGGATTAAGGCTTTGCGGGGTTCTTGGGAAACTTAAGATGGTCTAAAATTATTGTTAATTAAAATATTAGCTGTAAATGCAAATATCAAAAATCAGAATCGGCACTCTCCTCTCATTTTTCATCAGCCTCCAGTGCCCTCTGTATTCCATTTAGAATCCTGATGTTAATAGCAAATTTTAGTGAATTAAAACATCAATACAGATACAGATGACATAATAGAACAAATAATACACATAAAATACAATTGTTAAAATCGTGGTTAAAAAGTCACAGTGAATAGATTATATTTGGTATAGTAACCTGAATACTTGGATGGTCACCTTTTTTAACCGCCAGTACTGGGGAAGTCCTTCCAAATGGTAGTGAGGATATACGTGGATTTATCCAATGTTTTGCAGAAACAAGATTTCTCCCACTGCTTTGTAATGGGACCGGGTCCTTTAGGAGGTGGCTTTCCTCCAGAGAAAACTCTGTGCCGCGGTGAGTAGTATCTGGATGGAGCCTCTATTGTAATGATTTGGCTGAGGGTAGTTTCCCCTGGATAAAAATGTTTTGATGCCTCAGTATTGTGGGTGTTGTATCCAAGTACGTTTTTTGGAGTCAGGGTGCAAGTACCAACGCGTTTCACCGCTAAATGCGTCTTTTTCATCCTTGAATTTTTATCCAGGTGAAACTACCCTCAGCCCAATCATTGCAATAGAGGCTCCATCCAGCTTCCACTCACCGCGGCACAGAGTTTTCTCTGGAGGAAAGCCACCTCCTAAAGGACCCGGTCCCATTACAAAGCAGTGGGAGAAATCTTGTTTCTGCAAAACATTGGATAAATCCACATATATCCTCACTACCATTTGGAAGGACTTCCCCAGTACTGGCGGTTAAAAAAGGGTGACCATCCAAGTATTCAGGTTACTATACCAAATATAATCTATTCACTGTGACTTTTTAACCACAATTTAACAATTGTATGTTATGTGTATTATTTGTTCTATTATGTCATATTAAAATAGCCATTTGACTTATTACACCTGTTATATTAATATTCTTAGCGCAGTTTACCTGTTCCTGTATCCACCTTTGTTCACTGGGACTGACTATCCCATCATCTAACTGCTGCTTTTGCTAAAGCACACTCATATCACAGCGCCCTCCTCGATAACTTGTCTGTATTAATTCACAAAAATTGCTTTGACAAATCCCCCGAGTGCCGCTGTTTATTTATATCATGATATTGTATTTATATACATACACACACATATATTTACAAATACATATATACAGATGTAGCCACGCTCATCGTTGTCACAATGTGTATGCACCAGCATATGCATTGTGGCATGCAGCACTATTTGTGATGAATAGGGCGCGCGTGTGAGCACACTAGTCGTGCCATCCGTGCCTTGATGTGCATGCACCGTGTGACATTTGTGGCTATATTTTTGTGTATATATGTATACATAATAACAGAAAACAGGAGAGAGAGAGCCTGCATGTTCCTCTCTCTCTTCAAGCAGCCCACCTCCGCTGACTACACCCGCCATGAGATCCTCCTCCTTATCTGCAGCCTGCATGCCCTGCCAGTCACTGAGCCGCAGGCTGCTTCTTCAGGTGCTACTGGATAGCTGAGCCATTGCTCAGCTGTCCTGTTCTCCTATAACGTTCCGGTGGCCACAGTTGTCGTAAGGGCAGCGGGGAGCTCTGAATGCAGCACAGGAGGTCGGATCGGTAGGAGAGATCCGATCTGTGGCTGGGGGGGGGCTTTCAGAAAGTGTGGCTCAGGGAACTAAGCTCCATGTACCCCATTAATCCATCATAATGCAAAACAAGCTGTACCTGCCATTAATAATCATTAACAACCTTATTCCTTGTTGACATATGCTCCAAGCAGTAGGATGTTGTATTAGACAAGCCAGAACATATTTATCCTAATCCACGTACATCCAAGTCTTTTATGCAGGAGGAGGATGCATGAATGTTCCAACCACTACCTCATGATGTCATACCATTTCTTGTTACAGGTTATCTGAACATGAATTCTTTACTGTATGTCTGGGACCAGTACATAATAGGACTTGATGAGCCTGGTTATAACTGTCTTCCAGCCATTGGTTTGGTCTTTCTCATATTACTCAAGAGACAACTTACTGGCTGCAGCTCAGTAAGTATAACACCTATTTCAGTTCAGGTGCTCCACTTGACAACCCAATGGTAGGCAGGTGTGACAGTCAATGGATGGCCCCATATGAAAGGACAATAAGACATCATTAGCATGGTTCGAGAGTGACTGCATACATGGTCAGATGCATTAATTGTCCAACCAAATTTACTGTGTGCAGTGATCAATGTATGGTACATTCCTTTCTCTCCCGTTCTATGTAACAGTAAAATGTTTGTCAATTATAATGTGATTTGTCCGGAGTGAGGTTGCTTTTCCCTAATTGGATCTTAAAATTGCAGCATGTATGAGCACCTCAATTTCTTTAAGATGTACATAATAATTTGTGCTGCTTTATCATTACTACGTATATGGCATAAACCAGAATACTAGCACACCACAGGCCTTACTGTAAGTAGGGTCTCCCATACTTTCCTACTCTCCCGGAATGCCTGGAAAAGTCGGGTGGTCCTTCCAGCTCATTAGGATAGTGGGCAAGTCTCCTGCATCTTGTTTCCCTTTGTCCGGACCCCCTACCTCCATTGCTTACCCCAAGATGGTTTGCGCAATGAAGAAGGAGGAGAACCAACTAATCCAGCCTCTGCCCTCCATCCGCTTTCTTACCCCACTCTTGACGCTGCTGGGGCTTGATGGCACGATCTAAGCCCATTGTAAAAAACAGAAGAGCTGTCCTGTTGCCGGTGCAGTTGCCCTGCCTCTCTCTCATTTTCTCTCTCTTGCTCCCTGTCTCCCTGTGGTGCGGGAGACCAGTCGATCAGGCACTGAAGAGGTTATCCGCAGCCACTACTGCAGGTACACCACAGTGCACACTGGGAGGGTGGGATGGAATAAGGAGTTATAAAGTGATGCCTGTCAAACCCCTTTCTCTTTATCCTCCCTACCTCTGTCCCCACAGTTCCCCTCTCTCTTTTTCCTCCCTTTCCCACTCTCTCTTTCTCTTCCTCTCTCTCCTGTCCTGTCTATTCTTGTATCTCTCCCTTTCTATCCCTGAAACCCTGGCTCTCCCCCTTCTCTACATGACACCCTATCTTTCATCTTTTCTCTCTCTCTCTTACACCCCCTTTCTCTTCCTGACACCCTCTATCTCCCTGTCTCTCCTACTTTCTCTCCCTGACACCCTGTCTCTCCCTGTCTCTCCTCCTTTTTCTCCCTGACACCCTCTCTCTAACTCTCTCTCATTTCTCTCAATCCACCTTTTTCTCCCTGATACCCCATCTGTCTCTTGTTTTCTCTTTCGCTCCATCACTCCCTGACACCCTTTCCTGTCTCTCCCTGACACCCTCTCTCTCTCAAATTGTCTCTCTCTCTCCCTCTCTCTCTCTCTGACATCCTAAATCCTTTCTCACTCCCTTTCTCTCCCTGACACCCCCACTTTCTCATTCTCTCACTCTCTCTTGTTTTGTCTCTCCACTTTCTTTCCTGATATGCCCTCTCTCTCACTCCCTATCTCTCCCTGACACCATCTCTCTTTCCCTGCCTTTCCCCCATTTTCTCCCTGGCACCCTATCTCTCCATTACACTGTCTCTTGCACATTGTTTTTCTGTATCTCCCTGATACCCTCTTCCTCTCCCTGACACCCTCTCTCTCATTTTCTCTCTCTCCTTGACACCCCCTTTCTCTCCCTGACACTCTCTTGTTCCCTCTCCGTGCCTCTCCCCCTTTATCTCCCTGACACCCTTTCTCTCCCTGTCTATTTCCCTTTCCATCCCTGACACGCTCTCTCTTTTTCTCTCTCCCCATTTCTCTCATGACCCTCCCTCTCTCATTTTTACGCTCACTTTTCTCCCTGACAACCTCTCTTTTTCTCTCTCATTTTCTCTCAATCCACGTTTCTCTCCATGATACCCCATCTGTCTCTTGTTTTCTCTATCGCTCCATCACTCCCTGACAACCCCTCTCTCTCAAACTTTCTCTGTCTCTGTCTCTCTCTCCCTGAAAGCCTCTCTCACTTGCTTTCTCTCCCTGACACCCTCAATCTCTCTCTCTTTTTCTCTCTCTCACTCCCTGTCTCTACCCCTTTCTCTACCGAGCACCCTCTTTCTCATTTTCTCTCTCCCTGAGCCCCCCTCTCTCTCCCACTTCTTTCCTGATATCCCCTCTCTCTTATTCCTTGTCTCAATCCCTGTCTCTCCCTGACATCATATCTCTTTCCATGCCTCTATCCCATTTTCTCTCTAGCACCCTATCTCTCCATGACACCTTCTCTTGCTCATTTTTTTCTCCCTCTCCCTGACACCCCTTTCTCTCCCTTACACCCTCTTTCTCCTCGTCTCTTCCCCTTTCTCTCCCTGACACTCTCTCTCATTTTGGTACTTGTGTAGTTTCACGGCGCCTGATATATCGGATGCGATCCAATGCGATTTTTTACCTGTTCATAACCCCACTATCCACTACGCATGGAGTTGATTGTATATAGTGTGGCGAGCGCAGCGAGCCACCAAGCCCGAAGTGTGGCGAGCATGGCGAGCCCCGCGACTCTATGCGTAGTGGATAGTGTGGCATGAACAGGTAAAAAAAATCACATTGGATCGCATCAATATATCGGCCGATATCGCATCCGATGAAAAAGTTGAATGAGACTAGACCTTCTGTGCGCCTAGGCAGCCTTAAGGGAATTACACCAAATTGATATCCCTAAAATATCAAATATGGACAAAATACAAAAACAAAGTGCAGGTGTTCTTCCCAAGTGGCGCCCTAGTAAGAAGAGTACGTCCCTGTTAATAAAGGGACGATCCTCTTCTCCGTATGTGTAAGATATTGTATAATACCGCCACGCTCCTTCTGATCGGAAGGGGATCCTCTTCTCCGTATCAGATAGACCAACCAAATGATTGTGTATTCCTGGACCACCCGCAGGTAACCAAATTTCCTCCCCGATTATGGATACCGGAAAAAATGGATATAAAGTGGCACATAGTAATACTGTTTATTCAAAAAAGAGCATAAAATTACAGTGAGTGAGGTAGACAGTGGCTAATTACCAAGTTGGTGGAGAACTAGGGTGAACCAAGTTCTCAAAAGAGCATGGAAAGGAAGGTAGGTACCTGGGATGTACCTCCACGGCCAGGCTAATAGGTAATAGATCCAGTGTCCGATCCTCAGTAAAAACAACAGGCAACAGGAGCTCCTGTTGCCTGTTGTTTTTACTGAGGATCGGGCACTGGATCTATTGTCTACCTCACTCACTTGCCTAATAATAATTAGGGGCCTAATTCAGGTTGGCTCAGTAATTAGCATGTGTAGACCCCCCACCATCGGAACGGGGCCAAATTCGGCCCCTTCCGAGCAGGGGCGCCGATTTACGTTTTTGCCGGTGGGTGCTCGTGGGTGCTCAAGGGTGCCCCCCCCCCCCAGTCCTGGATGTTGGTAGGCAGGCGGTCCTGGCAGCACCACAGCGGGGTCCTGGCAGCGGATATGCCATCAGCAGCAGGGTCCCTTGCGGGAGATGGGAACTAGCAGCAGTATTAATACCGCTACTAGTTCCCATCCGCCACAGGGACCCCCGCAGCTGATGGCATATCCGTTGCTGGGACCTGCCCCGACGGCGAGCAGCGGGTGAGCTCCAGCCGTGGCCCGTGGGTGCTCCTCACTTTCCATGGGTGCTCGGGCCCTGGAGCACCCACAGTTTCGGCGACTATGGTTCCGAGTGGTACAGAATCAGGTCCTAAATTTGTTACTACAAAAAATGAATGGCGTAGTACAGCTTTATAGGCATTTATGTTTCAGTTAACTTACACATAACAATAATTGTATTATTATAATCTTCTTTGCTGCAGCAGAGCGATATGGAAACAGCTTTGAAGACAGGAGGACCAACTTTATCTGTGCAGGAATTTCAGATGGTAATAAACAAACATTTTTATCAAGCTCTTTTTAGTGCACTGAACAAAGGAGAGAGCAACCAGCTTCCAGCGCATGATCCAACACAAGGTGTGTGATATATGTTGTTTGTTTGGCAATTGTTTGTTTATAAGGAGAATCACCTATCAATATGAAGCTAAATGCGCACATTTTATGAAAACATTTTTTAATACTTTTTCATGAAAATCACAAATGCATCAATGGGATGTCCTGCATTTAGAATATTCTACATTTGCTTTTTGGCACTTAATCTTAATTTAATACATAAAGGGCCTGATTCTGGTTCACTCACAAAAGCAAATTCTCTCTCTAATGGACCAAAACATGTGCACTGCTGGGGGCAGATGTAACCTGTGCAGAGAGAGTTAGATTTGGGTGGGGTTTGTACTTCAAACTATATTGCAGTGTAAAAATAAAGCAACCAGGGCCGGCGTCACCACTAGGCAAATCTAGGCATTTTCCTAGGGCGCCGGCCACTGGAGGGCGGCATTTTGCCCCCCCCCCCCCCCCCCGTGCCGCCCGGGCACCTGTCCTGCGGCGCTGTGTATTTAAATCTGGCGGCGGAGGCAGCGGGGGTCCCTGCAGTCCATTAGAAATAACAAGCGCTATCCGCCGGCTATGCGGAAGCGCTTCTGTTGTGAAAACACTGGCAGCACGGCGCACGCTGATCTCAGCCAATCAGCGTGCTGCCAGTGTTTTCACAACAGAAGCGCTTCCGCATAGCCCGGCGGATAGCGCTCGTTATTTCTAATGGACTGCAGGGACCCCCGCTGCCTCCGCCGCCAGATTTAAATACACAGCGCCGCAGGACAGGTACCCCCCTCCCCCGGCACCGGACAGCGCCGCAGGACAGGTACCCCCTCCCCCGGCACCGGACAGCGCCGCAGGACAGGTACCCCCCCTCCCCCGGCACCGGACAGCGCCGCAGGACAAGTACCCCCTCCCCCGGCACCGGGGCGCCCCCACCCCGACTCGCCTGGGGCGCTCCGGTGCCTTGCACCGGCCCTGAAAGCAACCAGTATTTACCTTGCACAGACACAAAATAACTTGCCCAAATCTAACTCTCTCTGCACATGTTACATCTGCCCCACCTGCAGCATGGTTTTGTCCATTAGAGAGAGAATTATATTTTGCGAGTGAACTAGAATCAAGCCCAAAATGTAAATGATCTGAAATGGCAATTAATGTATATACAGATGTAGCCATGCTCATCATTGCCAGCCTGCCACGACTGTTAAAACCTCTATAATCGGACCCCCATAGAGGGAGAATAGAGCTTGCAGTGTGTGGAGTGCTGTCTGAGTCCCGGCACTCAGGATTCCGACGTCGGACTAACGACTCTCGAATCCAAATTGTCAGAGTGCTATACCACACCCAATTAAATGCAGCAACCAATCAGATTATGTCTATCATTTCTCTGTTGCATCCTAGAAGATGATAGACAGTTTCTGATTGGTTGCTATGGACAACATCACCTCTTCTCACTTCTAGAAGTTTTGGTGGTACTTATGTATTATCTGGGCTCCCATGTTAAATGCACCCCAATTTTTCATAGCCCTACTATCCAACTATGCATGGAGTAGATTTTATATAGTGGGCGAGCGCAGCGAGCCACCGTGCCCGAAGCGTGGCGAGCGCAGCAAGCCCCGCGAGGGGACGCGGTCTCATAAGAAAAACGGGAGCCCAGATATTACATAAGTACCATTTTGGTAAATTTACCCCAGAGTTGAAATGCTTCCCTTATGTCATATGAAGTTATTCTCCTCCCACATATAAGGATGGACACCAAAAGAGAATACAAACAATAGTGCAAAAACCATTTATAGGTTAAAATGTTTAATCACGCAATGCACTTACAAATTTAAGATGCATATATAAAATCATAGAACAACTCCCATAGGCAAACAGCGTCAGATGGGTGATCACTCTACATTTCCAAGGATAGCATGGGCAGTGAATCAGCAGGATGACAGAGTCCACCAATATTCACCTATACAGAGTCCACCAATATTCCAGAGGTTGCCCCAGGTAAAGCCACAAAGAGCCAATGCATAATGTGTTGCAGACCACGCCGGTCCTTCTGGTCAAGGCCACATTTGATACCAGTGGTGCTGGAATGCACATCTTGCCATTTAGCACTGAAGGGTGTACAAGTGTTTATGGTTAAATAGAGGAGTGCTGCATGTTTTGCATAATATTTCTGTTTTGGTTACATGCTATCTGAGGGTTGGATGATACCAGACTAAGTTATATTCAAATCTAGCTGACAACGCCTATATTTCACAGCAGATTTTTCTGAGAACATTGCTTTATTTTTTGTTGTGTTTTTCTCGCCCAGTTGTGTTGTCAGTCACCGATGACCTCTGCACCGATGAAGTCTGCTGACCTCCCATACACACCTCTCAATGCTCTGATATATCTGCAGAAATATCAGCCACCATCTGTGCGATATGTCTCTGAACAATGCTGTTCACAGGCATTTTGCTGATATATATCGGACAGTGTACACCTAGCTTTACATTTGAATGTAATGCTGTGTACATACGGTGAGATTTGACGTGAGATTTGGCATGAGATTTTGACTATATAGTCAAAATCGCATGCAGATCACATGCAGATCGCACAGGTTTTTAACCTTGCGATCCCGATGTGCGCTCCCGTGACAGCACAAATCAAAACCCAGATAGACAGGACAGCAATGACTATATAGTGAAAATCTAATGTAGATAGTATGTATATAGTAAATAGTACAGAGATAGCAAAGATTGCATAGCACTCGAATCTTAAGTCGAATAGCAAAGGAATCTCACCGTGTGTACACAGCATTAATGTGTTTTATATATTGTTTATTAGCATTTATTTGTATAACAACAGCATATTGTACTGCGCTTTTCAACTGGGAGAGAACACTCAGTGAGTAACCGAGGCGAGGTTAGCGTTATGCTGGTGATAGGGGGTTAGGTTTCGGCACCAGTTAGTGGATTTTTGGATTAGGCTCCAGGGAGGGCGTTTATGGCTAGACGTTGGGGAGGGAGGGTTAGGGTTAGGCAATGAAGGGGGTAAGGTAAGGCTGCAGGGAGGGGGGGGGATCTAGTTAGGGAGACACTTAGGGTTAGTTTATGGGGGAAAGGTTAGGGTTAGGCTGCGGGGTGGAGGGGTTAGGGTTAGGTACTTAGAAGGTAGGGTTAGAGTTAGGCTGCAGAGAGGGGGTAGGCTTACATGGAGTGGTGTGGGAGTTAAGGTTAGGCACAGCAGGGACAGTTAAATGAAAACTGTGTACATATACATTTAAGATAGATAGATAGATAGATATCTCTCTCTCTCTCTCTCTCTCTAGATATATATATATATATATATATATATATATATATATATATATACACACAGGCTGGGGGACAGTGGCATTTAGAAGAAAAACACAGGACAACAAGCAGTATGTAGAACCGACGTTTCAAAGCCCGTAGGCTTTTTTATCAAGATGCTCTCACCCAAGCACCTTGATAAAAAAAAAGCCTAAGGGCTTTGAAATGTTGGTTCTACATACCGCTTGTTGTCCTGTGTTTTTCTTCTGAGTGCCGCCGTCCCCCAGCCTGTATCACATAGAGCGGTGCACACACACCAGCTCTACAGGAAGGCACCGGAGCTACTACGGCCATTATTGCTTCAGCACATCCAGGAGTGCCACCCCAAGAGCAACTATATATATTTATATCTAGATATATATATATCTATATATATAGATATATAT
Organism: Crinia signifera; assembly: GCF_055691185.1. Classification (NCBI taxonomy): domain Eukaryota; kingdom Metazoa; phylum Chordata; class Amphibia; order Anura; family Myobatrachidae; genus Crinia; species Crinia signifera. Next base: position 73,871,723 of record NC_139218.1, on the reverse strand, counting down.
ATAATTATATGTAAACTGTTTATACACACATACAATGGTAAAAGAGTACAAATCTGTACTGTAGTTATTTAAATTCTATTGATTCTCTGTTTATCTTTTTTTTTTCTACATTTGGTAAATAACTTGAACTTGGGCCCATTAATATGTTTATTTAACAAAAATTTAAAAAAAATGAATCAGTGTGATCACGTCTCTATTTTTAAGATACCCCGCACTGGAGTTACATGTCCAAAGTGACAGCGCCTCCAAGAAAAATGCCACAGGATAGGCGATACGCAAGGTAAGTCTAATAAATGTTATCTGCATGATGGAATGTTTCTGATAAAATGTTCAGCACAAAAGAGAAGCTATAAAGAACTTCTACTGAAAATAAGACAATCTCAGACATGTTATCGGTAGTTACATAAACAACTCACCTGGAGACGAGGGTTGAACAACATGTCAGCCTATTAGTCATATGATGTTGACATAATGAATCTGTCTGTGGATTGCAGAGAAGAACGGGAAATATCTAAAAGACAAGTTGCTGAGGCAGAACGGAGAGAAGAAATAATGAGGCGTCAGCAAGAAGAGGAACAAAAAAGGTGATAAAACAAATTTTGAACGAGTAATCCTAAGTAAAATAGAATTTGCAGAAAATCATATTACAAGTGAAAAAAAGAGACTGTTTTCCAGCGCTTAGGTGGTTCCCATAAGATGAATCACCAATCAGTGATTAGAGGAATGTCACAATGTTATACCACCATTAATTTGTTTCCATGGGTGGTAGATAGACAACTCCAAATGTAATCCTCCTCCATAAGCGGTACCATAAAATAAAAATAAAAACAGATAGTGCAGACTGTAAACACGTATCTATTTTAATAAAGGTGTACACTTACAATATGGGGCAATAATAAAACACATGGAAATCCAAAACCCGGGGCAATGCAGGAAACGGAACGATCTCAGCAGCAGGGCAATCCAGTCTAGATCTGGCAAAAGTTCTTCTTACTGGGTGTCCGATAAACCAAGAGTCCCAGGTCCAAAGTCCAACAAGGTACAGGTTAACATACGCCAAACGTGTTTCGGATTGGACTGATCCTTCGTCAGTAGCGTGCTTAACCTCACTGTATAGGCACTTTAAGTACCTTTTTAAATTGCATACATTTCCGCGTTAAATAAGTGATAAATATACTATGGGATTAATTTAAAGTTAGATGCAAATGCAGCTAAAGGGGATACATACGGTTGACCGGTGGTCAAAATATCACCGCTGGCATCCCAATGGAGGGAAACCCAAGAGGGATACAAGTAAGTATACTTACCTTTCCCCTAACCCTCCCTTCTACCAGTCTAACCCTAACTCTCCCCCCTCTTATCCACCACTAATTCAAGCTTTGACAATACTTAGAGATACATGTATAAGTATCAAGTTGGTATTAAGTTGCTTACTGTGTATCTAAGTAAACATTAAATGCAGGATGCATTAACTCTAAAAATGCAGCCAAACCTACAAAAATGCAGTTTTTGGAGGTTTGGCCAATAACCGCATTTGCACCCAGCTCCAGAATGAGATACATACCAGAGCTTGGATGCTGAAGACAACGGCATCTGTAGATGGTGTTACCCTCTAAAAGCCCTGAATCGTATGCGTAGCGGCAATGTCATAAGCAAGTGGACAATGCGGCCGATTTAACAGTAGTTGCAGTTTTGCTAAAACAGCAAAACTGCCTCTGCAGACTTTTACATGCTGGGGGCCACCCAACACAGGACAAAGCGGGCCAGCATGAAAAGGCCCGCCCTGTATCGCAATTGCAATCTAATGGTCCAGACCATGCTCCTTAAATATCAGATCACCAACCCCACAACACCCGTCACTGTCACTCAAATGTGATTGCATCCTTCTGGGTTTCAATGGCACTGTGAAGAGTTATATGCTGGCTGTGCATGCAAAAATCATGGTTGAAATTTTTGTAGTTCTGTACCTGATCCTAAATGAGGCCCAATGTTTTGAGTCTGAGCAAGCAGTCAAATTGTTCCCAATGTATCCCAATGGTTAATGCTCGGGGACGCAGAACGTGTTCCTGGGAGGTTGGCTAGCCAATACTGGATGTTAACAGTGACTGCAAAAGACACAGAACTGCTTACAAAGGACACTATGGTCAAACACAGGAACTGTACCTGCATAGGGGTTAGTTATTTTAGGTCTACATTCAAAAGGTTGAAAACGAATGGTTGATAGGGTTAAAAGGTCAACAGGATCAAAAGGTCGACAGGGTCAAAAGTTCAACATGGTCAAAAGGTCGACATCGAAAAAGACATGGTAAAAAGGTCAACATTGAAAAGGTTGACAATGGTCGACATTCGTTTTTCATGGGTTTTTTTTGGGGTGTCTCTGTTGACATAGATCTTCATGGACACCGTATCAGTGGCTTGCGGTAGGGTGAGGCACAGCCTTTCCTGTCATACTAACGTACATGCCGGAGTTTTGAGTTTATAAAGTATGTAAAAAATACAAAGAATTTCTATAAAAAAAATCTTATATTTATTATTCTAGTCATTTTTATAGTCAAAACTCTGGAGTAAAAAGTCTATGGCAGGTGAGGCAGTGCCTCACCTGGCTACCTTTTCTTATCTCTTATTAAAACTCAGCAAATCTCCAGCAGTATATACTGCTGCACATGTGTATAATGCCGGCATGTACTCCATGGATCATATATTGGGCCTTATTCTGGTTGGAGCGTCCGGGCCGTACGCGTACGTCCCGGGGTTTTTCACGATCTGCGCATGTGCAGATACGCTAATGCGCCGGCGCGAACACTCCACAACGCTTACGGCCGGTGTCTCAACGTGCGAAAAAACCTGTACGCGAGTGTACGGGTAATGGGGCGGCATAGGGGCGTGTTGATGGGAGCGGCCGAAATAATGAGGGAAAATGGGCGTAAATATGGGCGTACACGGGGGTGTGCACCAAAAATGAGCGGTGCTACTACCGCACGATCGACTAAGGCACCGTTCATTTCGGACACCAAACAGGCGGCCGCCAACCGCCAGCTCAAACCACCCCTACAGATACCGCATGCCAGCGTGCGCCTGAGTTGGCTAATTAACGCTGATTACTACTCAAACACATACACCTGAATGTAATAAGCAATGCTGCAGTCTATTAACTCCAAACCATGATTTCACTGCCTGCAAGCCACACATACAGCACGCAAACACATTGGAAGCTTATGTTTCTATACTTCTCCACATTTAAAGGTTTGTTTAATTTAAAGGTAAGAATCTTTTTATACGCTAAGGTAGGTATTTGCTAAACAGACACATTCACTAGGTGCTTTCATAGACTTTACGCAGTAGCACACTCAATCTACACAAGTCGACATGTGTCAACGTGTTCACTCTAATACTAACATAGGTTTTGTATTTAGGATACAATAACATAAACCACATCTAACACCTACAAAGGATGTTTCAGCAATGTTTGAAGGCCATGACCACTATTTTCCACACAATCTTTGTATAGTACCCAAAATAATGACCTGTACCACTATCTCATCTGCTATGATTTGGATTTGACTACACTCTGGATGTAAGATGCCACCAATCACATTATTGCACTCTCATCTCTCTAACAAAGGATTCCTACATCTGCTTATGACACTGTCAAATCATATATATTTAAAAAGTTATGCATGTTTGTTCACAAGCTAATTTATCATGTTTGGCCCATTCACACATCTTTTTTTAGGGAGGACACATATGCATTCCTACACAAATGTACCTTTTCACCCTTGTTTGTCTGCCTCACCCACTCCATGAGGAAAGCATTGTTCTGGACCTGCTTTTACCTACTACTGTAGGAGCTACCTCACCTGCACACAAACTGCTTTCTCACCTATTAAGTTGCTCTGCACATGTGCTGACACAAACTAATTAGCAGGGAAAAGTTGGATAGGAACATGGGAATGGCCATGGAGAGGGTTACACATGGGAAACTTCGACCACACTTCAACAAATGTTCAAAAATACCCTGGTCAGTAAGTACACATAAATCTAGTATTTGTTTCACACAAGAAATGACACATACCACAATTTAGATTTAATTTGTAAAATAAATTTATTTGCTGTTCAGCATCACAGCTTGACACTTTAATGTGAGAAATCAAATAAACAAATAAAATAGACACACAAATAATAAAACAGCCAGAACAAGAGGTTGCATATCTCCAAACATGTGTTACCCTGCAAATGCAATGGTGAAAGAAATGGGGACACCAGAATACGTACTGCAACAACCAGGGTGAATACTAAGCAAGATACACACCACCAAAAAAAAAAATCCTGCATTTGTAGAGGTCAAAATACGAACTTTCATGCCCATGGCACACAAATGGATCGATGGCCAACTCAGGAAGCGGATGTCCAGTGCAATTAAAACCTTTGGCCTCCAACCACAGAGGAAGTGAACCAGGTCTCATTTGGGCCCTTTTTTGCCCCTTTTAGATGGGGCCTTGGGGACAGGGGCCTTTGGCTCAGCTGGCTTTCGGCGTCTTTCCCTAGTCGACACAGGAGGGTCAGCCGAGGTGGAAGGTTGGGGAGCAGCTTGGGGTGGGGCAGCAGATGGGGGATTGTCCCTTAGGGACCTGTCGGTGGACAGCTGCTCCGCAAGAAGTTCATTCTGGCGGCTGAGGTGTTGGCCAATGCTTAGCATGCCAGCCGCCAGAGTTTCATTAATGCGGTTTAAGGCCTCAACCTGCAGCTGGTTTGTGGCCTTCCACTCCGCCAGAAAATCCGCCACCTGCTGCTGACGGATCGCAGCATCCACCCCTTGCTGCTCGATCCTGTCCAGCGTCACCAACAGGCTCTCATTCCATGTCTCCTGTGGCTGGGGCTGGGGGCGACGTCTTGGTGGAGGCTGGACAACTTGCTCCACCTGTGGCTCTGCAGAGGAAGATGCTGCCGGTACATCCTGGCTTTCTGCTTCTGCTAGGATAAGAATTGAAAACAATGTCACCATCACATACGCAATAAAAAATATCTTTCTAAATACAATGCATTACTGTGACTTACCATCAAAAGCAGCAGCAAAGACCTCCGCCGGGAGCTCACTGTCCATATTGGAGATCCCCCTGATCTCCCCCACATCGATCACGTCACAGGAGTCCAGCTCCAGGGGGGTATACTCCAAATCGTCAGGCATAGGACCTCTCCCGGTGGACATGCTGTGGTTGTACCGGTCAGTCATCTTCCTCTTCAGTGCACTTTTGAAGTCAGTCCACCTACAAGTTTAAAAATACAAATATCACCATGAGATATGTGCACCACTGTGCTACGTGTAGGCTTACCACCTAGTCCCTTTAATTCCGGACACATGTTACTTACACAGGTTCTGTGGCAGTTTAAAATTAGGTGAAGTGGAGTCTTGAAGTCAGCCAGCCACAGAACCTGTGTAATTAATATGTGTCCGGAATTAAAGGGACTAGGTGGTACCCCTAGCTACGTGACATTTCCTAGTGTGGGTGATCTTATGTTTTTTTGCCATATGTGTCCCACACACACACATTCATGTCTCAATTAGGAGGCATCACTATGCAGAAATGACATCATCCATGGCCAAATTAGGCACCTCCACCTGGTGTGAAACTACACATTCCACCATAGCTTGACAATGTGGTTATTATGGAGTAATTTAACTATGGAATGGCATACTGGGATGTGTAGTTTCTCACCAGCTACATGTGCACAGTTTGCTCATTCTTGTTTCAGTAGCATCATATGGAACATGTTACAACAACTCTTTCAAAAACACACTTTCTCTTGTCCCATACTTCACATGAGCAGAACTGTGCCCATAACCTCACATCACACCAATGGTGCATGTTTCATATATCAATGTGGGTTATTAGACATGGTTGTGTTCACATGTGACATTGAAGTGTAGCACTATCTACAAACACACCTTTCTATTAGTCTCAAAACATACATGTAACATATGTACACACATATGACATTATCAGGGGGACAAAGACCAGGGCAATTTTTCAGCAGTCTCCAGCAGGAACTGAGGCCCTTATTCTAGTTCACTCTTTCTGCCCAAATATTTCTTTGATGGACAAAACCATGTGCACTGCAGGTGAGGCAGGTGTAAAACCCCACCCAAATCTGATTATCTCTGCACAAGTAACACCTGCCTCACCTGCAGTGCACATGGTTTTGTCCATCTAAGAAATATTTGGCCAGAAAGAGTGAACTAGAATAAGGGCCTCAGTTCCTGCTGGAGACTGCTGAAAAATTGCCCTGACAAACACACTAACCTTTTCTTCACCGCGTCCCAAGTTCTGACCACTGGTGCCACCTGGTTCACTTCCTCTGTGATCTTGTCCCAAAGGTTTCTCCTTGCACTGGCACCCGGCTTCCTGGTTGCCAATTCAATCCATTCGCGTGCCCTGGGCACTAGAATTCGCATTTCGGCCTCTACAAATGCAGGGTTTCTCTTTTTGGAGAAAGGGTTTTTTCACAATAATTAGATGAATAAGATAAATCTATATTCGTGTATATATAAATGAAGGTGAAAAAATAGAGAGCGCCACACACCTGAAGATTTTTTGATCAATAGAAAATATTTTACTAAATATAAAAATCAATTACATATAAAAACAATAACAACAATATAATAATAATAAATTATGCTCCTTATAAAAATAGGGGAATGATCAAGATTAGTCTTTAGTAGGTCAGACTCAGCTCCAAACAAATGCCTGATTTATTGAAGAGACATAGCTCTATGCGATAATATCACATCAAATAAATTCTTTTGAATAAGTGTCAGTTCATTTGTGGTGGAATGACAAAGAATAGCGTGTCACTTAGATGTCCAATGACAAGGGGTTTTTCCAAATTTTTACGATGATGAGGGACCCTCAAAAGATTTAATGCTCATACTACCTCTGTAGTTTTAGTAGAATAGCCTCTCATAAACCTGCGGTCGCCGGGAGATGGTGGTTCTTCCGTGCGGCTCAAACTACAACCCGCTTGGACGGTCAGCCGTGAACGGCGGGCCGCCGATGGATTGAGCAGGGAGTGAGCCCGCACTGACCTTATGGATGTTTCCAGGTGCTCCGTTTAAGGCTTCCAAGTTTGGCAGGTGCGAGGTCCACTTACGCTGAATCACGAAGATAGAAATTCAGAGCGGCTGCTCGTGATGACAGGCAGTCTGGGCAGAGAGCTGGCAAGGTAGTCAGTGCCTTGCAAATGATCCTTGACGCGTTTCTCCGCTGTAGAACAGTAGCGGTTTCATCAGAAGGGAATAATTTGGGTGCATAGACCCTCCGGTATTTATCAAACAAGTTGTCCAATCAGACAGGACTAATCGGAAGAGCTATTAGAACAGTCCAGGTGTGTATTAACTCATTCAGAGTTTTTAGAAGGTAGAGCGGTGGAGCAAATTAATTACATAACCTTTTAAAAGGAGCATTTAAATTAACTAAGCAAATAAATAAATATACCGTTATACTCAAATATAAATATAAATATGCAATAATAAGAGTATATACAAAAACTTTATATTAGATCAGAAAGAGAAGGAATGGCATCGCTTGAATATATAGAACGTGATGGAGGGATAATTGGATCTAGTTGCTGGAATTTAATCATTAGAGCCATGGCTCAAGTGTTAGAGTGTCAAGCTTCCGCTGTAGACAACAAGCAACTATGTGAGTTCAAATCCTCTTAGGTTTATAATTTTTTCTTAAAATATTTTTAATTTTTAATTTTTATTTTTATTTTATCTTTAACATTTAATGGAGAAATGAATTAGATTGATTGATCTCATGTATTTTTTATATATGAGTAGATTTTAATATAGCTCTGCAAATATTCCATTCAATAGGGATTTTTGCACAAGATGTTTTAAATAAAGATTTAGCTGTCTCCATTCATGTTCAAAACATGATATGGAGGATTTTTTTGAAAGAATCAATCAATTCAATTCAGAAATTTAATGTCTCTAGTACAAATAGTAAAGAGAGAACCGATATAATCTATGGAATTAACAATGAATAACAATAATATTGATAGCAAATAGTTGAAGAAATGATCCATTATATCTCCATCAGATCAAATTTAATGGGAATCAAACAGATTAGCATACATATTCAATAAAGGATTAGTCAAAAGAAGGGGTACATGGATTAATGTATCAAAATAAGTACATCACATTAATAATCACATTATCTATAGTGGGGGTATCTTCAGCATTTTTTATTTATTTTAGAACTGCAATATTGGTTGTATTGTAAACTTAAATTAATTTAAAAAATATAATATATATATATATAAGCAGTAAAAATAACAACGAAAAAATACATAAATAATACTATAAAAAGAAATATAATTTAATACCTAACGGTAGAGCAGATAAAGAACAGGGGATAGGGAGGGGATAAAAAGACTATCCATCAGACATTATTTAACTCAATTGATTCGTTCAAGCCTGCTGGATATAATGTATTTAATGCAAAAATCCAGTAGGCTTCTTTCTTACAGAGATGGTTAAACCTATCACCTCCCCTGGATGTAATATCAATCTTCTCAATACCCTGAACCTTTAGATTCTCTATATTGCCATGATGTCTAGATTTAATGTGTCGAGACAGACTGTGTGCTTGAACCCCCTTCAAAATATTTCTTTTATGTTCTAGAAATCTAATATTCAAAGTACGGGTGGTGCGTCCCACATATTGCGCTCCACATGTACATGTGACTAGATAGATGATATAAGTCGAAGAACAATTAATGTGGTTATTAATAGTATATAGGTTACCAGTAGAGGAGGAACAAAATTGGCTGCCAGTTTTTAGAAATTTACAAGTAATGCACCTAGATCTCGTACACTTAAAACATCCATGGTTTTTAGTGTCATGTGTAGAGTTATTTATATAGTTATCTGTCGAAAAATGGCTGGGTGCCAAACAATTTTTTAGAGAGGTGTTCTTTTTGAAAACCACTCTGGGATATTCATCCAAAGCATCTGCCAAAAATTTATCACTTTTCAAAATTCTGTGGTTTTTGTTTACAATGTTTTTAAGTTGTCTGGAGTGGGTATTGTATTTGGAAACAAAAATGGGTATACGGTCTTCTGAGTAAGCTGGATTAGACTGAGGATTTCTGTTATTAGTTTTAGTTACTTACTCAGAAGACCGTATACCCATTTTTGTTTCCAAATACAATACCCACTCCAGACAACTTAAAAACATTGTAAACAAAAACCACAGAATTTTGAAAAGTGATAAATTTTTGGCAGATGCTTTGGATGAATATCCCAGAGTGGTTTTCAAAAAGAACACCTCTCTAAAAAATTGTTTGGCACCCAGCCATTTTTCGACAGATAACTATATAAATAACTCTACACATGACACTAAAAACCATGGATGTTTTAAGTGTACGAGATCTAGGTGCATTACTTGTAAATTTCTAAAAACTGGCAGCCAATTTTGTTCCTCCTCTACTGGTAACCTATATACTATTAATAACCACATTAATTGTTCTTCGACTTATATCATCTATCTAGTCACATGTACATGTGGAGCGCAATATGTGGGACGCACCACCCGTACTTTGAATATTAGATTTCTAGAACATAGAAGAAATATTTTGAAGGGGGTTCAAGCACACAGTCTGTCTCGACACATTAAATCTAGACATCATGGCAATATAGAGAATCTAAAGGTTCAGGGTATTGAGAAGATTGATATTACATCCAGGGGAGGTGATAGGTTTAACCATCTCTGTAAGAAAGAAGCCTACTGGATTTTTGCATTAAATACATTATATCCAGCAGGCTTGAACGAATCAATTGAGTTAAATAATGTCTGATGGATAGTCTTTTTATCCCCTCCCTATCCCCTGTTCTTTATCTGCTCTACCGTTAGGTATTAAATTATATTTCTTTTTATAGTATTATTTATGTATTTTTTCGTTGTTATTTTTACTGCTTATATATATATATATATATTATATTTTTTAAATTAATTTAAGTTTACAATACAACCAATATTGCAGTTCTAAAATAAATAAAAAATGCTGAAGATACCCCCACTATAGATAATGTGATTATTAATGTGATGTACTTATTTTGATACATTAATCCATGTACCCCTTCTTTTGACTAATCCTTTATTGAATATGTATGCTAATCTGTTTGATTCCCATTAAATTTGATCTGATGGAGATATAATGGATCATTTCTTCAACTATTTGCTATCAATATTATTGTTATTCATTGTTAATTCCATAGATTATATCGGTTCTCTCTTTACTATTTGTACTAGAGACATTAAATTTCTGAATTGAATTGATTGATTCTTTCAAAAAAATCCTCCATATCATGTTTTGAACATGAATGGAGACAGCTAAATCTTTATTTAAAACATCTTGTGCAAAAATCCCTATTGAATGGAATATTTGCAGAGCTATATTAAAATCTACTCATATATAAAAAATACATGAGATCAATCAATCTAATTCATTTCTCCATTAAATGTTAAAGATAAAATAAAAATAAAAATTAAAAATTAAAAATATTTTAAGAAAAAATTATAAACCTAAGAGGATTTGAACTCACATAGTTGCTTGTTGTCTACAGCGGAAGCTTGACACTCTAACACTTGAGCCATGGCTCTAATGATTAAATTCCAGCAACTAGATCCAATTATCCCTCCATCACGTTCTATATATTCAAGCGATGCCATTCCTTCTCTTTCTGATCTAATATAAAGTTTTTGTATATACTCTTATTATTGCATATTTATATTTATATTTGAGTATAACGGTATATTTATTTATTTGCTTAGTTAATTTAAATGCTCCTTTTAAAAGGTTATGTAATTAATTTGCTCCACCGCTCTACCTTCTAAAAACTCTGAATGAGTTAATACACACCTGGACTGTTCTAATAGCTCTTCCGATTAGTCCTGTCTGATTGGACAACTTGTTTGATAAATACCGGAGGGTCTATGCACCCAAATTATTCCCTTCTGATGAAACCGCTACTGTTCTACAGCGGAGAAACGCGTCAAGGATCATTTGCAAGGCACTGACTACCTTGCCAGCTCTCTGCCCAGACTGCCTGTCATCACGAGCAGCCGCTCTGAATTTCTATCTTCGTGATTCAGCGTAAGTGGACCTCGCACCTGCCAAACTTGGAAGCCTTAAACGGAGCACCTGGAAACATCCATAAGGTCAGTGCGGGCTCACTCCCTGCTCAATCCATCGGCGGCCCGCCGTTCACGGCTGACCGTCCAAGCGGGTTGTAGTTTGAGCCGCACGGAAGAACCACCATCTCCCGGCGACCGCAGGTTTATGAGAGGCTATTCTACTAAAACTACAGAGGTAGTATGAGCATTAAATCTTTTGAGGGTCCCTCATCATCGTAAAAATTTGGAAAAACCCCTTGTCATTGGACATCTAAGTGACACGCTATTCTTTGTCATTCCACCACAAATGAACTGACACTTATTCAAAAGAATTTATTTGATGTGATATTATCGCATAGAGCTATGTCTCTTCAATAAATCAGGCATTTGTTTGGAGCTGAGTCTGACCTACTAAAGACTAATCTTGATCATTCCCCTATTTTTATAAGGAGCATAATTTATTATTATTATATTGTTGTTATTGTTTTTATATGTAATTGATTTTTATATTTAGTAAAATATTTTCTATTGATCAAAAAATCTTCAGGTGTGTGGCGCTCTCTATTTTTTCACCTTCATTTATATATACACGAATATAGATTTATCTTATTCATCTAATTATTGTGAAAAAACCCTTTCTCCTCTTGCTACTATAGGCAATCTCCAGAATTGCATTTGGGAGCAGCCATAATATTTGATCCTTTAGGATAATCTTTTGAATACCTTTATGTGTATATATAGATAAAAAGGTAGAGCAATTTTCTAATTATTTGCGCCTGATTGTTTCTGTTGTTTCTCTTTTTGGAGGTGGTATCCTGCTCAGTCCTCACCCTAGATGTTGCAGCTCGTTTTCTGGTGGCCCCAGTTCTCTCACCATGCACCTGCTGGGTCACACCTGTTTGGAGAGATGCAATCTCTTGTTCTGGCTGGTTGCTTGGCCCTTGTGGAGCTGGTGGAGGTTCACCAGGGCCTGTTACTGAGGGGCCCGCTTGATCTTGCAGGCTACTCCTCTCTTGGGCCCTCCTTCTCCGCTCCTGTTCCCTCTTGTTCAGTGCATCAAGCAGGGATTGTGCTGTAGCTCTCTGCAGAGCGTCCTCTGCTGCTGAATCGTCAGAGTCAGACATGTTTGCAGCAATTGTGGCCTGCATCTGACTGAATATTTATGTGTTAATTTCCCGCCATGAACAAGGGGGCGTATATTTTTCCACGCAATATAGATGCAAATTTACGCCGATATTTCCCGCCGATAATTCCCGCTTAAATTACGCAGGTCTCAACGCACCTGATCAAACACCTGTATATGCACATACACAGGTTGTGGAGCATTGTGCTACATCGTGAAATGTGGGCACCTGTCATTCCAATGACGAGTGTTGTCAGCTGGTATCTGTTGGAGTTCGTGTATGCTTTGTGAGTCACATTTCAAAACATCACGTTATAATGCTTTCCTTACATATGTAATGAGTCTGAAATTGTCATACACCAACATGTTGCATTGTGGCCCTTTAGGCAGCGTAGTTATAAGTAGAGGGTTGCGTGTATTATTTTCCGCCTACTGTATATACAGTACTCCTCTCCATGCATATCGGTGCATCGTGCCCCCTTTAAGCAGCGTAGTTATAAGTAGAGGGTTGCGTGTATTATTTTCCGCACACTGTAAATACAGTACTTCTCTCTTCATTGAATTTATGCTGTTGGTTGTGGTGTGTGTATATCGGAACGGTCCGCGTAAGTTTCTATTCGCATCCAGTTTGTTACTGTAAGAGGGATTAATAAAGTTAATACCAAACAAACAATTTTTTACACCAATCAGCAAGCACCAAAAGTGATATATGTACCTGCAATTAATAACTGCGCCATTGCCAATATGACTTCCAACAGAGCTAGGCCATTTTCCACCCCTGAGCTGTTGGCCCTGGTCGACGTTATGGACCGTCACCTGGGGCCCAGGGGCCCATATGTTAGCAATGCCGACAAGCGGCGGGCGTATACTGCTGCCCGCCGCCTGATCTTCTCTACGACCGGCGTCCGCAGAAGCCTGGGGCAGGTTGAGCGGCGCTGGTCAGACCTGCGCCGGCGGCAGCCGGTTCTTCTTAGCAGCCTTCGCCGCCATATTGCCCGATGTAAGTTTTGATTACTAGTATGTCAGCGTTTTTTAGCAATGTTTTGTGTACTTTTTATAAATATGTTCCTGAGTATGGGGGTGTATATGGGGGTGTATATGGGGGTATATGGGGGGTATATGGGGTGTATATGGGGGTGTATATGGGTGTATATGGGTGTATATGGGTGTATGGGGGTGTATATGGGGGTGTATATGGGGGGTATATGGGGTGTATATGGGGGTGTATATGGGTGTATATGGGTGTATATGGGTGTATGGGGGTGTATATGGGGGTGTATATGGGGGGTATATGGGGTGTATATGGGGGTGTATATGGGTGTATATGGGTGTATATGGGTGTATGGGGGTGTATATGGGGGTGTATATGGGGGGTATATGGGGTGTATATGGGGTGTATATGGGGGTGTATATGGGGGGTATATGGGGGGTATATGGGGTGTATATGGGGGTGTATATGGGGGGTATATGGGGTGTATATGGGGGTGTATATGGGGGGTATATGGGGGGTATATGGGGTGTATATGGGGGTGTATATGGGTGTATATGGGTGTATATGGGTGTATGGGGGTGTATATGGGGGTGTATATGGGGGGTATATGGGGGGTATATGGGGTGTATATGGGGGTGTATATGGGGGGTATATGGGGGGTATATGGGGTGTATATGGGTGTATATGGGTGTATGGGGGTGTATATGGGGGTGTATATGGGGGGTATATGGGGTGTATATGGGGGTGTATATGGGGGTGTATATGGGTGTATATGGGGGTATATGGGGGGTATATGGGTGTATATGGGTGTATAGGGGGTGTATAGGGGGGGGTTTAAGTAGTTGATCAGTTTTTGGGTGTAGGATATCAAATCGTTTGCATGATAAATGTCTGAAATATCACAGCAATGATAATTTTGAAGGTTATGAGCATGACTAATGTGAATTTTTCTTTCCCACTTTTTTATGAAACCCAATCTTCGATTTCTATGCCATCAACATGAACATTTCAGCACGGGCAAGGGCACGTATGGAAGCCCGGGAGCAGGCAGCCCGGGACCAGGCAGCCCGGGACCAGGCAGCCCTGGAGGAGGAAGAGGAGGAGGAGGAAGAAGAGGAGGAGGAAGAGGAGGAGGAGGAGAAGAAAGAGGAGGAGGAAGAGGAGGAGGAGGAGAAGAAAGAGGAGGAGGAAGAAGAGGAGGAGGAAGAAGAGGAGGAGGAAGAAGAGGAGACATTGGGTGCAGTTTGGACCCACACCATTTCCCCATCCCCTTCCCCCTCCACAACCCCCACCCCCTCCACAACCCCCACCCCCTCCACAAACCCCACCCCCTCCACAACCCCCACCCCCTCCACAACCCCCTCCCCAACCCACAGCCCCTCCCCAACACTGGAGACAATGGGTGCAGTTTGGACCCACACCATTTCCCCATCCCCTTCCCCCTCCACAACCCCCACCCCCTCCACAACCCCCACCACCTCCACAACCCCCACCCCACCCCCCTCCCCACCCCATTTCCTACCCCCCTACACCTCTCCACCACCCACCCCCAAACCTCTCCACTCCCCACTCACACCCACTACCTCGGGCCAAACTCCAGGACCATCCACCTTGCTCCTGACCCCCCCAACCACTGCACAGCCAACCAGCGGCAACCAGGATGGCTCAAGTAGCCGTAAGTAAATAATGTGTCTAATGTTGACCTACACATTTCTACACATAAACAATCACAACAACCACATATGTGTATCCAACATCAACATTAGTTGCAACATATCACTGCAGGCCGACCATGAGGTGTGTCCTGTCCTTCTCCAGGAACAAGGCTCCCCTTTGTGGTTTTTTTGAGTGTGGCCATGCCTCACCCCTTGAATAATTGACATAACAGTACATCCAATGAGATATCCAACATTAGTGGTGTGGTAGTTATGTGGCTCCAGGTGTTGGGTAACTCCAGTTCCCAGCATGATGTGCAACACAGGGCCGGATTATAATGGAGGCGCAAGGGGTCAGTGCCCCTGGGCCCCCCTCTAGCTAGGGGCCCCCTGTGGTTGTCATGTATTTTTTAAAAATAAAATGTTTAAGTTATGTTTTTTTTTTTTTAGCTAAATGTTTTGTGCATGGGTGGGGTAGTGCTGCAGCTTCACCTATCTGCCAATGTGACAATGATTTATGGTGCTGAGCATCGGGAGCCAAGGCACACTGATTGCACAAGTGTGCAGTGCATTTCTGGGAGTTGACTAAGTCCCATGACACTTTGCACCAGAGGACAGAGGCTGAGAAGTTTGTGCTGAGCTCTGATTGGTGGAGCTCATTACATGCTTCTCAGGTCCATGGAGAACAGCAGCAGCAGCTTAGTCATAGGAGGGTTTTTAATCAGAGGCAGCACTAGGGCTGTGAGGTCTCCTCCAGAGTAAGGGGCAGAGGGACAAACACAGGCTTTTCATGTGGGGTGTGTATATATATATATATATGGGGTCTATTATTATTCCGAGTGCCGCCAACCCCCTGTCTATATATATATATATATATATATATATATATATATATATATATATATATATATATCCCCTGCAGGTAACCATTGACCAAGTTTATTCTGCCTTTACTCTATGTTTTGACAGTATAATATTCGCCCATGCAGTGTGCGGCCAGTAATGACAAGTGCAAGGGGGCCCCCCGCTCTAAAGTACCCCGGGCCCCCCAAAGGCTTAATCTGCCACTGGTGCAACTTAAATGTAGAGATTGTTTTGGTAATAGTGTGTGAGGCCATGCGGATGCATGCTTTACAAACATAGCTGTAGGCCTATAATTTGTACAGCAATGTCCTAAATTTAAAATACTAAGGAGTGCTTAAGCCACAACAATGTCATAACCCTTAAATAGCACAGGCTAATTGTGAGGTTAGAGGACAGTCCCCCAAAACCAAAGTAACAATTGGGATACAGCATACATTCATTGATGAAGGAGTAATTGAATTAATGTTATTTACTATGTACAGTATGTGTGTGTTAACATATTATTTTTTAGTACTGTGTTTACAGCAGACCCATCTTCAATGTAGTTTCTAAATGTATGTGCCCTTCACACATAACTCAGAACTTTTTATTATGTACAAATACAACAAACATTTGTGTATGTTATATATTAATTTTTTGTTTTATCCCTTCATTACAGACACTGAACAGCAGCAGGAGGAGGTGGCAGCCCTAATACGGGAGATCATGCTGACCCTCGTGTACCTCCAGCTCCTTTTTGGGCTTCTGGAGGCCCGCCTTTAATTTTTTATTTATCCCCCCCCCTTTTTATTTTTGTATACAATAAAAGTTTGATTACAGTTCGAAATTGCCTGTGTTTTTAATAATAAATATGTTAGAGGGCGTGTAAGGGTAGGTACATACAGATGTGTACTGTAAGTTATACTTGTAATTTGAGGTGAGGGGTAATGATTGATGTGTGAATGTGTGTGTTTTTGAGTAAAATAACACATAGTGAAAATGCATGAATGTTTAAGGTTGTTCGATTAAAACATCACACATAACATCAGGGTAGGTATACATGTTACACATTTTGGACAAACTAATTACGGACATAATTTAGTACATATACAGAAACACCAACATAACTTGATTTAAAAGTAACAGCAATATGGGGACACATAGATAGTGATTAAAATGCCACATTAGAACATAACAAATATACATGTAATGTGGGTTCAAATGTAGTTTTATTAGGTCTTTATTAAGGTAGACAATTGAGTTAATAGAAAACAATAATTGAATAACAAATAGATTAATTAATCAATTGTCTGATTAGTAGTTGAGAGGCAAGATTTGCAGGTCCATATATGTGAAGGGTATGCCAGCGTGCACGGACGTACGCTCACTCTCACGAGCGGTGACATAAGCTGAGTTTTCCATTGAAAACAATAGGGACCCGTCCGTGCAAACTGGCGTACGCTCAGATCTCCGCAAGAAGTCGGTGGGGAGACGGAGGAAAGACGGCCGTACACGGCGCCGTACGCTCAGTTGTACGCCTGTTGTCGGAGTGCAAGGGCTGGCCCGTCCGCGTACGTTGCCGTACGCTCATTTGTACGCCACTCCCCTTCTACGGTATTTCTGCCCGTACGTAAGCGGCTGATTTGTGGGTGGACCTAACCCTAACGGCCGCGTACGGCTAGCGTGCGGTAATGGCGAACGTACGCACGTTTGGCCGCTCCGATCAGAATAAGCTCCATTATGTGCAAATCTGTCTCTGGTACTTGCCGGTGACTCCACAGCCATTTACCTCACCGCACGTCCCTGACAGTATAAGTGTACCACAGTTCCCCGATGCGCTTGGTACACTTTTAGAATCTACTCTATGTCCATGTAGATGGTAAAGTATGAACAAGTTGTTTTTTTACAAAAAAATCAATTCAGCCGTTTGACTGCTGACCAATAGTTGTTTACCTTTTGACTGTCTACCTAGACCCTGTGGGGTAAATTTACTAAGATGGGAGTTCTATTTCAGATGGGATGTCGCTATGGGCAACCAATAAGAATCTACTTATTTATTTAGCACCTTCTAAAAGATAATAGATAGAATATGATTGGTTGCACGTACTGTAGCAACATCCAATCTTAAATAGAACTCCCATCTTGGGAAATAAACCCCTGTAGATCTAAAACCTGGATACCCCTGCATAGGACTGCTGCAAGTTGTGATGTTACTTCCATTTAAAGGCAAAGAGCCAGAATTGTGCTGCAGCCAGTGGGCGCCTCAGTAGGAAGATCATCCGTTGCAGCATTAGGATAAAGACGCAGAAGTGGTTGTGGCAAAAGGTGCAGTCGCATCTTATATACGTACAGACATCCTATCGGGCTAATTGCTTTATTTTTCTCATTTATTTGTAGTCTTTGGCTCTTATATGTCTATTGCAAGTTAGACGTTTAAGTATTACTTTGTAAATGAGTCATATTGTGTTTGCAATATAGACAAGAGGAAGAAAGGCTGAACCGCCTTCTAGAAGAAACAAAAAGAACATATGAAGGGGAGAAATCTGCCCTTGAAAATCAGATCAGACAGGTTTGCCATATATTTTATATATATTATGTATATATACACACACATGCACACACACACACACGTATTTTTTTACTCCATGGGCGGATGTATCAAAGCGAAGAGTGATGTTTTTGGATGTTTGACCACATTTGTCATATGCACCAATCTCCAGAATGCAATACTTTCTAGAGCTTGCTCCTGTAAGGCAACATCATCTGAAGATGGTATTGCTTAATATCAAGTGGTGTGATATTTTGCCATTGCATATGCATATAGGTCTCTCTTGCAATGGTGGCTGCACTGAGGCTTTATTCGCACACTGATTGACAGTCAGGAATGATTGTGGGAGGTATCAGAATCAGCTGATGCATGCATAGCATGGGACAGAATCTGATTGGATCCCTCTCAGAGGAAAATGTGACAAGAAGCCCCTAGGGTTTTCTATCTATCCAGCCAGCAACTGTCACCCTTACATCTATTTAGAAACATGAAACATTGTAAAAAGACATGTCAAGAGAATATATTTGGAGGAGGAAGCTAATTTTTAGTTTGCAGAGGGGCATTGAAAGCTTTAGCACCAGCCCTGTCTGTGATATATCTCATAGTGTATAGCCACGATATCTGTCAGCTGCTGTGCATCAGTGAATAAACACTGTGCGCATGTGCACAGCGTCTATTCCCACAGTCCAGGGGGGTTGGGGGCATGGCTAGACAGAGCCTCTGGGCCATGCCACCACAGCGTCAAAACGGGGGCGTGCCCCTTGGGAGCGCACCTGTGTCCCTCTTCTAAGAGCCTGAAAGTTGGGAGGTATGCATAGCTGTGTATTCTGGAGAATTGATTAAAAGCACAATAGATAGCTCTAATGGGGCCTACACCTGTAGCGATTTATGGGCATTTTCTAAGCGATTTCACTAGATCATTTAGAAAATGCTCCTACATCACTCCGTGTATACATCGCTATTGCCATGTGAATAGTTTAAGGACATGGAATCTTTAAGTATAAACTATTTGAGTTATTTTGTCTTGTGCTATAATACACACATTTCTGTATGGTAAGAGGCCTGCATTGTTCTGGCTAGATTTTCTGTTTATGCCTTTAATCTAGGAACAGCAGCAGAACTACGAACTGGAGAAAAGAGCAACTGAGCAGATAAATGAATTACAAAGTGAAATCAGAAGGCTATTGCAGCAAAGAAGGGTAAAGATCAATATGTAATCACATTAAACACTTTCCACTATTCTAAACACAATAAAGAAGTTTAAATGGCAATAAAGAAAGGTTTTTTACATGTTGTGCTGGAGTTTTATCTGCTACAAAGACACAGGCAATGCATGTTAATAACATCTTCCTGTCTACTTCTACAGTAACTTACCTGCAGCCATGTACCCAGGGGCCCCTAATAGGGGCCAATGATTCTCTTAACACATTTACAGAGCTCACAATGTGTTCTCTGGAGTCTCTATCAAGACTTTCCACCCCTCAGCACCTTTGGCGCACACACATATGTACAGAAGCGGCCCGGGGTCAGGGCAGCAGGATCCGAGCAGTGGGGTCCGGGCAGCCAGGTCCGGTCATCGGGGTCAGGGCAGTAGAGTCCGAGTGGCGAGGTCAGGGCAGCAGGGTATGGGCAGCAGGGTCAGGGCAGCGGGGTCTAAGTGGCAAGGTCAGGGCAGCAGGTACGGGCAGCTGGTAGCGGCATTTGCCAGGCAGGAAGTGGCTGCTGAATTAAAAAATATATTTTGAAAAGACTGGCCGGCTGCTGATTGGCTGAGAGAATTCTCTCAGCCAATAACCGGTTGGCCAGTCTTTTCAAAATATTTTTTTAAATTCAGCAGCCGCTTCTCGCCCCGCCACCCAGCATCTGCCACTACGTGCTCTGCACTGCTGCCCGGACTCCACCGATCACCAATGCCCAGACCCCGCTGCATGCGACTTATTGCATATAAAAATGCCACATCAAGTGCCAAATCGTATGCAAACCTCTCCCAGGGAGCTGCCCGGGGAGCTCAAGGGCAAACTGGTCGGACTAGTGTATGGGGGACTTTACTCTTTCATGACAGTCTGCTACTACTGCTGTGTACACTGCATGTCTATGTTATTTTATTTATTTTATTATTTTATTTCACAGATTTTTCTCTTTTAGGTGTCTTTTGGTGGACAGTCTGTAGAAAGGTAATAACATACTCAGGGATGGATGATGCCTGTCTGTTTCATCTGTGCTTCTCATTTGTGTTCCTCTATTGTCGATCTGTCACAGACCACTGGGTAGTAATGATACCGATGAGCGGAATGTGATGTGAGTTATCTGTTATGCTGTCTCAGATCACAGAAACCCAGCACTATGCTGCTAAAAACAAATATTGCAAATGTACAATTTTTAAGGATCAAAATACACAATATATACAGATTGAATTAAGTAACATCTTCTAATTAGGGACCTAATTCAGATTAATTCGGTACAGGGCAAATTCGACCCTGTTCCAATGTTTATACGTCGCCCGGCAATGAACGGCCTCGGCAAGTAACACACTTGCCGGCCCGGTCATTGCGGGTGAGGAGGGCTGAGAGTGGACAGGGGGGCGGTGACGGTGGTCGGTCATGGGAACGACCAGAGTTTTATGGGGGTCCCCATGAAAACGCTTGGCTGTTCCCATGGGTGTACGGCCGGCCGATGCCTGCCAGGGGCCGGTGGCTGATATCACAGGATGTCAGCCGCCCGCCCCGTCTACGTCCAGACGCACGCAAATAAATGTCAGTTTCCATTGACTTCTATTTGCGAAGGCAGGAGAAATTATCCGATGGTTGGGGACCATCGAATGATCACTCCTGCAGCGAAGGCATGCGAGGGGATGTGTTCTCCTTACACATCCCCTTGCATGTTAAGGGGGGTGGGTGTTTGGATGGGCGCCATCTCAGGCACTCAGGAAGCTGCAATGTTCGCAGCTTACTGAGCAAACCTGGATCAGGGTCTGACCATACAGTATATCACTGTCCTCTCCAGCTCTGCTGTTCTCCCATCACTGGAGAAAGCTAGCACTATTCCATACCTCACAATTTGTGGAGGTCAGGCCCCCTACCACACCAGAAAATCAAGTGGGGCCCCAGGCAGAGGGGGTGTGGCATTATGATACAACCCCCTTTCCCCTCTCATTCTGGGGGTATGCTCAGCACTACTCGAGTAGCTGGGAAGCCCCCGCATCCCTCCCCACGCTGAATAATAACTGTAGCACTAATCAAGTATATCTGTGCCCAATGTCCTCTTCATGTTGCTATACTTGATACTGATGCCTGACTTATTTTCCTCTCTCTGTACTGTACCTAATCTACCCTCCTTTCCTAGCTATTCCCCTCAACTACCATTAGTGCAGCAGGTGCAGTGCACCTGGATCCCTGAGGACTAAAGGGCCCACTGCTGCCCCTGTCACCCATTGTATATCCCTGTCACCCTCTGCCTCTACCTGTCACCACTGCCGTGTTGCATATTGTGAACTTGGGTTGGGGTGGGGGGGGGGGTGGTGTGTGGGGGCTAAATTTAATTTGGAACCTGGGCTCCCAACCCACAAGTTCCACCTCTGATTCCATTGCTACCCTGTCCCCTACCAAAGAAAGTTAAACTCCTCTCACTAACTTATAAAGCTTTCAACCACTCATTTCTACAAACATCCCCAAATGTGTTTCTACATACTTCTACACACGCACACACGCCATCTCCATTTTGCCAGTGACCATGGGCTCGTCTCCTCCCTGATCACCACTTCCCACTCATGCCTTCAAGAGTTCTACTGCGTTTCACCCAACCTCTGAAATGATGCATCTGTCTGATGTGCCAAGGTATATAATACCCTCATAATAATGATCAGTATATATTTATTTCTAGCCTTTTGCAACAACAATGTGTATGCCAGTGATAGGGCTTTTCTCAGTTAATCACTTAATGGTGAGAACCCATTTTGCGCCGCTAATTGCTCTTCTCTATGGGAAGGCGCCTAAAGCCAGGTACACCCTAAATGAAGCCGACGGACCCGGCGCTGGCCATACACTGCCACTGTGTCTTCCTGCAGAGACTTCCTGGATCTAATTTGGAGCAATCAGTGTACTAAGAAAACATTTATTGTGTGTACCGTAAGTGGGTGGAGATGAATTGTGATAAAGAGATGGATATGGCTTGTATTGCAGTATCCTGGCCCCTCCCCCCTCAGTGAAATCACAGACCCCCACCGAGAGAAAGTCAGACAGTCCGTCAACTTCTGAGCAGCAAACTGGTGAGTGAACTTGTATTAAATGTAACAACCTGAAGAAGTCCATATCTGGGTTGATTCTAGTTGATATACTGTAGCTACAGGGTCTAGATAGACAGTCAATAGGTCTACCCCAAAAGGCCGACATGCAATAGGTTGATAGGGTCAAAAGGTCAACAGGAAAAATGTCGCCATAAAAAAGGTAGACACACAACAAGCTTGACATGAGTTTTTCATGATTTTGCTTTTTAAACTGGCGAGAGCCAGACGGGGAGATGCCAGGTGCCGGGTGGGAGGAGCCAGGTGGTGAGTGGATTTTAAAAAAAAGTGAAAAGGCAGCTGCTGATTGGCTGAGAGAGCTCTCTCAGCCAATCAGTGGCTGCCCATTCATTTGTATTTTTTTTTAATACTTCTGCAGCCCAGCTCCCGGCTCCCTCCGCCCGGCTTCCTCAGTGTCCCCTCGCCCAGCTCCCGGCTCGCTCCACGTGCAGCTCACCTGATTTTACATGTGATAAATCGCATGCAATTTTCACATGTGCAAAATGGCGCATCAAGTGCCTAATCATATGTATGCCCTCCCGGGTAGCTGCCAGGGAAATCAGGTCCGACTTGTCCTAAGGTATGGGGGCCTTTAAGGTGAGATCTGTCTAGGTTTGGTGAAGAAGGGGATCTGACCTTTTGACCCTGTTGACATCTTGCATGTTGACCTTTTGGGGTGGACTGTCTATCTACACACTGTCTATCTAATAATCCACACCCATCTGTTTATGTTGGTCAAATGTTTACATTGTTTTTGTGTGTGTGTCTTTAGTGTAAAAAATGCAAATGAATATAGAAAAATAGCACTTCAGATCATATTTCTGGTCGTTATTTATTATGACAATGTTTTTATCAGCCTTTTCTTGCTAGTAAGAGCATTGCCCATTTAAATAGCAGGTATACATGTTAAACCAATGGTTAAACCGATAAACACATAAAAATGGGTACCACAAACTTGTAGAGACACCCCCCGTACTATACAGGAAAAGTGGGAGACTTTACATTTTTGAGAATGTATTCAGTTATTGGTAATATATTCTGTTATTTAAATGACAGTTTTATTCAACTGATATTCATATCTACCTATTACAGTGTCACCTCATACTACTAGAGATGTGAATGGAAAAACAGCAAATACAGTGGTGCTTGATCTGTTACAACAGATGATGGAGTCGGCGGATGCACGCAAGATATTTTTTCCCACTAGTAACACTGAAGAGATGTATGTTTTGTGATAGCAAGTATCCCTATATAAGGAAAGGATAATGATGTGTGCAGCAATAGCGCCACACTGTGGTCACATGGCATATTGCATGAAAGCTTCTAAAAATTAGGCTTTGAATTGTCACACTTTATAGATCACTGTTTAGTTGTGAAATGTAGCTTAAATATTTAAAGTTCCAGTCATACATGTTTCCTCAGAAATATCCAAATTATGATGCTTGAAAGAAGTATATAAAATAGGCTGTTTAATGGTGACACCACCATGTGATAAGTGATAATTATTAATATAATGTAACTAGTTATCATCCCGGCAAAATGACAGAACAACAAAACATTAATGTCATCCTTGGGGGCTGCGGGTGCCCAAATAGAGCAAATTGCTACTCCGAGTGCCATCTAGTGGCCGCCTGTGTGATAAATAGTTGAATTCCCTCCATAGGGGTGAGCTTTAGCCTGTTATGTACATACCCCAGGGCTGGGCAATTGCGGCCCTCCAGATGTTGATGAACTACACATCCCAGGATGCTTTGCATTAGTTTTGCTATGTGGCCATGCTGAAACTGATGCAAGGCATGCTGGGATGTGTAGTTAATCAACATCTGGAGGGCCGCAATTGCCCAGCCCGGACATACCCTAAACAGATTACATGACAATAAAATATGTGACAGGTGACTAAAAACAATGACCTACAGTATGAAGCCAAACAAGCATGTAACAAATGGTGCAATGTAATGGTTACTCACAGGGCTTGGCATCAGGTAGAACACAGTGAAGCATAAAAAAAGAAAATACAAGTTTTTCTTACTGCTTTGTGATTTGTCTTTTTCTGTGTGTTATACTTTTGCTTCATGTTTTTGAGTTGGCCTCATACTTAACTACACTCCCGAAAATGGCTTCCTCCTCCCGCATTTAAACACACACACACACACACACCCTGCATCAGCCCCAGCATTAAAAGCTCTTTGGGGAAGGTGCGGCTAAAATGATGCAAACGCGTCATTTAGGGCCTTATTCTAGTTCACTCTTTCTGACAAAATCCTTCTTAGATGGACAAAACCATGTGCACTGCCGGGGGGCAGATGTAAAATGTGAAGAGATAATTAGATTTTGGTGAGTTATTTTGTTTCTGTGCAGGGTAAATACTGGCTGCTTTATTTCTACACTGCAATATAGATCTCACTTTGGAGTAAAACCCCACCCAAATCTAATTATATCTGCACAAGTAACATCTGCCCCACCTGCAGTGTACATGGTTTTGTCCATCTAAGAAGGAGTTTGTCAGAAAGAGTGAACTAGAATAAGGCTCTTAGTACCACCCCCTCCCCAAAGAGACGAAAATCGCTGCATTTACTGGAATGGGGGCGGGCTTAATGGGGCAGGGGTTAATGACAGCGAGCCCCACCTCTGGAAAAAGCTGCAGAGAGTCTCCTCTCGGGGCTTCTGCCAGAGAGGAGACAATCAAAGTAGGCAAGTATGCATTGCATACTATTGTACAGAGAAGGTAGTTGGAAGTGCAACATTGTAATTGAAGTACTTTTGCACTCTTCTCATCAGTCACATTAAAATATATAAACAGCATCTGTGTAAAGTACTGTATATTGCAGGAGCATATAATACTCCTTTCATTTTAGCACAAGCATTCTGTGAACGCGAACACACATCAACCTGGGATTTTTCATGTGAAAGTTCTTTACCAGGGTCGGGCCAGAGAGGAGCATTTGCCCTCTTCTTTACCAAGCACATTCTTGACTAGCATATCTGAAAGTGATGTTACAAATTTTTGGGACAGTGAAACTTCAACTAAAAAGGAAACCTCTGTTTATTACCTAGACCAATGGTGTGAAAGAAAAAGTGAAATAAAGCCTTCAACCTGCGCTAAATCGTAATGGGAAATAGTGTACTTCCCTTGATTGAATATCCAGAGAACTTCTGTGTTGGATCACCAACTTTCAGATCCTTTTTCAAGGTGACACCTTGAAAAAGGATCCAGGGGGATCTGAAACGCGTCGGTGAAAGGTGACCTGGTGCGGACCTTGGATTCCCTTCAATCAAGGGAAGTACACTATTCCCCATTACAATTTAGCGCTGGTTGAAGGGTTTATTTCACTTTTTCTTTCACACCATTTGCCTCTGGGGATATTGAAGAAAATCCCTCTTTGTCTTAAACCCTTTCTAGCTGCTCACTGGTTGCGCACGGTGGTAAATACTACATATTGCTATTATATTTATTATATTTATTACCTAGGCCAGTGGTTCCCCAAATTTTTAGAATCACAGCACCCTAGAGCAGTGGTTCTCAACCTCGGTCCTCAAGTACCCCCCAACAGTGCATGATTTCCATGTCTCCAACCAGAATCACAAGTGGATCTTTTAAAATGTCAGTGAGTAATGAGCGCACCTGCGCACCTTCTGGGTGACCTAAAAAATGTGAACTGTTGGGGTCCTGAGATCTGATATTGAGAACCACTGCCCTAGAGTATCAGAATTTTTTTCACAGCACCCCTAGACCAAAAGTTGCAGAAGCTAAATATTAAATTAACTAAATTGTGATTATAGATCATCCTTGGGTTCAGTTACTTGATAAGGGCAGATTTGCTTCTGTTTGTCCAAATATTTTATGATTGCCAGCCACAAGAACTGGTCCTGCCTGTTTACATTGACCATAAATAATTTGAATCAGTCCTGGTCACCCCAGCACCGACACTCGGATCATTGGCCTGGACTTGGTGTATGGATCTCTGCAAACCAATGTCAGAGTTACGAGCAGCTGGAGTGGTGTTATACTTAAAATTTGATGGTCGAATATAATTCCTACTCACAGAGGAGTGGTGACAGTTAATACTGTAGAAAACAAACTAGCTTCAGGTAGTTAACTGGACCTGGAACATCTTCTCTATGGAACCCTGCAAGGGGATTTGGGTTTAAATTTAAATGACGGGCCAGTCGCAATGTTGAATGAGATCTGGAAGAACTACCAAATCATGAGAATGGATTTTGCAGTGATGGCCCGAATTATCAGATTTGATGGTCAGGAATATTGGACTTGCACTGATGGTCGAGAGTATCAGACTTGCACCGCTGATGGTCGAGAGTATAGAGCTTGCACCAATTGTTGGGAATAAAGGATCAGACTGGAGTACTGACCAGGCTGGATCAGGAGTGATAATACTGAGTATCCCAAGGCAATGCAGATGGTAGTTCAGATAATAATAATAGAAGCTCAGAGAATCCAGGAACAATGAAGTAACTGTTTACTCATAAAAGCTGTATCACTTATGGCACTAGCAAGATGACACTGTGAGATCTGGGAGCTTTATACCCGTAGGTGACACAGGATTGGCTGAAAGTGTCAGCTGGCACTCAGTCTGCATGGAATTGGTCAGACAAGTAACCTGATGGGCAGTAAAAGGGGACTAACCTTAGCAGCATCTGCACTGTACTTACTGGCTGGACACTGTGGCATTATAGGCAGCACGCAGCCCACGCGTCAGCACTACAGGTACCAATGGCCTGTCCAAAGTGCTGAACGCTTTACAACACATGCTGTCATCATTGCTTTGTACAAAAGGGGTTTAATAGTTAAGGATATTGCTGCTAGCAAGATTGCATCTTAATCAACCATTTATTGGATCATGAAAAACTTGTTCAGAAGGTTTCAGGGTTCCCACGACTGTCCAGCAAGCACCAAGGCCATCTCCTAAAGTTGATTTAGCTGTGGGATCTAAGCACAACCAGTCCTGAGCTTGCTCAGGAATGGCAGCAGGCCACTGTGAGTGCATCTGCCCGAACAGTGAAGCAAAGACTTTGGAGGTTGGCCTGGTGTCAAGAAGGGCTGTAAAGAATACTCCAGGAAAAACATCAACGACAGACTGATATTCTGCAAAAAATACAGGCATTAGACTTCTGAGGACTAAAGTAAAGTCAGTTTCTGTGCTGAATCCCCTTTCAGATCAAAAGCAGAACTAGCATTGGTGCAGCAGGTGCATTGCACCAGGGCCCCTGAAGACTAAGGGGCCCATTGCTGCCCAAACCAGCAACTACTTATTGGGTTGGGGTAGAGGAGGGAACCCAAATTATATATTTGCACCTGGGCCTGCCACACACAAGTTCCACCACTGTTTCAGATTGTTTGGTGCATCTGGAAAAAGGCTTGTCCAGAGAAGGAAAAGTTGAGAACTACCATCACAATTTTGCCTAAGACCACAGCCATGTATAAAGAATGGATCCAAAAGGATCCCCCAAGATCAACTGCTCCCAACCATCTAAGAACAGTTTGGTGACAAACAATGCCTTTTCCAGAATGACTGAGCACCTTACCATAAGGCAAAAGTGATAACTAAGTGCAACAAAACATCAAACTTTTAGGTCCATGGTCAGGAAAATCCCCAGACCTTAATCCCATTGAGATCATGTGGTCAATCCACAAGAGGCGTGTGGACACACAAAAACCACAAATTCTGACAAACTCCATGCATTGATTAGGAAATGGGTGGCCATCGGTCAGTATGTGGCCCAGAAGTTGATTGACAGCAAGCCAAGGCGAATTGCAGAGGTATTGAAAAAGAAGGGTCAACACTGCAAATATTGATCCCTTGCATAAACTTAATGTAATTATCTATAAAAGCTTTTGACACATGAAATGCTTGTAATGTTACTTCAGTACATACTTGCCTACTTTTTCAATCTCCTCTCCAGGAAAAGCCCGCAGAGGAGACTGTCCGGTAAACTTCAGGACGGGGGGCCTGATTTAAAGTCTTCAAGCCCCACCCCCATTGCAGGAGATATCATGATTTTGCGGGTCACGTGGAGGGGACGGGGTTAAAATTAAGTGATTTGCATAATTTTATCCCTACCCCCTTCCCAAAGAGCCATGAATCTAGGTAATTCAACGGTGTAGCAAGTGAGATACGGGGGGGGGGGGGGTCAGGGGCATGAGGGAGGCTTAAAATAGTACCCTCCTGCACACAAAGGGGGGCCTGATTCACAGGCCCCCCTTTGTGTGCAGGAGGGTACTTTTTTAATCATAAAATAATTTTTTGGGGATCAATGATGTCTCGGAAATCCTTGAAGGAAACCATGTGGTTCTGACGCTAAGAAGCCTTGTTGTGCTTTTATACACCCTGCCTGTGTGAGTAATGGTATGCTATATTGGATATTGAATACTGTATAAGCACTTAATTTCACAAGCAGTAATTTTCGCGATAATGACAAAATCGGTGATTTCGCGAGCTGAAAATTTCGCGATTATCCACTGTACCTGCTACTATACCTGATGTAAATAGAACCCCCGTAGTGGGGGAGGATATTTCGCGCGGCTTTAATTTTCGCGGTTACGGAAGGCTCGCGAAAATCGCGAAAATTAAAGCCACGCGAAAATAAGTGCTTTTACAGTACCAGTAGAAGTTCATACAGCTTGAATAAGGCGATTTAGCAGAATAGAAACCACTATATGTGTTGACCTATTTTCGTTTTCTGTGAGTGGGGTACGCTACCCAGTTTTATCTTTTCCCATTGAAAGATACCTTTATATGTTTCATATTCCTTACATTGAGGTGAACGAGGTACGCTAGAAGGGATACACAATGGAGACCTGATTTAAAGAAATTGTTGCATGTGTTGTTGAATCCCCATTCAATGTGAGTGGGGTACGTCATCTCAGCCCTTTGATTGTAATATACCTTCATGAGTTTCCCTGTCCATCATACAGAGGTGAACGAGACACGTGCAGGAACACACCTTCATCTTAACAGTCCAGACATTTTTGTTCTTCATGATATATTCCGTGCACTGAAAGATTTTACACATTTGTTTTTATTTTTATTTTTCCACATATTCATTGAGCAACACCCACAGCCATAACGCCCAGATCACCAGCTAACACTTGGGATATCACAAGATTCAAACTTCTTTTCATCACCAGGATTGGAATGATTCATATTCGCTCCTAAAAGGACTTTTCACTACCTAATTTGAGGGACGTAACGCTTTTCTTTAAGTTTTATGTTTCACATATGTGTGTACTATTCACTTATCAGTATCCACCAGTGCCCAGATCTCTCGGCCTTCCAACTGTACCAGCATCCGGAACAGGGTGGACTCTGACCATCGGATGAGCCACATTTCCCACACTGCAATCCATAGGCTCTCCTTGTTTTGGGCAGTCCCAATGCACATGACCAGGCTTGCCACATTCAGGCCCTCCATGGTGGGAGGTGGAGCCTTTGGCTTAACTACTGGGATGTGAGTTCTTTGGTACTGGAACGAATGAAGACTTGGCTTTACTCAACTTTCTCAGGGTCAAGTGTTGCTCAATCACCACTGCCAGCTCCTCAAATGTCTGGGGATCTGCCTGAAGGGCCCACTGCTGCACGAGCAGTCTAAATACACACTGGGTGACTTTGAGCTAAAAGCCGCTCGAAACAGAAAGTTTGAGCAGCTTTCAGCTGGCCCGGTGATGAGCAGTGAGCACTGCTGCGTGCACCCGCATCATCGGCGGTATGCAAAGCCGTCCTCTCCCCGCTGGCACAGCCGGGCAGGGGGAAAGCCGGCTTTCCCCCCAGCGATGATAGCGATCATCCCTGTCCATACACGCTGTGCATAGTCGCCCAGTGTATATGGACATTAACACCTGCATAGTCTGGCCCAGTGCAACTATCTTCATAATTTGCAATGCAGAGTTTTTATCTGACTGCAACCAGGCCTTATACAGCCAGGCTAGTTTGGCCAGCTGAGTCCTGGGAGGCTCAGAGCCCCCCAACTGCCAGAATTTGTGGACTTTGCTGGGGCCTGTTACTCCAATCCTATCAACTATAGCTTTCTTAAGGGCAGGGTAGGAAAGTGACTCAGCCACAGACATATCCACATACTGTAGGTTCTCTGTGTCTCCCCTGTTAAACAGGGAGCCAGCCTGTCAGACCATTCCTCCACAGGTCATCTCGAATTCGTGGCAGTGCGTTCAAACATACAAAGATATGTCCCTATGTTGTCTGCTGGGGTGAGTTTCGGTAGCCTCTTCTCTCCGGTCAACCTTTTCTCAGCTCTTTCAATTCCTCATGAAATATCTGCATCTCAGCTTGCTGTCTTTCAGCCAGATGCTGCTGCCCCTTATACATCATCTGAGCCTGAGCTTGCTGCCCAGCTGCCAGTTCAGTAAAAAAATTTAGTAATTACCTTGCATTTTACCTTTAAGGGCAAACTTAGGAGGCTCAATATAATGTGCCAGACTCACACAATAGACTTTATCATCTACCTGCCTGCTTGTTTTTATGGCTTTCACATAACCCCCAAGTTGCCCTGTTATTGTGTGAGAGTGTGTGTGTGTGTGTGTGTGTGTGTGTGTGTGTGTGTGTGTGTGTGTGTGTGTGTGTGTGTGTGTGTGTGTGTGTGTGTGTGTGTGTGTGTGTGTGTGTGTGTTAACCCCTGCAGTATTTAAACTTTGATAATAAAGGGTATGTTACATACTGTACACAGAGTGGTGCTTGAGGAAACCCACCAACATAACAGAGATTAAGCCGTTTTGAATGGAGGATGGGTAAACCTTCTCCAAGCAGGTTTACCCATCAACAATTAACGAAAACATAGTTATTGCTGTACGAGGATACTGAAAACAAAGTTTCACCTACTTTTGCCACTCAGATATGTGATATTTAGAGGCGGCTCTTAGTTCTGTGACAGAGGGGGGCTGCGGCTGGCCACGATGCCGCCATTCCCCACTGCCGCCATTCCCTTTGGTCCCCAACACTGTTGAGGAACTTGCACATCCTCTAGCCCCCAGCTTCTTTGGGCTCCTTTGGCAGCAGCCCATAGAAGCTAAATCATGGTCACGGCACCTGTACACTGCAGAAGACAGGCACCGTGACCGGCGCATGGGCAGTTTCGGCCTCGGTACTGTGCATGCAAATACCTCAGATTCTATGGGCCATGTAAACTGTTTGCTGCAATGTTGGCAGGTTTATAATGTCTTGTAACTTTTCTTCTCTTATACAGTCATCAATGGTCGAACAGTGGCAGAAAGAGATACTATGAATGCAATTATGAAAAAGCATCTGAGAGATTACAGAGAAGATGTGAAGAAGGCAGAGGTCGGTTGAGTAGCTATGTGCACATGTACTACAAATTCACTCAACCACTATACACACAATACACACAATACACAGCACCAAAGAGTCAGTTCCCTCCTCATGGATACAAATAGCGACTTTAATCATATAACAAAGTTTTTTCATACATAAGATCGATCCCAAATTGTACAGATCTCGCTTTGTTTGAAATGGGCTGACGCTGTCATGCAACCTACAAAAGGTCAGTCCGGTGGGAGGGACATGGTTGTATCATGGGATTTTGCATTTTGATAATAGATAGTATCTGATTGGTTGCCCATAGCAACATCCCATGTAAAATTGAACTCCCATTTTAGTAAAATTTCTCCCTTGTGCATACAGGGAATGTTTCTGATGGATCTCTTGCACTTACAATGGGGCTGATGTAAGTGATGATAGCTGATTAGTTGATTTGGTTGGTGTAAAATCAGTAGGCACAGCTTCCTCTTACTCAGGTGCTGGGATTCCCGCATTAGCTTACAGAATCTTGAATTAGTAAATACACCACCAGTTCAACTGTTATTCACTGATCTCTTCCTGCTCCAGCCCTTTATCCGTATCATCTGCATTTGGGACCACCCCTTTCTGATTTTAGTGGGTAAAGATTGGCTGCTGGCCCATCCGCCTCTTGACATCCACTAATCATCATGGGTTGGTGGTGGCTGTTGTTACTCCATCTCTCACATCGACGATGTCAGTGTCAGTCCCTGTGTCCAAGTTCACCAGAATATCTATGAATAATTACCTGCATTTACATAATGGCCTAGTTACAGTACGCGGGCTATCCAGGGAGGGATGAGACAAGTGAGAGTCCTCCTCATGACAAGGTGGGAGTGGTGGTAATAGCCAGGCACAAAGTAGGAAAGGCTTGACGGAGTGGTTGAAAGACTGGGGTGTGGTATAGGGGTCCGACAGTCGGGATCCCGACAGTCATTGGGATCCCGACTGGCCAGACCCAGACAGTATGGTGAGCGCAACTAAGCCCCTTGAGGGCACAGTGGCTCGCTACGCGAGACACCTATTCTATTCTCCCTCTATGGGGGTTGTGGACCCCCACGAGGGAAAATAGCAGTTGGCCGTTGGGAACCTGGCTGTCTGTGTTTTGACAGTCGGATCCCGACGTCGGGTGAATGCCTGTCGGGATCCCGACCGGCACCCGAAAGACTGAAGACTGGGGAAGAATCTGATGGGCACATGAAGCATGCTCCATTGATTAGAGGCACCACAGAAACCTCAGGAGGTTTTAGGAACACACTGCATTAAAGTGCAATCTGAGATTTACTGCACAAAGTACTCCAAAGATTCTCTGTTTTATGCCAGGGAAAATGCAGAATAATTGAATAATTCTGGGCGTAGATCGCAGAGCTTTTCCTTGCATGGTTAATCCCTGCAACTAATAGAATATATGTCCCATATAACGTCAATTGAAAATGAATGCTATTACTTTAACCCCTTCCCGCCCGCGGACGTACCTGTACGTCACGGCAGCGGGGTAGTTCGCGCACCTTGCCGTACAGGTACGTCCCCGCTGTGTCATGTCGCCTTGTCAAGTGACAAGGCGACATAGTATAGATGGCTGCTGTCATCAACAGCAGCCGATCGTGTCAGTGCGCCCGCGGACCAATCAGAGTGGTCCCGCCCCGCCGATCGCTGTGATTGGTCAGTCAGTCCTGACTACACCAATCACAGCCTTTCTATTGTAAAAGGGGTGTTTTGCTTCTCTTCCCGGGCTCTAACCCTCTCACTGTGTTAGAGCCTTGGAAGGAGAAGCTGTGTCAGAGCTGTGTCAGAGTTTAGGCTGTGTTTAGGCTGTGTAAAATTGCGCTGATCACCACAATACCCCTGCCTATATCACCCTCCCTGTGGTCATCTGTGCAGGGATCACCCTCCCTGGGTCACCCCTGCCTATATCACCCTCCCTGTGGTCATCTGTGCAGGGATCACCCTCCCTGTGGTAACCCCTGCCTATATCACCCTCCCTGTGGTCATCTGTGCAGGGATCACCCTCCCTGTGGTCACCCCTGCCTATATCACCCTCCCTGTGGTCATCTGTGCTGGGATCACCCTCCCTGTGGTCATCTGTGCTGGGATCACCCTCCCTGTGGTCATCTGTGCTGGGATCACCCTCCCTGTGGTCATCTGTGCTGTGATCACCCTCCCTGTAGTCACCACCTAATTTTGTGTGTTGTGATCCGTATAATTTTTCTGTACCTTATCCGTACACCATAATTTTTCTGTGCGTTATTCGTACCCCATAATTTTTCGGTGCATTTGTACCCCATAATTTTTTATGTGCGTTACTCGTACCCCATAATTTTTCTGTGCATTTGTACCCCATAATTTTTTCTGTGCGTTATTCGTACCCCATAATTTTTCGGTGCATTTGTACCCCATAATTTTTTCTGTGCGTTACTCGTACCCCATAATTTTTCGGTGCATTTGTACCCCATAATTTTTTCTGTGCGTTATTCGTACCCCATAATTTTTCGGTGCATTTGTACCCCATAATTTTTTCTGTGCGTTACTTGTACACCATAATTTTTCAGTGCATTTGTACCCCATAATTTTTCAGTGCATTCGCACACCATAATTTTTGCAGTGCATTTGCACATTGTCAGTGCTACAAAACCCCACACGTGTTGAAGCACCTCATAAATACATACACCAATAAAACTATGGCCCAACGAACATATACTGCCGAGGAGGCATACGCGTTTCTGGCCTCTGAAACTGAGTCTGCTAGCGAGGATGAGACAAATTTCCGTTTGTCATCCTCTTCATCATCTAGTGACTCTGATGAACCCCCGAGGAGGCAACGCAGGACTCCCACTGCAGTAGTCGAGTCCTCTGACCCCACATGGACAACCCCTGAAAACTACGTACCCCAGGTCCCTGAGTTCACAGGGAATCCAGGAATACAATTTAATTCAGCAGGGTTCAGAGAGCTGGACTTTTTTAAATTTTTTTTTAGTGATGATTTAGTTGATCTAATGGTCACCCAGACTAATGTTTATGCCCAACAATTTATTGAGCAAAACCCCACCTCTAATTATGCCCAGCCCCGCAAGTGGACCCCTGTACATAAAAATGAAATGGTTATATTTTGGGGCCTTGTACTGTGCATGGGGCTAGTGAAGAAGCCCACGATTAGGTCCTACTGGAGCACAGACATCTTATACAATACACCAATGTTCCGTGTGGCTATGTCAAGGACCCGCTTCGAAGGGATCCTTAGGTTTCTCCATTATAGGGATAATGCACAGTGCCCACCCCGGGATGACCCCAATTATGACCGGTTATATAAACTTAGACCCCTAATAGACCATTTTAGTACCAAGTTTGCCCAGGCATACATCCCCGAGAAGCACATTTCAATAGATGAGTCCCTGGTACATTTCAAAGGGAGGCTCCAATTCCGCCAGTACCTGCCAAGTAAGAGGGCAAGGTATGGCGTGAAGATGTACAAGCTGTGTGAGAGTACATCAGGGTACACACACAAATTTAGGATATATGAAGGTAGAGACACAAAAATAGACCCCCCACAATGCCCCCCCTTACTCGGAATTAGTGGGAAGATAGTGTGGGATTTGGTGCACCCACTGCTAGACCAGGGATACCACCTGTACCTGGATAATTTCTATACCAGCGTCCCACTATTCAAAAGCCTCGCTTCCAGAAGTACTGTGGCATGCGGCACTGCACGTAAAAATAATAGAAGCCTCCCTAGGTCGCTGCTTGGGCAAACACTTAGAAGGGGCGAGAGCAGGGCATTATGCAGCGACAATGTACTGTGTGTCAAGTATAGGGACAAGAGAGATGTCCTTATCTTGACAACAGTGCATGGCCATAGCAGCACCCCTGTCCCAGTGCGGGGCACAAGTACCGAAACTACAAAACCCAACTGCATTGTGGATTATAATAGGTACATGGGGGGGGTCGACCTGTCAGATCAAGTGCTGAAGCCTTACAGTGCTATGAGAAAAACAAGGTTCTGGTATAAAAAATTAGCTGTACACATAGTACAAATAGCACTGTACAACGCATTTGTACTACATCGATGTGCAGGCCAAAGGGGGACATTCCTGGAGTACCAAGAGGCAGTAATAAAGGCCCTTATTTTTGGCAACCAGGAACAGGGGGGCCCTAGTACTTCTGGAAGCGAGGCCTCGCGAATTGTACCAGGGCAACATTTTCCGAGTGAAGTCCCCCACACTGGAAAGAAAGGAAGGTCCCAGAAACGATGTAGAGTATGCTACAAAAAGGGGATAAGAAAGGACACAACTTACCATTGTGAAACCTGCCCCACACAACCAGGCTTGTGTATCAAAGATATATCATATCACACTTCCCTTGAATTTTAATGTACTCCACACAGCTTGTACAAAGAGCCGCATGCCATTACCTTCCCTTCTGAGTCTTGCCATGTGTCCAAACAGAAATTTACAAATACATATATGCTATTGCCATACTCAGGAGAAAAAGCACCCCATAATATGTTACACAATTTCTCCTATTAACCCTTGTGAAAATGGCACATTTTGATCTAAAGTTACATATTAATGGAAAAAATTAGTTTTTTTTTTATTTTCACAGCCCATAACAATTTGACAAAACACCAGTGGGGTCAAAATGCTCACTACGGCCGTAAGTGAGTTCCATGAGGGGGGCTAGTAACAAAAAGGTATCACTTGCTTGGGATTTCCACTGCACAGGTACAATATGGGCTCTGCAAATGCAAGATGGCGCCCGAAAACCATTCCAGCAAACTCTGTGATAAAATGGCACTCCTTCCCTTCTGAAGCCTGCTGTCTGCCCAAATAGCGTTTTACAACCATATATGGGGTATTGCCATACTCAGGAGAAATTGTGTAACAAATTTTGGGGTGCTTTTTCTACTATTGCCCTTTGTGGAAGTATAAAATTATGGGGTGAATCTACAAATTAATGGAAAAAATGACATTTTTCATTTTCAAGTATCGATGCCTAACAATTTGACAAAACACCAGTGGGGTCAAAGTACTCACTATACCCATAGATGAGTTCCTTGAGGGGTGTAGTTTACAAAATGGTATCACTTGTTGGGGTTTTTGACTGCTCTGATACAACAGGGGTTCTGCAAATGCAACATGGCGCATGAAAACCATTCCAGCAAAATCTGCGCCAAAAACGCCAAATGGTGCACCTTCCCTTCTGAAGCCTGCTGTCTGCCCAAATAGCGTTTTACAACCATATATGGGGTATTGCCATACTCAGGAGAAATTGTGTAACAAATTTTGGGGTGCTTTTTCTACTATTGCCCTTTGTGGAAGTATAAAATTATGGGGTGAATCTACAAATTAATGGAAAAAATTACATTTTTCATTTTCACGTATCGATGCCTAACAATTTGACAAAACACCAGTGGGGTCAAAGTACTCACTATACCCATAGATGAGTTCCTTGAGGGGTGTAGTTTACAAAATGGTATCACTTGTTGGGGTTTTTGACTGCTCTGATACAACAGGGGTTCTGCAAATGCAACATGGCGCATGAAAACCATTCCAGCAAAATCTGCGCCAAAAATGCCAAATGGTGCACCTTCCCTTCTGAAGCCTGCTGTCTGCCCAAATAGCGTTTTACAACCATATATGGGGTATTGCCATACTCAGGAGAAATTGTGTAACAAATTTTGGGGTGCTTTTTCTACTATTGCCCTTTGTGGAAGTATAAAATTATGGGGTGAATCTACAAATTAATGGAAAAAATGAAATTTTTCATTTTCACGTATCGATGCCTAACAATTTGACAAAACACCAGTGGGGTCAAAGTACTCACTATACCCATAGATGAATTCCCTGAGGGGTGTAGTTTGCAAAATGGGGTCACTTGTGGGGGGGTTCCACTGTATTGGTGCTTCGGGGGTCTTGCTAATGCGACATAGCACCCACCAACATTCCACCAGAATCTGAGCTGCAAAATCCAAAAATCACTCCTTCCCTTCTGAGTCCTGCCATGCACCCAACTGGTATTTTTTGGTCACATGTGAGGCATTGCCGTACTCGGGAGAAATTGGGCCACAGATTTTGGGGTGCTTTTTCTCCTTCATTCCTTGTTAAAATGACACATTTTGAGCCAGAACTGCATTTTTGTGTAAAAAAATGTAATTTTTCATTTTCACTGCCCAGTTGTATCAAAATTGGTGAAACCCCTGGGGGTTTGAAATGTACACTATACCCCTAGATGAATTCCCTGAGGGGTGTAGTTTGCAAAATGGGGTCACTTGTGGGGGGGTTCCACTGTATTGGTGCTTTGGGGGTCTTGCTAATGCGACATAGCACCCACCAACATTCCACCACCAAAAATCACTCCTTCCCTTCTGAGTCCTGCCATGCACCCAACTGGTATTTTTTGGTCACATGTGAGGCATTGCCGTACTCGGGAGAAATTGGGGCACAGATTTTGGGGTGCTTTTTCTCCTTCATACCTTCTGAAAATGAAAAATTTTGAGCCAGAACTGCATTTTTGTGTAAAAAATTTAATTTTTAATTTTCACTGCCCAGTTGTACCACAATTGGTGAAACCCCTGGGGGTTTGAAATGTACACTATACCCCTAGATGAATTCCCTGAGGGGTGTAGTTTGCAAAATGGGGTCACTTGTGGGGGGGTTCCTAACTTTTAGCATCTTATGGTGCCTAGAAACCTACATGGTGCCTAAAAAATAATCTCATAAAAAGGAGGCTCCAAAATCAAGTAGGTGCTCCTTCTATTATGAAGCCTGTGGTTTGGTCAACGTGCACACTAGGGCCACATATAGGATATTTATGAAAACAAAAGAATTGGGGGAATCAATTTTTAGTCACATTTCTCTAGTAAAATGTACTGTGTTTTTGTGTGGATTTTAGGGAGTATTGTCTTAATGTAGGGTATGCTATTTTATATTTTTTTTTTTTTTTTTTTATGTATGAATTGTATAATTGTGTATGTATTATGTATTGTCTATGTGCTGGATTACGGTTGGATGTAAAAACTGAATTTTGTTGTCCTAATAGGGGCAATAACAATAAATGAATCTAATCTAATCTAATCTAATCTGTGTTCCTTAGAAAAATGTATTAAAATTGCAAATCTGCAAAAAAAATTAAATTTTGAAATTTCACCTACACTTTGTTTTAATTCCTGTGAAACACCTAAAGGGTTAACAAACTTCCAAAATGCTGTTTTGAATACTGTGAGGGGTGCAGTTTTTGAAATGGTATCATTTATGGGGGTGTCTCACATACAAGTCCCTCAAAGTCACATCAGAACTGAACTGGTCCCTAAAAAAATCAGTGTTTGAAATTTTCTTGAAAATTTGAGAATTTGCTATTCATATTGTAAGCCTCCTAGTGTCCAAAAAAATTAAAAGGAAGTTGAAATAATGATGGAAACATAAAGTAGACATATGGTCTATGTTAGTTATTAACTATTTTGAGTGGTATGATTATTTGTCTCACAAGCAGAAAATTTAACATTTTGCAAATTTCTAAATTTTCCATTTTTTCCGACATTTTGGTATTTTTCACAAAAAAACACAGACTGTATCGACCCAAATTTACCACTAATTTGAAGTACAATGTGTCACGGAAAAAAAAATCTCAAAATCACTGGGATAAGTAAAAGCAAAAAAAAGTTATCCCCACTTAAGTGATACATGTCAGATTTGAAAAAAAGGGCTCTGTCAGGAACGCAAAAACTGGCTCTGTCAGGAAGGGGTTAAAGCAGGAGTGTCCAAACTTTTTGCGACGTGGGCCAGATTTGGTGAAGTGTAAATGTGTGGGGGCCGACCATTCAGCCTGACATTCTTTGAATCATTAATCACATCAGAATGGTACCCCAGCTTGCCCCTATTCACTGTATGCCCCCCAGCCTGCCCCTCCTTCACTGTATGTCCCCCATTCACTGTATGACCCCATTCACTATGTATCCCACTCTGCCCCCATTCACTGTATGTCCCCCAGCCTGCCCCTGCTCCCCCTTCTCTGAATAGCCATCACTGCCTCCATTCACTGTATGTACCCCAGCCTGACCCTTTTTCACTGTATGTCCCCCACTCTGCCCCCTCCCTTCTCTGTATGTTTCCCAGCCCCTTGTGTGAGCCAGAGGACAGAGAGGCAAAGCAGGCACTGCAAGGACAGGAGATGCTTGGCCCCCTTGCTGCCCCCCTCCCCAAACACTGCTGTCACTGTGATTGTGGAGTAGGGTGATATACAATTGCAGGTGTAGGACGCCAAACACATCTGACTGTGGTGGCCGGCACCTCCTCACTGCAGCAGACAGCAAGGTAAAGGCGTGCTCGCCGGGTCCCCACCTTTAATGTGTCCTGTGCTGTGCTTCCCACATCTGATGCTCTGCCGGCTTCCAGTTGGAGGCTGTGGGCCGCTTGAAATGACAGCATGGGCCGCATTTGGCCCCCGGGCCTGACTTTGGACATGCCTGGGTTAAAGTTTTAACTCTGCTTTTATTTTGTTTTTAAGATTGAAATTTTTGGCCATGAACTGGAGTTAAATGAGCTAGACCACGTGGATGAACCCAAGCGAGCAACATTATTAAAGAGATTATCCCAAGCAATAAAAATGCGGACAGAAGCCCGGTATACAGCTGTAGTGAGATCAAGTGAACAAACATTACCAGAAAATGTTATCTATACAATATAACCATACCTAGTATATGTAACACCATTTTCAGCTTTAAAGGACCCACAAAAAAACTGGACTACATTTTTGGAAAGTAAAAAAAGGATTGCATGCTTAATACCATGAACATGTACAATAAGGAAAAACACCCAAGACATGTTCTAACCGACCCTATTGTGCTAATTTCTTAAAATATTTGGACAAGTATTTAAACTGTCATTTAAGCATGTGGCAGGTATAAAAGCAGTACAATAAAATATTTAAGAAAAAAATTCTAAAATTTCAATTTTTTTGCAAACGTATCAGTGCTGTATATATGCAAGGTAAAAGCATGGCACTCCAAAGTTAAATTTACCACCCATTTGTTTGTTGGGCATATAGTACAAGCAATCCTGATTTTTTTTTTAAAGAAATAAAACTAACTCTGTTTTCATTTAGTTTAAATAAAGTCAATTATATAACCTATTTTACTCTATATCATCACTAGTGCTAAACTTCCTTTCTCTTGTGCCTTATAGCATGCACCTACTTCATCATTCTACCTGAGCTCTCCTTCTCCAAGGGTGACATTTAATATGATACAACTTTATTGGGGGCAATATTTTTGCCAAAATAACATCAGTTTTCGCACTTTTTCCGAAAAAATGCAGCAAAATCGCGCATTTTGCAGCAATTTCGCATGTTCTGAAGTGGTGATTTTTTTGTAACGCTGGAACTCACATACAAATGTTTTCCCATTATAAAGTATAAAAATTGCCTATTTAATTGAATTTGAAATCAGGAAATAGTTACTAAAAATCGCCACACAAACAGACCAGGTTGTGATGGGCGAACTTGACAGAACTATGCACAGACCAGTGTGATCTGTGCATGGTTCTGTCCCAAATAAGGGAAAAATTATCAAAAACAGGAAAAAAAACGTCATGGGGTCCCCCCTCCTGAGCATAACCAGCCCCAGGCTCAAAGAACCAGTCCTAGTTTCAAGGGGCAAAACAAATACGGCTCCCCTGGATTTTATTTAACCAGCACAAGGCTCAAGGGCCGGTCCTGGTTCCCAAAATATGGGGGACAAAATGAGTAGGGGCCCCCGGTATTTCAAGAACCAGCACCTGGCCCAACCAGCCAACAGGGTGCCACAGCCGGAGGAGACTTTTTATACAAGTCCCCCAGCCAAAGCATTCACCCCCCTGACCAGTCAGCATGGCAGGGGTACAGGTGAAGTGGGGACCCCCCCCCCCAAAAGAAGCCCCCCCCCCTTCCAGAACTTACCTGCTCGTGGTAAAGCCCAGGGCTGTCCCTGATGCCCCTGGGTGGTGGGCATCAGGCTAAGGTACTTGTGTATTATAGCGGCGCCCATCGCATCGCATACCATAAGGCATGCGATGGTATGCGATGCGACGCGATATCGCGTGATATTGTACAATGTCATACAATTTTTAAATTGTATGACATTGTGTATGCCATACAATGCGATGCGATTAAAAATTGTATAAGCACCCTAATGGGTGCTTACAATGCTAAATGCACCCCCACGTCACCCCCCCACTATAAACGTGAACCCGAAGCGTGGCGAGCGCAGCGAGCCCGCGAGGGGCGGCGGTACGCGTCCTCCGACCTTTTCATACCCCCACTATTCACGTTGGCGTGGAGTTGAGAATAGAAAGTGTGGTGAGCGCAGCGAGCCACCGCGCCCGAAGCGTGGCGAGCGCAGCGAGCCCCTCGTGGGGACGCGGATACCTTCACAGGTATCGGCGTCCCCTCGCGGGCTTCACAGGTATCCACGTGCGCTCGCCACACTTTCTATTCTCAACTTCACGCCGACGTTCACGTT
This sequence comes from Crinia signifera, assembly GCF_055691185.1. NCBI lineage: Eukaryota > Metazoa > Chordata > Amphibia > Anura > Myobatrachidae > Crinia > Crinia signifera. The sequence goes on along the minus strand of NC_139218.1, from coordinate 73,829,301 downwards.
TATAGTGGGGGGTGGCGTGGGGGTGCATTTAACATTTTAAGCACCCATTTGGGTGCTTAAAAGCACCCTATAGGGTGCTTATACAATGTTTCATCGCATAGGGGGCCAAAATCGCATCGCATCGCATGCCATCGGGTGCATGGCATGCGATGCAATGCGATAAAAACATTGCGCGATGTACATCGGGGGCGCCGCTATAATACACAAGTACCCAGGCTAAAATTAGAAAAAGCTATTTACACAATGTATCAGCCTGATGCCCACCACCAAGGGGCATTGGGGACAGCCCCGGGCTTCAGCTTGGGCAGGTAAGTTCTGGAGGGGGGACCCATTCTTTGGGGGGTCCCCACTTCCCCAGGACCCCTGCCCATGCTGACCGGTCAGGGGGTGAATGCTTTGGCCGGGGAGACTTGAATAAAAAGTCTCCCTAGGGCTGTGGCATTACCCTGCTGGCTGGTTGGGCCCGATGCTGGTTATTGAAATACGGGGGACCCCTACTCATTTGGGAACCAGGACCGGCCCTTGAGCCTGGTGCTGGTTTAATAAAATCCAGGGGAACCCTATTTGTTTTGCCCCATGATTTCTGAAACCAGGACCAAACCGGTGTTTGTAAGGGCTGGTTATGCTCAGGAGGAGGGACCCCACGCCATTTATTTATTTTTACACAAAATCGCACATTTTCATGACTGAAAATCGCACTTTTTTGCAGAAAATTTGGCATCTCATTAAATTATTGTATTCCGTCAAAAATAAGCAATTTTCAAAAGTGCGATTTTGAAAAGTGCCCGAAAAATCACATTCTATTAAATGTCACCCCAAATGTCAATCTGTGTGCCAGTTCCATCCTATTCACCTCTGAATTCCAGTTATCTATTGTCCCCCCACAATCTTCCTTAACAATTTGAGACTGTTCTGGCTTCACTGTGACTGGCAGTGACTTTCTATTGGAAGTCTGACCTGCCAGTCACCCAAAGCAGTCCCATTGGACGATCCTGCGCATGCTTCCGGCCCTGAACCATGAATATGCTTCTATTCTATGCCGAAGCAGCCCATAGAGGCTGCGGGCCAGCACATGCGCAGGACCGAAGAAACTACTGAGCATGCTCTGGTCCTGCGGCCGAGACGGGTGTCAGGACCGGCAGCAGGGGAAACAACGGGCACCATCAGCGGGGACCAGCAGGCACCGGCGGCAGGGACCAGCAGTGGAGGGGGGCAGCATCATGGCAGCCCCCCTCCTCCACAGAGGTAAGAGCCAACACTGCTTCAGATGTACCCTCCATCATCCTGGGTGATTTTAATATCCTCACTGCTAATCGCATATAACTTCTCTCCCTTTCTTTAACTTTCTCAATGGATCTCACCCTAAGGGAATTAGATATAGGTGTGGTGGGAAACCACACCTACATCTAATTACCTTATTGATTAAAAAAATATATACTGTATAACCTCTGGGGTAGAACAAGAGTGGAGATAAAGAGGGAAAGATGCGAGTTGAGGCAGCAGCAAAAAAAAAAAAGGATCAAGGGCATCAAGGTTCCACTACCCAAGTGTAGTTTGGGAGGTAATGTAGTTAATGTAACCCTTGACCACAAGATTTGGTATTCCCTCGACTCATATCTTTCCCCCATCTCTACCCTTTCCTATCCTGAAAATGTTGCTTCCCTCTATACCAGTGGTAGCCAACTCTAGCCCTCGAGAGCTACCAACAGTTCACATTTTCCAGACAACCTAGCTGCTGCACAGCTGCACTCATTAATCACTGACACATTTTAAAAGATACACAGATGGAGCTAATTGGCTCACTTGTGATTCTGTGAGGAGACCTGCAAAACATGCACTGTTGGTAGCTCTCGAGGACTAGGGTTGACTACCCCAGCTCTATACCTTTACCATTGACTCTGATAATAACCACTGAGGCAACAATCTTTAATGGCCCACTTCCAATCCTTACACTATGACCCTTATTCAGATCTGATCACAGTACAAATCTGTTCTCAAAATGGGCAAAACCATGTGCACTGCAGGTGGGGCAGATGTAACATGTATAGCGAGAGTTAGATTTGTGTGTTATTTTGTTTCTGTGCAGGGTAAATACTGGCTGCATTATATTTACACTGCAATTTAGATTTCAGTTTCAACACACCCCACCCAAATTCAACTCTCTCTGCACATGTTACATCTGCCCCACCTGCAGTGCACATGGTTTTGCCCATTTTGAGAACAAATTTGTACTGAGATCAGATCTGAATGAGGGCCAATATACCAGAGGTGGGTAATAAGCGTCCCTCTAGCTGTTGATGAACTACCCATCCCAGCATGTCTTGCATCAGTTTCAGCAAGGCCAAATAGCAAAACTAAGGCAAGGCATGCTGGGATGTGTAGTTCATCAACAGCTGGAGGGACACTTATTGCCCACCCCTGCTATATACTGACCTACAGTATCTCCATCAACATCAAGTGTCGGCTCCCCGGTGTTGGCCAGCGCCGCCCGCTGCTTCTCCCTGCTGATGCTTGGATTGGATTTCATCTTGTCCAGGTGGCTGCTGCTCCCAGGGGAAGAGGATAGAGGGTGGAACTTCTAAAAGTCCTGCCAGTTCTCAAATTGAGCGAGGAGGGGTTGGGGGGGGGGCAGCACTGCCCGAGCTGCTGCTGGCCTGGTCCATTAGGAGGGAGAGAGAGGCCCCTCTGCAGAATTACAACAGGAGGGGGGGGGGGTTAGTTTTGGGAAATGTTGCCCGCCCTGCTGCTGACCTGCCCATGACCAGATTCTGCTTCCTCCCTTGCCCCCTGCTGTACACTTAAGCGGTGTCCATGTCAACATAGACGCCACAAAAAAAAGTGTTGACCTTTTTAGTGTCGACCATGTCTATGCCAACATTTTGCTTGTGTCGATCTTCTGTCACTTGAGTATGTCAACCATTTAAAGGTGTCAATCTAACATTTATACCATTACGCCCCCGGACACACTGAACATGCAGGTTATTGGCTAATCAGCTAAATGAAGGAAAGGTTCGGCAGCATAATCATAGTAATATCATATTTTGTGTACGTTGTAGTTGTGCTGCACTGTGCAAAATTTATTTATATATTTATGCCATAAATTCATGGCATGGCTAGTCTAAAGCAAACCTCTAGTAATGTATGGGAGTATATTATGATCAATATTTTGCTTCCAATAAAGCAGCAAGTTGGTTAAATGCATTTGAATTAACAAATGTATACAACTGTTTTTATGTGTTTTACAATAGTTGATTGGCATTTGCTCCCTTACCTTACCAGATTTATGCTTCCAGCAGGCAGATAAATCTGTATGTACCCAGTTGAAGCACCATCATGACTCACAAACCATCTACCTTTTTTGCCACATTTGTGGGCTATTGCTGGATGTTTCTCTCCGGCCAAATTGAACAGATAACTAGCCTACATACACCTGGGAGGTAAATAAAATAAAAAAACATATTCTTTGAAATCATTGACTTACTAATTTTGAATTCACTGGATTTAAAATGTAATAATTTACCAGAGACTCACAAACTCAAAACACTGTAATGGTCCATGTTTTAGGTACATGCATGCTTGGGCACAGGTGATACCTAGTACTTCAGTCAATTTGATTTAACCCCTTCGGTGGTATGCACATAAATTTATTGGGCTGCACTGGAGTGGGCTCTCCCGAGAAATTAAATAAAGGTTGCACCACTGGCACATCACCATTCCCCGTCGCGGATTCCCCCCATCCTCCACTCAGGGAGGTTCAGGACCCCTCAGGGAAGTAAGTCCGGGCTCATCCATTTGGGCGTCCAAACACAGGAATGCCTGAACAGATGAACACCCGAGCACTCCCGAACCCAAGTGGCCCCAAACAGCCAAAGCACCAGGGGAGCACGGGCTGCAGCAGAAGGCAGCGGCTGCCCCTTCTGTGGTATTTCTGGAGCAGAACAAACCTGCCTTGGAAGGTTTGTCATGCCACAGGAAAACCCACCACTCTAGGGGTTAACCCTCTGATGAGCTATGGATATCTTTTAAACCTGATCTAAGATGTCTGAAGGAAAGCATTTGAGAACCACCGCCCTGAAATGCAAGTTAGGCCTTGATCTATTAAGTCTGTAGCACACAAAAAATAGGGCCAATTCAACTGGCTTTGTAATTATTACTTCAACTTTAAATCAAGGAGAATCTTGAAAAGTATAATTACTACAGAGAATATTTTGGACACTCATGTCAGTCCCTGCCCCAGTGGTGCGTACTATATTGCATACCACACACTTAATTCTAGGGTTCATTTTGTTGGGAACCATCTAACCTTTCAGTATATTTTTGATTGAGGCAGTAAACCCACGCAAGCACAGGAAGAATATACAAACTACACAGTTGTAGTATAGAATGGGTATGCAGTCCCTGGGCCAACAATGTTTAGTTGACTACTACTGGTCGACAGTGACTAGGTTGGTCCCCGAAGAATGGTCACCATACCCCAGGTCGGCATTGGCACTTTTTTTTGTTCATTGTTTTTCACACTTTACTATCGAAGCGGGCATAGAGTGAGAATATAATAGTGCCAAGTGCAGCAGAGAACGTGAGGAGATGCAGTCCACTTATATGCTACCCATGTCAACATAAGTCAACAGACACCAAAAACCAGGAAAAACTCATGTCAACTCTAAAGATATGTTGACCATTAGTGGTAACCCTAGTGGCTGTCAAGTTAGACATTGTCTAGCACAGAGGTTCTCAAACTCGGTCCCCCACACATTTCACATGTTCCAGGTCACCTGACAGTTGCACTCATTTCTGACTGACATTTTAAAAGATCCACAGGTGGAGCTAATCATTACACTAGATTATGTAAGGAAACCTGCAAAACATGCACTGTGTGGGCTCCTGAGGACCATCTTTGAGAATCTGTGATCTATACCATAAACATGTGTGTAAGATCTTCTCTATTGTAGAATATATAACCATAGCATTACTAATTACCCTGTGGCATTCAGTGAACTCCCATTTTTACTTTTCCATAATTACCTTAATGAATGTTCTTCTATCAGCGTCCATACACTTTGATTTTGACAATCTTGTCAAATCAGAAGCAAAGTAAAAAAAAAAAAAAGCTGTATTGTGTTAAAGGGCTTGCAATACTGATGCATATTTATCACAAGTGAAAATAGATTCTACAGGCAGTCCATTTTGACTATGAACTGGATCATTAACAAGGGCAATGCTGCAGAATGCAGCCACAAGGACCGCACCATATGTATGCCCCCAACGATTAGACTATGAACAGCTGTTGGTATATGCTTTGAGACAGCAAACCTATAATTATTTTTTCTAGTTTTATATTGTTATACACTAAACCATTTCAAATGTGATGTTCTTTATGTAGCATTTAAGTAGTGTTTGTTAATGTTTAAAATACCATGTACTTTATTTTGGAGCAGCTCGAATTGTAACACCATTAGATTTAAATGAATTAGTACACCTGAGGTTAGGAGTTTTGTCACTTCTTCATTCTGCCTATGAAGGGCATCATAACCTTTAGGCCAGGCATGTCCAAACAGTGGCCCTCCAGCTGTTGTGAAACTACAAGTCCCATTATGCCTGTCTATAAGAGTTTTAGTGTCACATTCCAGTTGTGAAGTGCAACGCAATATGCTGCACTATGTAAAACTAAATGTTATTTATGCAGCTGTGAAACAATAGCCTAAAGATCCCTTTAACAAGATTATTCTACACTTCCATAAATGCATTTAGAGGCAATACTTGCAAGACCAGACGAATGGCAATTAGAGCCATTTAAGCACAATATCTGAAGTAATTCCTCATTTTATTCTCCATTTAACCCTCAAAAAGGTCTCACCATAAAGCCCAAATATGCATTTGTAGAAAGCAGGTGAACTAATACCGTTTGAACAAGAATTAAAGGGGGAAAAAAAAAAGGTTTAATTATTTTCTAAGCTTTGTCTGCCTTGCTCATTTTTAAGCATGTGTTGGGACATGGTTTCAAAAGGTATTGTATTGCTTTCAATTAAGATACCTGTATTAAAACACTGAAATTAACATCCATTGATTACAAATAAAACCAGGACCTCTGGGTTCAGATACAAAACATGCACTAGCAGAATGCATGCAGTTTATCAGGCTGAATGGACCAGTGATGGCTAACCTTGACGCTCCAGCTGTTGCTGAACTACACATCCCAGCATTCCCTGCTACAGCTTTACTATTTGGCCATGCTAAAACTGATGCAGGGCATGCTGGGATGTGTAGTTCAACAGCTGGACTGTCAAGGTTAGCCATCACTGGAATAGACCATACAGCCAAGAGAAGACCCAGTTAGTAAGTGCTGTAAGAAAAGTACACTATTCAATTAAGGCAGTGGTTTGAAAACTATGTCCCTTGGCACCCTAGGGTGCCTCAGAACACTTGCAGGGGTGGCCCAGGACCAAGTATAATTATTTATGGTCCATGTAATAGACAAAACTAGCACTTGTGGCTGCCAAACAAAATGTGTGCAAATAGAAGCACAGCCCTGTCAACCACCAAATATTTGAACCCAAGTATGACAAAGTAATTTTATGTTTTCTACATTTTTTTGTACCAAGGGGTTCCATAAAATTATTCGGATACTGTCAGGTGCCATGATTAATAGGGGGGGGGGGGGGGGGGGACCACTGTAAACCTTAATTTAGATGACCATTCCCTAGTTTAAAAAGGGTCATTGTTTTCACTGTTCATGGATAAGCTTAGGGGCTAGTTAAATTACCATTTTGGAAACCATTCAATTCAGGATAAATTTACAAAGAAAGGAATTCTATTGAAGACAAACTGTTGCAACCAAACAGATTCCACCTATCATCTTCTAGAAGGTGCTAAATATAAGTAGAATGAGTGGTTGTTATGAGCAACATCCCCATCTTCAATATAGCTCCCATCTTGGTAAGTTTACCATTTAGAACCGGCCTGTCCAAACTGCAGCCCTCCAGCTGTTGTGAAACTACACATCCCAGCATGCCTTGCCACAGTTTTAACATTCCCTAATAGCAAAACTGTGGCAAAGCATGATGGGACTTGTAGTTTCACAACAGCTAGAGGGCCATAGTTTGGACAGGTCTGCTTTATAAGCTATGGCTGATGTGCTGGTGACATTCAAACACTAGCACCTGCTTCTCAAAGCAGAGAAGCATATAGAAAAACACTGTAGCAATATCAGTTTAGGGACACGTAGAAAACACCTTACCCATTGAAAAGGCTTCAAGTTACAAAAAAAAAAAACCTTGTTTATAACACTAAGACATCTCTTCATACTTAAAATGTGTGTTTCTTTACTATTTAAAACAAAGAAAAGCAAAGCTCAGATGTGCAATAAACTTTATTTAACTATGAACCCACAGGTTGAAAACTGTACCAGACAACCATAAACACAGTGCAAAGATAATGGCAACATGGAATGAAGTTTTAATGAAGTTAACAGCCACCTCTCAAACGAAGAACAAGGTGAAGGGTGGATTCTTTCTGGATGTTGTAGTCAGAAAGGGTACGACCATCTTCCAACTGTTTGCCAGCAAAGATCAATCTCTGCTGATCAGGTGGGATACCCTCTTTGTCTTGGATTTTTGCTTTTACATTCTCAATAGTGTCACTTGGCTCAACCTCAAGGGTGATGGTCTTGCCAGTCAGGGTCTTCACAAAGATCTGCATACCACCTCTCAATCGAAGTACAAGGTGAAGGGTGGATTCTTTCTGGATGTTGTAGTCAGAAAGGGTGCGACCATCTTCCAACTGTTTGCCAGCAAAGATCAATCTCTGCTGATCAGGTGGGATACCCTCTTTGTCTTGGATTTTTGCTTTTACATTCTCAATAGTGTCACTTGGCTCAACCTCAAGGGTGATGGTCTTGCCAGTCAGGGTCTTCACAAAGATCTGCATACCACCTCTCAATCGAAGTACAAGGTGAAGGGTGGATTCTTTCTGGATGTTGTAGTCAGAAAGGGTGCGACCATCTTCCAACTGTTTGCCAGCAAAGATCAATCTCTGCTGATCAGGTGGGATACCCTCTTTGTCTTGGATTTTTGCTTTTACGTTCTCAATAGTGTCACTTGGCTCAACCTCAAGGGTGATGGTCTTGCCAGTCAGGGTCTTCACAAAGATCTGCATACCACCTCTCAATCGAAGTACAAGGTGAAGGGTGGATTCTTTCTGGATGTTGTAGTCAGAAAGGGTGCGACCATCTTCCAACTGTTTGCCAGCAAAGATCAATCTCTGCTGATCAGGTGGGATACCCTCTTTGTCTTGGATTTTTGCTTTTACATTCTCAATAGTGTCACTTGGCTCAACCTCAAGGGTGATGGTCTTGCCAGTCAGGGTCTTCACAAAGATCTGCATACCACCTCTCAATCGAAGTACAAGGTGAAGGGTGGATTCTTTCTGGATGTTGTAGTCAGAAAGGGTGCGACCATCTTCCAACTGTTTGCCAGCAAAGATCAATCTCTGCTGATCAGGTGGGATACCCTCTTTGTCTTGGATCTTTGCTTTTACGTTCTCAATAGTGTCACTTGGCTCAACCTCAAGGGTGATGGTCTTGCCAGTCAGGGTCTTCACAAAGATCTGCATACCACCTCTCAATCGAAGTACAAGGTGAAGGGTGGATTCTTTCTGGATGTTGTAGTCAGAAAGGGTGCGACCATCTTCCAACTGTTTGCCAGCAAAGATCAATCTCTGCTGATCAGGTGGGATACCCTCTTTGTCTTGGATTTTTGCTTTTACGTTCTCAATAGTGTCACTTGGCTCAACCTCAAGGGTGATGGTCTTGCCAGTCAGGGTCTTCACAAAGATCTGCATACCTCCTCTCAATCGAAGTACAAGGTGAAGGGTGGATTCTTTCTGGATGTTGTAGTCAGAAAGAGTGCGACCATCTTCCAACTGTTTGCCAGCAAAGATCAATCTCTGCTGATCAGGTGGGATACCCTCTTTGTCTTGGATTTTTGCTTTTACGTTCTCAATAGTGTCACTTGGCTCAACCTCAAGGGTGATTGTCTTGCCAGTCAGGGTCTTCACAAAGATCTGCATACCACCTCTCAATCGAAGTACAAGGTGAAGGGTGGATTCTTTCTGGATGTTGTAGTCAGAAAGGGTACGACCATCTTCCAACTGTTTGCCAGCAAAGATCAATCTCTGCTGATCAGGTGGGATACCCTCTTTGTCTTGGATTTTTGCTTTTACGTTCTCAATAGTGTCACTTGGCTCAACCTCAAGGGTGATGGTCTTGCCAGTCAGGGTCTTCACAAAGATCTGCATACCACCTCTCAATCGAAGTACAAGGTGAAGGGTGGATTCTTTCTGGATGTTGTAGTCAGAAAGAGTGCGACCATCTTCCAACTGTTTGCCAGCAAAGATCAATCTCTGCTGATCAGGTGGGATACCCTCTTTGTCTTGGATTTTTGCTTTTACATTCTCAATAGTGTCACTTGGCTCAACCTCAAGGGTGATGGTCTTGCCAGTCAGGGTCTTCACAAAGATCTGCATACCACCTCTCAATCGAAGTACAAGGTGAAGGGTGGATTCTTTCTGGATGTTGTAGTCAGAAAGAGTGCGACCATCTTCCAACTGTTTGCCAGCAAAGATCAATCTCTGCTGATCAGGTGGGATACCCTCTTTGTCTTGGATTTTTGCTTTTACGTTCTCAATAGTGTCACTTGGCTCAACCTCAAGGGTGATGGTCTTGCCAGTCAGGGTCTTCACAAAGATCTGCATACCACCTCTCAATCGAAGTACAAGGTGAAGGGTGGATTCTTTCTGGATGTTGTAGTCAGAAAGGGTACGACCATCTTCCAACTGTTTGCCAGCAAAGATCAATCTCTGCTGATCAGGTGGGATACCCTCTTTGTCTTGGATTTTTGCTTTTACATTCTCAATAGTGTCACTTGGCTCAACCTCAAGGGTGATGGTCTTGCCAGTCAGGGTCTTCACAAAGATCTGCATCCTGACCTACAGTAAAGACAAAATATGATGTAAGATAAAACTGAAGGGAAAGAATCCTTACAAAAGGCTCATCTAATAACTAGGCATCAGCAGATCAGGCATACATTAAATAGCACAGGGACAGTGACTACACTATACAGGGACATTATACTTTCAGATCCAAAAATTTTACCATTACTAAAGCGTTTAATCTACTGTATTGGACAGATTAATCTGTCCGATCTGGTGATAACAAAAACCTGGAACATATGGCAGCAAATGACAATCATAAAGGCGTTCCCAAATGCTGGAAACCAGACAATGGTCAGTTACACAAATTGGTTAAATAAAAATAATGTAACAAATACATCCAAGCAGTTTGTCTTTATCCACTATTTGGGATCAAATTATTTTCATTTGCTAACATACAGATATTTGTTTGCACCAGATAGATAGATCTTTAGGTGTGTACCCAGCTTTACACTAACAAGTTCTTTACCGAGCACCGATAAGCATAAGTAAGTAGTTTAGTAGTTACAGTAACAATTTATAATATGTAGAGAGAGTAGAGACAAATGTGTAGATTCACAGTAACACGTGAAACACATACTGTACGCTCACTTTGTTCCTAGCTAGAATAAAACTGAGCCACAACATCCATTACGAAGATATACTATAGCTGCTAGAAAAAGTCGTCCCAGACCGACATAACACAGATACGCAACGCAAGTTACAGGCCCCGCATTGTCTCACAGAATAAAGTGCCGGCTTAACCCCTCAAAGCAGCCGTACAGCCACTGCAACTAACACACACGAAAGTACGATTGGTGAAGTCAACAATAAAAAATACATCACCGAGAACATATAGAAACAGAACTTCAGTCACATAAACGAATTTACGAACCTTACGGTGTTTAAATCTTTAACCAGCGAATCGCACTTGTGCTCCTGTGTATCACTGCTTCTTTCTACAGCTGTGGCGGGTACGGATCGTTATATGGCGGACGCCACCCAGTCCTCTCGTATTTATAGTCAGCGATGACTCAGCACTGCCACGCCAGTCAGGTGCTCATGCGCCACACAAAAAAAATATAGCTCCCGGGTGGATGGGCGGATTGCTCGTTCTAAAAACGAGAAAACACTCGCTTCTTCCACGCGCACATACCGCTCTGAGTACGCGGTTCGAACGTGAATTGTATTTTAATATGAAAATCTCAAAATCATATACCTTAGTAAAATACGCTAACTTTGGAAAACAAACAGCGCGGAAGGATACCTGGCGGGAGGGGGTGGGCGTCTACCTCCGCCGCTTAAACCTCCAGTCTAGAAGGTTCCAGTCGAATGTTGTTGGGGGCGTGTATGTGGTGTTCTCTGATTGGTGGGCTGTGACGCAATGTCGTTGCTGGGGCTGCCTGGCAGATTCTAGTTGCTTAGTTCCTGGTTCTCTGGGGTTAAGGCAGAAGGAGTATATAATATAAAAGTACCTGCTGCAACCTGACCATTTTGTAAATGGACTTTGAAGAACGTGTCACAATGTTCACTTTTACACAACAGTTCTAAGAAAACATTAATGTGCCCATGTGTTCATAGTGTAGCTGCTATTTGCCAGGAATAGTGTTTATCTGGTTAAGAGAAATATTGCTACAGTGTATAAGTTATATAGACGAACTGCATACATAATATATTATATTTATTAAAGGTGGCCATACACTAGTACAATTTGGCCCTTTACTACACGATTTTGACTCATCGTTATAATAAATTGTGAGAAATCGTATGTCATATACTTCCGATTTGATGTATGGTCCCATCTAGAGATAGTCAGTGCTGCAATAAGGATTTATCGTTCGTGGAGCTGTGAATAAAATCGCATGCAATACATTATGGCCATTATTCCGATCTGATTGCAGTAATGCAGATGGGGCAGATGTAACATGCATAGAGAGCGTTAGATTTGTGTGAGTTATTTTGTTTCTGTGCAGGGTAAATATTGGCTGCATCATTTTTACACTGCAATTTAGATTTCAGTTTTAACACACCCCACCCAAATTTAACTCTCTGCACGTTACATCTGCCCCACCTGCAGTGCACATGGTTTACCCATTTTGAGAACAAATTTGTACTGCGATCAGATCTGAATAAGCATACCTCTCAACATGACCCTCTCCAGGAGGGACACTATGCCCTGCTCCTGGACTTTCTTCTTAATGTAGGATTACCTTCATCTGTGTTGAACAGGTTAATTGATAAGAAAGGTGCTTTAACACAGGTGATGGCTATCATACATTAAGAGGAAAGTGCAGGAGCGGGTCATGTTGGGCGGTATGGACTAAGGGCCTATTTGCAAAATGACTGCATACAATTAGCATGCGAGCCTTGCATGAGATACCTCGGTAGTGTATGACCACCTTAAGTTATGAGAACTGTGGAACTTAAGGCCCCCATACACTAGTCCAACTTGTCCTAAGGACAAGTCAGACCAGTTTGCCCTTTAGCATACCTCCCAACATGACCCTCTCCAGGAGGGACATATTGCTCTGCTCCTGCACGTCCCTCTTATTGTATGATTGCCATCACCTGTGTTGAAGCACCTTTCTGATTAATTAGTCTGTTCAACACAGATGATTGTAATCATGCATTAAGAAGAAAGTCCAGGAGCAGAGCATTGTGTCCCTCCTGGCATGGGTCATGTTGGGAGGTATGCCCTTGAGAGCTCCCCGGGAGGCTGCTTATGATTTGACACTTGATGTGCCAAATTATGCAATTTATTGCATGTATATCCCCGGGGAGCTGACAGGGGGTGGGCAGGGGGAGTCCGTGCGGGGATGGCAGCAGGGCAGTAAGTCAGCGGGGTCCGTACTGTGGCTGGGAACTAAGTAGCGCCATTCGGCGGGCGGAGCCATGGGAAGCGCTGCTGAATTTGACAAAACTGTCCGGACGCTGATTGGCTGAATCTCAGCTAATCAGCGTCCGGCCAGTGTTTTCAAATTCAGCAGTGCATCCCACGCCGCTGCCCGTCAAATAGCGCTACTTAGTTTCAAGCCGCCGCAGGGACCCGGCTGTCTGCCGCACGCCGCACGAACGCCGCTTCACTGCCACCACTTCACTGCCACCACTTCAAAGCTGTCACACACCTACGGATCAAACCAACACATTGTGGGTGCTAAAAAGCACCCGCGATGTGCTGCTGATGGGTCCGAGCTGACAGATTGAACCTGCAGCAGGTTCAATCTGTAGGGTCCGACCCGATGCGCACGGGACCGCGCATTGGGTTGGATGAGGTTTCAAACACAGCCGATTTCTCGGCAGTATCTGTCAAAATCATCCCATATTGGACAAGTGTATGGGCACCTTAAAAGCCCCAAAATAACTTACAGAAAATGGAATGTTGTTACCATTTACACAGTTTGCTGGGGAGCTACAGTACATGTTGATAAAATCTGGAATAGTAAATTGGGGTATGATTCAGGGGTGCACACATTTGCAACAATGTCTGTAGTTTTGTCGCAAAAGCAAACATTGTGGCAAGTCGCAGAATTTGAAATGACACAACCTATCTGCAATATGTGACCTCTCAAAAGTGCAATAAAAAAAGTAGGAAAATCATCCTTGACCCCAAAAAGTTAGCAATACCATATAGAGGTTATGCAATAATCTGCGAAAAATCATCATGTGTGGAAAAAACCCAGATATTTGCCAATATTTTTTATTACATGCAATCCTATGTAGCCACACCAAAAAAAAAAAAATCCATTCTCTCGCGATATAACTGCTGCAAGCCCTCCTGTCCTGCTTATAGTCGCATTCCCCCATAGGTTTCTAAGGGGGATGTGATGCTTCTTGATTTACCAATATCCGGAATTGAAAAGCATTTGGGTTATCGGATCCCAAAGCTGCCGCCATCTTAGAATGACAGTTGCCCATTGTAGCCTATGGGCTACACACCGCACTGCCAGTCGGAGTCGCTGATGTGTGCTTAGCAGCCATCCCCAGGCAATGCTGACCGTGCATGCGCAGACCCCTCGGGACCTGGCAGAGCAGATCGCAGGGATGGGCTCCATCCCTGCGTGTGTTCTGTGTGACATGCCGCTGATGGGATGGCATATTGCAATGCTATCCTGGGCAGTATTTCCCAGTGATTTGCGCATGCACACTGGATATGTCCCTGGAAACAAGGTGCGGGCACCATGTTCCCAGAGACCTGCGCATACGCACTGGAGGCTGTACACAAGTCCTCTCCTCTCTCAAATAGCCCCTGGGGTTGGAAGTTAATATATCTCACACATCACTTATTAGACCCGGTGTATGCCTATATTGTACTATATTATAATAAAGAGTCATGAGGGGAATTCAATTCTTTTTTTTTTTGCCAACAAGGAATAATGCTATGCCCACAAAATTCAGAACATGGCAAGGAAGTGGACATCGTAGCATGGGCATGATGTGGTTAGTTACTATGGATTGCATTTTGTGGCTGGGCAAAGTATTATGATGCTGTGGATCACATGGTGCAGATGGGGAGGGCATGATAGGTCTGGAGAGGGACATGTTGAGGCTGGAGAGGGCATGTTTAGCTGAGAAGGACAGAATATGCCTGATGAGGGCATGCTTTTGCTGAGGAAAGCAGAATGTGGCGCGCAGCATTGTTAGGCTGCAGTACTATGATTTGGCTGTGGATGGTAAGATATAGCCTGGCTTCATCATAATGTGTCTGGGGAGGTCATGATGGAATTGTGTTGGCATAATTTGGCTCATAGTTGCCTAACATTACTGGGAGGGGGGCCTATTGGTGCAGATGTATTAAGCCTGGTGAAGAGATAAAGTGGAGATAAAGTGGAAGGTGATAACGCACCAACCAATCAGCTATGTTTGAAAAGTTAGTAGTTAATTGGCTGGTGCGTTATCACCTTCCACTTTATCTCTTCACCAGGTTTAATCCATCTGCTGTGTGTTGGTCACATTCAGGGCTGCCGTAAGACATTGTGGGGCCCAGGACTGACAAAATCCCGCGCCCCCCTTACCATTTCCAAAAAATAATAAAGAGAAAACAAATGAAAAGAAACCTGGGTACTTGTGTATTATCACGGCGCCCATCGAATACCAAGGCATGCCACTAATTAGTAGGTATGCAATGCGATGAGACCCGATTAAAATGGCATGCGATGTGATGCGATTTTTAATTGTACAAGCACCCTGATGGGTGATTACTATGTTAAATGCACCTCCATTGTTAACACCACCCCACTATCAACGCCAACCCGAAGCGTGGAGTTGATTTTAGATAGTGTGCCGAGCGCAGCGAGCCACCGAGCCCCAAGCGCAGCGAGCCCCGCGAGGGGAGGCGGAATACATGTGAAGTAATCCGCGGCCCCTTGCGGGGCTTGCTGCGCTCGCCACGCTTCAGGCTCGGTGGCTCGCTGCGCTCCCACACTATCTAAAGTCAACTCCACACCAACGTGGATAGTGGGGGTATGAAAAGGTCGGAGGATGCGTACCGCCACCCCTCATGGGCTCGCTGCGCTCGCCACGCTTCGGGTTGGCATTGATAGTGGGGGTGGCGACAACAATGGGGCTGCATTTAACATAGTAATCACCCATCAGGGTGCCTGTACAATTAAAAATCGGATCGCATCGCATGCGATCCGATCGATAAGATGCCCTGCGATGGAAATCTTGGGCGCCGTGATAATACACAAGTACCGAAACCTGCTAAATAAGAACACTAACAATACGAATAACACTTACAAAAACATTTATATTAAAAAAGAACACTAGGAATATGTGGTGAAAAGGTTTGTTTTTAAGAAGTCCTACATGCGCATTGATCTCCTGTTGTTGCAAAGCCTGGTGCTGCTCTCCAGGAAGTGGTGGTAGGAGCCAAGGTAAGGCCCCCCTGTCTGTCGAGGCCCAGAATTCCAGTCTCGGCAGTCCACCCTGATGGCGATCCTCTTATTAACTGCTCTCTCCCTTGCTTTTCTCACTCTCTCTTTCTCCACAAATATCAGTTTTGATCAGTCTGATTTGAATTATGGCCCTCTCCCTTGGTAGCATAGCTGTAAGCCACTATCTATATTGGGATTAATCACATTCCATTATTTTTAATGTTAGTTTCAATTCAGGCCCAAAGTGAGCAGCATCACATTTTATAAATAAGTTATTTATATTTATTCTACGGTATATTTGTTCTGTTCTAGAACTTATCAAAAAATACTTCTTGTCTTAGATAAAATATGATTGGCTCAGAATGCAGGGAAAGCAGAGAGAGTACAGTGAGTTTTGTCTGCTTGTTTTGCCTAGTCATATGAGGCAGACACATTTTTTAACCATGTGTAATATGCCAAGCTGAGGTTTCAGCTGTACTGCAATAACAATCACAATGTATTGTCGGTGAAACATTGTTTCCTGATCTTAGTTCTGGGGTTTTATTTAATTGATTATCGTCACAAATATATATCCTATTAATCAATGCAAATAGAAAACATATTAAAAAAGTAAAGTACGTTTACTGAAAAAATCAGAACATACTTCTATCTCTTATCTTGATCCACTCAGATGACAATGTGTCCTTTACCTCTGTGACAAAAGTCACAAGTAACTATATAAAGATGTAGAACAAAGGTATTTGTTCAAAAAATGTCAATAACAGTATAGGGCATTGAAGAGAACAAGGAGTGTCTTTGCAAATGAGTACAGCAAATACAAGTTTATTGAAAAAGGCTGTCATGAAGAATTATGTTGAACATACATTTGAAATGAAAAATAATATTTGTCAGAGAATAAGTGATACATATAGGAAGTTATTTGCTTTTAAGTACACATAATTCATTATTTAAAAAAATACTAAAATTAATACTACAAATCAAATTATAGCACTTGACTCAATTAATGATATTTCCATAAGACTGTAGAATTGACAATCGCTACACTTTCAGTATGCCACTGTAAAGAACTGAGTAGGTCTGTTGGCATACAATTTTTTTGTGGCCCTTATATAGTGTTGGACATAGTTTAGGCATTCCAAAACAACATGCATGGAAAAATGTGCAGATATGGCCATTTGTACAGTTCAAGCATCTTGTACTGTTCCTATTCTATGTTTATGCTTGGCTTATTACTAGACATCACCATCAGACAGGGGCGGATCCAGGATAAAATGACAGGGGGGGCACCATGATAAAAAAAGGGTTTGGGTGGGGGAGGGGCGGTGTTAGTGGTGCCAGTGTACATGCTAAGAGAGCGGCAGGAGAGGGTGGGAATGGAATTAAAAATAGGCCCTAGCATTTAAAGTACGCAGTCCCACCATGGCGACAAAAGTGAAGGATGTAGTTGTGCGCGCGCCAAAGGTGCGCTTCAGAAAAGGGTGTGTGGCCACTCAACAGGGGGCGTGTCAACACCATATACAACTTCTACACATTATGCAACAAAATACTAGACCCCATTATACTTGCCCCTTACACATGATGCCAAATGGAATGAGCCAAAATTGACATAATGCCACATGGATTGAGCCAAAATTCAAATAATGAAACATGGATTGTGTCAAAATTCACATACTGCCACATGGATTGAGCCAAAATTTACATAATAACACACATGGATTGAGCCAAAATTCACATAATGCCACACGGATTGAGCCAAAATTCACATAATGCCACACGGATTGAGCCAAAATTCACATAATGCCACACGGATTGGGAAAAAATTCACATAATGCCATACGGATTGAGCCAAAATTCCAATAATGCCACATGGATTGAGCCAAAATTCACATAATGCCACACGGATTGAGACAAAATTCACATAATGCCACATGGATTGAGCCAGAATTCACATAATGCCACACAGATTAAGCCAAAATTCACAATACACTTCATAAACAGGGACATTGTCCACCAAAGGCGCGCATTAAACATTTACACCATAATGTCCATTACACGTTAAGTTACACGCCATTATGTCCATTATGTGTTATGCCAAACACCATAATGCCTATTAAAAATGATGCTACATAAGTGCTGCTTCTCTACATGCTCATTGCCAAGGGTTCCATGCTCATTGCCTGAGGTTCCATGCTCGTTGCCATGTGAGATTACATGCTCATTGCCAAGGGGGAATACATGCTCGTGGTAAATGGGGGACAGCCGCTGCCAGGCAGAAATGATAGCCACTGACAGTGTCAGAGCCTGGCTGTATTCAGAGCACTGCAGGTCCCAGCTATTTTAAATAATACCCCTTTCACACCAGAAAATGCATTCCCAGGTTGGCCCCTTTTACACCAGCCTAGTCCCTTCATTTTCTGGTGTGAGGGGGAGAGAAAACCACCTCTCCCCCCTTTAACCAGTTATCTCATTTAACCGGCTATATCTTCGGAACCAACTGACCCATTTACATGAGACAAGTATTATATTGAAGAACTTTTGAGTGGGCTTTGAATGATTTTGGTCCAGTGAAACTGGAACATTTGGTTCCAGAGTAATCTGCCCTCAAAAACATGAACAGCCATGAAATTACATTTAAAAAATAAAAAAAATTGGTTTACACGCAATATCTCTGGAACCGATTAACCGATTTGGACCAGCCTGGTATCATATTGAAGGCCCAGTGATTTGGAATTGAATGAAATCAACCACATCGGAACCGGATGGAGGTCGGAATTGACGGGTCCCATATTATCCTATGGGGAAAAAACGTTACAGATTTGCCAGGCGATATCTCCGGTTCCCGGGGGGCTAGAGACACGGGGCTGGGCTCGTTGGAAAGCCCTGGTCCTCAGCTACAAAATGAATCCGCCACTGCCATCAGAGTATACTGTCATCGGCATCCTGACTGCTAGGATGCTGGCCGCATCCATTAAGATGCGATTAACTATGTGCTTTTAGTACTAGATTGCATTGTTTCTAGTACAAAAAGTATACAATGTTCTACAGCACCATGCATTCATACTAAAAGCATCTAGTACTAACAGACTTTCTGTGCTGTGCGATGTGATGTGCGCGGGTACACTCATCGCACCCAAAACTATACTGTGAATGGGCACCTTTAGAATGATCGCCGGGTGACCACTTAGATCATTTGCATGTCTCACCTTCTAGAATGTTCCAGTAGATTCCCAAATGCAAGTGTTATGGCAAGGTTCCCTATCAATTGAGGGTATCCATTATCTCAAGAACTACATGCAATTTGAGAAAAACTATTGTCATTTTTTAATTCAGCAACCCCATTTAAATATCATTGGCAACAGTGGTGTTACTACTGTGGGGGGCTGCTGTTCGTCTTAGTCCCTTCATACCATTGAAAATGTCCCTGACAAAACGTCGATCTCATGATCATCCTCTAGTATTCGTAATAACTGTCTCTTCTGAGATGACTGACATTTTGGGTGGAACATCTCTCCCACCATGCTATTCCTCAGGTTGGTTGCTCCTTTCTACTGCACTGACAGTGGTGTGGCAGTTTGGGACAGTTGCCCCCACAGAGACTGTTGCTAAACCATGGTTTGGCAACTAAACAATTTTGTTCTTGTTGTTGTAGGGCTATGATATCAGTGACTACTGGTTAACAGATCTTCTTCCATTTCTGCTCTAAAACAAGCAGTTCATCTTTGCCAATTTATAACTTATCATACTGTAGTTGGCATCGGTTATGGCTCAAAACATTTTTGTTGGTACCAGTTATACAGTAGTTCAGTGTACTATTGCCAGGACCAGATATTGTCTAGCTGAAACCTGATATGGCTCAGCATATTATTGTAAGCACCAGTTATAGCTCATTTTTCCATATTTAACATCACTTATGGCTAAGCATATTACTGTCAGTATTTATAATTATTATTATTATTTTAACAGTTTCTTACATAGCGCATACATATTCCGCAGCGCTTTACAGAGAAAATTAGAATAAAGTGGACATTCCCACTTTAAAATATGGGTGCTCACCAGGGGCGCTGGAACGTTTTTAGGTTGGGGGGGCAAGATATAATCTCATTTTGGCGCCCCCTAAATTGCTATATGTTACCCCCAGGCACTATACACACTGGCAGCGGCATATACACGTGGGCATTATACACAGGGCAGCGGCATATACATGTGGGCATTATACATACGGGCAGCGGCATATACATGTGGGCATTATACACAGGGTAGTGGCATATACTCCTGGGCATTATACACAGGGCAGCGGCATATACATGTGGGCATTATACAAAGGGCAGCGGCATATACACATGGGCATTATACACAGGGCAGCGGCATATACCCATGGACATTATACACAGGGCAGCGGCATATACCCATGGACATTATAGACAGGGCAATGGCATATACACATGGGCATTATACACAGGGCAGCGGCATATACACATGGGCATTATACACAGGGCAGCGTCATATACACATGGGCATTATACACAGGGCAGCGGCATATACATGTGGGCATTATACACACAGGCAGCGGCATATACATGTGGGCATTATACACAGGGTAGTGGCATATACTCGTGGGCATTATACACAGGGCAGCGGCATATACATGTGGGCATTATACACAGGGCAGCGGCATATACACATGGGCATTATACACAGGGCAGCGGCATATACACGTGGGCATTATACACAGGGCAGCGGCATATACATGTGGGCATTATACATACGGGCAGCGGCATATACATGTGGGCATTATACACAGGGTAGTGGCATATACTCGTGGGCATTATACACAGGGCAGCGGCATATACATGTGGGCATTATACACACGGGCAGCGGCATATACATGTGGGCATTATACACACGGGCAGCGGCATATACATGTGGGCATTATACACAGGGCAGCGGCATATACATGTGGGCATTATACACAGGGCAGCGGCATATACATGTGGGCATTATACACACGGGCAGCGGCATATACATGTGGGCATTATACACAGGGCAGCGGCATATACATGTGGGCATTATACACAGGGCAGCGGCATATACATGTGGGCATTATACACACGGGCAGCGGCATATACATGTGGGCATTATACACAGGGCAGCGGCATATACATGTGGGCATTATACACAGGGCAGCGGCATATACATGTGGGCATTATACACAGGGCAGCGGCATATACATGTGGGCATTATACACAGGGCAGCGGCATATACATGTGGGCATTATACACAGGGCAGCGGCATATACTATATTATGATGATAATCAGAGCTAATCACATAAACCTGTTTTGGTGTGAATCCAGGGGTAAATTACAACCCCTGGATCTGTCAGTCACTGCAGGGAGGGCGAGAGGAGCAGCATTTACCTTTACACAGTTTTAGTTGTGGGCGGCAGCACAGCGTGATGGCTGCTGCTGCGGCTGTTTTAGGATGCTCCAGTCCCGCCCATGCACTGATCCACCAGTCTTCCTCCCTACCGCCCGCCAATCACTGTGGACACACATCACATCCACAGCCACTGATTGGCGGGTGCGTGTAGTCAACATCTCCCCGCAGCAGCAGCCATCCATCCATGTGGGCGGGCGGCTGATATGATTCTTCTTGCTCGGCGGGCGGGAGGCTGTGATTAATCAGTAATATAGGCGGACGGGTGGGAGGCTGAATCAAGCTTAATCAGCCCACCGCCCGCCCGCCTATATTACTGATTAATCAGCCGCCCGCCCGCCGAGCAAGAATCCGATAGCGCGCCTCAGTAATAATTTTGGGGGGGGGCAAGCTGCCCCCTCGCCCCCCCCCCCCCCGTTCCGGCGCCACTGGTGCTCACTCATCCACAACTGTCATTATGGAAGGTGATAGAGCACATAGTGCCCTCCCACCCATATACAGAAAACAAATCTTTTCAATAGCATGGGGGTAATATTGCCTGGTGATTACCAGGCATTATGTACTAAGGAGTCCAAACACATGAAAGAGGGAATGACTGCAAATGGATGACCATTATTTATTTGTAGCCATGTTGGGGGATGGCTTCTTCTAACCCTGGACTACATTATCATTATGTACTGCAGGCAGCTTTAGGCAGCTGCCTAGGGCGCCATGCTCTGGGTGGGTGCCACCAAATCTGCCTATCAAAATATCACGGATGTCTATGAGGATCCTTGTTGTACTTAATGCAGGTGGCTGCTGTGGAACCTCTAAAGGCCCATACACACTTAACGATTTTCACCTGAAAATCGGTCAAAACAGCCGTTTTGAGCGATTTTCCGCTGAAAATCGCCTAGTGTGTATGGCCCACCGATGGAAGACTAGCGATGATGCGCGCTCCCGCATCATCGCTAGCAAAGTCTCCCATCTGCTGGTTTTACCAGCATGCCAGCGATGATGGCTGCTTTCTCAGCCATCATCGCTGAGTGTGTACAGCAGCCAGGCTGAAAGCTGAGCTGCTTTCAGCCCGACTGCCGCCCTGCGCCCTCCCCCAGCTCCCGCCCCCGGCTCTCCCGCGCTGTTGATGGAGCATACTCACCGGCTCCTGCCCCGCTTTGCCGCTGCCATATACACCGCTCTACCTTCTCCCACGCTGGCTCCGGCCTGCAGCTCTGCTCCCCCGGCCTCACATCCCTGCGTGATGCCCCACCCCCTGCACTGTGTGGAGCATACACTGCCCACCAATGATTTTTCTAAAAGCAGTAATATATACATGACTGACACAGGCCAGCCATGTATATATTTCTGTCACCACTGCCCACCAACGATAAATATAAGGCAGTAATATATGCATGGATGGCACATGCCAGTCATGTATATATTACTGTCACCACTGCCCACCAATGATAATTATAAGGCAGTAATATATACATGGATGGCACATGCCAGTCCTGTATATATTTCTGTCACCACTGCCCACCAACAATATTTATAAGGCTGTAATACAGATGGGGCCGCTCTTCCCCTTGCCGCCAGCTTGCCATATTGCTGTAGCTGGCAGGAGATGGCGGACGGTGGGACGAGTGTCTCGTTGCTGAGAATGTGGCATGCGAGTATCTCCTGCGTGCACGCCCCATTCTGGCAGGCAACGTGGGACGGCACAATGGGAGCTGCTCCGATGCAGCGGCCCCATCTGTATATACATTGCTGGCACAGGCCACTGCCCACCAATGTATATTTTTATGGCGGCAATGTATACATTGCCAGCAATGTATACATTGCAGCCGCCACTGCCACCAATATACATTGTGTTATGGTGGTAACGTATACATTGCTGGCGCAGGCGAATGGATTTCTCCCTATGTACAAGGCTGCAAATAATCGTTGCCATGCACATGGGCGGGATTTTGCCTGACCAAGGAGTCGTTTACCTGATCGCTGGGCTCCGAAAATACGCAGCCCAGCGATCAGTTCTGAATCAGGCCTCAAGAACAGGAATGCACAGAATAATATGGCCGCTGTTCCCACCCTTGGAATTCAAACCCACCCATTATGTAAATAGCCTTATACTGAAAGATTTTCAGCAAAGTCTTTCGCCTCCTGAAAATCTTTTGCTCTTTGGGGAAAATAGCTCAGTGTGTATGCACTACTTTGGTGAAAGATAAATCTATCAGAGATTTTGGCAAAGTCTTTTGAAATGAAAGTCTACAAGTGTGTATGGGCCTTACCTTGAGGCATACTTCCCTACGTTGCTGGCCCCTCCTCCTTGTGCTCTGTTTTGGGTAGCAAAGGTAGACTTCAAGGGAAAGTGGGGAATTGCCCACCTTCCCGGGGATTTTTAGGAGCCTCCCTGCCCTTCCAGAAAGTTAGGCAAGTATGCCTTAAGGGGTTGGAGAGTGGATATTGGTGGCAGTATAGGTGTGGGGTGGGGAGGAAGGAAGTAGGTTGAAGTTTTGCCTAGGGTGCTGAGAAGCCTTACACCGGCCCTGACTGCAGGCGGTTAATCTCAGTTCCCATTTGGGAAGTTAGGACAACCAGTTATTAGGACACAGGTCAGTTTTAGTTTTATTTTGGCCCCTCACTGTGGAGGAACAGTTTGGCTCATCTATCGCACTCTTACTGTGTACTGAGACCATTAGTCCTACACAGCGATGGGGTTGAGGCATAGGTTTATCAGATAAGTTTATCAGATCAGTCATATAAATATGGAGACTTGAAATATTCAACCCACTTAGCAGAATGTTGATGTAAATGTCAACTAGTTGCATTAAAGCAATGAATCATGTGAATTTGATTTGCATATGGAAATATATTGGTGATATCAAAAATAAACATAGAACTTTGTTTCTCCATATAGAGACATGCTTTTAAGTGTTCATAAAGTAAACATTTTAATCCTTTAAAAGGATATGGTGTATTAGGTGGGTGCCAGACGGGGTCCCGACAGTCGGGATCCCGACAGGCATTTACCCGACGTCGGGATCCCGACTGTCAAAACACCGACAGCCGGGTTCCCGACGACCACCGGTTATTTTCCCTCGTGGGGGTCCACGACCCCCATAGAGGGAGAATGGAATAGGTGGCGAGCGCAGCGAGCCACCGGGCCCGCAGCGTGACAAGCGCAGCGAGCACGCAAAGGGCTTAGTTGCGCTCACCATGCTGTCTGGGTCTGGCCAGTTGGGATCCCGACGTCGGGCTAATGACTGTCGGGATCCCGACTGTCGGACCCCTGTACCACACCCGTATTAGGTTGACAATGTCTATGAGAAGGTCCATATGCATAAGGTTGTTACACACCTTCCCTTACTGAAGTTCATTTCACCTGCTTGAGTCATAGTCATGAGGTACTAGGAAATAATGATTGTGTAATTCACTTTCAGGCAACACCTCATGCAGAATGATCTAGAATATGCTACAAGTCACACATATGAACTATAAGCAAACATTCATTTTCTACATGATTTCATGTACAATACATAATGAAAACATGACTGCTCAGATAGGACATATCGGTGCAAAAGTTGAGCTGGATGCAATTTTTTAAAAAATGCTTTAAAAGGAAACACATAAAAATAGCATATTTAGGGACTACGAGGCCCATTTATCAAAGAATATTTGCGGCTAAATCTCTGACTGCATATACTAAGTATCCGCCGAATGTATGTAGGAGGGACCACAGCAGGAATCTCCGATCCCTGCTGCGATCCCTCCTGTACCACAGCCAGCCGCAGCCCCCACAGGTTTCCATGGGGGATAAAAAGCTGCCCAATGTATGAACATCAGGCAGCCCGGCTTCGGGTCCCTGGGCTATCGCCATTCTGAGATGGCGATGGCCCATTGTAGCCTATGGGCTACACACTGCCCTGGCGGCAGTGGAGTCAGCGGGGTCGAAGGGGGGTCAGCGCTAACCGCACATGCGCTGATACCTAGCCCCGGCTTCCAGCTCAGGACATCGCAGGGACGGGCTCTTTTCGGAGCCTTGTCCCTGCGCCTGCCAGGTAATACATCTAGGTCAGGCATGTCCAAACTATGGCCCTCCAGCTGCTGTGAACTACAAGTCCCAACATGCCTTGCCACAGTTTTGGAATTAGGGAATGCTAAAACTATAGCAAGGCATGCTGGGATGTGTAGTTTTACAACAGCTGGGGGGCTGCAGTTTGGACATGCCTGATCTAGGTGATATGATCGCATTTTACAATGCTATACTGTGTGGTAATTTTCCGCACAGATGTCTTTATTCAATCACAATGGTTTTGGTACTGCGCATGCCCCAGAGCCACAGTATGCGCGTGTCACATGATGGTGCTGAGATTCTGGTTGCAGTGCCGTTAGCTGCACACTGATTGATAGGCTGTAAGCTTTTTGGGGTAGGGACAGGGAACGTTCCTGAAAACGGGCATGTGTTGGCAAGGATTTGTGGCTGTACTGAAGCCAATGACTGCACCCTCAGTCTGCATTATACATTTGCTGGACATCCTGAATAACTTGAGGGTTACTCAGAGGTCCAATGCCAATGTCATGATATTGATCTGATTGTGCATCTTAGGACGCAGGCAGCAGATCGGAGAAGCATTGGGCATCTATTTGCACAAGACGCCTCCTGTTGCTTTTCTATGTAATGAATACATCAGATGCACGTACATCCAACCAGCTCATAGGCACTTTTTTATTTTTATTTTTTACATTTATTTTGAAATTCACTATAAGGTTTCATCTAAATAAAACAAATGTGTAATACAGCAGTTATAATCTTCCTTCTTGTGTACAAATGAAAATAGCAAAAATGATTTTTAAGAAATGGCCACAAAATCTTATAGTATGGTATAGACATGATATTGGAACAAATTGAGAAACAACGAACTTCCTCCCTCATTGTAAGAATTATCTGTATGACCCTGATTGCATAAGTATCAACTGAGCTGGCAAAAGCAGGCTTATCTGTATAATAAGTAACTTATAGATGTGGCAGCTGCTAGTTGAATGTTTCTGATAGCAAGTAATTTGCTTACGCGTGATAGGTGGGGCCCCTTTTCTTTATATCAATCTGTATTGATATTATGATATAATAATGTTGTACCTTTGCCTGTGGTACAGTACAATACATGTGTCAGTTATATACATGTATTCCTCAGAGGCTAGAGTTCATCTACACCCCTTTTACACCAAAGCAATTTCCCAGGTTAGGCCTTAGTGTATATGGCCCTCATAAAAATAACCCATGTCCAAAGACCTGAAATCCAGCTCAGGAAATGCTGTTGATTATATAGGTAAGACCTGTGTTTAGGGGCAGTAGAACCGGGTCCTGGACCCATTTAGAGCAATGGGAGAGCCCATACATACCAACTGCAGCATCATGCGGTCATTCCGGAGGTTGACAGGGCGAACACCCTATGCAGACACAGTAGTGCACGCAGGGGGGATCCTGCATCATAGAGGCACAGTCTGAGGGGCCCAGTCTGAAAGCTGAGGGTCCCCTCTTTCCATGGGTACAAGAATTTTAAAAATCGGCCCTGGGGAACCGGAGATATCTAACTTCAAAGCAGTGGTCCCCATCTAAGCCTGTTAATTGCTCTTCCCAGTCAGATATTTCAGTTTCTGTCTGACTTAGAGTTTTCCTGAGGGTATATTCCAAAAGCTGGGACTCTCCCCCTTTGAGGAACACTAGAAGCTGGTCTCTACTGAGCCCAGAACCAGAGATATCAGCCTCCCAGAAGGTGGTTACTGCTCCAGCTCCACACACCTGGTATGTAGTTTTATATTCTCGTTGGCAGATTGCTCTGCCTCCTGAACTCTGATCCCCTAGTCCCCAGTACCATTTGGTAGGTGGGATTCTCTAGTTTTTAGAATAAAAGCTAAGAAATCTAGTTCCGGGAACTGGAGATATCTGCAGTGAAGCTGCCCTCCCACCAGAAAATTATGAATAATAAGCTCACTCCACTATACACCCCTCCTCTACATATTAAATATATTCTACCACCCTGGAAGTTATGTTTTGGGACCCCTTCATTCAGCCCAATGCCCCCTTCTCCCACCTCATCTCCCACCATATGTGCAGTAAAGGGGTAATTAGTGGAAATTACTGAGCCCTACATGCTGAGCGGTTGATATAATACCCCCTACCACCCGCGGGACATCAAAGCTTCCACTCATAGCACCCCCCACCCCTACCGCTGGAGGATAGGTAGGGGCCCCAATACATTGCTATGCCCAGGGGTCTACACTGCTGTTATGTGTGTGTATATGTATATATATATATATATATATATATATATATATATATATAGAGTTATTCACGGCTGCTGGCGGCACTCAACTGAGGGTCTTGACAACATGAATGAAGAACACTGGAGCCGTGTACAGTTCGTGTACACGGCTCCAGTGTTCTTCATTCATGTTGTCAAGACCCTCAGTTGAGTGCCGCCAGCAGCCGTGAATAACTCTGCATATCCTCTTTTGGAGGGCACCGGGGGCTGTTATACCCCTTAAACAGGAGTGCCGGATATCAACATTTGTTATATATATATATATATATATATATATATATATATATATAAAGCACAATTGTGGTATGGCGCCTTAAAACTAATAAATAAAGTCCATATGTATGGTGGTCATAAATCAGTAAAGCAGACCAGAAGAGTTCATCCAATTTCTTTGTTTATTGATGTCAACTTTTTCATCGGCAAAACCGTGAGAAGTATTCCAACGCGTTTCGTCTAGAACGACTTCATCAGGGGTAACATCATAAAATTCTGCAGTTCTTCCCTGTAGGAGAGAGATCCTTGAGAAAAAGGTTGATCACACAGGGAAGAAAAGTATTTTTTGCCAGATTTTTATTGGTGTTTACACACTTGTATATGATTAAGCATGTCATCAGCTTAACTCTACTCTATAAAAATAATTTGTCTGGAATAACAGTCATTTCTCCTCGTTGTCTATTGGAGGAGCTATAAGCACTTTTATTCCTATCACAGGAAAGAAAAGAATTTTATGATGTTACCCCTGATGAAGTCGTTCTAGACGAAACGCGTTGGGATACTTCTCACGGTTTTGCCGATGAAAAAGTTGACATCAATAAACAAAGAAATTGGATGAACTCTTCTGGTCTGCTTTACTGATTTATGACCACCATACATATGGACTTTATTTATTAGTTTTAAGGCGCCATACCACAATTGTGCTTTCTATTGTCTTCGTTGTCCCTGAACCCTCTAGGGATTTGTGTGGTTAGGCGGCCGTCTACTACAGTATACGAACTATTGTCGCATATATAGCGCGGAGAGGATTATTGGTACTAATATATATATATATATATACATTATTATTATTATTTATATACATTTGGTCTATCTATAATACTTTAACTGACCCGGCATATACTGGGTCACCTAAGTGTCCATCTCTGTGCTTTGCTCCGCCCCTCTGAAAACCCCCTTCTGAAAATCCTGTGTTTGCCCCTGAGACATGCAGCAGTGCCGGGATGAAGTTAAATGGATGACAATTGTATGAGTGCGACATCCATTCATGGTGCACACGGAGGCTGGGGGCAGTTCAGCAGCAGCTTTCCCAAGTGATGGGCTTGCCTCCAGTGTGACATAAGTGCTGTGGGGATCCCTAACGGCGGATTCCTCGGCACTTGGAAATTATGTAATCTCCAAGCGCCGGCCTTCAAGGTGCTGCACCCATGTGCAGTGTGAATGGTGCCGACCGGGAAATATCCTGAGTTTGCTCTGCAGTGTAAATGGGGTGAGTCACGGGACGGGTCTGACCTGGATTGGCATTGTGTTCCAAATACAGTCTGAAATGGGATTTTGGTGTTAAAGCAGTATTATTGACTGCAGGGATTGTCTTAATGTGTTCTATAGATTAGAAGTATAAAAGATACAAAGAGAGACAAAGATATTAGTAACTATCTGTGTCACAACCCTGTGAATCATTTAGGGTCCATTGACACATGGAAAGACTGTCTACATTTATGCACTTACACCAGAACGGTATTCCATCAAGTGGCGTAACTATGGAGGGTGCAGGGGATGCAGCTGCTATGGGGCCCGGGCCCTTGGGGGGCCCCATAGCCCAGCAGGCATCCCCTGCACCCTTTTTCCTTATAAGTGCCGCAGCCACATTGGCAGTGTCTGTGGTGCCGTCTCTGCCCTCTCCCCCACTAGCGATGATGCGCTACATAATGAAGGGGAATGTGGTCCGGCTGTTGCAGCCTTCCCCCCCTCTCCCTTCTTTGATGCTGCTGGGCACTATCTAGTGACCAGCCCCGGCGCGAAACACGCAAGCTCTGTGTGTGCTGCTGCCTGCTCTGTGTGGGAGGCCCAGGCCCTGGGAAACAGATTGAAGCATCTGCGACCCGGAGCTGTAAGTGCAGGAAGACTTGGCACTGATATCATCAATTATACTTACTGCTAAGGCAGGGCAGCCTGAACTGTGGGTCGGAGGGGAGAGGATGTTATTAGGAGAAAAAAAAGTGATGCAGGTGCCCCCTCCTCATTATCTTACCTTCTCTCTCTCTCCCTCCCTCATCTCTCCCTCCCTCCCCTCATTCCCTCATTTACTCCCTCCCCACCATGTCTATCCTCTTTCTTCCTCCCTCTCTTCTGCTACAACCTCCCCTTTACACCCCCTCTCCTTCCATATAATCTCTCTCTATCTCCCTCCCCCCCACCCCCCCACACCCACCTGTCACCCCCTGTGGCAGGGGGGCCTTTCAAAACTTTGCTATGGGGCCCAGAAGGTAGTAGTTACACCCCTGATTCCATCCTTAATTAAAACATTAGATTCGTCCTCTTAGTGCTTCATGTATAAAAAAATCATCTTGGAGATTTAATTCCAGAATTATTTTAATGACTAAATTAACCCCCTACCTTTTGGTAACAATTGTAATATCTCCATTCTGTGCCTAACAAAAAGCAGGTATGTGTGTGTAGATGTAAGTATTGTAAAGGTGTGCCAATATGAAGTACGCCTAAGTTGGCCTACTAAAAGACAAAAATGCAGTTGCTTGGAGGGTAAAGTGGGGAGCAGTTATAGCGATGTGTAAAGTAGAATTACAGTGTTTTAACAAAATAAATATTTTTTCCAACTCTTTTTGCGAAGGGGATAAGGCTACAACCTTATTCACAAGTAAAATGTGTGGGAATAGGGTGGGTTTTCTTATATTGGGTGCGCCCATAGTACTTTTTTTTTTGGACCTTATGGAAAGCAGGATCATTGTGACTGGCCAACTGCTGTTTTGGCACTGTGACCAGTGGTTTCCTAGCAATGGTGCCAATGGGGAGGGGGGCACAGTAAATAATAATCTCCGTCCCATAGTCCAGAAATGCACAATGGAAGGTCACAATAGAAGGTCACTTATGAAGCACATAATGGCTGCTCTCAAATAGTGATGTAGCTTCTTATTTGCTGTGTGCCTAGTCCAACAAGGCGTAATGTTTTACATTCCATGATGGCTTATCTGCACATTGGTAGCAAATTTGATCAGGATAATTTTACACATTACAGCTATCGCGGGGGTCTCCGTCACCACAACCCGATGCTAGCCGCATATGTTAGTACAGGGAAGGGTGGCGATGTATATTAATACATCCCGCCCATAGTCTTCAGAATCTATACTGGTGATATACCTACAGTAGTTACTGTATACATCTAGGGCAGGACTGGGCAACACCGGCCCTCCAGATGTTAGTGAACTACACATCCCAGGATGCTTTACATTAGTTTTGCTATGTGGCCATGCTGAAACTGATGCAAGGCATGCTGGGATGTGTAGTTCATCAACATCTGGAGAGCCGGTGTTGCCCAGTCCTGATCTAAGGTCTACTGTAAAGGAATCTCCCAACAACAGAGGGTAGGCAATAAGCTATCATTGCCATTTATTTGTCTTTGTCGTTATTGTAACTAACTCTCTCTCTCTCTCTCTCTCTCTCTCTCTCTCTCTCTCTCTGTAACTCTCTCTCTCTCTCTCTCTCTCTCTTTGTAACTCTCTCTTTACTGTGTTTTTGCTAAGTCATATGGTAAATGAAATCCTATTAGCAGTCATAGGGGTTGATCCTATTAACCCCCGAAGGGTGCTAATTGCCTTTCCACTGCCGTTTTAACCCTGAAAACGGCACCCAAATTAACCTTAACTCGCACCCTTCACAGGGCCGAATTGGCTGAAAATTGCTCGCACCCCTATGGAGGTGCTATCACTTTTCAGCTAATTGAAGTGCGCCCGGTGTCATGATGATTCGCAACTCAGGAATCATCCGCACCCTTTGGGGTTAATAGGATAGACCCCATATATTGCACAATGATATGCCTTATTGATAGCTTGTTGTTGCACAAGGATGAGCCCAGTTACAATAACTTATTTTGGGATACACATTGCCACTCATATATAGTACCCAATTACCATATACATATTATTCACAGTTAGCACCCCAATGATTGCCAGACATATATTATGCATATTTTGCCGTGTGTGGCCCCCAATTGTAAGGTGGAACAGGCTGGGGATGGTAGTTATTGTCAGGTGATTTAGATAGGGAATTTTAGGGCAAAGAACACACCCTATATAAGGTCACATACTTTTGGGAGATCCTCATTGGAACATCATGAGCCACAAAGGTCTTGTTACACTGCTGGCCAGTAGAGTGTAATTTAAGTTTTCTCTAGCTATTGGCAATATTACTGTCAGCTGTTAGACAGCAACCTAGAGCAGGAGTATCTGTGAGAGGGACCGTCTGGCAGAAGGGAGGGTCATGGCTGGTGATTGCCATGGAACATCATTGCCAACTGCCTTATAGATTCTAAAGACAATCAGGTTTGTCCTGAAAATTATAGACCATGCAAATGTTCATATTTCTAGTTTGACCAATTACACAAGACATTTCCCATTTTTCTATGCAAATCTTACCTCCTCTTGGCCAGATGTAACAAGCCTCAAAAATTGATAAAATGGAGAGTGATAAACAGCCAGCCAATCAGCTCCTACCTGTCATTCTTTAAAACCCATATATTTTTGGAATGTGGGATGAAAAGAGAGTACCCGGAGGAAACCCACGCAAGTACGGGCAGAATATATAACCTCCGCACAGTTAGGGCCATGGTGGGAACCAAACCTATGACCTCAGTGCTGTGAGGCAGTAATGCTAACCATTACACCGTCCGTACTGCTGTTTTGTTCTAGAAATAATATCTTCTAAAAAAAACAAGAAGTAGAATCTGATTGGTTGCCATGGGCAACATCCCATCTTCAATGAAACTTAGTAAATGTACCCCTTTGTATTAATGGAAACTGATATAAGGGTAACAATAGATGTCTGTGATTCTGGCAGTACAGCAAAATAAAAATAAAAATAAAAAAAAGAATAAAAATATAACATTCAGCCAGTTTCTCAATCCAGTAATCCAGTTAGAATCATCACCTAACTAGTATATCTTATTTCTTATACACTCACGGACTTTACTGGCCTATAAACATCATTTCTCCATTTCATGTAAGAACTATGCAATACTTGTTTTCAAGAACAGCAAGAATGTGTCATGTGAGGAGTGTCCAGGCAGCCAGCCAAACCCTGTGACTAGCCAGATCAATGCAGAAGATTCTGGGAGTGAGACAGTTTATAAAAGGAAATTGTTAGCTCAGAGTTTTGTTACATGTTTCTCTTTAATCCAACAAAACTGGGTCTAAGGGCCTGATTACAAGGTGGGCACAGAAGTGTCTGCAGCTCGTCTATTGGTGGTCACCCATCTGCAGCTGTATGCAAATGCTGCTTCCTTGTATATATATCCATGCATATGAATGTTTATAAACTGAGACACCCACTCAGTAATACATACTGTATGCCACCATCTGTCACACCATCAAAACTTGTACCAGCCCTATGGTAGGGACAGTTTCTACATCCATGTATAGCCTCCTATGTAAGCGTATAAGCATATATGTATGCAGCCATTTTCAACAAAACTACCATAAGACAGACCAGACACACTGTGCATGCACTATGAAACCTACCATCATTGCCATTGGTGTAAATAGCTAGTTTGAAAAAACTATACCTCAGCATGGACACAATCGGGACCAGCAACGAATTGGGCATAGGACTCACAGGTAATAGTCATGGTGAGCTGATTTTGACTTTTTGACATGTTTCCCTTCCCCACATGACAAAGAGCCTGCTGGTACTTACTACATCACACATTTCACGTCTTCCCCATTCATTCTGTTAATTTTTCTGTAAAATACAGAAACTATATTATCCTTCATCTTCATATCATCTATATATATATATATGTGTAGTGTCCATTTGTGTATCTCTGAAACACTGCCATCTGTTGGCAGCGAGTGAAACTACAGAGCTTTCTCTCTCACACATGCACAAACACTGAGGCAATCACAAGGTAGCAGACTAGCTTTCAAAGCATTTGCTTCAAGCGGGCTTACTAGTCAGTGTATATACAGCACCTGTCCCAAAGTTTCCCGAACTACAAATTTGTTTGTTTTTCAATAGAAGCCAGAGGTGCATGTTTCTATCCACCCAGTGCAGTGCAAAACTGTGTTGGGGGCTTGGGTCTTTGGACTGCTCCAAAAGATGATGGTCCATGTTTTTCTGAGCCTATAGGTCCCATAGAGGTGGTGGGGGGGGGGGGATTTTCAGGTCCCCCTTTGCCAATGCTAGGGAGATCCCTTGAGTCCCCGACTCTTGGAGGCTAAAGGCCTGTCAGGGGTCAAGGGTCTTTGGGCTTTCCTTCTCCCTCAAGGCTGCAGCTCACCCATTCTCCCAAAGGGTAACTGAGGCTTCCTTCATACTTTATGATTGCTATGACCTGATTGTTCCTGAACTTTCCTCTTAATTTATGATTGCCA
The DNA here is from genome assembly GCF_055691185.1 of Crinia signifera. Lineage (NCBI taxonomy): Eukaryota > Metazoa > Chordata > Amphibia > Anura > Myobatrachidae > Crinia > Crinia signifera. The sequence goes on along the minus strand of NC_139218.1, from coordinate 73,795,133 downwards.
TCACCTGTGTTGAAACATATTTGTTATCAATTAACTAGTTCAACACAGATTATGGCAATCATAAATTAAGAAGTCCAGGAGCAGAGCATTTTGTCTCTCCTGAAATGGGTCATATTAGGAGGTGTGATCTGGGGACCAAAAGGAGAAAGCCTCATGAGACATGGGGAGATGGTGGCCCATTAGGGTCTTGCCCAAACCCCAACAAACTTGACACAAAAAGGTCAGATGGAAGGTGCAATAAAAAAAACTTTAAACAATATCACCAAAAATAAAGGTCAAACAAATACAAGAAATAGGCCCTTGGTTTTTGGTTAGAAATTTAAAAAAAAAACGTAATCCTTGCCCCAGCCAGAAGGTCAGAGCAAAGGAAAAATGGTGCATCCTGATCATAAATGCTTACTGCAATGTGTCATACTATGCAAATGTGTGCCCAACACCAGTGCATTTTTAGGCACCCCTGGCATTAGGGTCACATAGGTCAGGCCCATTACCTACTGGGGACAACTTTAAGCCACTCAGTGTACATAGGCATCTACACCTGTCTTAGCCAAAAGATTCAAGAGAATCAATTCCTGAACTACAAGTTTACCATTCAATGCAAAAATCATGCGTGTACTTGTGGTATGCAATATAGATTGTAAGCTCTATTGGGGCAGGGACTGAATGTTCAAATATTCTCTGTAAATGCTGCTGAATATGTGTGCGCTATATAAGAAACTGTTTATAAATAAATATGTGTGTTTCTAATCTATAGTTTTATTGCATTTCAACTCCCTTCTTGATGCAGCCCATTGTTTGGCAAGTTAGGTTGCTGCCTTTATGGCTATACAATACACCTCTGGTGCTGCCGATGTTAGGCCAATTTTTCACAGGGTTGTTTTTGTTTGTTTATAATCTGTCCCTGATTGGGGCACAAGCTCTGTGCGAGTTTCATGCAATAGCAAAAAAATGTTCCACAATCATCCGACATAAGAAGTGTGTACACTTTTGTCTCAGGACCTAGGTTTCCACAGACTTGCCTCCTTTTTTTTCCACTCTGGGAGAAGCCTGTAAAGGAGAGGTCATCAGCATTTTGGGGGGCGGGGAAGGAGCCAAACGTCATTAAGCCCTTCCCCCATTACAGCAAATGCATGGGTCTACATGGAGGGGGTGGGGCTAAAATTAAGCAGATTGTCGGTGGAGGGAGGGGGATGCGTGGTTCACAGAAGGTAGGCATGAATGGGTTTCGATGAAGATTCACATATTAGTTATGTGCGGTTTCATTCTCAATAGATAAAGCTAATATTTTAAGCCCTCTATATTCTCAGAGCAACATTATCACTTTTTAGTGTACAGTATTTCACATCAACTTCCCTGTTAATGGTGATTCAGCATTACCTCTTGAGGTGATTAAGTGTTTTTTTCTGACGTTGATCTGAAAGGAAAAAGTTCTGGCACTGCCTTAATGCAAAGGTCGTGCAGTAAATGCTGCTGCGTTCTTGCCTAACTTACTAATGATTGTTAGTCATATCCTCGTGTTTCTATGCAGAGTATATTAAAAGGCACATTTCCTGCTCATAGAAGATGTCTTCAATAGGGTAATCTTGGTTTGAGAGAGAGAGAGATATGTGGTGAGAGAGGCACACACAGACATTGGGAGAGCGTGAGAGAGAAATGAGGGTGAAGAGGGACATAGGGAGGAAGAGAGACAGAGCTATGGGCCGGGAGAGAGAAATGGTGAGGGAGAGAGACACAGATACATGGGGAGGGAAAGAGATATTGTAGGGAAAAAGAGAGAGAGTCATGGGTAGTGAGAGAAAAACATGGGGAGGGAGAGAAAGACATGAGAAGAGAAAGGCATGGGGCGAGATATATTAAGCCTTGACAAGTGATAAAATGGAGAGTGACAAACCTCCAACCAATCAGCATCCTCTTGTCATTTTTCAAACACAGTCTGTGACATGGCAGGAAGGATCTGATTGGCTGGTGGTGTATCACCCTCCCATGCAGGGGCGGGCTGGGCCGGGGGGCAGAGTGCCATATGCCCCCCGGGCCGCTTACCCACCCACTGACTGCGGGCCGTGCTGCGGCTGGATCAGCTTCTCCAGCCCTCCTGCACTGGCCGCGGCTTACAGAACACGGCCGCGGCTACAGGAAAATGGCCGCCGGCCCCCTGCACTGAGGACATGTTCTCAGTGCAGGAGGCCGGCGGCCATTTTCCTGTAGCCGCGGCCGTGTTCTGGAAGCCGCGGCCAGCGCAGGAGGGCTGGAGAAGCTGATCCAGCCGCAGCACGGCCCGCAGCTAGCGAGTGGGTAAGCGCTCTCCCCCCCCCCCCCCTCCCTCACCCCAGCATATGTGTTTCTGTCACTGTGGGGGCATATCTGGCACTGTGTGGGGGCATATCTGGCACTGTGTGGGGGCATATCTGGCACTGTGTGGGGGCATATCTGGCACTGTGTGGGGGCATATGTGTATCTGGCACTGTGGGGGGCATATCTGGCACTGTGGGGGCATATATGTATTTGGCACTGTGGGGGCATATGTGTATCTGGCACTGTGGGGGCATATGTGTATCTGGCACAGTGGGGCATATGTGTATCTGGCACTGTGGGGGCATATGTGTATCTGGCACTGTGGGGGCATATGTGTATTTGGCACTGTGGGGGCATATGTGTATCTGGCACTGTGGGGCATATGTGTATTTGGCACTGTGGGGGCATATCTGGCACTGTGGGGGCATATGTGTATCTGGCACTGTGGGGGCATATGTGTATCTGGCACTGTGGGGACATATGTGTATCTGGCACTGTGGGGGCATATGTGTCTGGCACTGTGGGGGCATATGTGTATTTGGCACTGTGGGGGCATATGTGTCTCTGGCACTGTGGGGGCATATGTGTCTCTGGCACTGTGGGGGCATATCTGGCACTGTGGGGGCATATGTGTCTTTGGCACTGTGGGGGAATATGTGTCTCTGGCACTGAGGGGGCATATGTGTCTCTGGCACTGTGGGGGCATATGTGTCTCTGGCACTGTGGGGGCATATCTGGCACTGTGGGGGCATATGTGTCTTTGGCACTGTGGGGGAATATGTGTCTCTGGCACTGTGGGGGCATATATGTCTCTGGCACTGTGGGGGCATATCTGGCACTGTGTGGGGGCATATCTGGCACTGTGTGGGGGCATATCTGGCACTGTGTGGGGGCATATCTGGCACTGTGTGGGGGCATATGTGTATCTGGCACTGTGGGGGGCATATCTGGCACTGTGGGGGCATATATGTATTTGGCACTGTGGGGGCATATGTGTATCTGGCACTGTGGGGGCATATGTGTATCTGGCACAGTGGGGCATATGTGTATCTGGCACTGTGGGGGCATATGTGTATCTGGCACTGTGGGGGCATATGTGTATTTGGCACTGTGGGGGCATATGTGTATCTGGCACTGTGGGGCATATGTGTATTTGGCACTGTGGGGGCATATCTGGCACTGTGGGGGCATATGTGTATCTGGCACTGTGGGGGCATATGTGTATCTGGCACTGTGGGGACATATGTGTATCTGGCACTGTGGGGGCATATGTGTCTGGCACTGTGGGGGCATATGTGTATTTGGCACTGTGGGGGCATATGTGTCTCTGGCACTGTGGGGGCATATGTGTCTCTGGCACTGTGGGGGCATATCTGGCACTGTGGGGGCATATGTGTCTTTGGCACTGTGGGGGAATATGTGTCTCTGGCACTGAGGGGGCATATGTGTCTCTGGCACTGTGGGGGCATATGTGTCTCTGGCACTGTGGGGGCATATCTGGCACTGTGGGGGCATATGTGTCTTTGGCACTGTGGGGGAATATGTGTCTCTGGCACTGTGGGGGCATATATGTCTCTGGCACTGTGGGGGCATATGTGTCTCTGGCACTCTGGGGGCATATCTGGCACTGTGGAGGAATATGCGTATTTGGCACTGTGGCAGAATATCTGGCACTGTGGCGGCATTTGTGTCTGGCACTGTGGGGGCATATGTGTATTTGGTACTGTGGCGGAATATCTTGCACTGTGGGGGCATATCTGGCACTGTGGACATCACATTGTGCGGTGTAATGGGCATCATGGTATGGGGCGTAATGGACATTACGGTGTGGGGAGCATTGGGTAATTGCCATCACAGTATGGGGTGTAATGGGCATCAAGGTGTGCAGCATAATGTGTAATTAGCATCACAGTGTGCGGTGTATTGAGTAATTAGCATCGCAGTGTTGGGCGTAATGTGTAACTGGCATCATGGTGTTCAGCATAATGTGTAATTGGCATTACGGCATGTGGCTTTATGTGTAATGGGTATTACAAGGTTCGCTAAAATGTGCAATCTGCAGGTACACAATACAATCATGGTACAGGCAACGCCCCTTATGATAGGCCACGCCCCTAATTTTTCGGCGCGCCTACGGCGCGCAAAAGCATTCCTTCCGACGGTGACTTGGCTGATTATGGGCCAGTGCTCTGGACTTGCCCCCTAGGCTAAAAGTTGCCAGCCAGCCCCTGCTCCCATGACTAAGCTGCTGCTGCTTTTCTCCATGGGCATGTAATGAGCTCCACCAATTAGAGCTCAGCACAAACCTCTCAGCCTCTGCCCTCTGGTTTGAAGTGTCATGGGACGTAGTCAACTCCCAGTAATGCACTGCACACTTGTGCAATCAGTGTGCCTTGGCTCCCGATGCTCAGCACCATTAATCATTGTCACATTGGCAGATAGGTGAAGCTGCATCACTATACCACTCCCATGCACAAAACCTTTAGCAAAAAAAAATATATATATATTTTTTTTAAAAAAATACATGCTAACCACAGGGATGTAAATGCGGCAATCCGCAGGTCTCAGAGGAGGGGGCGGAGCTAAAATGGCACAATCGCGTCATTTTAGCCCCGTCCCCTCCATGGATATCAGTCATTTCTACTTTTTCCCGTCGTGGGGGCGGGGCTTAATGATGTCACCGTGAAGCCCCGCCCCCCGATCGGGTAAGAAAAGTCTCCTCTCCGGGCTTCTCCCGGAGAGGAGCATTAAAAAGTCGGCAACCCTGGAATAAACCCTATAGACTTGTATGTGTTATGCATTTGCTGCGTATATTTTCCAATTCATGTTGTATTATTATGTGTGTGTATTTTATACTGCATTATCTGATATCTGTTATTCACTGTTTAAGTAACAGTTTATAAAGGTTTCTAATGAATTGTACATACTGCTCCAGGCATGTTTGTGGACGGCCATGGCATGTCTGGGCAGAACACACAAGTTTCCTTCCTGCTTCCTGCTTCTAATTTTATGACTAACTGAAAGCACAAAGGGTCACACAAAGGATGGTCACACAAAGGAATGCAGATCAGATGGTAGCTTCATCTACATCCCAGCATCTACTGTTCTTACAACGCATACAGTACATCATATACTACTTTCAGACCGCAAATGCCGTGTCGCACACGGGATTAGGACACGGGTCCCATCCCCAGAGCAACACGGCAATGCGGTCTGAAAGTTCTGCACACCGACACGGCATATTGCCGAGTCGGTGACGTCACATGGGGCGGTGCTGGGCTGCGGCGCGTCATCGGGGGCTCGGGAGGAGGCAGTACTTGGAGCTGACAGTGCTGCCTCCTCCATACTGTGAACGGGACACGGGTCGCTCGACCCAGGCACCCGTTCACACCGCAGTTGACACGGGTCATAGCCGTGTTCAACCCTGGTCATTACCAGGGTTGAATAGCCGTGTTGCTCGACCCGTGGTGCCCTTTTCAGACCGCACCGTGACCCGTGTTTAGGCCCCGCGAACACGGCAATATGCCGTGTTCGGAGTGCGGTCTGAAAGCGGTAATAGTTACCTACCATCCTGCATTCTGCAGGAGACTCCCTGAAACAGCAGCAATCTCCCTCTCTCCCTCATTAAGTCTAGCAATCTCCCTCATTTCACCTAGCCCACTTTACACTGTTACATTTTTGGGGGAAAAAGGAATGAGAGACAGATAAATTTACATTGAATCATCAGAACCATTTCCCAGCACCTTAGCAAGTATAGGGCCTTATTTTGGTTCATTCTTTCTGACAAAATCCTTCTTAGATGGGCAAAACCATGTGCACTGCAGGTGGGGCAGATGTAACATGTGCAGAGAGAATTAGATTTGGGTGGGGTTTTACTTCAAAGTGAGATCTATATTGCAGTGTAAAAATAAAGCAGTCAGTATTTTCCCTGCACAGAAACAAAATTACTCACCCAAATCTAATTCTCTCTGCACATGTTACATCTGCCCCCCCCCCCCCCCCCCCCTGCAGTGCACATGGTTTTGTCCATCTAAGAAGGATTTTGTCAGAAAGAATGAACCAAAATAAGGCCCATAGTAGCTCTTACTAACTGCTTTGGGGCTCATCTACATTTGAATAGAAGTCATTTTAAAAGATCCCTCTCAGATGTAGCAGTACACACCCACGCTTCTAGGTGCCACTTTCATAATCTCCTTTGGGTGGAGCATGGCACGCCCCTTCAGTGGGGCGCTGTGTAAAATTCTACTACCAACTATAATCTCCCTGAAACTAGTTTTCAAAAGTAGGCAAGTATGCAGTACATCAGTTGTTACTTCCATATACAGTGGTGTAACTATAGCCACGCAGCCCCCCGCGGTGGCGGGGAGATGCTGAGAAGGTGTGGGCGCCGTGGGGCTGCGGGGCTATGGGGCAAAGGGAAAGAGAATGTTGATACATCCCTCATAGAAACCTATAGGGGGTGCAGCTGCCAGTGCGGAAGGAGTGATCACAGCAAGGAACTAAATGTTTTGGGAAAATTAGCCACAAATATTATATTATAAATGCACCCCTAAGTGCCTTTCTCCTATACTTATTTAATCTATTTGGTACTTATGTAGTATCTGGGCTGCCGATTTTGTGATTGTATGCCTTACCTTAAGGCATACAATCAGATGCGATGCGATGCGATGCGATGCGATGCGATTTTGCATAGGATTCAATGTTAAGAAGGTCCTGTTCATTTCCCCACTATCCAAGTGGGCATAGAGTTGATTTTATATAGCGTGGCGAGCGCAGCGAGCCACCGAGCTCGAAGCGTGGCGAGCGAAGCGTGGCGAGCGAAGCGAGCCCCACGAGGGGACGCATATTTCTTAAAAAGTATTCTGTGTCCCCTCGCGGGGCTCGCTACGCTCGCCACGCTTCGGGCTCGGTGGCTCGCTACGCTCGCCACAGGTTTATATCCAACTCCATGCCCACTTGGATAGTGGGGAAAGGAAAAGGACCCCTTTTTCCCATTGAATTCTATGTTAAAATGGACTCAGACCATTTTAACATTGAATCCTATGGAAAAATCTTGACCATCGCATACGATTTGGTCGCATGCGATGCGATACGATGCGATGCGATACGATCCGATTTCTAAATCGGACGCCCAGATACTACATAAGTACCATCTATTTTACGTACAGTAGATAAGATATCACAAAGTTCAGCTGCCAACTAGGACAACTTTGTGAAACATTAACTAGGTGATAGTGCAGCTTTTATGCATCTGGTAGTGCAACCCTACGGCGTCACACAGAAGATGCAAAAGGTGTATAAAGGTAAATCAGGTGCTGTATGGGGGTGTTGTCAAGCTGCTAACTCAGGGAAGTCAGTTTCTAAAACAACATAGGCATAGCGATATATAACAATAATGTTGGATCAAGTGGTATAAATAAACTGAATTTAGTGTTGCATAATGCACATACATTCTAAAAAGTCTAAAATTAGACACTTGAGAATGAGAAATAATTGACTGGATAATAGTAGTGTCCTGCTTATTCCTAGAATTACTCAGTCCACTCTTAAAGATAGCAACAGCAGGAGGCCACCATAGTATATATACTTGGATAATATACGTCACCGCTGGAGTCTGGTTACGAACCCCAATGGTGACGTATATTATCCAAGTGGATATACTGTCAGGAATATCCACCCTCTCTGACACTGTCTTTCTGTCAGGAAGAGAGAGAGAGGGATGGAAAGATAGACAGTGTCAGAGAGGGAGGGTGCCACTTTGAGAGAGTGAGAGACAGAAATAGTGCCTGGGAGAGAAAGGGGGGCAGTGTCAGGGAGAAATATATATTGTGTGAAAGAGAGTGAAAGTGTCAGGGAGAAATAGAATGGGGGGAAACAGTGTCAGGAAGAGAGTGAGAGAGAGAGAGAGAGAGAGAGAGAGAGAGAGAGAGAGAGAGAGAGAGAGAGAGAGAGAGACATTGTCAAAGAGAGATAGAGACTGTGTTAGGGGTGAAAGAGAGAAAGAGGAGCAAGAGCAAGCGTGTTGGGAAGAGAAGATGATATAGCAAGCAGGAGAGAAACTACATGACTACAGCACAGGGGTCTGATGGGGGCAGGCACTACATGGCATTAGGCCACGTCCTCTAAATACGAGTCCTGGCACTGCTCTTATGGGAGCCATTCAGATAAGGGCCGGGATGGGTCAAGTCAGGCTGGGGCAATGTTTGCCACAATGTGGCTGCCCCCCACCACGCTACATCCTTCGTGGCTGTGCTATTGCCGGCAGCCATTCTGTCCAGAGAATGGGGATGTAGGCGGAGTGGGGGGATTTCGAGGCAGCCTGTGACCAGGGGCGGATTTAGGGAGGAGGGCGCCCCTAGGCACAACAATAATGTTTACTAAGTAGGACAGTTTATAGGGGCAGTATCTGCATGTCCTATCCATTTACACTCTATTTAAGATGGAATATGGTACAGTACAGTGGATATTTTGCAGTTATTGGTACATTTTGGGCTGACAGTACTATCACAGGCATCCAAGTGCCGCCCCCAAACATGTGCCGCCCCGAGGCCGGTGCCTCACGTGCCTAATGGGAAATTCGGCTCTGCCTGTGACTAGGTAAAGGTTGATCTGTGGGCCCTGTTAGCAGCCCGGGCACCATAGCAGTTGCACCCATGGTAGTTATGGCACTGAAACTATGTTGATCAACTTGCTAAACACAGCTCATAATGCATGCAGAATAGCTATTTATCAGCTATCAAAAAAGAAATAAATGAGTGAACAAAGCTACAATACCCATTCAGGTCGAAGTGGCAGATCCAACCCCATTGGCATAACCATAAATGTTGCTCCTCCCTGCCCAAAAAAGTTTCTGAGACACCCCCCTCCCCCTCCTAGCATTTTGGTAAAACAAATGGCTGTTTAGAGGCAATTTTCTCCCAGATCAAACAGCTAATAATGTGGCAGATAGACATTTTAAAAAATATAGAATGTGTGCTTGCATCCTGAAAAGGTGTGGCCTCGATGCAAGGGGCGTGGCCTTTCAAGAAAGTCTACCTTATACCCAAGTTTTGCAACCTGCATGCCTAGACATTAGCCAAAACAGGAAGAAAGGAATTCATGATTTATGTTCCTTATATTATTTTATCTTTTCCTCCTTATAGTAATTCCTCTTACACATTATGTGTAAGCCTCTTACACATTCTGCTAGACATCATAATGCCCATTACACAATAAGCCACACATCGTGATGCCTATTACAAAATATACCACACAATGTAATGCTCATTACACAATAAGCCACACACTGTGATGCTGATTACACATTGTTCCACACATCATAATGCCCATTACACCACATACTGTAAAGGCCCATACACACTTGACGATTTTCAACTGAAAATCGTCCAAAACAGCCATTTTGACCGATTTTCAGCTGAAACTTGATTAGTGTGCATGGGCCAGCGATCCCTGACTAGCTCTCACATCATCACCAGCGATGTGGTCCATCATATTTGAGCCATCATCGCCTAGTATGTACAGCAGCCAGGCTGAAAGATGCGCAGCTTTCAGCCCGGCTAACCACCCCCCTGCCGCCACACCGCCCACCACCACCCCCCGTTTAAGACGCAGCTGCATACTCACTGTGCCACCCTGCTGTCACGCTTGGCCGGCTCCACACACAGGATCCCTCCCTGCAGCGCTTTCCCGTCCGGCCACACACACAGGCCGCCACGCTGCTCAACACGGAGCTTACTTGCTCTGGCCAATGTTTTATTTTTAAGCCATTAATGTACACATTGCTGGCACAGGCCAGCAATGTATGTTACTGGTACCACTGGGCACCAATGATCTATTAGCCAGTAATAATGCCTGTGCCAGCAATGTATATATTATTCGTACCACTGGGCACCAATGATAATGTATTAGCCGGTGATTAGCCGGTGATATATACATTGCTGGCACAGGCCAGCAATGTACTGTATATATTATTGGTACCACTGGGCACCAATGATCATGTATTAGCCCGTAATATATACATTGCTGGCAAAAGCAGGGGGGATCGCAGCAGGGATCGGAGATTCCTGCTGCGGTCCCCCTTTAATACATTTGGGGGATACTTGATATTTGCGGTTAACCCCCGAAAACGGGTGTTTTCGGGGATTTAGCCGCAAATATTACTTGATAAATGCGGCCCTTAGGCTCCACTGGGCACACATCATTTGTTCCTGGAGTGGATAGCAGAGCACACTCCTGATTCCTCTGTGGAATCAATTCTTAGATAGCATAGCATATTTTTTCGACAGCTCACTGCTATATTTGTGAATACTATAGGCTATTTTGTCCTACTTTTCCTAAACAAACTATTAATAAAAGTTATGTTTTAAATCTTACAACTATACATTTCAAGAGTGCCCCACAAAAAGAGTCCTCTTTCTCTCTTCCACTTACTTATAGTTTCATAGAACTGTCTGCTGCCATTTTTTGATGGTCCATTTACAAAGCAGCAGTAGCCAGGTGGGGAGCCGGGACCGCACCGCAGAGAAGATCCGTGGGTCTCTGCTGTTAAGCGTAGGGGTAAGGCACGGGGGCATGGGCGGCCGGGGAGGGAGGGCACTGCCGACACTTCCAAAGCAGCAGTAGCCAGGAGCCGGGACTGCAGTGCAGACAAGTAAATCTGTGGGTCCCGGCTACAGCACAGATGCAGCGGCGGCGTTACAATAACCCTGCAGACCCCCGACGCCCGGACTTACACAGGGCCTCCCGCTACTGCGGGGTGTGCAGGGCTATTGTTATGCCACTGCCTCCCAACTTTATGAAACACTGCGGCGAGACGTCTGTGCATGGCAAAGGTGGTTCATTCCATGAGACCACACCCCGTTCTGCCGCTGTAGGGGCATGGCCAAAGCCTCTGTGAGCTTCTAGTCATGCCTCCAGCCCCTTTGGCTGTGGGAATAGATGCTGTGCGCATGCACACAACATCTATTCACCGCTGTTCAGCGGGTGGCAGGGGGGACTCGCAACTGCCGGCCCTGGGCAGGTCACGGGAAACTCTCCAAAAAAGGGACATTCCTGTGGAAAGCGGGACAGTAGGGGGTATGCATAATCACTTTCTACAGAAGTGCACCACATGGCTTGCCAGTCGGATAGAAAAGGCTCTGCCACTCACTGTAGGTGAAACTAATTATCTGCACCCCCAAACCACTGCAGTGTCTGCGAGGGCTAATGCTATACCACTGTTCACCCCCTTGTTTGTGCATTAGATTTTTTTTTGTTCATATTTTCAATAACTTTAAAACTGTTTGTTGAATTACACTTTTACATGTGCAATGCTATTATTTCTCATTGTTACACATACCATTATAACTATTCTTTAATGCTTAAATGTACACACAGATTATATCTTGTAAATTGAAAACTGTGTTTCAATAAAAAAATGTTTTAGAAAAAAAAAAGAAAACTGGTTTGTGTACCTTCCTATACTATTGTTGCCACACTAGAATGTATTTCCAAAATCTTCACCACTGTTCTCAATAATCAGACGGATTTAAAATAAACCTATGCAAAATGTTGGACAGGATTACTTTCAGAAGATGTCTCTGTATAAGTCAGCGTGGCACAGCATTAGCATGTGTTTCTATATAGACAGCTGGATATGTTTACTGTCCCAAAATAGTTCCCCACTCCCATACTGAGGTCATTATTTCACCAGTTTCTCCGTATCAGAACTAAAGCAACTGCACCTACTGTAATAACACATTCTGTTTGTCTGAACATGTTGCTCAGTGTCATGAGTCACATGTATTTGCTTATGTGCAAGGATATCATATAACTCTCCCTGTGTATTGCTGTTACCAAGATAACACAAACACTATGGGTGACATTCTATGTGCTGCGATTTGCGTTTTTTTGCGTTAATTAGTAAAAAAATGGCGATATCGCATTTGTCCTTCAAAACGCATATTTAATAGGATGCGCTAAGGGACAGAAATCGCATATTATGTGCGTTAATGCATGCTGACCAAAAGTGCGAGATAAATTCGCATTTTTATCGCATCCAGATGTTTTCGTACAGAACAGTATACAACTCGCTTATTTAATGCAATGCGCATTTGCAAATCGCACTTTTTAGGTGTCTAATTATCGCACTTATTTCAGACCAGGTTCTGTTTGGCGAATGAGCCAGAACCCTGCAAAGATCGCAATGTTCTGTGCAGGGTTCTGGTGTTAAAATAAAAAAAAACGGTTAAAATAAAAAAAAAACGAGCGCGGGGTCCCCCGCCAGAGCATAACCAGCCCCGGGCTCATTAAACCGGTGCTGGTGACATAAAATCAGGGTCCCCGACAAATAGGGGTCCCCTTGATTTCATGAAACCAGCACCAGGCTCAAGGTCCGGCGCTGGTTCCCAAAATACGGGGGACAAAATGACTAGGGGTCCCCCGTATTTTAAGAACCAGCACCGGACCCAACCAGCCAGCAGGGTAATGCCACAGCCGGGGGACACTTATTATATAAGGTCCCGCGGCCAAAGCATTAACCCCCTGGCTGGTCAGCATGGGCAGGGGTCCTGGGGAAGTGGGGACCCCCCCAATGAAGGGGTCCCCCCCCTCCAGGACTTACCAGCCCATGCTGATAGTCCGGGGCTGTCCCCGATGCCCCTGGGCGGTGGGCATCGGGCTGATGAATTGTGTAAAAAAAAGAAGAAAAACTATTGTTTTCTACTGGCGAACTATGAGTCCCAGCAAGCCTACCCCGCATGCTGGGACTTGGAGAACCACAAGTCCCAGCATGCGGAGCATTAAAGGGCCCGCTGGCACTTGTAGTTCTACAGTACAAAAAATAGTTAAAGAAAACACACTGACACCCTGAAAAATAAAAGTTTAATACACACATAACACACACACACTGATACTTACCTACCTTGAGCCCGTAGGTCGGTCCCTGGATCCTGGGTCCGGGCTCCGGGGCTCCAGGGCAGAAAAGTCCGGTTCCGGGGCCTTGGTCCTGGTTCCGGGGCTGGTCCTGGGGTTCCGGGGCTCCTGGGCTGAAGAATCCGGGGTCCAGGATCCGAGGTAGTCCCCAGGGGTACCTAAGGAAGGAAATCCTACTCACCTGGTCCCCGGCGACGACCTCGGCATCCTCTCCGGCAGAAGCGCTGCTCCCATCTGGTACCCGGCTTACAGGACTTTCACAGGCGCAGAGATGTTTCTTCCTCGGCGTCTCCAGTCAGAATGATTTCTGGCCAATCAGGAGCCGAGAAAGCTCCCGGCCCACATTACATTATTGATTATTAATAATTAAGACACAAAACAAGAAAACAAACGAAAAGGCATATAAAAGTATAAAACTTTGCCTATTTCTAGGCACAAAAGTACAACATAAGTACAACCTTAAATATGAAGGCACATTATTACACACATCAAACACCCCCCGCCCCCCACAAGCATCAAACATCCCCCCACCCCTGCCCCCACAAGCATCAAACATCCCCCCCACCTCCCCTTACACACATCAAACATCCCCCCCCCCCCACCCCCGCCCCCTAAACACGAACATATTGACCTTATGAAACAGAATTTGTGTAAACTTGAAAAGTGCTCGGCAAACATCGGTCGGCCATTGTAAACAACAAGCCTGTTAAGTGCACAGGCATATAAAGTGTCCAACCATCAGCATATAAATAAAAAAAATAACACCCTAAAAACCAACCTCCCCCCGCCCCCCTACCTAAATGAAAAATGTGCACTTAAAACAGCAATACAATTTTAAACTGCCTATTGCAATTGCCTGTATACAGGGTATTCAGGTGAGGGTGGTGGCGGATTAGGAGGATCATAGTATGGACCTCTGGAATGCGGCTGGTAGCTATGCTCAGGGGCAGTAGGGCCTTGGTTAGCTGGGAGCATGTTGTTACCCACAAAGCGAGGCAGGATGTGTTCCAGGAACTGGAATTGACGGTCTTGGTAGCTGTGCAAGATGCGCTCTTGGTGTCCCATTATCTGCGTTATGAAGGTCTGCTGCAGCTCTCTTTCCGCCTCGATGAAACCTGAGTTTCCGGGCATCCTCCTGTCGCTGCATGTTGTTGTCCATGTCACGCAGTTCTTCACAGAGCACCCTGGTCATTTCCTGTGCTGCGAGCTCTACTTTGGTGGCTTTGCGCTTCCGCGGTGGAACTGTATATACTGCAAGGGGAGTAAAAGAAAGGAGAAAAAGGCATAAGAAAAAGCATTGGTGTGATCGTATGTGTTTGTGGCCTACTCCCACCTACACTTTATACACTCTGCGACACCAAACTTTGCGGCGGACGGTTATGGTGGCGTATAGTGCAGCATTACTGTGTATTGGAATGCAAGTGCTTAGGACATTAAAGCAAGGATAAATACTTACTATTGGTGCACATCACAGGGGGGGAGATTCTCTAAGAATCTCCGCCCCCCTTCGCCGCCCATCGCATATTTAATTATCGCATATGCTGTAACATATGCGATAATTAAGGCAAAGGACAGCTCTTGCGTTAAGAGCAGGTCCTAGCTGCTCTCCCCTCCCTCCCACACCTGGCGCTGCTGCGCCGGGCTCTCCTCCTTCCTGCACCCGGAAGAGGATCAGTGCAGGGAGGAGGTCACAGGTCCGGGCAGCACTGCGCTGTGCTGCCCGGACACAGGTGAGGGGGGAGGGGGCGATGCGGGGCGGCGGGGGGTCGGCGCGGGGCGGCGGAGGGTTGCGATAGAAGCCCATTGGCTTCTATGGGGCATCACCAGATTTTTCTGGCGATGCCCCCTGCCGCGGTAACCCGGCGGGGGATGCTTACAGCATCCCAAAATGCGGTAAAAACCCGATAACGGGGTTTTTACCGCATTTTTAGCTTAGAGAATCTCCCCCAGGGAGAGCTTTCTGCAGTGTCGCTTTGGGTGTTGTGGGCACATCACTCTCTTGGATGGTTTCTGCACTGGTGCCGGTTATGCTGTCATCTGCATGGTTAATGGAGGAGTTTAAATCGGTGTCATCTGTGACTAGTAAAAAGAGAGAAAAAGGCATAAGAAAAAGCATTGGTGTGATCGTATGTGTTTGTGGCCTACTCCCACCTACACTTGATACACTCTGCGACACCAAACTTTGCGGCGGACGGTTATGGTGGCGTATAGTGCAGCATTACTGTGTATTGGAATGCAAGTGCTTAGGACATTAAAGCAAGGATAAATACTTACTATTGGTGCACATCACAGGGGGGGAGATTCTCTAAGAATCTCCGCCCCCCTTCGCCGCTTATCGCATATTTAATTATCGCATATGCTGTAACATATGCGATAATTAAGGCAAAGGACAGCTCTTGCGTTAAGAGCTGTCCTTTGCGGTGAGAGTCGCCGGGTCCCAGCAGGTCCTGGCTGCTCTCCCCTCCCTCCCACACCTGGCGCTGCTGCGCCGGGCTCTCCTCCTTCCTGCACCCGGAAGAGGATCAGTGCAGGGAGGAGGTCACAGGTCCGGGCAGCACTGCGCTGTGCTGCCCGGACACAGGTGAGGGGGGAGGGGGCGATGCGGGGAGGCGGGGGGTCGGCGCGGGGCGGCGGAGGGTTGCGATAGAAGCCCATTGGCTTCTATGGGGCATCGCCAGATTTTTCTGGCGATGCCCCCTGCCGCGGTAACCCGGCGGGGATGCTTACAGCATCCCAAAATGCGGTAAAAACCCGATAACGGGGTTTTTACCGCATTTTTAGCTTAGAGAATCTCCCCCAGGGAGAGCTTTCTGCAGTGTCGCTTTGGGTGTTGTGGGCACATCACTCTCTTGGATGGTTTCTGCACTGGTGCCGGTTATGCTGTCATCTGCATGGTTAATGGAGGAGTTTAAATCGGTGTCATCTGTGACTAGTATCGGTGATGTTGGCCCAGGTGATGTTGGGTACTGTCCATCGACTGATTGTCTTCATCAACCACTGATGAGAGAGTGGCCGAGCTGGAGGATGACAGGCTGAGGGGGTCACTCAGCACAGTGTTGCCAAAACATGCTGTGCACAGCTCGTAAAAGATCCAATCTTGCCTTGCAGCCCCGCTCTTATTCCAATTGCGGTCATGTATGCAGTTGAAATGTTTCTTCAGCCCCTTCAGCTTGTTCACCACTTGCTGCTATCTGCGGACAAAGCCCTGCGATGCCAGGACCTTGGCAATGTTGTGGTATATCTGGGCATCCTTCACAGTGCCTGTAATCTGGCGCCGGATCTCCACTTCTGCTCTGATGCTTAATAGCTCCCTCACCTCTTCATTTGTCCAAGACATGGCAGCGACACTTGCAGGGGTTAAAACCCACTTTTGCCCAACTTGCAGGGGATAAAACACACTTTCCGCAACAGCACATGCACTGACAGTCTCCTTGCACGCTGTTTGCTGCCTCTGGGCGTGTCTGTGAGTGTCCAGCACAACAGGAAGTTGCCCTGCTAGCAAATCAAGGTTTGGGCTGCCAGGGACTTGGGCACATGCGCAGGGGACCTGGCCACACTTCACTTGGCAGCACCTCACAGGGTGCCATGGTGGGGGGTGCAAAATGTATAATTCCGCTACTGTGGGAACACTGGTTCCACCAGAAGAAGATGCATCTTTTGCCATGAAACTCCTGGCATAATATGTAATGGGCATTACGGTGTGTGGTATTACATGTACTTGGCATTACAGTGTGTGTTATAACGTGTACTGGGCATTGCTGTGTGTGGTATAACGTGTACTGGGCATTACGGTTTATGGTATAATATGTAATGCGCATTAAGGTGTGTGGTATACTGTGTACTGGGCATTATGGTGTGTGTTATTTATAATGTGTAAGGGGCATTAAGGTGTGTGGTATAACGTGTAATGGGCATTACGATGTGTGTTACAATGTGTAATGGGATTACGGTGTGTGGCACAAGGTGTAATGGCTATAACGGTTTGTGGTATAATGTGTAATGGGCATCACGGTGTGTTTTATAATCTGTAATGGGCATTACGGTGTGTGGCATAATATGTAATGGGCAGTACCTGGGCATAATTTATAATGGGCATGCCTTTTTCCATGCTAGGGCACACCCCTTGCAAATAGGCTCCACCTATTGTTGATTTGGTGCCACCCACGTGAGGCCACATGAGGATTAGGTTAAATAATCTTGCAATTGATGACCCAAAAAGGCTGCCACACATTTTTCTAGTATCACCATGCTCCCTGTATTGTTGCAGTGATGCGCTCTGCACCTATCTCTGTTATTATAATAATAATATTTACTTGGATTCTGTGTGGAATTGCTTCCTGTTATCTGAGAGGTAGTGGGGCAGAAAGGAGGGCTGGTCCAAGATACACAGGTCTCTCTTTAGGACCCTGCATACTGACGCAGCGTAACCATGTTTAAGTAGGCATGACCATGTCCTGTTCAGCACACATTGATACTTTGCTATGGATGATATTTGTAGGGCAGCACCCACCTTATGGAATGCCCTTCCATGTACATTAAGACTCTCCTCTAGCCTCCAAACTTTCAAGTGTTCCCTGAAAACTCACCTCTTCAGGCAAGCCTATTATATTCCAGAACCCCACATAACCTCCAGTAGCATTCATATCTAATTACATTCCATCAGAATTTATATATTCCTATCCTTATGTATCCCTCCTATTATACCTATGGAGTGTAAGCTTGTGAGCAGGGCCCTTCTACCTCTATGTCGGTTTGCTTCTATCCAGTTTGATCACTGTTGTTCACAATTGTAAAGTGCAGAATATGCTGTGCTATATAAGAAACTATAAATAAATAATGAAAGCCGCCCAGTGTGTATGGGCCAGCAATCATCGCCGGGAAAGCCGGTCATCTGCTGGTATTACCAGCAGATGACTGGCTTTGTGGACGGCTTTCCATAGCACTGCGCTATGGAAAGCCGTCCTCCCCCCGCTGACAGGGCAGGGGGCAGTGACGTACGGTGGGGTGAGGCAGGTGAGGCACCGCCTTTCCTGTGATACTAGTGTAGATGCCGGTGTTTTGAATTGATAAATTATGTCAAAATATAAATAATTTCTAAAAAAATTCATTTGGTACTTATGTATTATCTGGACATTTTTTCATACCCTTACTATCCAACTACGCATGGAGTTGATTTTATATAGTGTGGCGAGCGCAGCGAGCCACCGTGCCCGAAGCGTGGTGAGCGCAGCGAGCCCCGCGAGGGGATGCGGTCTCATAAGAAAAACGGGAGTCCAGATATTACATAAGTACCATTCATTTTTATAGTCAAAACTGTGGAGTAAAAAGTATATGGCAGGTGAGGCAGCGCCTCACTTGGCTATCTTTTCTGCACATCTCTTATCAAAACTCAGAGAATCTCCAGCAGTGTTATACTGCTGCACATGTTTGTAATGCTGGCATGTACCCCATGGCTCATATATTGTGTGCATATCTGGCTTTGATACTTGCCAGGGACACCTCAGCCATTTACCTCACCGCATGTCCCTGGCAGGGGGGAAAGCCACTCAGTGTGTATGCACTGAGCTGCTTTCCCCCCAGCGATGACAGCGATCATCGCTGGCCATACACGCTGGGCAAAAACGACCAGTGTGTATGGACCTTAACACTACATTGTTTTCAGACCTTTCCTGTCAGTTCAATATTGACAAATTGATACATTTGTGCATACAATACCGTTGCAATATTCCCCAGGGTATGTTGGCCTTGCTGAAGAATGTAATTTGATTGGCACAAAGTCCCCCCACCATTTAGCTTGCCTTGCAGCCACAAAAGTGAAATTATAGTATAATGCGAGTACACTGCACATGTAAAGTCAGTCTAATACCCATATGCTCATGTGATCCAAATGTCAACACAGTCTATCCAGCGTTACATAATGCAAGTATTTGTTATGTAAACATGAGGCCTACACCCAAGTGTTATATATGTGATGAGTTTGGTGGGTCCATATGAATGGGAATCCTGACACCTCCTGGAGGTAATAGAATGTTACCCGACTGCAGAACTGTATCAGAGTGGCTGCATACAAAGGCTCTGCTGTAGGTTTCAGGTATCAGACTGTCTGCATACAAAGGCTCTGCTGCAGGTTCCGGGTAGCAGACTGTCTGCTTACAAAGGCTCTGCATTTCTGTATTACAGAAAAACAGTAACATCCATAGCAGAGTGCATAAAGTATATAGTTGTTTTATATATGCTGGCTTCATTTCCAATGACATTAGCATGGAGTCCTCCGTGGGTACATTACAAACATATGGGGTGTCAAACTCAAATTCATCGGAGGCCGCATCAGCAGTTTGGTCACCCTCAAAGGGCCGGTTGTATCTGTAGGACTATGGGCGGTATTCAATGAGCCTGATTCGCCATGTTTTTATGGCGAATTTGTGCTGTTTGGCGAATTTCTGACTAAAACGGTGAATCACCCTATTCAATGACCACATGGCGAATACATTTCAAGGTTTTTTTCACCATGATACACCGAGTAGCAATCGCTATCTTTTTATGGTGAAGTGGAATGTGAACTTTTAAAATAAAGTGTTTTGTTTTTTACATTTGGTGTAAAAAAATCAGGAATTTTATTCTGAGGAGGGGCATGCTATTTTTATTCATGTGCTGTAAGCACATGAATATATATTTAATTTAAAAAAAAATATATATATATTTTTTTTTACACAGCAGCCAGCAGGGGGCGCTGGAGCCGAACCGCTCATTAGATATTCATATATTCACTGCACCCGATCGTTACGATCGGGTATAGTGAATATACGGTCCCCTGCTGGCACCCCCGGGGGGCAGCCTGTGCTGCCTGGCACCCGGGGAGCCCACCTCCCCCCCCCACAAAGTTCTGGGGCAGGCAGAGAGACTTCCATCTCTCTGCCTGCCACCGTCCTCAGGCTCCCTGCGGCAATCGCCGCAGGAGCTCATATTCGCCAGTCAGGGGCAGCGAGCCCCTGACACGTTGAATACCGGAGCCCGCTGGCTCCGGAACGTGGCGAATGTGCAGCGAATCCTAAAAAGGATTCGCTGCACCTCGCAGGTATTCTCATTGAATACCGCCCTATGTGTCCACTCTCATACCTCCCAACTGTCACGATTGCAGCGGGACAGTCCCGATTTTCGGGTCCTGTCCCACTGTCCCACCCGCGGCAGGCATTGTCCCGCTGTGGGGGGTGGCAGTTGGGAGACCCCCCAATCTAATAGAATAGATGCTGTGCGCGCGAGCACAGCGTCTATTCTCGTATGAAAATGAGGTCGCGGCTAATTAGCATAAGCCACCCCCTCATTTGCATACGCCCCGCCCCCGCGAGAGTGTCCCTATTTCTTCATCAGAGAAGTTGGGAGGTATGCACTCTTTATTATCATAAATTATTGTCACTGCATTCAATTATTGTATACTCAGGAGTAGCATTTCCCTCCTGCTATTGCTGTGAACTGCAGTGCATTAGGGCACACGCTGCCTGCACAGGGGGGCAGCACTCAGTCTTAGGGCATATGTCCTGCTTATTATCATGGGACACAGCAATTAATGATGCACACACACACACATAGGCAGAGAGTTTGACACTTACCCGCTCTGATGCGTCCACTCCAGTCTGAGCTGCTCCACCACCAAGGACACAGCTGCGCTCTCACACAGGCGCATTTCCCCCTCCCTCCTGTGAGTAGCACTCCTCGCACTATCTATCCAGGAGTGGGGGGCAGCGTGCTCCCGGTCACTGTGCAGTGCACACTCAGCAGTTAGTGACCTGGAGCGCACAGCAGCAGCAGCACCATTCACCATGACGGACCTGCTCTTTCCTCTCTCTGGCTTCTATACAGCAGGTGGGAGCGGAGGAGGGGTTGACGACCGGCGGCACTGCGCTAGAGGGCAGACGTTCTCTGGCTTGTAGGCTGCCGCGCATGCGCTGAAGAGGCTTTCTTGTTTAAAAAAAAATCGAGAATAAAAGGTGAAGGCTGCGCGGGCCTCATGATGAGGTCTGGCGGGCCGGATTTGGCCCGCGGGCCTTGTGTTTGACACCCCTGGTATAAGTGGTATATGCGTAAAGAGGGTTATTCTGACCTGATCACTGTTGTGCAAATTTGCTCGTCGACTGATTATCATACAATTCGCATGTGTATGAATCACAGTATGCATGTCGATGCCAGACAGTGACAAAAATCTGAGATTTTTTTTTCTACGCAATCAGTGTTTGTTGAGGTAAAACAACAAACATACAGTGTGATGTAAACAAATCCATAGGGACATAAAGAAATATAAAGGATATCAGATCTGGAGAAATATATAGTCCCATGCAAGAATGCTAACATAACAAGTGTATGGTGGTAGTACAAAATTACAATGTGACATAGTTTGTTGTATAAGTGATATATAAAAGCACAATTAATATCAGCAGAACGTATTGATGAAGAATAGAGAATAGAGTAGGAATTAATCCTGAAGGAAGAAAGAAAAGAACAAAGGAAAGTCTACCAGTCGCAGATGAGGGTGTATTGATATATGAAGCATATTCAGAGCTTTCTTTAAAGTTCAACCATGGGGAGCAAGTAGTGGTAAAGACAGATGAAGGTAACTTAGAGGAGGACTTAAGGCCCCCATACACTATGCGATTTGATTCCAATTTCACCCGATTCAGATGGATCGGGCAGAGTAATAGGGCCAAATCGCATGTCCAGACAACGGGTCCGACCCGATGCGCATCGGATCGGAGTCGGGAGGTCGGACCGGCTGCACATAAGATTTGCTAAATCTTATGTGCAGCCGGGCAGGGTACTCTGTGAGGACGCCGGAGCTGTGCTCCCGGCTCCCCCTGCCCGGCTCTCCGTTACTGCCGCTTCTATGTCACTGTCCCCCGCAGCGTCCGCTGCCTCTGCCCTACTAGCAGCGTCCCCCGCCCTGCAGCGTCCCCGCCACCCTGCTCCCTCCACCTTCCTGGAGCACAGCTTCGGCGTCCTCACAGAGAACCCTGTCCTCTGCATGCTGCCTCTGCCCTTCTAGCAGCGCGCCCCGCAGCGTCTCCGACACTCAGTCTTTTCAATAGGATTCTAGCTCTCCGCTACACCGTGACCGGACCTGCGGCGAGCGGGAGAATAGAAAAAATCCTATTCAAAGACTGGGCGGCCGCTGATTGGCTGAGAGCTCAGATCTGAGATCAGCGGCCACCCAGTTTTTGAATAGGATTTTTTTTCAAGTGCCAAATCTTATCAAGCTCTCCCGGGGAGTTGCCGGGAGAGCTCAGGGGAAGTCAGGCCGACTTGTCCTTAGGACAAGTCGGCCAAATGTATGGGGGCCTTTAAGGTCTTCCATGAGCATGTAACATTCAAGTCTTCACAAAATCCTAAAATACATTTAGCAGAACACATTTATTACATAAGGGTTTGGAAACGCATACTGTATCTGCACATTTTAAGAAAAAAAGCAATAGTCAAGAATGTTTTTTTTTTTAAATTCTGGGGAATACAATTGATTATGCCGAAATGTAGAAGTCGTGATGTAGAGAAAACATTATCTCAACAAGAAATGAGATAGGTCTTTGAGCTACAAATCTTAATCATAGCAGGTTTAAATAACAATTTTGAGCTCAAATGGTTTTTGGAATGAGCACTTTTTACAGCCCCTCCCTTTGTATTTTATTATTATCCTGGTTTTACTGCTTGTATTTTTAATTGGTCTATTTATTCATTAGCACTTTTACCCTGTTTTTAGGATATTAATTATCCTGTCTGGGACTCTATTGTGCAATAAATAAACTGCTGGAATATATTTAAGACTTTCCACAGCTGAAAAAGGGCAAGTGGTACGCAGTTTGTAACGCATTAGCTGACAGGAAGTGCAAATGGACCAGAAGGCAGGCGGCCATACTGTATATGTTCAAAGGATATCTTTCTTTCCATATGATGGTGGTGTATAACAGGTATTAGGGGACTGCTAATGTAAAATGCTACAATCAGTAAAATCCTAAATGAAACAATTTTGTATTTTTCTTGTTTTGATAAAGGTCCATACACACTAGGCGATTGTGCCCAGTGTGTATGGTGCACGATTATTGGGGAAATAGCTGGGCTGAAAAATGCTCAGTGCCTACACACTGAGCGTTTTCCCCGCTGTCCAGCTATTTTTCCCCAGGGGTGAATGGCTTTCCATAGAAGGAGGCTATGGATAGCTGTCCTCTCTGTCACTCATCTGCTGGTAATACGATGAGCGGCGGCTGGCAGCGATGATGCAGGAGTGTGCAGCAGTTCTCACCGCTCATCGCTGCCTGGTACACAGCACCGATCAGATGAGAAAACCGAGCGGCTTTCACATGAAAGTCACCCAGTGTGTACGGGGCTTTACTCTCTATACCAGGGGTGGGGAACCTCAGGCCCGGGGGCCGTATGCGGCCCCTGCAGCCGGTCTGAGTGGTCCACCCACCAGCCTGGTGGCTTTGCCGGGAGTCAAGTACAGGGGAATTCTTGCGATAGGTCAGTAGTTCTCACGAGATTCCTATTAATCAACAGCAGCCGGAGACTGTCAGTCCTATTCAGTGACAGCAGCCGGAGCGTGGGGCGGCTGCAGCAGGACAATTTGTAAGAGAAATTTTTACATATGGCCCCCGAAGGATTTTTTCCCCATACAAACGTCCCTTGGCACAAAAAAGGTTCCCCACCCCTGCTCTATACATACAAGATGCAACATGGATGTAACTACTTTTTTACTATGCATGTATTGCAGAACATGCAGTAAATCTGAGGGAGGAAGATCCAGGGGAAATTTGAGGAAGAATTACTTCACAGAAAGAGTAGTGGATAAGTGGAATAGCCTCCCATTAGAGGTGGTAGAGACAAATACAGTAGAGCAATTTAAACATGCTTGGGACAGGCATATTGATATCCTTACAAAGAAATAAGAATAATATATGGATTGAGGTAACATGTTTTAAAAATGGGCAGACTAGATGGGCCAAGTGGTTCTTATCTGCCGTCAAATTGTATGTTTCTTTGGGACACACATATTGCTGGACGCATGCGAACACCAGGTCTGATTCTAAAACACACCAATCCGCAAACAGGACCTGAATTGGAGTTGATCGTTGATCAGCGAATTTGCAGGTCGAGCAACTATCAAATGACTACACGTGTGTACCGTATGCATTGCGCATGCACAAGGGGAAGTATGTATGGAATGTAAACACAATGAGGCCAGGGGTTGACAGACAGGAATCTGGCATTTTGATGGTGGAAATGTCATTGTTCTGTGAGTGTCCGAAAAAGTACAGACATACTCAGGCGTTTTAAGGGAGGGTCTGTTACGTCAGCACTGGTGTAAATCTTCCTGTGACAGGTGGTGGATAAGATGGTATTGGGCCTTATTCTGGTTGGAGCGGCCGGGCCGTACGCGTACGTCCCGGTGTTTTTCATGATCTGCGCATGTGCAGATACGCTAATGCGCCGGCGCGAACACTCCACAACGCTTACGGCCGGGTCTCAACGTGCGAAAAAACCTGTACGCGAGTGTACGGGTAATGGGGGCGGCATAGGGGCGTGTTGATGGGAGCGGCCGAAATAATGAGGGAAAATGGGCGTAAATATGGGCGTACACGGGGGTGTGCACCAAAAATGAGCGGTGCTACTACCGCACGATCGACTAAAGCACCGCTCATTTCGGACACAAAACAGGCGGCCGCCAACCGACATCTCAAACCACCCCTACAGATACCGCATGCCAGCGTGCGCCTGGGTTAACTAATTTACGCGGATTACTACTCAAACACATACACCTGAATGTAATAAGCAATGCTGCAGTCTATTAAGTCAAAACCATGAATTCACTACCTGCAAGCCACACACAGCACTCTAACACATTGGAAGGTTATCTTTCTATACTTCTCTACATTTCAAGGTTTGTTTAATTTAAGGTAAGAATCTTTGTAAGACCTGCTTATATATGCTAAGGTAGGTATTTGTTAAACAGGTCGACACATTCACTACGTGCTTTCATCGACTTAACACAGTAGCACACTCAATCTACACAAGTCGACATGTGTCAACGTGTTCACTCTAATACAAACATAGGTTTTGTATTTATGATACAATAACATAAACCACATCTAACACCTACAAAGGATGGTTCAGCAATGTTTTAAGCCCATGGCCACTATTTTGCACATTAATTAATTCAATCAATTAATTAATTTTCATAATTAGAGTTGAAAGCCAAGATTTGCAGGTCCATATATATGAAGGGTATGTCAGCGTACACGGACGTACGCTCACTCTCACGAGCGGTGACATAAGCTGACTTTTCTATTGAAAACAATAGGGACCCGTCCGTGCAAACTGGCGTACGCTCAGATCTCCGCAAGAAGTCGGTGGGGAGACGGACGAAAGACGTCCGTAAACGGCGCCGTACGCTCAGTTGTACGCCTGTTGTCGGAGTGCAGGGGCTGGGCCGTCCGCGTACGTTGCCGTACGCTCATTTGTACGCCACTCCCCTTCTACGGTATTTCTGCCCGTAAGTAAGCGGCTGATTTGTGGGTGGACCTAACCCTAACGGCCGCGTACGGCTAGCGTACGTTAATGGCGAACGTATGCACGTTTGGCCGCTCCGATCAGAATAACCTCCATTGTGTGATGCGCAGGAATAGATGATTGACCAGAAGATGTAAGTGTAAAACGAGCAGGTTTAATGAAAGAACTTGAATCAAATACTTCTTTGATGAGCAGTCACAAATCATAAATAATAAGTCTTTGCAATAACCTTGGAAAGAGCTGAGAAACCAGTCTTTGCATAAATATTGGAATTGGTGTTTGAAGATTGATTGGATGTTTGAAGATTGGATGATTGAAGATTGGATGATTGAAGATAGGATCCGGATCAGGAGGTAGAACCGGAGCGTACCGTGATGGTCCAGTGGCTCCCTGGGAATGTAGGTGGATCAATGGACCAGATACCAGGAAGAGGCTGAGATGAGGTCAAAGGCCAGCAGGGACTACTGACTGACAGGACACAGTGAGCAGAGGCACTAGCGGGAGTCAGGATCTTACCAGAGCTGTGTACTGCCCAAGAGACTCTTTGCACTGACCCAGGATAGCCTAGGAAGATCCCCTTTATGGCAAGGGGGTTGCTGCCATTGGCCACCTTGACAGAGGAGGAGGGAAAGACCCAGACCTGGCCAATCACTGTTTTGCCCTTTTCCAAGATGGTGGCGCCAGCCTCCCAGCACCTACCAACACACAGTCAGACTACCACGCCTCCAACAAGCTTTTCAGAGCCAGAATCCTGAGCCACCATGACCTGCTGCCGCCAGCACGACGAGGACTCCACCGGACACATGCCAGCCGGCGGCGGACACGGACGGGTGAGTACTTTGCCCACCGTGTTGCCGCACGGCGGCATGTGACATCTTCCTGTCCCATCAGCAAAGTTGTGGAAGAGTCAGAATTACTCACATTTGCACAGATTGGAAAAATCAAATGATGGTTTATGAATTGCGTATGGATTTAAGAATAGCGATACATTCACAATTCACTTCAAAATTTACCCAGGGTGGGTTTTCTTTCTGTCTTTACAGACTACAATGCCAATGTTCATGTAATGATGCAGTGTCCTTCTAATTGTGAGTGACACCAAGAGCCAAATATGGGGCATTTTTGCAAAATAGATGGGTTTTCAAAGATTTTACCATGGAAGTTGCAATCACTTTTATTGGCAGCATTTCTTCTGGAGTCACATTATCATTATTTCAGCAATTGAATGATCAATATTTTACTGTTATTTTGACATTTTTTTTTAATCTTTTCTGATATATATCTTTTTCCTTAGTCCAGTGATTTTCAACCTTTTTACCTTGCGGCACACTAAATAAGATTTTAAAATTGCCAAGGCACACCATGAGATCCCCACAGGGCAAAACACATTCCCCTTAAAGGAAAAAAAGCAAACCTATTGGCCCCCATATAAAAAACAACCACACTGGTCCCCACAGGTAACAAAAATAAAATATATTGGCCCTTTACATGAATAAAGAGACCAGCAAATAACAGTTGAACTGGTGGTGGCTATAAACTAGTTTGGGCATCTCCAGATCTGGGGGCACACTTGAGAACAGCTCAAGGCACACTAGTGTGCCACGGCACAGTGGTTGAAATACACTGCCTTAGTCGACTTGAAAGTCTAACAATAAAAGCCCTAGGGCGGGATGTACTAAAGGGAAAATGCGGTAAAACGGGGGTTTTACCGTATTTTCCTATGTACCATTAGCCGTCCGCCCCATCTCCGCCTGGCAGGGTATCGCCACCCTCTGGGTGGCGATACCCTATAGAAGCCTATGGGCTTCTATCGCCGCCCGCCGTCCGCGCGACCCCCCCCTCCCGTCCTCCATCGATCTCCTCCTCCCCCAGCAGGTGTCACAGCCGGGAGGACACCCGGCTGCAGGGGGGAGGAGGAGACGCAGGGGGACACTGACAGCTGCCGGGATGTGACGGAGACCCCCGCACACCACATTACAGGTATCGCGGGGGTCTCCGTCACCACAACCCGATGCTAGCCGCATATGTAAGTACATATGCGGTAGCATCGCGGCGGCTGGCAGGCGAAGGGTGGCGATGTATATTAATACATCCCGCCCCTAATGCGGGCCGGAGTTTCAGTTCCAGTGTGTACTTTGTCAGACTGACCTAGTAAACTTTTAAAATAACATCTCTTTATCACTGACAAGAAAATCCAGGGTTATCATATGCAAACCAAGGATTTAAAAGGGATGCGGTCATTTGGTCTACTGCATTATGGTCGACAGTCATTAGGTCGAATCCATTAGGTCGACATGCTAAAAGGTCGACATGACTCTAGGTCGACATGGGAAAAGGTCGACATGATTCTAGTTCGAAAGGTCATTAGTTCGACAGGTCATTAGTTCGACAAGGTCATTAGTTCGACATTGTCTATGTCGACATTCACAAGGTCGACATGGAGTTTTTTACTGTTTTTTGAGCCAACATGTGCCGACAGGCGGTA
Organism: Crinia signifera; assembly: GCF_055691185.1. NCBI lineage: Eukaryota > Metazoa > Chordata > Amphibia > Anura > Myobatrachidae > Crinia > Crinia signifera. The sequence continues at coordinate 73,766,899 of NC_139218.1, read as the reverse complement.
TTTCATGCCCTACCATCCACTAGGGCGTGGTGGGAGAATAAAATAGTGTGCCGAGCGTAGCGAGGCACCGTGCCCGGCGCATCGCGAGCGCAGCGAGCGATGCGAGGGGATGCAGTACACTTTAAACTGTGTCTATGTCGACTGTGTTGACATTCAGGTAAAAAAACAGTGAAAAACCCCATGTCGACCTTGTGAATGTCGACATAGACAATGTCGAACTAATGACCTTGTCGAACTAATGACCTGTCGAACTAATGACCTTTCGACCTAGAATCATGTCGACCTTTTCCCATGTTGACCTAGAATCATGTCGACCTTTTAGCATGTCGACCTAATGGATTCGACCTAATGACTTTCGACCATAATGCAATAGACCAAATGATCCCAACCCGGGCCAGGTCCCGGGTGAGCTGCAGTGAAAACGAGTAACATAGGTTGTCCAACCCAGCACACGTTCAAAGCATAGGGAAAGTACATCTTCCAGTGGAAGGAGATAACGGCATCTCCAACACCAGAACTGCACTTATGCGCATTGTGAACAATGGCAATCTGGAAGGAAATCAGATCGGCGCTGCGGTGGAAACAGGACTTCAGTGGACAAATAAGTATTGCTTAGCTCTCCTGGCCAGTATCTGTGAGGTAGCTCAGTATAGTTCAGTTGCCATTTTAATTAAGTGTGACAATAAACAAACTATGGGGGTGATTCAATACTGATCACACAAGGCGCATGTGCTGCCCCCCTGTGGGAACGCCTTCAGTGAGTATCACACTCGCCGAGACGTTTGCACGGGTAGGGGAGGGAGGGGGGCATGCAGGGGGTGACATCAGGGAAACACCCAAGGGGAAATTTGCTAAGATGATTATTCTACTTTACATGTGATGTTGCTATGGGCAACCAATCAGAATCTTCTTCTTATTTAGCACCTCTAGAAGATAGTAGACAGGATCTGATTGGTTGCCCATAGCAACATCACATGTGAAGTAGAATACACATCTTAGTAAATTTCCCCACCAGTGTTTTATGGACGTCCCAATGAAAATGCTGGGCATTCCCCTGGGCCAATGCCTGCTGGCGGCAGGTGGCTCATCACATAAGTGCATTACTATGAGGTGACAAAATAACAAATAATGTATTGCCCATTTTTTTTCTGTGGTAGCCAATGTGTGAGAATGAAGGTTGCAAAACTGGGGTATGAGGAAGTCTTTTCCTGCAAGATCATACGGGGGGGGGGGGGGGGGGGGTAAAAATTGGGACAAATTATTTATATTTAAAAAAGTCCATGAGGGGATGGGGTATTTTTACATTTTCGCACTGGGAGACAAACACTAAGGAAAAATCATTGTTTGTTTTACCAAAACGCCAAAGGGGCTCCAGAAACTCTCCTGGCAGGGTGGAGAAAATTTTTAATGTGCCGATGTGTGTGAAAAGACAGTAGAGCTATCTGTAAGATCGCACACCCCAGCAGCTATCGATTTCAGCAGCTGCAGGTGTCGTTGCCACATCACCACAGTAGGGACAGCTCTGTCCCTGGCTGCTAGGCTTGAGGCTGCATGTGAGATCTCGTGAGGATTGCATGATTTCGCTCATGCCCAGTGGAGCTGGCTTGGGGGTGAGACACAGCACGTCAGCTCTAGGCTAATTCACTGTTAGCTCTAACAGGGATCACTAGAGAGGGAAGCTATCACTTCCCCACTTTAGCAAACATCGCGTCAGTGTTCCTTCCTGCTTCACCTCAGTAAAGAGGCAAAACAGGTAGAGCTATAGCAACACGATATGTGCTGTCACTATAATACATCTCCTCCTGATCACTTGCAGATACAGCAGGTGAATTTGATGAGCATAAACCCAGATCCAGTACTATAAATATCAGGAGTGCTGGCAATTGTGAGTTTCACAGGAGAACTTACACTTGCTGATGCACTAAGCACTAAGCAATTGCAGTACATCCCACCACACATCACTTTGATACTAATTGCATAAAATCTGTCCTTTGCGACAAGCCACCGGCACTGAGGCAGGACTACATGGGGAACCCAGCACTGCCCAGACAGTGCAGGTGCCCACACCACGGATACCTGCACCGCACTGTGAAAGAGACCCCCCCCCTTCCACAGCCACTTCCCCAAGAGGTCTCTTCAGCATCCCCACCTGACACTGGCTTACGAGGTACATTGAAGCTGGCCCAAGACAGTCTTAGGAGACCCCAGAATAATGGGGGGTGGCCATGGGGCATGCTGGGAGAGATCCACACGGATCCCTCACATACAGTAGCTGCAGAGAGAAGCCCAAAAGTTTCTATGGGGTTACACCAGCTACAGCTGACAATACCCTCCACAATGGAGCCCCGGCATTCGGAAATGCAGTAGAAACCCTGAAACTTTTTTTTACCACATATTCAGTGACAGCCAGTGAGCTAATTATCAACTGTGAAAAGGGGCCAAAAAGGAGTATGGCCCTGTAGGAATGGGGGTGGCCTTGTGTTCAACCCCATTTTAAGCACTTCAGGGGTGTGAGAGGGACTGAGGTCACTGCCCCCAAACATATATTTAAAGGGAACAGAACACTTTAAACATACTAATGGGCCCATATATAAAGGATAGCATTTACAATGCGATCTGGGCGGAATATTACCGCCCAGTATTGCATTGTAAAATTGATCCTATCGATGGTATGTATCATCCCCATACGCAGGGACTGCGATGTGCTGAGCCGGGCACAAGGGGTTCTGCGCATGCACGGTTAGTGCTGACCTCCCCGCCAACACCACTTACTGCACTGCTCTGGCAGCAGTGTGGTCTGTAGCCCGTAGGATACAATGGGCTACCGCCATCTCAAAATTGCGCATAGCGCAGGGATGCAAAGCGTTGCTTTCCGATTTTTATACATTGGGAAGCTTCGCATCTCCCATAGTAACCTATGAGGGAGGCGGACGGGGGCGATGCAGGGGGGATGGCAGCACGGACTGGAAATTCCTGCTGCGGTCCCTCTGCATACATTGTAGATGATACTTAATATTTGAGACTAACCCCCCAAAACATCCATTTCTGGGGATTTAGCTGCAAATATTGAATGATAATGTTCCCTAAAAGACAAAAAAAACACTTGTTAATCATACTATTAAACAAGATGGTACAAATAAGTAAAATGGAAGCAACAGGATGCCAGTTGGTTGGGGAGATGTCACTGCTGGAGCGCAAAGCATAAAGTTAAATGTACTGTACCAGGGACTCGGGATCCACACTGCAAGGTTTTTCACACCCACCAGCTAAGCCCCCAGTGAGGAACATGGCATCCCTATTCAGACTGAAATCCCAGCTGCAGCTGTCTTTGGGAACTGTAATCAGAACACGCAAAGGTAAGGAAAAGGGCCAGGAACTATTGCAAAGTCAGATGGGCTAAACTTTTTGCAGCTGGTGGAGTCGGCTTGTTAGTAGAAATCCATCCCAAGTTTACACCCATCACATCCCTCCTGGTCTTACTGCAGGGCATACAGCAGTACTGAGGCAAAATTTAAACAAAACTTGAAAACAAATATACTGTACTATCTACTGTAGTATCTACTGTATGCTTTTTTTCTAAAAAGGGCCCAAAATCCCAGGATATGGCTAAGCAGTAACAAAGCTTAAGTTATTAGCAGGTAGTGAAAGCTACAGGAACAGGTAGGTGGAAGACTTAGAATTATATGTGTTTGTTGTGGAACTACCATATGCTTTCATATGGGGGATGCGGTGCCTGTTGCCATGCAGGTGTATCCTGACCACTTACCTGCGCCGTACCCTCTCACCTTCAGGCCGTGACGGAAACAGTGACGGAACCAACTTTTATACTGCTGCCTTTGAAACCTCCCTACCTAGAGCGAGTCAGCTCATGCACACCCTAAAATGTTCCCATTACCTACTAGGGGCCTGGGGAGGTGACAGCTGCACAGCTTGTCCAGCTCCTACGGGAAACTCTTTACCCTATAAAGGAACCACAATCCGGGGCCTAACGCCCTTCTCTATTCACCTGCAGGCCTAGGGGCCTGAATAACACCCACAGGCCTATCGTGTCCAGTATATGTTGACTTGGGCCTAATGCCCAAAGTAACCAGTCTATACACAAGCGCACAACCTCCTAACTGTTCCCAGGCCTAATGCCTTTTCATACCCACATGCACAGTGCCTGATAATATAGCCCATGGCCTATAGCTTGACCTACAGGGGCCTCAGGCCTATCACCTGGCTAATTGGGGCCTTGGGCCAGGAGGGCCCACCTAAGTTACCCACAGGTCTAATGCCCGAAATATTAGGGGCCTCAGAGGGGCCCCCTGGAGGGCCCGACTCACAAGTACCGGATCCTAGAGGCCCAATAAAAATGCCCACGGCCGAGAGAGCACGACTACAGTCCCCCCAGGCTGGAAGGGCCTGATGGTGCCCACAGGCCTAGTGCCCAAACACCCAGGGTCTAGGGAGAGGGGTGAGTGTCCACCAAAGCTCTTTTGCTTTTCATCCCCAGCTCGCCTCTCAAGGAGCTGCCATTTTCTTCTGCCACTGACCCGTCCTGGCCAGCGGTAGCGCCGCCACTTCTCATTTTCATCTAGAAGGTGCCGGAGATCTTCTTGCTTGATCTTGGCGTCTTCTGGCCTCTTCCGCAGCCGCCAGAACTCTCCTGTCCGTTGCCGTGGCCTTATAATCTTCCGGAGCTGCGCTTCTCCGCCCACGAACTACCTCAATCTTTCACCTCCCGGCGGCATCTTCTTTCCTTAGTGGCGCCACTCCGCTCCCTCTCAGCCGACGAACTCTCTTCTGCCCCCCGGCGGCATCTGACATTAGAAACCGTGAGCGGGGCTGAGTATGGCATGGCAAACGCTGATTGGCTCACCACGGCCGTCTCCCATTGGCCGCCAATTTGGTTACTACCCATCGAATGATTTATCCTCTGTTCGTAAAGAAAAGTACTTTTCTCATGGTCGGTTCCCAATGAATTTGGGGTGGGCGTTGACATCATGTGACATCATCCGCCCACCCCAAGCAGGCAGGGGTATGCTTGCATTTGCAGGCCCTCCAAAGCCTTAACCCAGCATTGATTCTCTGCTCCAGACTATACATAGTAAAATATTTTTGTCTTTTCTGGTAAGTTTTGTGCTGCTTGCCATGCACCATTGTAATTGCCCTTCTTTGCATAGTCTATGATGCATTTATATCCTGCTGGTATGGTCGGATCCGAGTAGGGACAACAGATCCCTCAAAGGGATCCGTCACAGTCACCGACTGTAAAAATCCAGCTAGCGGCTAACAGTGACGTTAAAAGTACAACAATTTTTATTTAATCCGCAATAAAAAGCAAGAAAAAATCTTTTTCAAAATAATGCACAGGTTTGTTCAGAAAAAGGAGAATCACCAGACCTTTTTAAGGTAACTGAATTGCATTGCCGAATAATGGCATATGCTGATGTTATTCCCGGGTAAGGATACTCGACTATTGTGCATTCAAAAGACCATTCAAAGCCTCCCAAATCAATTACCTTAAAAAGGTCTGCTGGTTCTCCTTTTTCAGAACAAAACTGTGGATATAAGGAAGTATTTTTTTTGACTGTTTGTATGGTTTTTTTATTGACTTTTTATTGGAAATTTTCTTCTTTGTCTCGAAATTTTTCACATTATTTTTAAAAAGATTTTTTTCTTTCTTTTTATTGCGGATTAAATAAAAATAGTTGGTACTTGTTTCCTAGCACGGCGCCCATCGGGTCCCATCGCGATTTCGGGCTTTTTTTAACCTTTCCCGACAATTAGAAAATCGGGTCCATCGCATGCCATTATAATGGCATGCGATGCGACCGACGCGATTTAACAATGTATGCATTGTATTCAATGTTAAATTCCTATGTAAAATCGGGTCCATTGTATGCCCATACAATGCGACCAATGCGATGGACCCAATTTCACATAGGGTACAATGTTAAATGGCCCACCATACCCGATTTTTGATTTTATACCCACCCTGATGGGTAATTTGTATGTGAAATGCCCCCCCCCCCCCCATTGTTAACGCCACCCCACCATGAACGCCAACCCGAAGCGTGAGCGAAGCGAGCCCACGAGGGGCGGCGGTACGCGTCCTCCGACCTTTTCATACCCCCACTATCCACGTCGGCGTGGAGTTGATTTTATATAGTATGGCGAGCGCAGCGAGCCCGAAGCGTGGGGAGCGCAGCAAGCCCCGCGAGGGGAAGCGTAATACCTGCATCTAGTACAAATAGCATGGTATGTGCTGCAGCAGTCTGCCGCCCGCCAGACATAAGAAAATTTGTGTGTTGCACAATTAGTAGCAGCTGGCATGGTGTAGTCACTCCCCCAAAATAGATTGAATAGAAAAAAAGAAAGCTGCGCCAGCGCTGGCTGTATAATAACCAGACGGTTCTCTTATAAAATATTTTTAATAATATTATAAGTAACAATGTTTTAATATATAAAAGGAGCAATGAAGCCGGAATGCTATATTGATCCGGGGAAACGCGTTGAGCTTTATTTAATTACTAACTGGCACACCACCAACTGGTAATTTACCTCTGCTTTGGCTGGGCATCTTGGGAAAGAACCACTGTGACTGGACACTTCATATGGGACTAATGCCCTGTCCCTAATTTTATCCAGTGGATTACAATTACCACAAAGACCAGAACCCCTGGGACTTCAGGGGTGTGGTATAATCCCCCTGGGATTCTACCATCTTCCCATCCTCTTTGGACTCCATCAGCCTTTGCATGGTAATATTGATCCATTCTTTATCCTTAAGTGGTGTGACCATATGTGACATACAACTAATGCAGCTCTAGTCTTTTATTCATCATCTGTTTTAATTTTTCTCATTATGTTTGATTTAACGTATTATTGTGGTATATATTAAAACATTGTTACTTATAATATTATAAAAAATATTTTATAAAAAAATCGTCTGGTTATTATACAGCCAGCGCTGGCACAGCTTTCTTTTTTTCTGCCCGCCAACTCCTGTCTCCTGACTCCTGCTCCATGGCTCACAATCAGTTGTGTGAGCCACGGCCAGGCAGCGAAGAAGTCAGGACACAAAATCATGTGTCCTGCTGGACTGCTAGCCAATAGGCGCTTGCTGTCCAGCAGCCAATCAGGAGCAGCATTGGTGGCTGCTGGCCTGCAAACACCTATTGGCTAGTGGTCCAGCAGGAGACTTGAAAATAGTGGCGGACAGCCGGGCAATGCACCTCTCTCTCTGTCCGGCTGTCTGAGCGGGCTGCAGTAGGATTTTACTATCCTCTTTTCAATTCAATTTCATTCCCCCCTGGCAATGAGCAATTTCAGTCCCCCTTGGCATTGAGCATGAAGCCCCTTGGCATCGAGCATGAAGCCCCTTGGCATGGAGCATGTAGTTTAGTGGCACTTATGTGTCAAATGTGTAATGGGCATTATGGTTTGTTATATAGTATGTAATGGGCATTACAGTTTGTTATATATGTAATGGGCATTATGTGTGGCATTATGTGTAATTGGCATTATGGCATGTGGCTTTATGTGCAACGGGTATTACAAAGTTCCCAAAAATGTGCAATGGCCATTGTGGCATAATGTTAGGCCGTGATCCCTTTTCAACGTGCAAAAGTCGACTAAAAATCAGGGAATCGGGGGGACCCATACACGTCCTGTGTATGGGTCCTTTTACTGGATCACCAGTGCCAGCTAGAGACTGAGTGGGTGGACATGCTGAGACTTATACTTCCATAAATCCTAAAGAACCAAGTGGCCTGCCTCTGGTACCACACATACAGAACAAAGAATAGCTGAAAAGGGTATATACACCCCCAGGCAACGCTGTCAGCCAAACTCAGGTGGCCAATACAATGAATACATATGAATGCCCAGCCTACTCTTGCTCCTGCCCAGCCAACATGGCAGGCTCGGGCTACGCGTCTCCCATTCTGCACACTGCACTGCCCCCTGCTGGATGCTCGGCGAAGCGAGCGAATTCAGAAAGGAATACAGAATAGTGACAAACAAAGCGAAAAAGAAGCCAGCTTTCCCCTCTGCGATTAGTCGCTGACTGCAGGTGTCCGGCCGCACGGAGATACACCGAGGCGGGAGCACAACCATCCCCGGGGGTACCAGCGGCAGGAACACCCGAGCCAACATGGGCAAGGCGAAAAAAACGTCGCCAAAGCGGGGAGCCCCGGAACGGCAGAGCAGGAGTACGGGGCTGGCGGCGCCCCCCGCAGCGCAGAAGCACCAGGACACGGGCAAGAGGGGCAAAGCCAAGAAGGTGGTGGCGGCAGCGGCGATCAAGAAGCAGGTGGCGGAGGGGAACGATGCTCAGCACTCCCCGCTGCTGGACCTGGGCGCCCAGCGGCAGCGATGGCTCAGCTTCGCCACACAGCAAAGTCTCAGCTCGGAGGATGCAGCCAAACTTCTGCTGGACTCCTAGTGAGTACTGTCCTGTCTGTCCTGGGGGTAGATGCCTGTGTTCCCCGGCGGTACTCTTACTACCGCCATCATCATCATCATCATCATCACTACTATTGTGCCTTAGCCTCTGGCTGCCACTGAGTGTCCCCTTCACCCTGCTGGTGCTGCATCCAAGGCAATGGTGTTCTGCTGGGGGACTCCACAGCTCAGCACAGAGGGCTGCAGGTGGCAGTGGCAGGATCAGTGGGACTCGGTGCCAGACTGTTTTGCTGAGCAAGCTTTATATACTATCTAACTACATGTCTATCTGTCTATCTATCTATCTATCTATCTATCTATCTATCTATCTATCTATCTATCTATCTATCTATTGTATATAGACTATCTATCTATCCATCTAACATCTATCTATCTGTATACAGGTATTTTATATATATATATATATATATATATATATATATATATATGTATATATATATATATATATATATAAAACTATATAGATATATGTATATACATAGATGTATATACACACACATATGTATGTATGTATGTATGTATGTATATATATATAATATATATATTAGCTGTATATTTGGAAACATTGTGTCATAATCAGCCATCTGTAACACATCTCAATATATATATATATATATATATATATATATATATATATATATAACATATCAGCTGATCATTGTGGTGTTTAGAATGTATGTCATGGCAGAGCGGTGTTTTCCAGCACTCACTGAGGGATAGGTGTCAGAAAATGGTGGGGGATACGTGTCAGAGAATGGCACAATAATAGTAGCATGGCCTCCTTTAATATTACACTGGCACACCATTGGCCACTCTTGTTTACTGGTGTAACTATGAAAATATGAATAAATTCCTTTTAAAAAATTATAAGAAGACTGGCAGTAGGCTCTTTTTGTTTAAGGGGGGTTGGGGGTGGTCTTCCCCTGTGTCTTTGTCTGAATCCACCATTATTCCATGTTAGTAAGCGAGCCAGCAGCCAAGAAAGGATTGGCAATGTGAATGCTGGGCTAGAAATCAAAGAGATGCATTGATTCCGTCTATAAAATCCGTTTCTTGCTTTTCAAGAAACCCTCTAGAATAACTAGAGAAAGTCCCATAAGATCAGCAGGGACCGTTCCACATTACTTTTTTTGTTCGTTAATCTGTTATTTAATATCCCTAGTGTGACTGAAATAACAGGCCTGTTTATTACCATTGGATAAAAAAAATGTGTTTTTATTTTTTGAACTCTGGGCGGTTAAAAGGAGTTATTAAATAACCGTGTCACAGTGTACATTGTACTTTATATCACAAAATGGCAACGTCTTGCCTAGTACACAAAGCTCAGACTTCAGTAGATTTCTGTAATCTGAGGATATACACATACACGTGTGTGTATGTATGTATGTATATCTCTGTGTGTGTGTGTGTGTGCAAAAATAAATCGTAATTTCTCTTTCACGGTCCATAAATTATTATAATTTTTTCTGTAAGCAATAAACATACTTATTATATTATAGTGATATAAGTATCATCCCTGATACCATTGAGGATGGAAAGGAAGTAGCATCCAGTTCTGATGTATAAAACACAAGAATTTATCTCAGTAGTATTTTTTCTGCAGCCTCACAGAGCTGTTCAGGTATAATTATTATGTTTTGACAAATACATACTGTTTCCATTTGTCTTATCCTTTCAGTAGGATACAGATCACCCATTTATAGAATCCATTTGTTATAATGGTTTAGAGAAATGTTCTTTACACAGAATATTCTATTTGATGTTGTAAATAGCATAGATGCCAATCATTTTCAGGGACACTTATGTAGGGTACACACCAGAACGATCATGAAGGTCGCACGATCTGTTGGAGCACATGATCTGCATACGATCTGATCACGATCTGTACCCAGTTGAAGGGATCTTTTACAAATCCTGACTGTAGCATGTAGGATATCCAAAACGACCGTGCCAAAACATGCCCAATTCACATACAATCGGTCAAAATTGCATTGAAATTGACAGGATTGAGGCCAAATCTTTCTGGTGTGTACCCAGCAAAAGGGATGTATTCTACTTAAATAATGCAGAAATGTGCATTTAACCATTTTATAAGTTGTCCCACGATTTAGTTAATGGAGAAGATAGGCAATTATTTTTAGTTAATACCCCCCTTGCACAATATTGCACTGCAGAGAGCAGGTCATTTCTCTCCACAGCACTGTAATGTTCACTACTAAGCAGGTAGCAGGAAGACATAAAAAATAGTAAAATCCTACTTTATATAACGCCATTTCAGACAAGGCTGATAAAAGGAGAGAGGGGTCTTGTCCAATCAGTGCCAACAGCTGACTAAAAACTCTGCTGCATCCATCTTGTTAATTACACTGCCAGTGTTCCCAGCAATGTAATTACACAATATAACAAAAATATATATTTATATGTATAAGATAGCGATATATATATAATATATAAAACCACGCACACACACACTGTACAGGTTTACATAAAAAGACCACCTGCAGAGACTTCACCAGATACAGCAGTTAGTGCAAACATTGTTACTGAGAATATTCCTGAATAGCAGGAAAAAAAAATGTAAATATTGTTTTGTTATTCAAAAATATTTGGGACAGCATCTGCAGTCTTACTGAATCTACAGAGATCTATATGCAAAGTACTTGCTGCACAGCAGACCCATGTGAAATGGGTATTGAGCTCAGTTAATGTTCAGCTGGTTACTGCAATAAATAATAATTGATGAATACGCATAGACTAGGATTAGATAGTGAGAATGGCTGTACTGTGGTTAGATAATAATGATAACTGCCCAGTGACAGTAACAATAGGTGGCAGCAATGGGAATATGATTTTTTTTCTTGAACTATTGATCAAGTGAGGACATGATCTGTTCCAAGTGTCACCTATGCTAGCTCACTGGTAGAAGGCCTCCAGCGTATTACTGTATGTATAATGCCTCCAGTGAAAAACTGTATGTACAGTATAATGCCACCAGTGTATCACTGTATGTAGAAACCCACTAGCATTTTTATGTAGAAGGCCTCCAGAGTATCACTGTATATAGAAGCCCACCAGTGTATCACGGTATATAGAAGGCCACCAGTGTATCACTGTATGTAGAAGCCCACCAGCGTATCACGGTATATAGAAGCCCACCAGCATATCACTGTATGCCACCAGCGTATCACCGTATATAGAAGCCCACCAGCGTATCACTGTATGCCACCAGCGTATCACCGTATATAGAAGCCCACCAGCGTATTACTGTATGTAGAAGGCCTCCAGCGTATCACTGTATGTAGAAGTCCACCAGTGTATCACCGTATATAGAAGTCCACCAGCGTATCACTGTATGTAGAAGGCTTCCAGCGTATCACTGTATGTAGAAGCCCACCAGAGTATCACTGTATGTAGAAGCCCACCAGAGTATCACTGTATGTAGAAGCCCACCAGCGTATCACTGTATGTAGAAGGCCTCCAGCGTATCACTGTATGTAGAAGTCCACCAGTGTATCACCGTATGTAGAAGTCCACCAGCGTATCACTGTATGTAGAAGCCCACCAGAGTATCACTGTATGTAGAAGCCCACCAGAGTATCACTGTATGTAGAAGCCCACCAGAGTATCACTGTATGTAGAAGCCCACCAGAGTATCACTGTATGTAGAAGCCCACCAGAGTATCACTGTATGTAGAATGCCACCAGCGTATCACTGTATGTAGAAGGCCACCAGCGTATCACTGTATGTAGAAGCCCACCAGAGTATCACTGTATGTAGAATGCCACCAGCGTATCACTGTATGTAGAAGGCCACCAGCGTATCACTGTATGTAGAAGTCTACCAGCGTATCACTGTACGTAGAAGGCCTCCAGAGTATCACTGTATGTAGGTATCACTGTATGTAGAAGGCCATCGTATCACTGTATGTAGAAGTCCACCAGCGTATCACTGTATGTAGGAGGCCACCAGCGTATCACTGTATGTAGAAGCCCACCAGCGTATCACTGTATGTAGAAGCCCACCAGAGTATCACTGCATGTAGAAGGCCACCAGAGTATCACTGTATGTAGAAGGCCTCCAGAGTATCGCTGTATGTAGAAAGCCACCAGCGTATCGCTGTATGTAGAATGCCACCAGCGTATCGCTGTATGTAGAAGGCCACCAGCGTATCGCTGTATTTAGAAGCCCACCAGCGTGTCACTGTATGTAGAAGGCCACCAGCGTATCACTGTATGTATATGGCCACCAGAATATCGCTGTATGTAGAAGCCCACCAGCGTATCGCTGGTATGTAGAAGCCCACCAGCGTATCACTGTATGTAGAAGGCCACCAGCGTATCATTGTACGTAGAAGCCCACCAGCGTATCACTGTATGGTAGAAGGCCTCCAGAGTATCACTGTACGTAGAAGGCCTCCACAGTATCACTGTATGTAGATAACCACCAAAGTATCACTGTATGTAGAAGGCCACCAGCGTATCGCTGTATGTAGAAAGCCGCCAGTGTATCACTGTATGTAGAAAGCCACCAGCGTATCACTGTATTTAGAAGCCCACCAGCGTATCACTGTATTCAGAAGCCCACCAGCATATCGCTGTATGTATATGGCCATCAGAATATCGCTGTATGTAGAAGTCCACCAGTGTATCACTGTACGGTAGAAGGCCTCCAGCGTATCACTGTATGTAGAAGGCCTCCACAGTATCGCTGTATGTAGAAGGCCACCAGCGTTTCGCTGTATGTAGAAAGCCACCAGCGTATCACTGTATGTAGAAGGCCACCAGCGTATCACTGTATTTAGAAGCCCACCAGCGTATCACTGTATGTGGAAGCCCACCAGCGTATCACTGTATGTAGAAAGCCACCAGCGTATCACTGTATGTAGAAAGCCACGAGCATATCATTGTATGTAGAAGCCCACCAGCGTATCACTGTATTTAGAAGCCCACCAGCGTATCAATGGATGTAGAAGGCCACCAGCGTATCACTGGATGTAGAATATATATATATATATTATATATTTCTGCCACCCCAATAATTGTTTCAGTGTCCTGTCCCCTGATGGAACTGTCTTTATTTACCATGTACTTGTCGTAAATGGCATTGTACTGTAATTTGTCAATTAATTGTTTATAAATTTTTGCTAATGTATGTATTGTTGGATGCAGCGGACCCCCTGTGGCGCCAGATAAATAAATGATAATAATAATGATTTGGAGTACAGTTTTTGGGACCCTTTACCATCAAGCAAAAACTCAGGATGATGCATGTTCACGTGAAAAAAACTCAGGGTGATGCGTGTTCATACATGTGAAAAAAACAGCGTGATGCGCATTCACGTGAATAAATTCCAGGGCTATGTATGTTCACGGAAAAACCCCAGGGTATTGTGTGTTCAGGTGAAAATACCCAAGGTGATGCGTTTTTATATGAACAATCCCGGGGTGATGCGTGTTAACAGGCAGTGGTAAATAGGTATAACATGGCCATAAGGACGGTATCTGGATGATCGAACAACCATCTATACTCAGACAGTCAATACGTCCACAACAAATGGTCAAATGCATTAGTGCGAAAGGTACAAATGTTCGACTGCTTAAGATTAACATGACAAATGTCAACACATGTTTTTTTGTTTTTTTTTCATGTTTTCTTAACATTTGCTTGATTTGCTATCCATGCACATCTATTAGGAATAGTAGATGCAGGGTGGTGAGCGGCACAAGCTCGGGAGAGTACACTTTTGTTCATAATATGAAATATAGAAGATTTGGCCAAAAAAGTGTCAACCATTTGTTTGTGACCATTGTCTTGTCAGCCTTTTGAACCTGTAGACCACGGTTGTCAAACACAAGGCCCGCGGGCCAAATCCGGCCCGCCAGACCTCGTCATGTGGCCCGCGCGAGGAGATAGCACGCAGGGGCAGTGTGTCTAAAACAGGAGTGCTGCGTCCACGTCCGCGGCCGCCTTACCTGTTCCTCCACTGTCGGCGGCCATGTTCCTGTAGGCACATATGTATGCGGCTACAGAAACATGGCCGCCGGCCTCCACGGCTAGGTGGAGGAGGGCCTGGCCGCCTGTTCCCTCTGATGCCCGGCAGTGACAGACACTGGGTGGGGACGTCATGACGATGACGCCGCCCGCCCTTGCGTCTGTAGAGAAGTAGGAGCAGACAGGGAAGCTGGACCGGGAGTCGGGGACCGTGTGGCCGCAGCAAGCAGTGAAGAAAAGCTGGAAGCCGCAGCAGCTGCAGGACAGACGGAGAAACAGTACGTGAGGATGAGGATCACACTCACAAAAATATATATATCTGCTGTTTCCTGACGTGTCGCCGTGTATAATAATAATAATGCCATGACACCACGGGCTGCTCCTCCTGTATAATCATTTCTGTGTCATGGCATTACTTTTATTATATTATACAGGGGGAGCAGTCTGTGGTGTCATGGCATTATTATTATACAGGGGGAGCAGCCTGTGGTGTCATGGCATTCATTTTATATTATACAGGGGGAGCAGCCTGTGGTGTCATGGCATTATAATTATACAGGGGGACCTACAGATACAACCGGCCCTTTGAGGGTGACCAAACTGCTGATGCGGCCCCCGATGAATTTGAGTTTGACACCCCTGCTGTAGACCATTCATCCTTGGATCTTTTGTACCTGTCGACTATACAATTTGTAGGCCATGTAATTGCTGACCTAATGACTGCCGACCATAAAATTGTCAATCCATTGATCTACAACCGTTAGCGGCTGATTGGCTGGTATTTTAGCTCATTGAACTTTAGTGCATATCGCCCACATAATTATTTGCCATTTGTCAATTCAGTAATATCCCTTTTACACCGGCCACCCGGCAATTACCCAGCATTTATTTGGGGCATTTTTGAGTGCCAGGTCATTTGGCCGCATGCAGCCTGACCCCAATTCACACCGCAAATTACCGAGTTAGAGCTTTTCAACCCAGGAATTAGTTGAAAAACCCGGGTTTTTCTGTGGTGTGAAAGGGTCAACATGGGTCTTAAATCGCGGCTCACCAACCCTGGTCAAGAGCAGGGTCGGAGTGCCGGGATTTAAGTCCTGTGTTGACCCTTTAACACCAAAGAAAAACCTGGGTTTTTCAGAAAATTCCCGGGTTGAAAAGCTTTAACCCAGTAATTTGCTTCTGTGTGAAAAGGGTATAAAGGAACACTGAAATGAGTCAACATTGGGCTAATCAAGAAATGTAACAAATTCCAGTAGCTTGTAAACTGAAATGTGAATAATAACTGTAGCCAAGCCCTATTACATTAAATGAACCACTAGCACCTTTTAGTGTAATGAGTTTGTTACATCTGATCTGAGTTTATTGATGTATAACTAGGTATAAGCCATTGCTCCTCACAACAAGCCCTGATCCATGCAGTAGGCACCGCTCCATTGCAGAGCTGGTTTTTGTCTGGTATCTCATTTCACACAGTACTGTATCTTTTTAATTAGAGTCTGCTTTAGGAATTTGTGTCCAGCAAAGAGTAAATAATTCAATCAAATTTCATTCACTCTCGCTGGTAGAAATGTGTCCCACGCTTGGAATGTCCCTCTCAGAGGGAGACAGCTGTGCCCGGTAATCCCTATGCTATAATTATTGTGCAGGAAAAGAGTCACATACCAGTTATATTTATGATCCCTTGTATTATGGCACTGTGGTTGCCAGATAGTAGTGATCAAATGGTCCTGTGCCACATACTACAGAATATATATTTGGTGCTTTATATTATTAGAGGGAACTTGTGTTAGTTCAGTTTTTGTGGAGTCTTTTCTCCACGAGTTAAAGGCGTCATGTCATCCAGACATAAGCTTCTTACAAATGTACTACCGTTTATGCTATATATAACAAACTGTAAATAAATATTTGTTGAATTTATTGGGTGTTAACCCCTTGAGTGGTGGGTTTTGCTGGGGCAGGACAAACCTACCAGGGCACCCTGTGGTGGGTTTTGCCCTAGCAAAACCCACCACAGATAGTAGGAAGCCGCTGCTCCCTCCCCTCACCTCCACTCCGGCACTCCCCTGCTGCCTGTCAGTCATCATACAGGCGGCAGGCTCGGGGGATGTTTCGTGGCGGCTTGGAAGGACTCGGGTGCCTGAACTCGGGAGAGGCGACAGGAGGGGGGTGACCCCTAAAGGTAGTGCACCAGTGGTGCTCCGCTGGAGGCACCACCACCTAATGCAAAGTGGTATGCCCGCAAAATATATCCGGGCATACCACCCAAGGGGTTAATATTCAAACATTTACTTGCAAGGACCCCTGGAGAGAGGTTTGGAGTTTGCTGCATTATGGACTCATTTGGCCTCAGTTCTCCCAATTTCAATACAATCTCGACCGATTGTATGTAAATTTGGCATGTTTCAGATCTGATTCCGCTGATGTGCATCGTTTGGTCGTTTTTCAGATCCTACCTGCTGCAGTCAGGATTTGAAAACGATCCCTTCAACTGGGTACAGATCATGATCAGATTGTATGCAGATCATGTGCTCCAACATCGTATGATTGTCTCATGATCTGCTCACGATCATTATCATTCTGGTGTGTACCCTACATAACTCTAGGCAGTGTAGAAGATCCTCTCATAATCTTGTAAAATTTTAGATTAAGAAGAATATATCAACAGTGGTTGAAGGACTGGTTGAAGGACTGGGCAGCTCCACAAAACATTAAGGGGGGTATTCAATCCTGGGTCACGACTGTAGGTACGTCCTGACACTGGACCGTTTTTGTTTTTCTCAACCACAAATAGTTAGAGGGTGTGGTATGTTTCTCCGACAGTCAGGATCCCGACAGTCATTATCCCGACATCGGGATCCCGACTGCCTGGACTCAGACAGCGTGGCCAGTGCAACAAAGCCCCTTTTCTATTCTCCCTCTATGGGGGTAGTGGACCCCCACAAGGGAAAATAGCCGACGGTGTTTTAACAGTCAGGATCCCGACGTCGGGTTAATGACTGTCGGGATCCCGACTGTCGGGACCCCGTCCAGCACCCTAGTCAGACGGGATTCAATGTCCCATCTGCCAATCGGCGAAAAGGGGGAGTGTCTGCATAAACATCCGTGGATTGTCGAGATCCGGCAGCGATCGTGACAATTCACGGCCGTTCTCGGCAAAACGGGCTTGTTCTGTCGATCTGCCTCTTCAATTCTGTTGGTCAAGACAGCGTTGAATAGGCGCCCGCTGCTATTTCATCCATTGAAAATAGCGGTGGGGATTGAATATCCCGGGTATAAATGCAGATGGCACTAATATTTCTGCTCGCAGACTCCCGAGGTGGCGACCAGAAATTTGCACTGTGTCCTAGGCATTCAAATGGGTCTTTTCGCGACAGTGTACTCCCGCTACCTAATATCGCACTCTTACACAATTATTTTGGTGCTCTCTCCCCGAATGATACTGTATGTGATGGGCCATATACTAATTTCAACCAGGTTATTGATTGCACAATATTGGGGCATCTCCTACGTCCTTACCCTGGCAACGGTCGAACATGCAGTTCAATCCCACTATCAATATGAAACTGCGGGCCTAGTCTTCCCCGGTGGTCCACCCAATCATACACTCCGATGGTCTCTGTGGTGTGCATATAGGTCCCTCCATCCACTGAGATAGTCCCCTAGTATAACAGTCCTATTGTATCTCCCCTGAAGTGAGCACCTAGATAGTTTATGAGCCTTCCTGTTGTTGTCGCCTTATGTTGAAACTGTTTCTTTTTCCCTATGACCAGCATATGTACAGTATGTGAATGACTGCAAATGAATATTTCTATATAAGGTTCTGTTGCAATATTATGTATTACCTTTTGCCTCACGACAATGGCCCTTATTCTGATCGGTGCGGATATTCCCGCATTCTTACGGTGCGGTCCGCACGCCACGGTGTTTTGCCGCGTGCGGCCATCGTCCGTAGAAACGCCCACGTGTCCTCCGCATTCGGACGGACTCACTCTTTAAGAACAGGGCGTGTTTACGGACGACATACAAACCATGCGTGTGCGGGAGAAACACTCCGATTCGGCACGGTATTACAGAGTATTACAGAGTATGCTCGGGAATACCGCATCCGAACGGGAGCCAAGCGGTGCTACCGCACGTAAGCGGAGGATTTCCGCCAAACAACCCACTATGAAGTATCTTCTGCAATACATCACATGACCCACTTATTCAATTACCTACCCTCATAAAAAACAGCTTATTTGTAATTGGAATCAATTAGATTCCAATATATCCTTACAAGCATGCCTAACACATGCATAGCACACATTAACCCTTACAGCAATGTAAGTGCAATGGTTTCTATTACACCCTGTGTCAAACATTATAAACATTCTACACATATACTATTTAAAGTGCTAATAAAACCAACAACTGTGAACTTGCATAAAGAATTTATTAAAATATCTATTTAACATAATGAAAAAAAAAAAAAAGGAAACATTAAATGAGCAGGTCTTTTAGGTCCTGCAAGTCGGCTTGAAGGAGCCGGAGATGGTGCTCTGCTCGCAGGAGGGCCCCACGCACCCCCTCATCTGCCGGTGTGGTGTCATCTGTGGGCATGTCAAAGGGGCAAAAATTAGTCATGTTATTCATGCATACATTTCACATACTACGACATAAATTGCACAAATGCTAGGTGACATGTGTGTATATATATATATATAGAGATATATATCTATCTATGTAGAGAGATAGAGACACACATAGATAAATATATATGACACATACATATATACATACATGCAAACTTATTTACTACATACTGTCTATTTTGCCCTCGACCCTTAACTCTGCAGAAGACATAACAGTCATATTGTTTCTTCTCAGTCACAACCCACCCATGACTAACCAATGTCAAGCAGGTCATGGCCTACGTCAATAACAACTTGTCACAATCTGCTCAGTCTAAGTTCAGTGATGGTTGGTGGCATGGGAGTTATGCAAATGTCAGGAATGCACAATACACATCCTCTAAATCATAATTCTGTCTAAACCAACCTACAATTCTGTGAGTGACAAAAATAAATCAGAACTACAGGGGGGGTTTAGGTAGAGGAGGCTCCGGGGACACTGCCAACTTGTGACGCCATTCCAAGGTAGGCCGGCCCATACTCCATTTCGAGCATACATCCTACAGTTTATAAATAACATTCACCAACAATATCGATGCCACTATTTGATGGGTCATAATCTACGCTTGCAGCAGGTGATTTTAATCCACAAATGATCCACTCATCCCTTTACTCCTGGATCCTGTTTAACTACAACGGTTATGTGGCAGTCCAAATGGACCTCCAACCCATCCCACAAACCTGTGTAATTGAGAGGTGTCCTGGATGAAAGGGATGCCTTGGACTCCCCATCTAACCCGTACCTGTATCTGTAGCTACCCACTTTGGGGTCTATATGATTAGTATGTGCCCAAAATTTTTAATCACCAGTGCTACATAACATATACCAGTACAACTACTTCATGAATGATGCATTATGTAAACATACCGATCTGCGGCGAGTCCGGTGCCTGGCACGCCTCCTCCCCCTCGGAACTTGATGTGTCCGGGGCAACCGTGGCCTCCTCAGCCCCCTCCTCCGCCATCTCCTCGACCACAACAACCTCCTCCTCCAACTCCTCCTCCACCTCCTCCTCCAACTCCTCCACCTCCTCCTCCAACTCCTCCTCCACCTCCTCCTCCAACTCCTCCTCCACCTCCTCCTCCACCACCACCAGCACCTCCTCCTCCACCTCCTCCTCCGCCACCAACACCTCCTCCTCCGCCACAAACTCCTCTTCCACCTCCTCCTCCTCCACCTCCTCACGCACCACCTCCTCCTCCACCATTTGCTCCTCCTCCACTTCCTCCTCTTCCACCCTTGCCGCCACCTCCTCCTGGGGGTCTTGGGCCTCGTCCTGGGCCAGGCCTGCCTCCGCCTGTTCACGGGCCTGTCGGGCTCGGGCTCGTGCTGTGTGGTAGAAAAAAACATCATGGTCAATGTCGGCTCATTGGGGCACATTTATTCATCCATAACAAGACATACATGGAAGGGTGATAATGATGGCAAACGATGCAGGAAAGTAGCTCCTTACTGTTAATGGACTCCAAATTGTGACATTTAAATTATTATGTGATTGTTAGTCATTTGTTCACACATTACAACCCAGGCATTTATCAATGTGTAACACATATTAGATTGGGCACATTGTATGCATCAGAATCCTCAATGCTATGGCATGACATATAAAAGGCACATGACTGCATGTTAACCAGGAAGAAGCACACATAAGAGTCTATGGACTTTTAAACCCATGGACACCCACTTATCATGAGACACATTTTATTGCTTATATATGCTATGTTGTAAGTGCGAAATTTCATAGCTAAAATACTCACATTCAGCAATTTCGCCCCTTATTTGTGTGAGCAGCTGGGGCTGGCGCCTGCGGAGGTCCGACCACCGCCTCTCCAGCTGCCCGAGGGACCTCCGCACCCGAGTGCGGGCGTAAATTCGGCGCCCTGCCGCTGTGTACGCCCTCCGCTTATGGCGGTTTGTTATGAAGGGCCCCGCACGGCCCAGCCTTGTCTCCATGACGGAGACAAGAACCCTGAGCTCCTCATGCGTGAAGGGTTCTGCCCTTCGTGTCTCCGCCATGTTGACAATGGCATCTATCAACCAATCAGGTGGTGGCATTGGTTGATCACAGTTATTTGTGATAATAACTTTATTGTTCATTTTTACATTAACAGCGTCTCTGCGCCAACACAAATGGTGAAAAATTCGCATGCCTTCAAAACCGTAGTGTTGATGTATGCCAATGAACAAATCTGATATATATAAAACACAGTGTGTATGCCCTTAGCAAATCCAATAAGGCCGCGCTCCGCCAAGCAACGCGTGCTATAGCTTAGCAAGGCATAGCTGTAGTTAGCATTACTTACTCTATGCATATATGTGTATGCGTACATTTATGTGTAAAAGACACATACACACACTTGCAGGTATCCTGAAACCAGCATTATACACCAGCCCTGCCTGCCTGCCTGCCTGCCTGCCT
Organism: Crinia signifera; assembly: GCF_055691185.1. NCBI lineage: Eukaryota > Metazoa > Chordata > Amphibia > Anura > Myobatrachidae > Crinia > Crinia signifera. Next base: position 73,745,366 of record NC_139218.1, on the reverse strand, counting down.
GCATGCTCCTTGAAATGTTGAAACATGTGAATAAATTCCAACATCATATATAGATATATATCTATATATGCAAACAAATCATACATCAACACAGGAAATAATCCCCAACACATGATAGAATAAATCAATGTACTCACCAGTCATCAGGGATAGTATCAACTACAATAATGAAGATATAACAAACACATAAGATCCCTTGTCCAAGGTATAATAATTAGCACCTATATTGAACTTCCCCCAAAACTAAACACATATGCTAAATATCTCCTATTTCTTTGCCATTAGGAGGGCAGGCTGGCTAATGTTCGTTTTGTAACACTGACAACTAACACACTGGACTTATTTGAAGGGGTGATTGTGACTAAAATGGGTGTGTTATGTCAACTCAATAACATGTACCTGAAGTATCTTTGCGCCACAGAGTCCCGCAGCTGGTATCCCCTCCGGCATTCAGGGGCGCGGGATGGGCGCATGGGCGGATCTTGCGGCTCAGATGGTACCTCCCACTCATCAAAGGGTATCTCACGCCGCACAGCAATGTTGTGGAAAAATATACACAGGCCCACGATCCTCGACACCATTTCAGGCGCATATTGTAAGTCACCACCAGTGCGGTGGAGCACTCTAAATCGACCTTTTAAAAGGCCAATTGAGCGCTCCACCACTTGCCTGGTGGCAACATGCGCCCGATTGAATGCCTCCTGTGGGCCCGGTGCTGGGTAGCTGTACGGCGTAAGTAGCCAGGGCGTACATGGGTAACCGGAGTCACCCAGAACCCACGCATCACGGCCTTCCAGCTCTTGGAGTCTATGCCATATCCCGGTTTGTCGGATGACATGAGAGTCATGGGCACTTCCGGGAAACTTCGAGTTGAAGGCGAGAATCTCCATGGATGGGCCACATACCACCATCACGTTCAGTGAGTGGAACAATTTGCGGTTCCTATATATCTTCTCACTTCGAGATGGAGGCACAAATGGTACATGGGTGCCATCCACAGCCCCTATCACATTAGGGAAGCCAGCAATTTGATGGAAGGCCTGCTGGCTTCTGCGCAGGGTCTCGGTGGCAAATGTCATGGCCATGAAGTGCCCCTTGCGCCTGAACATGGCCGACGTCACACGCCTCAGGATTCGGCAGAAGGCCGGCTGAGATATTCCAGCAAGTACTGCCACTACTTGTTGGAATGATCCTGAGGCGCAGAAATGCAACACCGCCAGCAGCTGTGTGTGAGGCGGAATTGCTGTCGTGATCCCGTGTAGAGGTTCCAGATCGCTCTGAATTAAGGTGAGCAGATCCAGAATGACATGTGGCGGTAACCGGTACCTAGTAAGTACCTCATCATCGGGCATAGCAAACAGAGTCACCCGTGTGCGATAGATTCTAGCACGTCCTGGCCTCCTTGGCCGACGAGTGGGGAGAGCCGCAAGTGCCCTTAGCCTCCTCTCCATGTAGCGCATAATAGCTTCTGCAACCTATAAAGAAATGAACATAAATACTGATGCACCTATGCACATAATGGCCATATCCCACTACAAATAGATTTGTAGCCTTCAATACGTACAATAGATGGGCGCCCCATGAAATCCCGCAGATCCATTTGACTCTCTAATGATGACACAATAATATGAACTCAATACACACCGTCCAAAACACACAGATAAAGGTGTCAGCATTTTTTGCCGACATCATGTACTATGACACATTTCATCTATTGCTGGGACATGTTGTCCTGCAATAGATGAACCCACACAGGTTTAAGCCCTGTGAGTGAAATAGTGAACATGTGACATGTTGCAATAATAATACACCACTTTGCTGGCCCAACAATCTGTAGTCAGTGAGGCAATAGTGCATACATTCATACACTTACATTGTTAATGGATATCATATCTACAAGGAGCATGGAAGAGCTTACCTTAGACCCTGACAAGTCCAGATCTGAAGACAAATGATTCTAGCAGGAAGACATTATTTATAGGGCTCTCACATGTGTGGTCTATAACAGTAGAGATGAGTATTGCATGACTTGTGGCCTGGATTCTCTAAGGGAATGGGCTACTTTTAGCTTGCACTAAAACGCCACAATACCACAGTAGTCATGAATGAAATGTCATGTCATGCTAGCAAATAGCATGTGTATTGAGCAATAGTCACAGGTGTATCAGAAGATTCTATGCAATGTTAGCATTGGTGACCAGTATTTCATGTCGAACTTTCGCCAGGTTTTACACAATGGAATTTCCGCCACCGTATGCGGCGCGAAAAACCAGCGACGTACGCTCACGCACGGAACGCAGCTGCCGCTGATGTCCGCCAAACAGATTACACAAACAGTATATAAAGGTGTATTAGAAGGTGACAATGTTGTTGCTAACATGTCTGGATCCCAACCAGAGGTGGACCCAGTGCTGCAGCAACTATTTGACCAGATGGACTCCAGCACCACCTATGTGCCACTGCACATGCGGGCAGTGGGTAATGAGGAGGCTGCTGGCCCTTCTCCAGCAGGGGAACCTGCACCTGACCATTCTACAGCAGGGCAACCTACACCTGGCCCTTCTGCAGCAGGCCAACCTGCAGCTGGCTCATATCCACCATCAGCAGAATTGTTTGGAACACAACAGGGGACTTCACAAGGTAGTACCATGGCCAGCACTTCAAGTGCAGCGACTGGTGCCAGGGGGCGTGGCCAGGGACGTGGCAAGGGGCGAGCCAGTGCAACAGCGGAACCACCCAAAAAAAATAAGGCATATGAAGCACAGGAGCTGGCCATCCTGGTTCCCCGAGCACGTGATTGGATAGAGTGTCCATCCGAGAGGCTGACACACACACGCAGATGGAAGATTTGGGAACAGATAACGGCAGAGATTAATGAAGTAGCGCCACAAGTTCGTGAGACGGACCATGTGAAGAAGAGGCAAGTTGTTTTGTGATACATGTGGCCAGTAATAGCCAAGTAATGATTGAATTGATGCTTAGATGCATTTAGCAAATGGCCCGTGAGGTTGTTACGATACACATACATTATTGCCATGTAATTTCATTGTGAGTTAGAGTAGGGTGATTGTGAATGTGTATTGTAACGGTTGATATCATAGTTGCATGTAATATTATATATGGGACAATAATCACATGTTGTAATATGTAGCACAGAGCAATGGCTGCAACAGCTAACATTGGGAGTGACATGTATTAATATGTCAACTTACATTGCAGGTGGCAGGACTTCAAAACCAACCTGAAGAGGAAGCTGACCAAGCGGTGGGACCACAGCCAGACATCTGGGGCCGGCCCCATGCCATCAGGGCTAGAGCTCACCCCCCTGGAGGTGATGGCCGAGAGCTGCATATCAGTTGAGGAGATCCGGGGGGTGAGCACTATGGATAGCGAGGCCCCAGCTGAAGTGTTTGCGTCTTTTCTGGAAGGTAAATATTGGTCATGCCATAAACTTGGGCAAGTAATTATCGTAGAATGTCTCCTAATTGTGTTTATCTTTGCCCACAGACACCCCACCGCTTGGTGACGACTCTGTTCAGGAGGTGGAGGAGTCCGTGCCACCTGGCCCCAGAGGTAGGCCTGTGCAGCAGCAGGCATCGGGCCAAGCCGATTTGGCCGCCTTGGCCGAGGTGCTTGGGGACATCAACCAGCAGGGAGACTTGGCATCAGAACGGGTGCGTAGGACCGAGGAGATCCTGGCGAGCTTGGTCAGCACCCAGCAGTCCATGGCTGCGAGCATGCAGGCCATGGCTGCAAGTGCTCAGGTGCTGGCCGAGCAAGCCACCCGCCAAAATGATCTCCTCCTCCACCATAATGAGCTTATGGTGGAGCTGGTTACCAGCAACAGGGTCCTAATGGCATCCGTTTCTGGTGCATTACCAGCGGCAACACTCCCTGCTGGCAGGAGGGGTAGACCAGCCAACCCCTCCACATCATCTGCTCCACCTGCCCCAGCATCTGGCCGTCCCCGAAGAGCTGCTGCACAGGCCAAGGAGCCTACCAAGGCCAAACGTGGTCGGAAATGAACTTGTGGCTGCATTAATCTCTGCCGTTATGTGTTCCCAAATCTTCCATTGTGCTGTGTGTGTCAGCTTCTTGTGTCCAATCACGTGCTGAGGGGAACCAGCTGAGGCCTTGCTTCATATGTCCTTTGTGGTTCCCCTGTTGCCCTCTTTTGCCTGGCATTACTGTCAGCTGTACTTGAAGTGATGGCCATGGTACTATCTTGTGAAGTCCCCGGTTGTGTTCCAAATGATTCTGCTGATGGTGCATATGAGCCAGCTGCAGGTTGGCCTGCTGCAGAAGGGCCAGGTGTAGGGTGCCCTGCTGTTGAATGGTCAGGTGCAGCTTGCCCTGCTGTAGAAGGGCCAGCAGCCTCATCATTTCCCACTGGCTGCATGTGCAGTGGCACATAGGAGGTGCTGGAGTCCATCTGTGTGCAATTATATTTGTTTTGTATTATTATTTATTTTGCGGCATTCCTGCCATGTTGTTTATTGTTTGTATGTATTATTTTATGGTCATTGCATCACACTGCCATTGACTGTGACATGAATATAAATAAATGTGTTTACTTTACCCAAAATGTGTGGTTTCATGAGTACATGTCAAATACACATGTGTATTGCTAGTATTAATATTCTGTCATGTCCATTGTTAGCAGTTTGAAAGTGTCTGACAAGTACAGCATATGTGGGTGTTTAGTACGGGTTCCTTGAAGCAGCAATGGTTTCAATTAAAGCACTGACAAGCGTCCTATTAGTGAGTAATGAGTAAAGGAGTAGATTCTATTGGGTTCAGGTGTTAATGGTTGTAGTCATTAGGCGTACGTTCGCCTACCGCATGAACGAGTGGTGTACGCAAAGCAATAGTACACTTGTGGACACCGCACATTTCTGGCCTTTTTGATCGCGTGCATTCGGAGTGGTTTCCGAATGTACGCCCCCCAACATAAGTGTACTCCCCCGTGTCCGCCCATGTTTCCGCCCCGTTTTGCCCACTTTGAAACTACGCCCATGTGCCATTCCGCATGACGCCCATAATACGCCCATATTTCCCGACTGATTGCGGCCAACAGTTTTGGACGGGATTTTGCCGAACTGGTACGGAGTCTAGGCGTGGCACATGCGCGTTGCGTTCTCCACGCATGCGCAGACGGCGAAAAGACGCGATCCGTAAGAATGCGGTAAAGTCCGCGTCAATCAGAATAAGGGCCAATGTATTGTGATCCTGCAATTATGTCCTCTTTCCCCATTGTCCCACCTCTCCCCCCTCTTTTTTCTGTACCCTCTCAACCTATATATGTACTATAAAATGGTAATAAAAATCTAATTTTGAATAAAAAACGTATGAGATCCAAAAGGTGCAAACATATGTAATGGCCTTGAGGGTCATAACAAGTCATTGAATGGCTTCTAAATATCACTCTCTATTCCTGTGCTTCTGCAGTGAATACAAAGGGCTGGTGAAACACAGTGGAGGATGTCACTGCGGAGCTGTCCGTTTTGAGGTTTGGGCGTCAGCTGACCTTCATGTATTCGACTGCAAGTAAGTGATAAGTATTGGACAGACAGTGCTTTGCAAATGTTTTTTGTCTTACAAAATACATATACAGGTCCACCCCCGATTACATGGAACCTAATGGTTCGGCAACTCTTCTTTTTATTTTTTAAATCAAGTGTGTTTTATTGTTTTTCCAGAACACTTGTCAAATTCCGGATCTCATGGAATTTTATATTGTTCCACATAGGCGAACAGGGGCCAACATTTAGATCTCCTTTCAATTTCCCAACTTCGGACCACCAAACTTGTTGTAACAGTGGAGGGAGAAAGGAAAGGGAAGTGTGGGTACTTATGTATTATCTGGGCTCCCATGTTAAATGCACCCCATTTTTTCATACCCCCACTATCCAACTACGCATGGAGTTGATTTTATATAGTGTGGCGAGCGCAGCGAGCCACCGCGCCCGAAGCGTGGCGAGCGCAGCGAGGCCCGCGAGGGGACGCGGTCTCATAAGAAAAACGGGAGCCCAGATATTACATAAGTACCGAAGTGTGTACTAAGAGAAACTGTACTGGAGTAAATCAAATTGATCTAAAAAATTTAAATTCCCATAGTCCCCAGGAGTAAAGCCCCGTACACACTAGGTGACCCCGTCGCCGCCAATATCGGCAGGGGCCCAGCCAGGGGTGCCGGCACCGGCAAGTGCATACACACTTGCTGATGCCTACTCCGAGATGAGCGATGGTTGGGGGAGAGACGGCTGCGCTGCCCAATGGCAACCGGTATGGAGGCCCTTCTTGGTCCGGACAGGCTGGAGAAGGCAAGGGGTCGTTGTCGACACACGGGGGTCCGGATTGTTAACGACATCAAGCGCACACACTAGAAGACAAAATAAAAGATATCTTTCAGAATCGGCTTTCTGAAAGATATCTTTCACTTTATCTTCTAGTGTGTATGGGGCTTCAAAAGAAGAAGAATACAAGACGCAATGTAATGGGAAACCATCCTAATTTGTGCAAATGGTATATACAGCGGGGCATTTTATTTTTCCCACTTCCATTTCCTCGATTAAAACAGACAGTAAAACAGATTAAAACAGACAGTAATGCACCTGTATAACCAAGTAATGCACCTGTATAACCAAGTAAAGTCGCGACTTCTCTTTACTGAAAATATCGGGAAACTGTTTACTGAGCTCCTATCTTCTCAAGCAATCTTTTGTTCATTCTATGTTGTTGTTTGCAGCTGCAGCATTTGTGTAAAGAAGCAGAACAGGCACTTCATTGTGCCTGCATCACGTTTCAAGTTACTGAAGGTAAATGTGCAATGTTTCCAAAATATGTATTTTCTCCTGAACCCTCATTTATATTTGTAAAGGATTTTCTGCTTACTCAGGAAAGCCCAGTTTTGTACTGCAGGAGGTTAGAATTAGATGAAAGCAGTTATGTAAATCAGAAAAACCTACCAATCCTAGAGACAGGTATAACGTAGTAAATAGAAGTTGGCTTATAACGTCCTCCGACCTTTTCATACCCCCACTAACCACGTCGGCGTGGAGCTGATTTTAGATAGTGTGGCGAGCGCAGCGAGCCACCGAGCCCGAAACGTGGCGAGCGCAGTGAGCCCCACGAGGGGACGCGGTATACATGTAAAGTAATACGTGTGCGGTCGCCACGCTTTGGGCTCGATGGCTCGCTGCACTCGCCACACTATCTCAATTCAACTCCACGTGGATAGTGGGGGGTATGAAAAGGTCTGAGGATGTGTACCGCCGACCCTCGCGGGCTCGCTGCGCTTCGGGTTCGAGTTGATAGTGGTGGTGGCGTAGGGGGTGCATTTAACATTGTAAGCACCCATTACGGTGCTTATACAATGAAAAATTGTATCGCATCGCATGTGGCTATATGGCAGGAGTGGGGAACCTTTTTTGTGCCAAGGGCCGTTTGTATGGGGGAAAAAATCCTTTGGGGACCATATGTAAAAATTTCTCTTACAAATTCCCCTGCTGCAGCCGTCCCAGGCTCCGGCGGCTGCCGCTGTATAGGACTGACAGTCTCCGGCTGCTGTTGATTAAGAGGAATCTCGCGAGAACTACCGACCTCTCCCGAGAATTCCCCTGTACTTGACTCCCGGCAAAGTCGTCAGGCGGGCCACTCAGACTGGCTACAGGGGCCGCATACAGATAGGTGGACAAAATTGTCCTCGGATTTATAAATCTCTACATACTCTGTATTATATCTGTCACTACACTACAACAAAGTTGGTATAATACTGCTTGAGTATGTGAGACATTGCTCACATACCCCATGCGTACATATACGTAGACTACTCAATAATGAGGAACATCGACTGCTAGGGTATTCCTATGGCTATTCATACTGGACACAGCCGTAGTGATGCAGGCATATGTTTTGTACATCCATGATTGCAGCGGACGACATATACACCCATGATTTACTGCCACTCCCCATTACTTCCACAACTGATCCCTTCCTGTCAATCAGTGTGGGTGCATTATGGCACCTTGGCGTGTGTGCAGTGAGATTGCGACACATGCGCAGTATGACAATAATCACTCTGTCGTGTGAACATAAGCATTGCGTATAAACATGAATTAGGCCCATTGTTGATAGCCGTAGATCGGAAGTGTGTGAAACTATGTATGTATGTATGTACATTGTTTGTGTCCTTTCACTAAAAGGTAAGGAGGAAGGTATGTGTGCTGACCATCAGTGTTTTCTGTGCATTCAGGGAGCCGACAACCTCACAACTTACACCTTCAACACTAAGAAAGCAAAACATACCTTCTGCAAGACCTGTGGAGTGCAAAGCTTCTACACGCCTCGCTCCAACCCCGATGGCTATGGTAAGTATTCATCCCTATGGCCCGGCTGAGATACCGACTGAATGTAATGTAGCCTCTGTGGGGAACGATGCACTAGCAGGTCACATTTGGGAGCAGAGTGAAGGCTTTCAAAGAACAGAAGTATCCTGGTCTACACACATACTATACCTATAATTCCTATGTCAGATTTATATATGGCCACATATACTGTATACCCTATATAGAAAGCATGCAGTAATGAATGCATGAGTAGGTCCTATGAGAATATAGGAATGACTGACGGCAGCTGGTGCTGGTGAGCTCACAGGAATGGTTACACAGACCGTATGCTCAGAAAGTATTCATGAAACAGGGATTGCAGTAGAAAATACATTGGGGGAAATTTACTAAGATGGGAGTTCTATTTCACATGGGATCAGATATAGAAGGTGCTAAATAACTAAGTAGATTCTTATTGGTTGCATATAGCAACAGCTTATGTGGAAGAGAACTCCCATTTTAGTAATTTCTGACATTATGGGGGAAATTTACTAAAGGAAATTTGTAAAAATAGGTGTAAAAACAGGTGTATTTGTATCCAGAAATACACTTATTTTTGACATTTACTATCCCGAAAATACGGCAATTCATATTCGTATTGATAGCACATCAATACGACAACGAATTGCCGTATTTTTGGGATAGTAAATGTCAAAAATAAGTGTATTTCTGGATACAAATACACCTATTTTTACACCTATTTTTGACAAATTTCCTTTAGTAAATTTCCCCCTATGTTGTGTTCATTTTTACAATGATATGTTTTCTATCAGCCACAGATATGTCTGTAATGCTTTCATCTAATTCATATAGAAGTTGCCATTCAGATAACGTTTTGTCACTGTGGCCAAATAGGATGTTTCAATGGAGGTGCAGATGTGTTCTCATACGTTATTACTAGAGTGACGCCAAACAGTCCCTCTCATGTCATGTGCTAGCTGGCCTATTTTTATCCAAAAATATGTCTTAAGTAAGGATATACCAGGAGGCTGTGCTGATTAAGTGATGAGAGAAGCTTGTATATCTGTGTCCATGTGAATCTGTATACAAAGTGCTTCAATGCTGCGGCTACGGATTTTTTTCAACGCCAAGTTCCATTGTGCATCACACAGATATTCAAGTGTCACTGCATGTGACTAATACCCCTTTCAGACATATGGCAAAATCCTGGGATTTTTCACATGCACACGCACAATCCCAGGACTAGCGTATGTCTGAATGGCTCTACCCGGGATTTTAGTAGTCTAAAATCCCGGGTCCTGCGCACCTGCAATGTACCCGGATTTTTAAAAACCTGGGATTAAACCGGGTCTAAAATCCCGGGTAGTATGTTTAAAGGGGTATAAGGGGGTTATTCTAATTGACACGCTCCCCTGTGGGTATGCGCAGGAGAGCGATGTTTCCCGTCTGCACATGTGCATATGCTGGATGTGAGCGGGCACGACACGCTGCTAGCAGTGCAGGCGTGGGGCAGTGACAAGGTGTCGCGCCCATGGGAACGCCCAGCGTTCCCATGGTAATTGCCGGATGACATGGGAGCGGGCAGCTGACGTCAGCTGCCCACCAGCATCTCGCACAGGGTGCTCACACATGTAAGACACCAGAGAGGAGTCTTGCATCTGCAAACACTGGAGAAGTCATTTCATGATCGGCGACCATCAAATGATTTCACATCCGCACCTAAGGCTGTGAATGGATGTTTATGCTAAACATCCATTTGCAGCCGTGCGGGGAACTCGGCGAGTGAGAGGGGGTTGGGCGGCTGTACAGGCAGCGTTACATCCACAAATTTTGCAGCGTCGCACGTGGACCAGAATAAGGTCCTTAGACAAATTTTCAAGAGACGCCCTGACACCAGCAGTCACACAGGACCTGTCAGTTCACTCGCGACAGGTGTATTACACTACATGGCATATTGAGGCTAGTTAGATGGGGCATGATTTTAAACCATTGGAAAATAATAAAGCTGCTAAACGAACAGGCTTCAGAGATCCTCCTTACTCCATTATGGGGCTCATGAAAGAGAAGGATCCCCACCCCCCAAATATGCTATTAAAACATTGTTTTATTTATCGCACATTAAAAAAAAGTGCTTGGAGTAACTAACTACTAGACGAGTTATTCCCATATCAGAATCACATAGGAATTGGTCTGATCATAAAAAGACCAATTCACCTTCATGTACATATATAAGCAGTTAATAAGGCACGCACAGTGATTTGGCTTCTAATGGTGTCCATACACTTGTGCAACTTCTCTGAGGGGAGAAGTCGCGTGCTATCCCTGATGAAGCGCCCGGCCACTTCCCGGGCACAAGGATCGCAAACAATACACCGTATGAGGTCCTTTTTTCATGCAATGTTGACTGCGATGCGACACATCCTATGTGCAGCACGTGCGACCCAGTAGCTCCAATGCAATGCACGGGGGACCGCGCATCGCATCGGACCTGATGTTAAATACATGTGATCTGGACAGTTTTTACCGCAGTCGCATAAAAAGTGACCCAGGAATCACCAGGCATGGGTCATAGGGCCGACACTATGAAGATCGACATGCATTAGGTCAACAAGGCTTAGGTCGAATGATCGTATCCCAAATAACCCTGGTTCTGGACCTGGGTCGGATCTGTTCACACTTAGCTGAAACCGAGTGCAGCTGCAAGCCCCAGCAATATCCTAGCTATGGGAAACTAGATTTGTACCTATAAGTAATATAATGGATGACACTACCCTATATCAAGTACTGTACCCACATTTTCATATGTACTGTAGACATAACAAGCATTGCAGCACGTTAATGTAATCCGTGTGTTTGGTCTTTGCAGGGATCGCTTCTCATTGCCTTGATGATGGTACAGTCCACAGTACTCATGTGGAGCAGATCAATGGGAAGCAGTGGGAGAAAGCCATGAAAGAACACAAGTCCATTCATAGCATGTCAAAGTCCTGAGGCGGCTCCATATACTCATTCTGTTTCTCTTCGGTTCTAGTTTTTTGTCCATTATTAGTTTTATACATTTCTGCCATTGTGGCCTGTTTTCTTCAATTTAGTGAAATAAATCTTTTCTATACACCACTGTAATCTGGTTCTAATATGCTCTGCTAACCTATAGTATATACACATACAACAGAAACCTTTGTGTTTAATGCTGTGAGTAGTGCTGAAAATGTGAGTGTGTCTAGTAAATAAAATAAATAGACAATTGTGGAGTGGCGCCTTAGATAAAAAGTCCTTTATACACCTCTACAATTGTCACAAATATTGTAAAACACAAAAGTCCATATCAATAGTTTTCTTTCTTTATTAAAAGTCTTTATCAATAAAAGTGTTCAATGAAGATGTTTTGGATGACTAGAATACAAATTATTTCCCTTAAGAAAGGGCACCAGGCCTATTCCTATGGTCCCACAGGGAAGAAATAAGCTTTGAGAGGCCCAACGATATCACCTGTTCAGTAGTACAAAAATTTCTCTAAGTGCCCAATAAGTCACCTCACAGCCAGGAAGAGTGTTCTCTAGTCAGGCTCTACAAGAAAGCACTCCTCCTTGCTGTGAGGTGACTTATTTGGGTACTTATGTAGTATCTGGGCGTCCGATTTAGAAATCGGATCGCATCGCATGCAACCAAATCGTATGCGATGCGATGGTCAAGATTTTTCCATAGGATTCAATGTTAAAATGGTCTGAGTCCATTTTAACATAGAATTCAATGGGAAAAAGGGGTCCTTTTCCTTTCCCCACTATCCAAGTGGGCATGGAGTTGGATATAAACCTGTGGCGATCGTAGCGAGCCACCGAGCCCGAAGCGTGGCGAGCGTAGCGAGCCCCGCGAGGGGACACAGAATACTTTTTAAGAAATATGCGTTCGCTCGCCGCGCTTCGGGCTCGGTGGCTCGCTGCGCTCGCCACGCTATATAAAATCAACTCTATGCCCACTTGGATAGTGGGGAAATGAACAGGACCTTCTTAACATTGAATCCTATGCAAAATCGCATCGCATCTGATTGTATGCCTTAAGGTAAGGCATACAATCACAAAATCGGACGCCCAGATACTACATAAGTTCCCTTATTTGTATTCTAATCATACAAAACTCCCCTGAGAAATCAAGCCCCAACACATTTACACCTAGCACCTTATTCTGGTTCACTCGCAAAAGCAAATTCCTTCTCAAATGGAAATGTAACTTGTGCAAAGAGAGTTATATTTGGGTGGGGTTCTACTTCAAAGTGAGACCTATATTGCAGTGTAAAAATAAAGCAGTCAGTATTTTCTCTGCGCAGAAAAAAATAACTCACCCAAATCTAATTCTCCCTGCGCAAGTTATATATGCCTCACCTGCAGTGTTCATGGTTTTGTCCATTTGAGAAGTAATTTGCCTTTGCGAGTGAACCAGAATAAGGGCCCTATTGTGGCTATAGAATTGTTTTTCTGAATATCACACAGTTCAATCTAAATAAAAGGAACCCAGTATTACATCCAAAGGCTAATCGATTCAGTTAGCCAGAGTGTATTCCAACGTCTAGGCTTATCTATCCAGATCAACTCTAGATTCGTCGTTTTCTATTTACCCTGCCAAAACTACAAAAATGTTTTAGATAAACCCCTGAAGAAGTCCCCTAGGTCACGAAACACATTGGGTGATGTACCTTTTATTATAAATGTACAACAAACATCTTAATTGAACACTTTTATTGAAAAAGACTTTTCATAAAGAAAACTATTGATATGGACTTTTGTGTTACACAATATTTGTGAAAGCACTAGAGGTGTATAAAGCACTTTTTTCTATCATACCAATGGTGGTCACTGGGACAGTGGGGTGTGGGTGGAGCTTCAGCTACAGGCACCAAGAAGATTGACAATGTTTTTGTGCAGCCCAGGCTCCTCCTCCTCCACGCCCCCTACAGGCTTCAGTTTTTTCTTGGTGCCTCAAGGCACAGGTACCAGGGGACAGGGCTTTTCATCATATTTTTAACTTATTTTTTCTACAAGATTGGGAGACAGCTTGCGTCAGCAGCGCTGCTCCCCTGTGGATGGAAACGGCACGCTGACTTTCACAGCCAGACCTGCCGTTTTTTCCTCACGACACGGAGGAAGCTGCACCCACCCACAGGTAAGCGGGTCCCTCTGAGGGACAGCCGTTCGCGGCGCACACCGCTAGCAGCTATGTCACCAGGGCATGGTGCAGCCCGGTGACCCTGGCAGTGGCACCCAGTTATTTCTGCGCGGCCACTAGACCACCAGGATGCCGCGCTGTGGAGCGCCATTTTGGCGCAGGGCACTGTTGGTTCCAGGGGAGGCGGGCCGGATCCACAGCTCCCCGCCTCCACTCTCAGAGCGGGCGCAGTCACTGTTTCCCGCCTGAGCTCAGCTTCTCCACGCCCTCGCAGCGTACAGTAAGCGCCATTACAGGACTTCACTGAGGGAGAAGCGCACCAGGTTTTCCTGCTCCTCTACACGCTACAGGACCAGGTTTTTCAGCAGCCCTCTGTACCACACTATATTAGCGCTGGTCAGAGAGTATTGTGTCTTGCTTTCTGTCCCCCATCTTAATATCCTTTTTGTGTCAGAGGGTGATAGTATACACTGTGTTTTTCATTGCATTAGTGTGTTTGTGAATTCTGTGAAGTATGTCACAGAAACCTTCCAAAGCTAAGCCTGTCAGGGAAACGCCTAAGCTGCACGCGTACACATGTACAAATTGTAAGGAAAATTATTCCTCTGTGCAAGACCAGGCTGGTATGTGTGAGCGCTGCTCTGCACAGGACCCCCTGGGGGGGCCCTCAGTCCCACAGGCAGTAGAGCCCAGTTGGGCTTCCACTCTTTCATCTGCCATGAAAGAGTTAGCGTCACAGTTAGCTGCATCCAGGGAGTCATCTCAGCCCCCACAGCCCGCTGTGCTACCTGAACCTGCCTGGGTGCAGGGTTTCTCCTCCACCATTCAGGATTTAGTTCAGGTGTCGGCATCCTTACAATCAGGTTTGAGGGCCCCACCTAAGCGCAGAGCTCAGGCGCCAGTGGTAGCCCATAACTCAGATTCTGGTGATGACATAGCTGACCAGGACATGGTCGACACAGATGATGATGTCGACTTAGAGGAACCTGATAAGGAGGAAAGAATGACCCAAACCAGGGTGGATTCTTTAGTTAAAGCGGTTAGGATGTCCCTTAACATAGAGGACTCCCAAGCCTCAGCGCCTGACGCCCTTCACTTCAAAAAGAAGAAGAAGGAATTAGCCATCTTCCCTTCAAATTCAGATTTAGAGGAAGTTTTGTCAGAAGCATGGCAACACCCGAATAAAAAGTTTCTGGTTTCAAAACGCCTTATTTCCTTCTTCCCGTTTGCACAGGCAGACCGGCAGAAGTGGGAGACTCCCCCGCAGGTAGATGCACATGTAGCTCGCCTGGTAAAGGCAACCACCCTTCCCATTCCTACGGTGGCTTCTCTTAAAGACCCTACTGATAGGAAGATTGAACACTGCCTCAAGGCAGTATTCACCAATGCAGGAGTCTCAGCCAGACCGGCCATGGCCTCGGCATGGGTGGCTAAGGCCATAGGCGCATGGGCAGACAGCCTGCAGGATCAAATTACCTCAGGTACAAGGCGTTCTGAATTGCTATCCACAGTAGACCTAATCAGAGAAGGCGCCACATATTTGGAAGAGGCAGCAGTGGCTGCAGCTGCGTTGTCTTCTAGAATTTCAGCCTCATCAGTAGCAGCTCGGCGCGCTCTCTGGCTGCGTACATGGAACGCTGATTCCGAGTCAAAAAGGGCCCTAGAAGCTTTGCCCTTCACAGGCGAGGTCCTTTTTGGCCCCGAGTTGGACAAGATTGTAACCACAATAGCCACGTCCAAAACGGCTTTCTTGCCCTCAGCACCAGCAAAGCCAAGATCCCAGTCCTTTCGGTCCTTCCGACCTCAGGGGAGGCCCAGGGGTCAGCCCTCTTCGAGAGCTCAGCCCTCTACAAAGCGTTCTTCGGCCTCCAAGCCAAAACAGTCCTGGGCAGGACGCCGTCAGGCCCCTAAGCAGACAGACAAGCCCGCAGCATGAGGGGGAGGCGGCTCACCAGGGCTTACCGGTGGGCGGTCGCCTGTTGTTTTTTGCCGAGATTTGGCAAGCCACATCCACCGACAGGTGGGTGAACACCATAATTGCTCAGGGATACTCCCTCTCCTTTCAGGGTCGCCCTCCAGCTCGGTTCTTCACAACAGGCACCCCCTTGGACCCGGGGAAAGCAAGGGCATTGTCCAGCTCTGTAGGCTCCCTGCTAACAGCAGGGGTGATAATACAGGTCCCGCCTTCTCAGCGAGGGACAGGTTTCTACTCAAGCCTGTTCCTGGTAGGGAAGCCGGACGGATCTTACAGACCCATCCTCAATCTAAAAGGACTAAACGAGTATCTCAAGGTACCCAGGTTCAGGATGGAGTCTCTCAGGTCCATCCTTCAGGCCCTGGAACCAGGGGACTTCCTAGCATCCCTGGACATCCAGGATGCTTACCTGCATGTGCCAATAAGGGCAGACAGCCAGCGCTTCCTAAGGTTCGCGATCAGGGACTGCCACTACCAGTTTGTTGCACTGCCTTTCGGATTATCAACAGCCCCGAGGATCTTTACAAAGATCATGGCTGTAATGGCAGCAACACTCAGGACCCAGGGGGTACGTCTGTTACCATACCTGGACGATCTCCTGATCTTAGCCCAGTCCCAAGAGACTCTCCAAAGGCATCTCAAGCTCACAGTGTCCCTCCTTCAGAGGCACGGGTGGCTCATAAACTGGAGGAAGTCCACCACTACCCCATCTCAGAGGATGGTGCACTTGGGAGCCTTGATAGACACCAGGGCCCAAAAGGTATTCCTTCCGGAGGACAAAAGAGTGGCTCTAGGAGATCTCCTACTCTCCTTTTTGAAACAGCGCAGGGTCTCAGTACATCAATGCATGAAGGTCCTAGGAAAGCTGGTGTCATGCTTCGACATGGCAGAATTTGCCCAGTTCCATTCCCGTCAGCTCCAGAGGGAGATGCTACGCCACTGGAACCGCTCCAGAACGAATCTCAAAACACAGACCTTTGTTCTATCCAGGCAGACGCGTCTATCCCTAAGTTGGTGGATCACTCCACACAACCTACAAAAGGGACGCCAGTTTGTCATTCCCCAATGGATGATCCTGACAACGGACGCCAGCCTCAGAGGTTGGGGGGCGGTCCTGGCAGAACACTCCTTCCAGGGACGGTGGTCAGGGGAAGAAGCAAAACTCCCTATAAACATTCTAGAACTAAGGGCGATCCTCAGGGCTCTACAGAGTGCAGGACCACTGGTTCACTCCAGACCAGTGAAGGTTCAGTCAGACAATGCCACGGCGGTGGCATATGTCAACCACCAGGGAGGGACCAGAAGTTCAGCGGCGATGAGGGAGGTATCCTCGATCCTCAGTTGGGCAGAACGCCATCTGATGGCCTTATCAGCGGTCCACATTCCCGGGGTCCAGAATTGGGAGGCCGACTTTTTAAGTCGCCAAGACATTCAGTCAGGAGAATGGGCTCTCCACGAAGAAGTCTTCCAGGAGCTGGTGGCCAGGTGGGGACTCCCACAGATAGATCTCATGGCCTCGAGATCAAACAAAAAGCTCCAGTGTTACGGGGCTCGCACCAGAGATCCACAAGCTTGCCTAGTGGACGCGCTCTCAGCCCCATGGCCATTCTCCCTGATTTACATATTCCCTCCTGTAGCCCTTCTTCCAAGAATCATCAGGCGCCTCAAGCAGGAGCATGCCACAGCAATTCTTCTGGCCCCCAATTGGCCTCAAAGGGCCTGGTACACAGACCTTCAGGAAATGTCCATTCAACCTCCCTGGATTCTACCAGCCCGTCCAGACTTGCTGTCACAAGGACCATGCCTTCACCCCAACCTGCACAGCCTTTCCTTGACGGCGTGGCTCTTGAGACGGAAATTCTAAGAGCAAAAGGTTTCTCCTTACCGGTCATTAAGACCATGATCGCAGCAAGAAAACCAGCCTCTTCCAGAGTCTATTATAGAGTATGGAATGCTTTTTTCGGCTGGTGCGCGGAAAGAAACCTCACCCCGCGGGAGTTTAGTTTAGCCAGAATCCTGGCCTTTTTGCAAACAGGCCTAGATTTAGGCCTCAAGCTATCTTCTCTAAAGGTTCAGGTGTCGGCCCTTTCAATACTGTTTCAAAGGAAACTGGCCACACGGATGGCAGTCCGTACATTCCTGCAGGGGGTCCTCCACATTCAGGCCCCCTTTATACCCCCAATTCAACCATGGGATCTAACCGTGGTTTTATCGGCTCTACAACATCCTCCGTTTGAACCGCTTGAGTCAATAGATCTCAGGTGGCTAACATGGAAGGTTGTTTTTCTGTTAGCTATAGCCTCGGCCAGGCGGGTTTCAGACCTATCAGCCCTGTCACATGCTTCTCCTTATTTAGTGTTCCATTCGGACAGGGCAGTTTTGCGGACTCGTAAGGAGTTCCTACCAAAAGTTGTGTCCAAGTTTCATATTAATCAGGACATTGTTGTACCTGCGTTTTCTCCGTTGGAAGACTCTTTGGAACTTGTTTCTCTAGATGTTGTGAGATCTCTGAAAGTTTATGTTTCCAGAACACAAAGCATTCGTAAGACTGAGACGTTGTTTGTCTTATATGATGCTAACAAGCGAGGTTGGCCTGCAACAAAGCAGACGTTGGCTCGCTGGCTGCGGTTAACAATCAAACAGGCTTATTTATCCTCAAATAAGCCAGTCCCTTCTTCCATCAGGGCCCACTCCACCCGTTCGGTTGGGGCCAGTTGGGCTGCTCACCAGGGAGCCTCTGCAGAACAATTGTGTCGCGCAGCCACTTGGTCTTCACTCATACCTTTATCAAATTTTACCAATTCGACACGTTCGCCTCAGCAGACTCTGCTTTTGGGCGCCGTGTCCTCAGTGCAGCTCAGGTGCGTCCCCTCCCGTAAAGGGACAGCTTTGGGACGTCCCACTGTCCCAGTGACCACCATTGGTATGATAGAAAAAAGGGGATTTTGGTCCTACCTGTAAAATCCTTTTTTCTGAATCCATGGTGGACACTGGGCGCCCACCCTAACGCACTAATCTGCAATGAGAGGGTGTATACGTTACTCTCTGGAACCTTACACTTCCACGGTAGCTAGGTTTCCTTTTTTCTTTTCTCTTCCTCTTCCTGTTCCTTGCGGATAAGCTGTTGAACAAACTGAAGCCTGTAGGGGGCGTGGAGGAGGAGGAGCCTGGGCTGCACAAAAACATTGTCAATCTTCTTGGTGCCTGTAGCTGAAGCTCCACCCACACCCCACTGTCCCAGTGTCCACCATGGATTCAGAAAAAAGGATTTTACAGGTAGGACCAAAATCCCCTTTTTATCTAAATTGTTAGTTTTCTATATACAGTACCTTGTGTTTCTTCCCTTGCCTGCAGGGAAGTCTGTGGATAAGGCTGCCTTGTGTTGTGCTTAGTAGCATTTATAATCTGCGCTCCCATAGTGCATTAACTTTAAAAAGATTTTATTCAGCACATAATTGGTTAAAATCCTGTACCATCGTGTATATATAAATAATCCAGAGAACCGGCACTCACAGGGGAAACCAAAAAATACTTGCTCAGGTGCCCTCCCAGTGTGGACAGGTGTCCAGCCAATAGAATAGATCCAGAGACAGGCAGCACCCGGAGATACTTTACGAACGTGAAAAAGCTGTTGGTGCATTGGCAACGTTTTGGGGAGTGAACCTCTTGCTCAAAAGGTTGACATGAGTTTTTGACACTTTTTTTTCTCCCCCAAAAAAGAACTTGCATAGTTTACCATTCTATTAGACATGAAGGAGGAATATAATATAAGCATGCCAAATGCAGCATGTGAGAGGACGTGGAACACTCATACTGACCACTAGTGTCCACCTACTTTTCTATTAGCAGCATCTTATTATCGCTGGCAGCTCTGGGTCCCATCAGCAGCAGCAAATTCAGTCTCTCCCGGCCAAAAAAGAACATTGCCAGCTACTCATCCTCCCTTGGCCATACCTACAGCCCAGTAGCACTTTCAAAGTCCCCCCTGCCCATACCACGCCTTTAGGCCTACTTGCCTGTATCCCATATCACCTATTTGTCTTCTATTCAGCCTCTAGAATGTAAACTCCTTTAGTAGGGCTCCCTCTTCCCTCCTGTTCTCACAGCCCTCTTCTCTCACCATTCAATTACAGCTATCTCCTATTCAGATACCGCCTAGAACCGCTTCTCTTCTCACTCATAATCATCCATCGCTTGCAACGAGCAACATGCCCTTTGGCAGTACGCAAACAACCCTTTGCGTCCCTACCTCCCAGCTGTACTATGTACTGAGAATTGTGGTGCTAATTGTTACCTGTGCTGGTTTAGTTTTTCAGTTACTGTAATGGTAAATTGTGTTCAAATGTACAGTATGCCATATGTACGGAGCTGTGAACCACTTACGGAGCCTTATAAGTAAAATGAAATAATATTAGCACTGCCGGAATTGCACCCTCCCCCCCACCTCCAAGCTGAGGCACGGTTACAGTTTCCACTATCTGCACACCAATCCCCCACATAACACTCAGGTATCCTAACACAAAGCCATGAGGGACGGTCTTCTGACCACAGTCATGTAAGTACTTATTAAAGCTTGGAAGATTCATTGATTTGGTGTCAGTCAATGTAATGACTACTCAAAATCTGTTTAATCGACAAGTGGTATACCAATTAGCAGCCTATTCAAAGGGAGATAATGGATAATACCCGGGATTCTGGAGAACAGACACTGATATAAGAACAAAAGGTTAAACATCTAAATTTAACAAAGAGCCTGTAGACCCAAGTGCAGTAATAATGGGGCTAAAAAGGAAGGCGTATAATGTAAATGTTGTTTGTGTGTGCTCAAGTCATGATGCATTCCCCTCCATGCAGATATTCCCATCATCATGCAGTCCCCTCCGTGTGCAGATATTCCCATCATCCCGCATTCCCCTCCATGCAGATATTCTCATCATCACCCATTTCCCTCCATGCAGATATTCCTATTATTGTGCATTTCCCTCCATGCAGATATTCTCATCATCACCCATTTCCCTCCATGCAGATATTACTATTATTGTGCATTTCCCTCCATGCAGATATTCCCATTATTGTGCATTCCCCTCCATGCAGATGTTACCATCATCGTGCATTACCCTCCATGCACAGATATTCCCATCATCCTGTATTCCCCTCCATGTGCAGATATTCCCATCACGCATTCCACTCCATGCAGATATGTCCATCATTGTGCATTCCCCTCCATGCAGATATTCCCATCATCGTGCCTTCCCTTCCGTGCACAGATATTCCCATCATTGTGCCTTCCCTTCCGTGCACAGATATTCCCATCATTGTGCCTTCCCCTTCATGCTCTTTGTACAGGTGCTGAAGCTCACACATGATCACACCATAATACATTCCCCTTAAATACACGTTTCTACACATATGCAAATACTCATGCATGCTTGCAGTATCGTACATTTTACTATATACATACTTTCTACACATGTGCATAGTCACAGCATGCATTTTCCTGAATGCATGCTTTGTACACATTTGCAGATAGTCACACATGCTCACATCATAATACATTCTCCCTCTATGCACACTATGTACTCATGTGCATAGTCACATCTACATTCTCCTTCATGCATGTGCAGATAGTCACACATGCTCACATAATTATGCATTTCCCTACATGTAAGCTTTCTACAAATGTGCAGATAGTCAAATATACTGTACATTCTCCGTATATGAAAGTCATATACACATTCTTCCCAATGCATGCTTTGTACACAACTGCAGATACTCCTGCAACACAATTGATGCAAGTTTCCATACAGATGTAGCCGGCTTCATCTTTGCAAGGGCTGGCAAAATTATCGCCAACCCCGTCAGCCATCAGCTCCCGACAGGGGACGCTCGCGCGCCCAATGGCAACGGAGCTCCCCACCGCCGTCTCCCTCGCCGCTCCCCATTGCCAGAATGCACCCCCCTAACCCTGCCCGTCTCCCCAAGTGGGAGACCCGCGCGTCCCAGTTTAATGGAGTCCCTGTCTGCCGGGGGGCGGCTGGCAGGCGCCGGACAAAGATGACAGGGGCTCCATCTGTATGTATGAGCAGACTGTGACAATCACCATGGAAAGGCTGTGAGATGAGTAGGATAAGCTGGGGGGGGGGGGGGGGTTGTATCACAATAAGTTTAAAAATCAATAGTACACAAAAAGCAGAACAGTGTAATCCTACTGCATTTTATTACAAAAATAAATACAGTTGCGCATCTGTAGTGAACAGCTTCTCCACAGTTTCTTAATTTCTGGAAACTTCTACACTGAAGCCATCCACTCTACACCCTGGGATCAGTGCATCAATGTCAATTATTCTTTACATACAATAGTCTCATTTTCATTTGGACACACATATATAGATTAACTGTATTAAAAAATATATATTCATAAGTGATGTTTGTTCACATAATTATAATCAACAATTGTTCGATAACGGATATTCTGTCAGTAATCTGAATACAATCTGACAATTTGTAATAGGGAGAGAGGGGGAGAGAGAGAGAGAGAGAGTGGTCAGAGACTGTTAAGGCAGCCATATACTACTGGGTACTTGTGTATTAGCACGGCGCCCACGATTTCCATCTTATGGCATCTTATACAATTTAAAATTGTATACCATTGTATATGGCATACAATGAGATGAGATTTTAAATTGTATAAGCACACTAATGGGTGCTTTCAATGTTAATTGGCCCCCCTATAAGATATTCAATTGTATAAGCACCCTAATGGGTGCTTACAATGTTAAATGCACCCCCACGCCACCCCCATTATCAACGCCAACCCGAAGCGTGGCGAGCGGCGGCGGTACGCGTCCTCCGACCTTTTCTTACCCCCATTATCCATGTCAGCTTGGAGTTGATTGTATATAGTGTGGCGAGCGTAGCGAGCCACCGAGCCCGAAGCGTGGCGAGCGGAGCGAGCCCCGCGAGGGGCCGTGTTTTACATTACATGTATTACGCGTCCCCTCGCTACGCTTCGGGCTCAGTGGCTCGCCACACTATATAAAATCAACTCCACGCCGACATGGATAGTGGGGGTATGAAAAGGTCGGAGGACGCGTAACGCCGCCCCTCGCGGCCTCACTGCGTTCGCCACGCTTCGGGTTGGCGTTGATAGTGGGGGTGGCGTGGGGGTGCATTTAACATTGTAAGCACCCATTAGGGTGCTTATACAATTAAAAATCTTATATGGGGGCCAATTAACATTGAAAGCAACCATAAAGGCCCATACACACTTAGAGATTTTCATTTCAAAAGACTTTGCCAAAATCTTTGATAGATATATCTGTCACCAAAGTAGTGCGTACACACTGAGCTATTTTCCCCAAAGAGCAAGAGATTTTCAGGAGGCGAAAGACTTTGCTGAAAATCTTTCATATACAAGGCTATTTACATAATGGGCGGGGTTTGAATCCCAAGGGTGGGAGCAGCGGCTATTTTATTCAGTGCATGTCTGCCCTTGGGGCCTGATTCAGAATTGATTGCTTGGCTGCATATATTCAGAGCCAAGCAATCAGGTAAACTCCGCCAGGACTACTCAGCACAGCAAAGGCCTTGGGGGGGGTAGTAGTAGTAGTAGTAGTAGCGATCAATTCTGAATCAGGCCCCAAGGGCAGACATGCACTGAATAAAATGGCCGCTGCTCCCACCCTTGGGATTCAAACCAAACCACGCAGCCAAGCGATCAATTCTGAATTGGCTGGGGAATGCCTTCATTTTGTGGTGACCTCCCAGAAAATGGGAGTGGCACTCCCCAAAACATCCACCTGCTGTCGATTAGACAGCAAATAGCCAGCGATCGCAGGCGTTCGGCAGTGGCGGCGGTAACGCATATATTGCTGGCGCAGACCAGCAATGTATACGTTACACCCATAACATAATTGACATTGTCGGGCAGTAGTGGCGGTGGTAACGTATACAGTGCTAGCCATACGTTACCGCCTCATATACACGCTAGCAATATACATTGCTAGCGTGTGCTAGCAATGTATATATTACCGGCTAATCAATAAACATTGGTGGGCAGGGGGGACCAGTAATATATACATTGCTGGCATGTGCCAGCAATGTATATATTAACGGCTAATCAATATACATTGGTGGGCAGGGGTACCAGTAATAAATATATTGCTGGCATCTGCCAGCGATGTATATATTAATGGCTAATCTACGTTCATTGGTGGGCAGGGGGACCAGTAATATATACATCGCTGGCATCTGCCAGCGTTGTATATATTAATGGCTAATCTACGTACATTGGTGGGCAGGGGGACCAGTAATATATACATCGCTGGCATCTGCCAGCGATGTATATATTAATGGCTAATCTACATACATTGGTGGGCAGGGGGACCAGTAATATATACATTGCTGGCTTGTGCCAGCAATGTATATATTACCGGCTAATCAATATACATTGGTGGGCAGGGGGACCAGTAATAAATACATCGCTGGCATCTGCCAGCGATGTATATATTAATGGCTAATCAATATACATTGGTGGGCAGGGGTACCAGTAATAAACACATCGCTGGCATCTGCCAGGGATGTATATATTAATGGCTAATCTACATACATTGGTGCGCAGGGGGACCAGTAATATATACATTGCTGGCTTGTGCCAGCAATGTATATATTACTGGCTAATATTAATATGAATAAACATTGGTGGCCAGTTTGTGTTTGCTGCGGGGGGGCTGGAGCTGCTGCGGGCGGGCAGTGGATGTCTTTAACTGAACCTTTATTATATAAAGCAGGGGGAGGGAGAAGGGGAGCGGGGGCTGCCGTGCAAACCCCGACCCTGGAGCCAAATGTGAAATGAAGATGACAATCCAGTTTGTGTGACTTCATAGTGCTAGCAACAGTGTGTGGAAGTGGAGTGCACTCTGCGTTCAGATCTCTCTCAACCTAACCGAATCACAGCAAGGTTTTGCAAAGAATACACCATGGTCCCAGTGTGTGATAAGCACCATAAAATATCATTTACACTTTTTATGTTATGGCCAACATAACATTTCAGAAGTTTAGTGGGACTATATACATAACTACGCAATACTCAGTCAAGCCGTTGCAGCTGTGCTCAGGGACTTGCAGGCAAAAACACAGCAGTCAACTTCTTTTCTTGGTCTTCTTGTCCTGGATAAACCGCAATGAGTTGATCATCATGTAACGTGAGAGCAGCAGGTAAATATGACGAAACCAGAGAAGTTGGCTTTGGTGACATAACATTGCCTCCTAAAATATAAACACACAAACAACATAAATGTATCTCACTTAAAATGAAGACTTAACACAAGTACAGATTAAATGAAAAACATAAATCTCAAAGTGCCTTATCTGCTACCTTTATTATTAGGTCTTGGGGCAAAGACCGAAGCTTCACGGATAAATAATGTATTAACTTTTTATGTTGGCAGCCATTTATTATTTTATTGTTCTTCTTAGAACTTGTCTAAAATACTGTGAAATATTAAAGGGAAGTAAATAATTCTATAGCAAAAACAGGGTCAGGAAGGGCTACTCTACATGGAATGGAACACAATTTATGGGTCCAGAACCAGAGTAAGAACTCCAGAAATAGGACAAGATGCCCACCAGAACTATTGTGTACCATCCGCAATTGTGTACATGCTTGTAGACTGGACCCGATTTATAGATGAACAGAACTGTAAAGACGAACACAAGCAGCTTTGCAATTCTGTCCACAAAGTAAAAATGCAGCAAGAGGTGTCTATATGAAATAGACACTTCCTGCATGCTTTGGCCGGGGGGACTTGTATAAAAAGTCTCCCCCGGCTGTGGCATTAGCCTGCTGGCTGGTTGGGCCCGGTGCCGGTTCTTGAAATACGGGGGACCCCTACTCAATTTGTCCCCCGTATTCTGGAAACCAGGACCGGCCCTTGGGCTAGTTTTATAAAATCCTGGGGACCCCTATTTGTTTTGCCCCGTGATTTTATGAAACAAGGACCAGCTCTTTGAGCCCGGGGCTGGTTATGTTCAGAAGGGGGGACCCCATGCCGTTTTAAAATTTTTTTTTTGTTTTAACTCTTTTTCTTACACCAGAACCATGCACAGATCACAATGATCTGTGTATGTTTCTGACAAATTCGCCAGTCGGACCCTGGCCTATTTGTTTGGCGATTTTTAGTAACCTTTTCTAAAAATCGCATCCCATTAAATAGCCAATTTGTATACTTTTTAATGGGAAAACTTCCAGATGCGTTTTTTAGTTTTACTAAAAATCGCACCTTTAAAATGTGCAAATTCACGACAAAAATGCAATATTTTTCTGTAAATCGTACCCTATAAAATATGTGATTTTTGGAAAATGTACAAAAAAGGCAGTTTTTACGAATAAAATCGCACCCTATTACATGTCACCCATAACCTTTTTTTGCACGTTTTATTTGAATTTATGTAACAAATTTAAGCGACGCTGGCATTTTTAGCCAATAGGTTGCACATTTCTCATAGAGCTGTTGACACTCAAAGGGTTAAATTGCTATACTGACTGAGTGACTCTGATGGGAGGCTATTCCACTTATCCACCACCCATTCTCTAAAAATTTTCCCCTGAACCTACCTCCCTCTCTGAAGAGTTTAGAGAAGGTGTCAGGGAACATTTTTACCCCAAAATATATTTAGATACACAGACGATACCCCCTTTATTTGAAAGGAAGGAAATCATATAATTGCACACACGTTGCACCCCCAGAAATTGATGCTACATCCTGCTAGTATGGTACACAGCCTAGCAGCAAATGATGATGATTACCATATACAATTTGTACCCCACACAGCCATACATGGTAATCATCATCATCATCATCAATGGCTGCCAGGCAGTGTGTGCGTGGTGTAGCCATTGATAGTGTGACGTCCAGGCAGCGATTAGTGTCAGTATTTCAAGATGATATAGTGACAGTCTGTGCATTTTTCCCCCTAGACTAGAGATGGGTATACCGTGACAGGAGCCTATATCCAGGCAAAGAAACTCGGCGCTGCAGCGGCAGTACAGACTATACACAAGGGCCTGATGCACTGGACAGTCGCACTGCTGAGACACAGCCGGGCATGTATATAAAATCTATATATAGATTCTACATGCAATGAAATTAAATTCCTGGGGGTAATGTATGGTTGTGCTGCCGAGACACAGCCATGTTGCTGAGACACAGCATGCATATAGATTCATATAAACGCCCGGCTGTCCATTACCCCCAGGAATTTCATTTTTACCCCATTTGAGGTAATTTAATGTTTGAGGTAATGTTCCCTGAGCACTGGTTTAGAGGGTGGGGATACCTGTGCTCACATGTGTATGTGTCTAAATATACAGAGGAGTGTAGTGTCCCTTATTGAGGCACAATGCACAGGTCACATGTATATGATTTATAAACACAAGGTGAGTAATACATGTATGTTGGACTATAACTTGCGTGCAAATGATTATAAAGAAGACATCACCCGCATCACATCACGAGCCACAGCACCTGACGGTAGCATCATTCACCACCTAACTCTCCACGATGTTCATACTCTGACACTCGCCTGGAGGTGAGATACACTATTAAGCATTGAAACTGGGTACGTTATTGTGCCTGGCAGGTCAGGCCGCCGTCCGCCTTCGAGAAGAGTGTTGAGGAACTTTTTATTATACGTATTGTATATATATGAGCAGACAGCAACACAGCACCATGTTACACTATTTTCAAACTGTTACTTCAGCTCGGATTTGGAGAAAAACTTGATACCTATGAGACTTGGCCCACGTCTTGATTATATTCATTTACATGCAAGTTATTATAGCCCATGTATTTTCTGCTAACCGTTTAACCTACATCTATTACTCACCTTGTCTTTATAAATCATATGCATGTGACATGAGCGCTGAGCATCTAAAAAAGGACATTACAAATACAATGTTGTATACTCCTGAAAATTTAAGACACAAACACCTAGACATCGGGTGAGCACTCTGGATAACTGGGTAGATACCGGCTCCTCCTAAACTATTCACAGCTGCGCTCTGTTACGTAATCCTGCTCCATTCTCAATACCACCCTGCTGAGTTACATGTGGATCTAACTTTTGTAGAAACGAAAGTATCGCACAGGGGAGCAATGTTGTGCAATGGCGTATGCGCATAAACTTGTATGCGCATGTGCAGCCATTTTGTGCAAGCGGAGCGGCAAATTCGTTATTTGAGGGGTAGCGCCCATGGTAATACCCAGCATTTAGTGAGCATTTCCATGAAAACGCTGGGCGTTCCCATGCTAATGTGACCGTGATGCGGGGGCAGGCAGCTGACATCAGCGATTGTCAGCTGCCCGCCCTCTTCCCGTACAAGGGCCCCACAGACCTAAGGTCAGCAGAGGCTGATCTGGATCTGCAAGCACTAGCAAAATCATTCAATGGTCGGTGACCAACGAATGATTTAGCCTCCGCACGCAAGGCTGCGAATTGATGTTATGCTAAACATCCATTCACATGCGTGCAGGGAAATCGGCGTGCAAGCGGGGGCGGACGGTTGTGCGGGCGGCGTTTAGATGAGCTTTGTGTGTCAACCAGAATGACCCCCCTTGTCTATTATGTCCCTTACTTTTAACCCTGGGAACTCCCTTTACATTAAATACAACCCACAACCATCCTCCACAGACTAATGGAGACCAGATATGCTGGAATTTGTAGTTTCACAGCATCTAGTGCAGATTTTGGTGGAAGCTGCTTACAGCAGTGTTTTCATACTCTATCTTCATTGGACATTTAATCACCAAGAACCATCTCCAGGCCCCACTAAACAAATGTGCTCTTTGGCTGGGGGAGCAGTAGCTGTGCTCTTTTTTTGGCTGTTGGGCCCCAACTGGATGGAAAGACCGCCAACTGTGCTCTCTTTGGCTGGAAGGGTCACCTAACTTTGGCTTGAGGTACCCAAACTGCGCTCTTTTTTTTTGTCTGGGGGCCCCCAAATGTGCTCTCTTTGGCTGGGCGGGTAACCAACTGTGCTCTCTTTGGCTGTGGAGCCCCCAACTTTGGCAGTCACCTGCCTTTTCCTTTAATGCAAACCAAAGCATACCTATCCTTGAGTCCCTAATGCAGGCATTCCCAACCACGGTCCTCAAGGCACACCAACAGTGCAGGTTTTGTAGATATCCAGGCTTGAGCACAGGTGACTTAATTAGTATCTGAGGGATTCTGATTAAACCATCTGTGCTGAAGCCTGGATATCACTAAAACCTGCACTGTTGGTGTGCCTTGAGGACCGTGGTTGGGAATGCCTGCCCTAATGGGTCTATTTCAGAAAGCAAATTTTCACTGAAATCATGTGAAAGTTTGCGTTTCTACATGATTTAAGTATCCCAGCCATGCAGGAGAGAGGCGTTGGAGAAGATAACACAATTGCCTTATATATTAATGCTGTGCTCATCATCACTGCTCTCTACAGCGATTCACGTGTTTCTGCTATTCGGGTAGCAGAAAAGTCCTTGAAGTTTTACCTTACAAAACACCATCTGAGGGGTGTGTATGGAAAGGTCTACAGTGTCTAGGTTGACAGTCAATAGGTAGACACCAAAAGGTGTACATTGACAAAATGTTGACATGTTTCGAC
This sequence comes from Crinia signifera, assembly GCF_055691185.1. NCBI lineage: Eukaryota > Metazoa > Chordata > Amphibia > Anura > Myobatrachidae > Crinia > Crinia signifera. Next base: position 73,716,241 of record NC_139218.1, on the reverse strand, counting down.
AAGAACCCCCCAATTAGTGTACCGCATACACTGGCTTGACACACTAGTGCACGGCGGTGGAAAGCGGTTTCCATGCCCGTCCCCACTTCAGGGAGATGGGAAAGGAGTGGGGGAAGCCGGTGGGGGCTGCATGGAGGTGCAGGGGTCCGGCAGTGGCAGGCTCAGACAGAACGGGTGCACGAGTGTCTCGTGCCTCCCCATCTGTCGGCTGCTGGCGGATGGTGATTCTATCGCCAGGAACAGCTCTGATGGGAGCTGCTCCATCTGTACCATGTGGCTAGGCCATTATTACATAACTGAGTAGTGCTATTTTATTGCATGATCATATTCAAGGGAGTATACAATAATGACATCAGAGAAGTCATTCATTAACTTCTTTATATAAGGCAGCAATATAACAAATATAACGTTACCTTGGCTTGTTTGTATTGTGTCCTTGATGATATAAACAGAACATCTTGATTACAGAACCAGCTGATTGGCAGATCTATTACTGAGAGGTATTTCCTGAAAATGCTAACAGACTCCAACACCAAAACAGAGCAGCCTGCAGGGAACACCACAGAATACCAGTTATTTATAAATAATCCGTTTATTTTAATCTAATAGATGTAAAAAAAAAGTACTACAGATAGGCAAATTACCTGAAATCCATACCATATTACAGGTTTTATCACTTCAAACATAGTCATAGACTATGACCCGATTCTACTGTCATTTTAACCCTAGTGAAAATACAGATCAGGAACTACGGTATCCAGATGACTGACAGATCATGTCTAGGACGATAGTCAAACAGTCGACACTAAAAGGTCTGCACAAGCAAAATGATGCCATGGAAAAAAAGTGTGTCATCAGGGGCGGAGGCAGCACCTGGATCTGATCCTGTCTCTAGGTGCTGCCTCATCCATAAGGTGAACAAAACCCGGGTTACCCATTCACACTGCAAAGAAACGAGAGTCTGACCCGGGATTAACCCTTCTTTTAACCCAGGTCTGAATGCCGAGTTGTTGGACCTGGGAAACTCAAAAGGCCCTGTCACACCGCAATGTAAAAGGGGTATTAGAGATGGCTGTAAAGCTTCTGATGCAAGATGTGTATTTCAAGAAACACTTAATAAAGGCATGCAGTTAAAACATGAATGGTTGTGGTACCATAATAGCCAATGGTTTATAGTGTAATACCCAACTTATTGCTGGCCGTTTGTATACACAGTGACCTAGACAGGCAATTCCTGGGCTGGTTGAGAATTTCGGATCACGGTGTATTAGAGAGGGATTAGTATAAAGATGTGAGTGGATATGAGGATCATTCTATGGGTGGGTGTCATCGTGTGCATTGTCTCTAAAGTGGATATTGGGATTTTATAAGAGAAATTAGGCATTTGCGGTTTACCACTGACTAGACTGCAGATCATGCTGTAATTGAAAGCCAGGTTCTGAGTCAGAAGTTGGTGCTGTTGTATGTGGACTGTTGCACTGACCTAACCTAGTACAAGTCATGGTACCGCTGCTGAGCTTTGCATACGTGTGCTTGTGAGTAGCACAGGAACTAGTGGAAATATGGGTAAATGTTAGATACAATTAAAAAAAGAGGTTTGTTCTGCGCTCACATACACATAAATAGCTGCTGGTCTCCTAAAAGAAAGGTAAACACCCAATTTTTTAATACATGTATGAATAAAATTATTGGTACTTGTTTAGTTTCACGGTGGCAGATGCGATTTTGTACCTGCTCATAACCCACTATGCAGTTGATTTTATATAGTGCCTGAAGCGTGGTGAGCCCTGCGAGGGGACGCGGATTACTTTACATGTATTCCGCATCCCCTTGCGGGGCTTGCTGCGCTCACCACGGAATACATGTAATGTAATCCGCGTCCGCTCGCCACACTATATAAAATCAACTCCATGCGTTGTGGACAGTGGGGTTATGAACAGGTACAAAATCGCATCGAATCGCTTGCAAATCGCATGCGATATCTGCTGCCGTGAAACTCAGCAAGTACCAAATTATTAAGGTGACCAGCGCTGAAGGATGTGGTAACAATAGATGAATCATTCTGAGGTCTATCCCTTTATATTTAAGAGGACCTCCACACTTACATACAGTATATGTTCTGTCACAAGTGCATATAAAGGTGCAATATTGTGTCTCCTCTGTCAGGTAGAAATGAAACTTACCTTCTAGTTCTATCAGATGTGCACATAAGGGTATCTGGCCAATGGTCAGTGGGAACAGTCTCTGGTAGTGGATCTCTCCGCCACTCCTGCAGCACATTTTATAAGTTTGTATGTGACTTTTAAAACTTTTATTGTTTGGTTTTGCCCTTTCTGGATTAAAATTCTTTACACAAGCTGCTGAATACTATCCTGTGGAAAAGATACCTTTATGGGAATGCAAGAGAGAATCCAAATGTAGTGCTTGGCTATTACTTGTAATCCAGAAGTCACTTGGTAAAGATACCTTTATGTGCACACCTGATAGAACTAGAATGTAAGATTCATTTCTACCTGACAGAGGAGACATAATACTGCACAAAGATACCTTTATATGCACTTGTGACAGAACATATATGTACTTGTGGAGGTCCTCTTAAATTTAAAGGGACACTGCATCACCTCAGAACGATTCATCTATTGTTACCACATCCGTCACCTTAATAATTTTCTTGTTAAATGTTAGATACACATCTACTGTCTGAGATCATCCAAGAGATGGAGCTCTATTCAAGGGAAACAGCTTACAGCTGGAAGCTACCTGGGGCGGTGTAGCCACTGATGGAACACGTGTGGTTTTAAAAGCTTACATTTATTTGTGCTTCATTTCATGTCTAATAAGAAGTTGTAACACGATGATGGTTTCCTGTATTTATATTAGCTATAGATGCACTGATGTGCAGAGCATGCTGGGTATTGTAGATGAACAACAGGTGAGGAGCTGCAGGTTACCCGCTTTGTAGTGTCTGCACTATAGAATAGCTATTAATGGAGGCGGTGTCAGTGTTCCTGAATGATAGTCACCTGTCCTATATTATTGTACATTGGGCCTGGACAACAAGTGACACAGCAGGTGTGAAACTACAAATAATACATTTACTGAGAATGCAGCCCACAAATTGCCTATAAATAATTAGAAATTGACCCAAGCATATCAATAATCAGCATTGATTTTATATATATATATATATGTAGGTGGATGCGGCCCGGCACTCGCCGCTACTGTTCAGCTGCCCTGGTGCCCGTCTAGTATGGTATGCAAGATCAAAAAAAAAGAAAAGGCTGGCACTCCGGGGTCTTCAGTAAAACGTGCTGTATTGAGTGGCAACAAAAGCGACCAACGTTTCGGGGGTGGTCCCCCTTTGTCAAGGTGCGTGGTGATAACGTATTTCTTTGTTATCACCACGCACCTTGACAAAGGGGGACCACCCCCGAAACGTTGGTCGCTTTTGTTGCCACTCAATACAGCACGTTTTACTGAAGACCCCGGAGTGCCAGCCTTTTCTTTTTTTTGATCATATATATATATATATATATATATATATATATATATATATATATATATATATATATATATATATATATATATATATATATATATTTGTAGACACGCCTGGCACTCTCCTTACAATATCAGCTTGTCCGGTGCCTCCTTAATCCCAACAGGGAAATATACTTGCAGTTTTTGGAGGGAGCACTCGTGACAGTTTCCAACAGTAGTTAAATAATGAAATAAGCAAACGCACACAGAAAGGTGCAGTTAATCGACGTTTCGGGTGATTTACCCTTTATCAAGACATAACACACACACAGTACATTACTTACATATATAGACGTTCAAAGTGATTAACCCCGTGCCGTGAGTTCCACTCCACGCTGCAGCCGGGAGCCGGGTGACGTCATAGAGGCGTGGCCGCGCCGACGGTTCCGGACTCCCTGGATGGGCGTATCTTGGAGTGACAGTGTGCCCGTAACCTAGGTGATAATACAAACAATGCATAATTAAAAATGGAGGCTAGCTCCAATGTGACTTGGAAGGCAAACAACAGAGAATACATAATGCAGTTCAATACGAGTAATAATAAAGCAATACTGTGCTGAAGAAACGCTATGAACTAAGTCAATCCTGAGCAATGGTTACGTCGGTGTCAAATGCGGGCATTTGTATGACTCTGGCGTCAAACAGTGGTCTGTACAAAATGAATACATGTAGTGGATGGCGGTCAGCTTACACTGTGTGGAGTGCTATGAGAGCACTATGCGGATCTGACAAGTTATAGAAAACAAGTATAAGACAGTTGTTCATTGAGTCCGAGGGGTTGGACCGTCTGTAGCCTGTGGATCCACTTGGATTCCAATTGCAACAGACGGCGTCCTCGATCACCACCCCTGGAGCTTGCGGGTATACAGTCAATCATTTTATATCGTAGTGACGGTAAGGAATGGTTGCAAGATTTAAAATGCCTTGCCACTGGCTGGTCGGATCCCTTTCCCTCTAACGCAGCTCTAATGCTAGACCGATGTTGGGCAATTCTTTCTTTGAACTGTCTAATGGTCTTGCCAATGTAGAGCAATCCACATTGGCACTTAATGTAGTATATAACGTAGCGGCTGCTACAGGTTAAGGGGTGTCTGATGGTGATTTTTTCACCAGTTCTTGGGTGAAAGAAGTGGTCGCCTACCTCAAGATTAGAACAAGTAGTGCACCCTAGGCATTTGTAGCTGCCATTTTTGCGGGACAAAAAATGTTGCTTCGGAGGGGGTACCAGAGAACTCACATCATTGTGGACCAATAAATCTTTGAGATTTTTGCCACGTCTGAATGAAGGTAGAATTCTACTTTCTTTCAGTGAGGGTAAATGTCTGTCATTAGAAATGATGGGCCATATTTCTCTGGCAGTTTTCATGAGGGTCTGACTAATGGTCGTGAATTTCTGTGTCCATACTATGCGACTATCGCTACTGTCAGATTTGGATGTGCTGAGAACTTGGTCACGATCCATTGCTAAAACTCTGTGTTTAGTGTTCAGCAACAACTTGCGTGGATACCCTCTGTGTAGGAAATTAATGGTCATGCGGTCAATTTCTCTCTCCGCCTCAGTAATGTCACTGCATATTCTGAAGGCTCTTAGAAATTGTGAATATGGGAGTCCCCATTTAAGTGAGGGGGGATGGTGACTATTGCTGTGCAGAATGGTATTTCTGTCAGTGGGTTTTTTATAAATGGAAGTGAATAATTTAAGGTCTTCCGTCACACTGATTCTGACGTCCAGGTAATGTATGGTACTGAAACTGCAGTCATAGGTAAATTTAATAGATTGGTCAGCGTTGTTGGCAAATGTCATCATGTCATGGAAACTTTCTTCGCTGCTGCCCCACAAGATGAAGATATCATCTATATATCTTAAAAAGAGCTTAATTGACCCATTGTTGAACCTGTCAGTGAGGAAGATGTCGCGTTCTACGTCATACATAAAAATATTAGCAAGACTTGGAGCCACACAGGATCCCATAGCAACCCCAGAGTGTTGCATGTAATACTTATTGTCAAATAAAAAGTAATTTCTAGATAAGGCTAGATCCAGCAATTGCATGAAAAATTCAGCATCAGGGCCGGTGTACAGTTCACTAGCAAAAACAGATCTTCTCACAGCCTCCATGCCACGGCTGTGCGGGATGCTGGTGTATAAAGATACAACGTCAACAGTACAGAGCAACCATTTACCAGGCAAAGGGGAATGTTTCATGATTTCTCTAAGGAAACAATTAGTGTCTTTTAAATACGTCGATTGACTCTGTACAATCGGTTGCAAAAACAAATCAAGAAATTGCGCAACTAATACTAACTAGTTGCGCAATTTCTTGATTTGTTTTTGCAACCGATTGTACAGAGTCAATCGACGTATTTAAAAGACACTAATTGTTTCCTTAGAGAAATCATGAAACATTCCCCTTTGCCTGGTAAATGGTTGCTCTGTACTGTTGACGTTGTATCTTTATACACCAGCATCCCGCACAGCCGTGGCATGGAGGCTGTGAGAAGATCTGTTTTTGCTAGTGAACTGTACACCGGCCCTGATGCTGAATTTTTCATGCAATTGCTGGATCTAGCCTTATCTAGAAATTACTTTTTATTTGACAATAAGTATTACATGCAACACTCTGGGGTTGCTATGGGATCCTGTGTGGCTCCAAGTCTTGCTAATATTTTTATGTATGACGTAGAACGCGACATCTTCCTCACTGACAGGTTCAACAATGGGTCAATTAAGCTCTTTTTAAGATATATAGATGATATCTTCATCTTGTGGGGCAGCAGCGAAGAAAGTTTCCATGACATGATGACATTTGCCAACAACGCTGACCAATCTATTAAATTTACCTATGACTGCAGTTTCAGTACCATACATTACCTGGACGTCAGAATCAGTGTGACGGAAGACCTTAAATTATTCACTTCCATTTATAAAAAACCCACTGACAGAAATACCATTCTGCACAGCAATAGTCACCATCCCCCCTCACTTAAATGGGGACTCCCATATTCACAATTTCTAAGAGCCTTCAGAATATGCAGTGACATTACTGAGGCGGAGAGAGAAATTGACCGCATGACCATTAATTTCCTACACAGAGGGTATCCACGCAAGTTGTTGCTGAACACTAAACACAGAGTTTTAGCAATGGATCGTGACCAAGTTCTCAGCACATCCAAATCTGACAGTAGCGATAGTCGCATAGTATGGACACAGAAATTCACGACCATTAGTCAGACCCTCATGAAAACTGCCAGAGAAATATGGCCCATCATTTCTAATGACAGACATTTACCCTCACTGAAAGAAAGTAGAATTCTACCTTCATTCAGACGTGGCAAAAATCTCAAAGATTTATTGGTCCACAATGATGTGAGTTCTCTGGTACCCCCTCCGAAGCAACATTTTTTGTCCCGCAAAAATGGCAGCTACAAATGCCTAGGGTGCACTACTTGTTCTAATCTTGAGGTAGGCGACCACTTCTTTCACCCAAGAACTGGTGAAAAAATCACCATCAGACACCCCTTAACCTGTAGCAGCCGCTACGTTATATACTACATTAAGTGCCAATGTGGATTGCTCTACATTGGCAAGACCATTAGACAGTTCAAAGAAAGAATTGCCCAACATCGGTCTAGCATTAGAGCTGCGTTAGAGGGAAAGGGATCCGACCAGCCAGTGGCAAGGCATTTTAAATCTTGCAACCATTCCTTACCGTCACTACGATATAAAATGATTGACTGTATACCCGCAAGCTCCAGGGGTGGTGATCGAGGACGCCGTCTGTTGCAATTGGAATCCAAGTGGATCCACAGGCTACAGACGGTCCAACCCCTCGGACTCAATGAACAACTGTCTTATACTTGTTTTCTATAACTTGTCAGATCCGCATAGTGCTCTCATAGCACTCCACACAGTGTAAGCTGACTGCCATCCACTACATGTATTCATTTTGTACAGACCACTGTTTGACGCCAGAGTCATACAAATGCCCGCATTTGACACCGACGTAACCATTGCTCAGAATTGACTTAGTTCATAGCGTTTCTTCAGCACAGTATTGCTTTATTATTACTCGTATTGAACTGCATTATGTATTCTCTGTTGTTTGCCTTCCAAGTCACATTGGAGCTAGCCTCCATTTTTAATTATGCATTGTTTGTATTATCACCTAGGTTACGGGCACACTGTCACTCCAAGATACGCCCATCCAGGGAGTCCGGAACCGTCGGCGCGGCCGCGCCTCTATGACGTCACCCGGCTCCCGGCTGCAGCGTGGAGTGGAACTCACGGCACGGGGTTAATCACTTTGAACGTCTATATATGTAAGTAATGTACTGTGTGTGTGTTATGTCTTGATAAAGGGTAAATCACCCGAAACGTCGATTAACTGCACCTTTCTGTGTGCGTTTGCTTATTTCATTATTTAACTACTGTTGGAAACTGTCACGAGTGCTCCCTCCAAAAACTGCAAGTATATATATATATATATATATATATATACAGTGGTCGAAGTGGGGCGGTATACGGGGGTATGGCATACCCCCACTTTAATCTGAAGATAAAAAAAAAAAAGTTTTTTTCCCCCCTCAGGATGCTCTCTGATCACTCAGCAGCGCATATTGTGCTTTTGTAATACCCCTGTACAGCGGGGCAGTCTGGCAGGGGACGTTGATGGACAGGGGGGTGTCCGAAGGTGCGCACTATATTCACTCTTTACTTTTCCATACTCCCACTTCAAAATTTCCATACCCCCACTTCAAAATTTCCACTTCGACCACTGTATATATATATATATATATATATATATATATATATACCAGTCCAATGAACCCACTACAGTGGGAATAAACGGCACTCGAGGAGACTTGGTAACTGCACAAAAAAGTGTATTGGAGAATACACCTGTATTCTTCAATACACTTTTTTGTGCAGTTACCAAGTCTCCTCGAGTGCCGTTTATTCCCACTGTAGTGGGTTCATTGGACTGGTATTCATCACTTCTCTGGCACCTGGAGCAGCTGTATGTGAGACACTGGGAGTGCTGGCAGCATTGGATGGTTATATATATATATATATATATATATATATATATGTATATTGTCACACACACACCTGCAATGTAAATATAACTAATGTTAGTAAAAAGTTTTTCAAATGGAAGACTATTCCAAACAGGGATGGCAACACTTTTGTGGGATTTGTGAAGTAGTAGCAGTAAACAAGTGCTTGTTCTAAAACAAAGTCATATCCAGGTTCAGGCAGCAATAAATCTGTTAATTTCCAAAGGTCACATTTAATCTCAAAGCTGAAGCAAATGATAGGAACAAATATCCAGTGCAAAGTCTGTGTACTTAATGTACCAGCGCATACAATTCAGTAACAGCGTATATTTTAATTGTGTAGCTGGCTACCTGTAAAACCGGTACGTTCAGTCTAGAACAAACGCCATAATTAATAGGTACAGTGGGCACTCAAGTTTACCTGTTTAGTGGCATCAGATATGCTAAAGGCGTGACTAGCTGATTGTAAAGCTGGTTACACATGTGTATACCCAGCAAGATCAGCAGCGACTGGGATGGGTTATCCTCCATCGTCCTGCATGTACAGAAGACAGAGGATGATGCTAGTGAAGGGTGGAAGAGTGCATCATCAGGGACATCGTGTGTATACACTGGGCGATATTTCACTAAATAAGCCCTATTGTTCTCCTTTTAGCATTTAACAGAAAGTGCTTATGCCATACTATGCCTTTCCAGAAACAGGCTGCCAGCAACAGAGCGGAGGATGCTGGAGAAGATGAGGAGGTTCTGGACCTCCCCAAAGAGATTATCATGACACTAAACAAATGATGGCACACACAAGCGTTTTAAGAAAGGGGGAGGGCCATGGTGAGCCTTCTCTATATGGCCCCCCTTCTTTCTGCCGGCAGCAACAAAGTGCCACAGAGTTTGAGGGGTAGATTTATTAAGCTTGGTGAAGTGCTAAAGTGCCTGGTTTTAATCACCGGCCAATCTGCTCCTACCTGTCATTTTTCAAACCAAGCCTGTAAATTCACAGTTAGGAGCTGATTGGCCGGTGATAAAAAAAAAACAGACACTTTATCACTTCTCCGAGCTTAATAAATCTGCCCCTGAGAACTAGAGGGCTCAGACTCTAATGCACAGATCTCCAGGAAAATGGCGCAGGAGACAATTTTCTGGCAATTTCCGCAGTGCTGCTGCCATTGTCACATGACTCTAGTGCAGTATGTATTAATTTGCCATTGGTAATAAGGATCATTGTTAAAAGGGACCCTTTGTGATTTATAAGTGCAGCAAGCATTCTTTATATACCAGTGCATACAAATCAGTAATAGCATTTAACACAATGGTATAGCTAGCTAAGTTTTTTACAGTGCTGCAACCAATAAGAAGTGTCCAGAATGAATAGGTACAGTCGGCACTCTTAGTATATCGGTGGTTCAATGACATCAAATATGTGGGTAGTGTTATTGGCAAATTGTAATAGCAGTACCTTACAACAATGCAATGACAGGTCTGAGGTGGACAGCAGTACCATGTAGTAGGTCCTTGCTGTCTTGCTTGCCAACATGTTCTCAATGCTGATTAAGGCCACAAGACAGAGACAGAGCAGCAACATGTTTTCTCCTCTTCTGTGAACTTAGTTAAGCTTTCAGTGTTATCACGCTGTACACAGCAACACTGTAGACACTGGGCTTCTGAACAGCTATTCTATAGCATCTGGAGCCCATGCTAACAAAGTAGTTTTGCTTCTTACAGTTTTATTTGTGCAACATTATGGGTAAAATATATGCTTGGCGTGACTGAGTGTCCTAAGATTTAATGTGCTGAGATGGTATGCTTGGTGCTACTGAAGTCCCAGTATATGTGGACACAGCTCTATGCCGCTAACAGAATTATAGCAATTTGCTTAATATATTGACAGTAACAGGACTACTGCATACTTGCCTACTTTTGAAAAAATTGAGGGGGTGTGTCATGCTTCCCCTAGAGGGCGTGTCTAGTTCCATATATGGAGAGATTGTGAACGTGGCACCTAGAAGCGTGGGGCTGTACTGCTACATCTGAGAGGAATCTTCTAAAATGACTTATATCTAAATGTAGATGAGCCCCAAAGCAGTTAGTAAGAGCTACTATACTTGGTAAAGTGTTGGGAAATGGTGCTGATGAGTCAATGTAACTGTATCTATCTCTCATTCTTTTTTTCCCCAAAAATATAACAGTGTAATGTGGTCTAGGTGAAATGAGGGAGATCGCTAGACTAATGAGGGAGAGAGGGAGATTGCTGCTATTTCAGGGAGTCTCCTGCAGAATGCAGGATGGTAGGCAACTATGGACTACTGATTTACAGGACTATAGTAAACTGAAGCTGCAACATTTATTAGTGTCATTTGTAATTGTATGGTATGCTTGGAAGTCAGGAGACCTGCCATGGGACAGGGTCCTGAGTCTTCTGCTAGCCTCTGGAAATCTGTGATATGACATATTACACATACAAAATAGATAAGGGCGTACCTTCAGGCAACTTTCTTGTACTGTGAAGAGATCTGTAAAAAAAAAAAATTTATTACAGGAGACACTATGGCTTTGAACCCATCACATAGCACCATCCCATCATGCAATTCTCCTGACCTGGTGACTGATGTGAGATCATGGAAAGAGACCTGCACTGTAATCAGGTCAGATGCCTTGGATAGTGCACTGTGACTTTCCATAGCACGTATACAGTATACAGATCACTACTGAGTTGAGTTGAAGAAATCGTTAAAGTTAGCAATTAAAATGATCATATTTAAATCACTTCATTTTTTTTCCTCACCTTTTTTCCCAAGGAAGTACAATATCCATTATTATTATTATTATTATTATTATTATTATTATTAAGTACTAAATTACATCTGTTGGTAGTTTGTTCCAGGCTTTGACTATTTTTTCAGTAAAATGTATTTATTTTGCTATTTCAATACAATATTCCTAACCTTTCACCACACCAGTTTGAATGGTCCCTGGCTCTGTAAGTTAATTTAAAAACTTGCTAATTGAAGCCTTTAATTGATCTATTAAAATAAAGTGAGAACACAGGCCATTAACTGCACTTAATGGGGGGCATGGGCTAAATTCAACACCCATCATAATTCACACCACACACACACAATAATTATTTTACCCACTTAAGTAAAAAAATCATTTTTTTTTTTTTATAAAGTCATTTTTTTTAAATGAATGGATTAGGTTGAGAACATATTTAAAGTATATACAATATAATCTTTAATAAAAAGACAAAAAAACATTGTAACCATTGATGGAATATTGGCACAAAATCCTCTCTGCAACCTCTGGGGCTCCAGAGGAAGGTGAGGGCTTTTTATCCTTACATTTCCCCAACGGCTGCTAATGTCCGTACCCTCTGGGTGGGTGTTGCTGCTAAGCTGACCAGTCAGGTCATTGCCAGAATGGCTAACACATGGGATATAAGGAAAGCAGGAATTAGAGGGACCGGAGAAAGCAAAGTGGCAACTGCTGGAACATGCTCTTCCTACAGCCGCACAGTGGGTTAGGGACATAGGGGAGCTTTTAGCTTGACTAGTTGGTGCCATATTAACATTACTAAGATCAAACAGATGTGTAAAATTCTAGTGGACTCTTCAGGTCAAAGTTCTCTACCATTTATATCATACATCTTATATATGAAATTCATTGCTCATGTACTCGGCCAGTACCACTGTTGTTGTACGCTGAACAGAAATTTAACCCGGGGAACCTGTTCTGGGCCTTCCACTGGCTGGATTTGGACAAAAACTTCACAGAGTTATAATAGGCCTAATTATCAATACACTGTGCATGGTTAACAGTACGCATGCACGAGCCCATCCTGCGATGCCCATCCTTTCTAAACGCACAACGCTCACAAGGTGATTGACATGAAGTAAGGGTACTTATATGTTAGTTGGGCGCCCACTATAGCTAGTATGCTCATACCCCCATTATCCATGTCGGCATGGAGTTGATTTTATATAGTGTGGCGAGCGCAGCGAGCCCCCGAGCCCGAAGCGTGGCGAACGTAGCGAGCCCAGCGAGGGGACGCGTAAAACTAAGCAAATAGCTTAGTAGTAGGCGCCCAACTAACATATAAGTACCCAGCGGCGTAACTATAGCACCGCAGCCACCGCGGGGGGGCGCTGTGCATGTGGGGGCACCGGGGGCTGCGGTGCTATAGTTACACCCCCCCCCCGCCCAATCCCCTGCAGACTTACCTATCTCGCTGGTCCCGGCGGCTCCGTTCTTCTGCTGATGACCACCACAAAATGGCCGCCCCCATATAGCACATAATTCTCTGAAACTGTCTGCTGTATGGGGGCGGCCATTTTGTGGTGGTCCTCAGCAGAAGAAGAACGGAGCCGCCGGGACCAGCGCGATAGGTAAGGCTGCAGGGGATTGGGGGGGGGGGGGTTTGCATGGGCGGCGGGGGATTGGGGGTGCTTGGCGGGGCGGCGGCGGGGGGGCGCCCAAAACTTAGTTACGCCACTGTAAGTACCAAAGTAAGTGTTGAATTGAAAACCGGTTGTTTAGTGGGAGTGTTAAGAAAAACATTGGGAGTGTCCGGGAAAATGCTAGGCCTGCCTGAGCGTTTTAGGGGAGTATTTGTGACATCTGCCACAGGCCAGACATGCCTTTTTCCATTGCACTGCCGATGAAGTCTAGGGCTATGCGGCAAAATCAATCAGTTGTGGGCAGTGTAAGAATCATTAGATGGTGAGCCTGTTCCCATGGCTTGCGGACATTTTCATACGCCTGTGGATGTATGTGTGATTGTACACATCCATACGCACAGCGTGCACATTCTTTCGCAAGGCGGGATCTCACTCTAGCAGGGTGGTGGCTTAACTGAACACTGGCAGCTGCAAATTTGTGGCCATGTGTTCAGGTCTGAATCAGGCCCAATATTAGTTTCCATGAGACATAGTAGGGGGCAGTGAGCCTGTTCTGGGCCTTCCCGTGATAAAATTGGGTTCAAGAGGCCAACCCAGAAGGGGGCATGCGATATACCACCTGCAAAAGGGGGCATGCGATATACCACCTGCAAAAGGGGGCATGCGATATACAACCTGCAAAAGGGGGCATGCGATATACCACCTGCAAAAGGACTGCATGTGATATATCGCATGCAATCCTGCTTGCGGGTGGCTCAAGGGGGGGGGGGGAGTGGGTGACTTCAAAGAGGGAAGGAGTCGCTCTAGTGTTTGCCCAGCATTGCTCTACATTATACTGAGAATTAACGGGTGTGAATACTACAGTTAAAAATGTAATTCGCACAAAGCTAAGTGATAAAAACAATGTCCAAAAAAATATACACTTTGTATTGCAGTATAGAAACATGTTAAATAGTCGTATGCTGTGTACACACGGTCCGATTTCTTTTCCGATGTTGACGATATAGTCAACATCGGATCGGCATCGGATCTGAATCGGATGCAGATCGCAAGGGTTTTAACCCTTTTGATCCCGATCCGATCCCGATGCGCGTTCACGTATAGGAAGCCAGAAAGTCTTGGCTGCCTTGTCTATATAGTGCAGATCTGCACTATATAGTCAAGATAGGATGCAAATCGGATGTGCCTTAAGATCCTATCCACGATCCTATCTGATCAGATCGTGGATAGGATCTTAAGGCACATCCACCGTGTGTGCACACCATTAGAAATATACATAAGACCTAAGGGCCCATTTGTACTTGAAAATGTGTAGTTTAATACCCCAAAATACTGCAGTAGATATCACTGGCAGTAACATCCCCCATAGGTGTCTGTGGGGGGATAAGATGTAGCCAGATTTCCTAACTGGCCACCACAGTAGTCTATTGGCTACACGCCGCAACAGTAGCAGAGAGAGGGTTCCCCCAGAAGTGTGGCCTTGCATGCCCAGGAGCCCTGGCAGCGTACTGAGCACATTGTAGGGATTATACAAATAGAGATGTATGTACACTGTGTAATGCAACCTTGGGGGCCGTCCAGATTGCATTGCAAATGTAAAGATTGATAAATCTAAAGAGGAATATTTAGGAAGCATGGTTGTGTGTTATGGGTTGTATAGCCTTGTATATGGCATGCTGCCTTTTGTGTTTAAAGACACAATAGTAACTGGAAAGCAAGAATAAAGTACATAAAACAGGAAGTTCTCAGCAAGTACAATTCTACAGTACTGTCCACTCAAAACAATGTTGCCCTCTATTGGTCATTATACAATATTAATCCATAATGAGGTGTCACTTCAGGAAAGCTAATATTATATTGATCCATTAACAGCACATACAGGGATCCATCAAGATAAAACATATTATACAAAGGCAATTGACAGGTAACACTGTGCCGTAGGCAGCAACTGTGGTGGTAATACAGGATATGTCGCCAATCACATCCAAAACATACAGAAATAGCAATAAAGTAAAACCACCTATGGTTGCGCCAACTATGTAAATACAGTAAGATTTCTATACGTATGATTCCTGTGTTCAGTACTGGTAGGTGTTTCAGGAGGGGGAAAGCTTATTTCTCGTACATGAAATAAAACAAATATAGACAAAAGGACCTTATAGTGTAGTAGGTCAAAACACATAAAAGTTCAATAAAAGTTCATCAAGGGTGGGATATGAGATGGGTCCGTGTGGTTACACTTCTTATGGTATCACCTATTACTGCAATGGAAGCTTACATTAAGCTTACTTAGGAAGGATGTAGGTGACACATATAAAGGTATCTTTACATACAGATGAATACGTTCGGACGCTCACATAAAAGCTTACTTTCACATGTAGGGGATCCTCATTTTGGGTATCTTTTTGTTGTCCTCGGTCGGTGGTATTAAAAAACGTATATATAGGCTCAAGTAATAAAAGATGATGAATTTTAACGGTAAAAATAGGATATAAAATATACAAAACAATATATATGGCTTATAGAGAGGGAACCACAGATGGAAATATAGCAATGGAAATAACGGAGTGATGGAATACACAAAGAGCCTGTGTATTGTGCTCACCAGTAGAATCCAATGCAATTGTGGTAGTTGCTCCAATATTGGCCAATAAAATACACCTTTATTGGCCAATATTGGAGCAACTACCACAATTTCTCGGGCATCCAGCATATCCAGACAAGATTGGGGAGTCTTCCAGAGGTGCCATGAAAATGTCACAAACTGGGTTTGGCTTATTTGTATCTCCAAGGTAGTTTCAGGTGTTTGCAGATCTGCAGAAATGATGCTAGGGGACTGGAAACTAGGAGGTTTGATGTAGTTTCTGTGCATATATAAAGGCTGACTTGGTGACTGGAGAAATAAAGAGAGCTACAATGGAACAAGGAGGCAGTGCATCATATTGGAACTGGCTGAATTACTAGAGTCGGACTGGAACTGGAGCATGATATGCTGGTTTGAGAATGAAATGAGAGTCAGACTGGGAATATGACTAGGGCTGGACATGGATAGGCTGCGCTGGACTAGAAACAATTAGTGTTGCTGAACCGGGCTGGAACGGCTTCTGAACTGAGTTGGAACCAGATGGGCCGTGTTGGCTCGGAATCAGCTGATGTTACTTAACCAGGCTGGAACAGAATAAGCTGTGCTGGACAGAAACTGGCAGATGATGTTGAATCGGGCTGGAACCGGATAGGCTGCGCAAGGCTGGAACCAGCTGTTGTTGATGTCTCAGTCCAACAAAAGACTCTGAAGGCAGGAAGGTACAGCAAATAGGAAGAGCTTTCTCAAAAGCGCAGAACAAGGCTTGGACCTAAAGGATTGGCAGCTTGGCCTGAACGATCTGAGCCTTTTAAACCTGTTGGGCAGCTGTAATTGGAAACTGCAGTGAGCTAATTGGGAACGGGTGAGAGTAGGTCAGCTGATGCAGGACAAGGCACTCATAGTACCAGATCAGCGTGGACGCTGAGACAACCGACTTCTGTAGCAGGACAAACTCAAGAGACCTACCGAGGAACCCCCGCAACCACAGTCCCAGGAAAAAGATGAAGAAGCAGTGGTCGAAAGCACATGCCTCCACAAGCCCGGGAACCTGTGCCAGGGAACCACCAATTATGCAGCGAGGCCGAAGTCTGACTGTAGGGTCTTGTAGCGGGACTGTGACATTATAGATGGGCTGTTGGAAAGGTGATCTACTGCAACAGCCACAAGTCTTTGGAAGGAGATGACTAACTGCAAGAGTCTGCAGCTAACCACAGACAGGGTTTTTAGTTTTACACTAAAATGCTGCAGGATTAGGATCACTATATGGCTGCCCTGATAACATAGAATAGGTTGCATAATTTATGTACTGTACATAAACTTGTTAAAGAGAACTGAATGGTGCAGAATATAGAAGCTAGAAGATACAGTTGGATGACCGGCGGTGGGGATAACCAGGTTAACCGTAACACCACCTGCAGTCTTACCCTAAGCCCTGTACCCTGCCCCCTAAACCTAACTCCCCCTCCATGGAGTCTCACCCCCCTTCAAAGTGCCTAACCTTAAACCTCCCTCCTCACAGCCTAACCTTAACCTTCCCCACAGGCTAACACTAAGTTCCCCACTAGTGACTAAACCTAAAACGACCCCTTCCCCGACCCATCCCAGGTTGTACCCAAACATCCATTAGTGAAATTCTAGCAGTTGTTCTGCTGTATTACCAGATGCAGCCAATATTAAACTATGGGCCTAAATCATGTTTGTGCACAATGCTGATGTTCACACACAAGAGACTGCTTGGGGAAGGTAATGGCAAATGGTGGCAAAAACGCAGGTGTGTTGTTGCCTTCAGCAGGGGCGGATTGGCTTACCAGAAAATCGGGCCATTTCCCAGTGGGCCGGACCCTAACATATTGGAATTGGCTGCTCTCCGCCCCGTGAGGGCCGCGGACCGCACAAACGCAATCTCAGCTGTTTGCGGCTGCGACCACAGTGTTTTTGCCCTAATCCAATATGGCCGCGGGAGAGCTGCTGCACATTTCCCCCTTTTTTTGTTAATGAGTCAAAATACGTTTGGTAAACAGGCCCCTTTATCTGGATCCCTGGTTTTGTGGTTTTGCAGGTTGAACACCAATTATCTGGCATCGCCAGTTCCAGCATGATCCGGAATACTGATTTTGCCAGATTATCGGTGGTATCAACTGCATGAAGCGCATCCCGACTGCACTACTCCCTCCTTCCAACCCCCCTCCTTTCAAACCCCCCTCCTCCCACAGCTTGTCTCCCACTTGCAGGGTGTTCATAGCCCTCACAGTGCATCTCAGATTCCGCAGTGTGTTCCCTCCCTCCCCCCTGCCCGCATCCTAATGCCTGTTTCAAGGTGGCTGCATAATCAGGCAATCTATTCATACATGCTACAGGAGCTAAACAATGATAATCTAGATAAACAAGATACCTTGGTAAGACTAATGATCAGAACAAAATGTTCTGTTCCTCTATGTAGCCCCAGGCCCATGTAAATTTGATGAATGAGAATATAACATTTTTTTGTAATACTCTGCTTTTCTCAAGTCAAACACGGATGTTGTTTGTGATTAGTTTGGCAGAGCCTTCTGAAAGTCAATGCCATCTTACTATAGAACTACGGGACCCAGTCCAACTGGAGTAAAGGTTCAAGTTTTCAGATGCTCTGAAAGAGTTACTCAGGCATGACTTGAGGCAGGATGTGCACATGTCCGCGAGCCCTCTCCCACCTAAACAAAATATATGTCCCAGGTGTATGAGCAGAATATACAACTTTGTGCACGCAGAATATTTCAGAACTATTGCGCCGGCACTATATTTATGGTGAATATACAGATATATGGTACAGGCTACATATTTCCTTAGGTGTTGGCATATATATATATAGGCAGGTATTTTGTATTCATGCTAATTTGTACTTTTGTATGCAGTAACCTTTATGACAGTTATTTTTTTCATGATAATTATTTACTTAATGGCAATATAAATTTAACAAATATGTGCCTTGACAAACCACTAAACGCCCTCACTGCCCCAACCCTTGGGTCCATGCAATCTGTCTTTTCTACTTGTGTGTATCAATGAATATCAATATATTTGTACATTTCCATAAATAAAAAGTCAACTATTTACTTGATAGAGTTAATTTTTTATTCCATTTCTTGGATTGGACTGTCATTTTATTTCTTGAAGAGGTGGGTGAAACACAGTATGATAAAGCTACTAATGCTATCATTCTGCCCGCCACAGGGAAAAGAAAAAGAAAAGTAGGGCTGATATACCAATGAGTATTAAATAATAAACATTTTATTGCGCACTTGAAGTAAAAAAACTAGTTTAAAACAACAATATGAGGCCACTGGCACCTACAGGTATAAATGCTAAAAGCTGTCCTGTAGACAGTGAAACGCGTAAGGCTTTAGCACAGATGGTTTAATCAGAATCACTCAGGTACTAATTAAGTCACCTGTGCTCAAGCCTGGATATCACTAAAACCTGCACTGTTGGTGTGCCTTGAGGACTGTGGTTGGGAATGCCTGAAAGAGGCAAACAATCATTTAGGCACGAAGGATTCACCGATTTTAAACAGCGAATCCAAGTGGCCTCCAGCCTAAGTAACTTTCCTTCCCTGTCCCCGCTACGAATGGAGGGGGGGATGTGATCTAATACAATGTGTTTTAAATCAGTGGGTCTGTGTTTTAATGCCAGAAAATGCTTGGCCACAGGTTGGTCATTACCCTTGCCCTCCAGCACTTGATGAATAGCCGACCTGTGGAGCGCCATATGCTCTCTCGCAGTTCTCACGGTTTTCCCTACATAAACTAGGTTGAAGGGCATATTATTACATAAACTACGTGTGTTGACAAACACGTCAGCACATGTTTTATCTTAAAGGACCGGCCATCTGTGGGGTGTATAAAGGTAGAACCAGTGATCATGCTCCTGCAAGTGGTACATTTTGAACTCTTCTTTTGTTTGGATATTTTATATATATATATATATATGTATATATATATAGTAGCAGGGGGAGGTGCGGCACTCTCAACTGAAGAACTCACAGCTTACAACAGGTGTACACCTGTTGTAAGCTGTGAGTTCTTCAGTTGAGAGTGCCGCACCTCCCCCCTGCTACTGTATGATTCCCAGTGAGGGCACCCAGCACAGTACTTCTCGTCTATTTAGTGGATGTTGCCGGTCTGTTGCAGCTATATATATATATATATATACACACACATATATACAAAAAAAAAAAACAGTGCGCAAATATTCAGGAATATAAAGAACAAATGTACCACAAGAATATTCCTCCACTTGGAAGTCCTCGGAAGCACTCAACTCAGGTTTTAAATGTGTCCGGCAGCTCAAACTCTCAGCCTCCAACAGGTATTTGTCTAAAATAAATAAGACAAGAAGAAAGATGTCCTGTGTCGGTGCACCGATAATGGATAGAAATAAAATCTAACTTTTATTAATACATTTTAAGAACTGCGAGATAAAAAACAAAATACAGTGACAGACAGGGGTGGGATATAACACTCTTAAAACTAAGGTGGCAGGCAGACTAATGTAGTATAGTATGATTTGTGTACTATATTAGTCGAGAACCATGTGCTGGTGGTCCGTACAGGGAATAGCCTGTGCGGGCCACTTGCTGGTGTCTTAGCGCCGGAGGGTTAAATAACCTCTTTATTGTGTGCTGAATACCAGTTTAATTGATAGCCTTGGAGGCAGTGGAATGCACAGGCACGGTTAGTGGAGGTTAGGTCACAGTAAATTCCGTGACCACCGTCCCTGATAACCGGGTGCCTCTTATGAGCGTACACTGTCAGATTGCACTTTATGCTCCCATATGGCTATAGTTTTGCCTAAAGATGGAGTCTCTGTGCTTGATCTGGTGTGCCTTCGAGTGGGTCCACTGTGCCAGTCCTATGGAGTCGCCTCCAGGGGGACCTGGCTACCTCAGCTAGTCCTATGGAGTCGCCTCCAGGTGGACCTAGCTATTGGCAATATGAAGCCCTTAAAAGGGCTAGAGCGATAGCGCACAGGTTCAAAGTAATTTCAACATTAATATGAAAATAAACAAAACTACAATAATTGCCCTGAGACAGCTGAAATCTGCGAAGCGCGTGCCGGCTAGCGGTGCGCGGGCAGACTATTGTAGTTTTGTTTATTTTCTTATTTTTATTTATTTTCTTATTTATTTTCATATTAATGTTGAAATTACTTTGAACCTGTGCGCTATCGCTCTAGCCCTTTTAAGGGCTTCATATTGCCAATAGCTAGGTCCACCTGGAGGCGACTCCATAGGACTAGCTGAGGTAGCCAGGTCCCCCTGGAGGCGACTCCATAGGACTGGCACAGTGGACCCACTCGAAGGCACACCAGATCAAGCACAGAGACTCCATCTTTAGGCAAAACTATAGCCATATGGGAGCATAAAGTGCAATCTGACAGTGTACGCTCATAAGAGGCACCCGGTTATCAGGGACGGTGGTCACGGAATTTACTGTGACCTAACCTCCACTAACCGTGCCTGTGCATTCCACTGCCTCCAAGGCTATCAATTAAACTGGTATTCAGCACACAATAAAGAGGTTATTTAACCCTCCGGCGCTAAGACACCAGCAAGTGGCCCGCACAGGCTATTCCCTGTACGGACCACCAGCACATGGTTCTCGACTAATATAGTACACAAATCATACTATACTACATTAGTCTGCCTGCCACCTTAGTTTTAAGAGTGTTATATCCCACCCCTGTCTGTCACTGTATTTTGTTTTTTATCTCGCAGTTCTTAAAATGTATTAATAAAAGTTAGATTTTATTTCTATCCATTATCGGTGCACCGACACAGGACATCTTTCTTCTTGTCTTATTTGTCTCAAATCTATGTCCGAGGTAGCACACCCCCATACATAATACCGACTGGTGTTGTACATTAAAATAAAGGGGGTCCATTGTATTACTGTGTCTTGTGCGACCCACAAACAAACCCTTTGTATCCCATTTGTCTAAAATAGAAATCATGAGAGGGAGCGCTCCATAGTGCGTGAATAAAGACCTTTTATTCATTAGCAGAATATTACTAATGCATAGAAAGTGGGAACATCTGTTACCATTACACCTGACTGGGCACGTTTGTGAACCACCACTGGTAATTGCAAAAATACTATTCATATACTGAAAGATGCAAGTAAGAGAATACCAATAGGTTTCCAAACAGGCGCTAATGTTTCATTTTCTAAATGGCTGCTGAAAATGGGATAGTCAGTCCCCTGACCATAGGAGCCGATTTATTTTTTTGCTGGTGGGTGCTCAAGCCAAAAATATAGGGGAGTGGTTTCATGGGAAAGAGGCGTGGCAACAAAATAATACTGATTTATATTACGCAGCACAGTTGTCTCCAATATTCAAATTATGGCAACAGTGCCAAATACATAAATGACCCCACAGTGAGAAATACATAAATGCCCACACAGTGCAGGTACAAAACCCCCCCCCCCCCCACAGTACCTGTGCCAGCGACGAGGGAGGGGGAGTGCAGTGGGACACGGGCGGGTGGGCCGCTGCTGAGCGGGTGGGTGCTCGGGCCCTCAAGCACCCATAGAATCTGCACCTATGCCCTAGACAAAACTATTGCCAAGTGACCTGAACCAGCCATCTGAGTTGTCCATTGGTAACCTGCAGCAACACTAAGGGGGTAATTTACTAAGATGGGGGTTCTATTGAAGATGGGATGTTGCTATGGGCATCAATGCTTCTACTTGTTATTTAGCACCTTAGCAACATCCCATCTTCAATAGAACTCACATCTTAGTAAATAAACCACTAGATATATTGTCAATATGGACTTAAAAAAAAAAATGTAGACCATGCTAACTAAGGATTTCACATCTGCTAAAGATACATTCCTCTATCGGTGAGCAGGGATATGTTCCATTAATATCCTATACACCATGCCTTACAATTTTCTGGAGGCATATATTAAAAATTGGACTCTACCCTGCATGCATGTATATTAGGTAGGATTAGGCTACCCTATGATATATGTATGTGACATTATGGGATTGTAATGTGGGTACTTGTTTCCTAGCACGTCGCCACCGATTATAATCGGGTCTGAAAAATCGGTCGCATCGCACGCACCCGATTTTTACATTGGACCCAATGTTAAATGCCCCCAAGACCCCATTTTTAATTGTATACCCACCCACCCTGATGGGTAATTACTATGTGAAATACTCCCCCATTGGTAATGCCACGCCACGATCAATGTCAACCCGAAGCGTGGCGAGCGCAGCGAGCCCCGCGAGGGGGCGCGCATTTCTTCACATGTATTACGCGTCCCCTCGCGGGGCTCGATGGCTCGCCACACTATATAAAATCAACTCCACGCTGACGTGGATAGTGGGGGTATGAAAAGGTCGGAGGACACGTACCGCCGCCCCCTCGCGGGCTCGCTGCGCTTGCCACGCTTCGGGTTGACATTGATCCTGGCGTGGCGTTAACAATGGGGGAGGCATTTGACATAATAATTAACCATCAGGGTGGGTTAACAATAAAAAATGGGGTCTGGGGGGCATTGAACATTGGGTCCAATGTAAAATCGGGTCTCAGGGACCATTTTTACATTGGGTCCAATGTAAAAATCGGGTCGGTCGCGTCGTGTCGCATGCCATTATAATGGCATGCGATGCGACCGATTTTTTAATTCTATTAAAAACGTCTTTGAAGCCCGAAAATCGGGTCGGTCGGGTCCCATCGCATACCTTACGTTAAGGTATGCAATGGGACCCGATGGGCGCCGTGCTAGGAAACAAGTACCGTAATGTGATTTTTTTTAATGTTTTTTTTTACAATTTAAATCCTCTTTATTTGTATTACTCATATCCATCTTCACAATGCTGCTACTTTCTATACTGATAAAGATTGGCAACTATAGAAGAATGCATTTCTAAACTTGGTGGGGTGGGGCTCCCAAAAGTGTGACACATTAGCAGGTGAGTTATTTTTGGAATAGACAACCTGTAGACCAAAGAAAAACACAATGATGACTCACATATTATGTGTTGATACAAAAAATATCCAGACAATTGACATGATCTGTAGGTAAACTGGTTTTATAAAATATACATAATATATTAGATATGGCACAGAGGGGGTTACTCCCTTGTGCTGCAGCACCATTTTCATATGAACTATCACAATACATGTGCAACGGATGTATGTTTAATATTGGATTTTAACATATTTATTGCACTGTGCACATTAAGCAGTTGCCATTCTCTGTAGTATAGGGAATTATGGTAATTGGTCTGGCTCTGGCATTGATTAACCATACCTGTCTGGACTAAAGGAGATTACAGACCATTAGGTACCACATAATTGATGTTCCACCTGTATAATAATCTTTTAAGCAACAAAACATGTATGCATGCAAGAAGCAGCTTACCATAAGGGAAGCAGGTTATAAAAATATCTTGTTTCCCCACTAAATCTTTATGTAATCACTAGAAAAGAGGTATTTTTCTCCTAGGCTCTTGACTTATATTTTCAGGCTCGGGGACGAAGACAGGTCGGGCGGCTGCTATCATGTGATGTCAGCCGCCCGCCCCGGCACACTGCGTCACCACCGTATTTACATGGGAATGACCATAGTTTGCATTAGGATGCCCATGTTGAAGTTTTTCGGCGGCGACTAGGAATGGCCATCGTTGCCATCGATGGCAAAAGTGCAACTGGCCATCGATGGTGCTAAACTATGCAACGGAGGACCATTGATGTTTTTACATATCGATGGTCATCCATTGTGTTTGATTGATTGGCCTGTGGGGGGCGGGTCTTCGCGGGTGTCAGGGGGGGCGGAGCTATGCTCTGTGTCCTGCCACTTTGGGGGAAAAAATCATTTTGCTGTGCCATCGATGGAGGGAAACCACCTGGTTCTCCCCCATCGATGGCAAAAGTATTCGACATCGGCCATAAACCATTGATGATTTTGAATCATTGATGGTCGATCTCTAGCGGTGACAGGTTTGGGGAGAGGGGCCAGAGGGACCGTCTGTGTAGATTAGCACGGTGAAGGAGCGCTAGCAGGCGGCGGAGGTCAGCATTGGCGGCAGAATTGTTTAAACCACTGGGCATCCCTCTGATTGAGGGCCACCCAGTGTTGTAAATAAATGTCAAATTCTGCCCCCCCCATGCGCTACTTTATATCGCTATGCTACTCCCCCGCCATCTGCCCACTCTATACCAGCACCTGATGTGCGAACGCAAGATGGCATGCAACATCAGGTGCTGAAAGGGGGTACTTTTTGCACCATAAGAGGTGTTCGGATTAGATGGACAAGTATATGGTTAGCATAAGAAAAGCCTGCAATTAAGAGTATGATTAAGTGCAGCATACATTAGCCAGTAGTTGGGAGTGCTCTTACTAAGTTTCATAGCACCGTGTGCAAACCTTAAAAATTGGTGTCATACCACATAAACAAAAATGACTGACTAGTCTGTATCATCAATAGCACAGATTAATAGCTTATACTGCTTTCACATTGCAGAAATGGGTAATGACACGGTATTCTTAAATGGGACTTTAAAACGGGTCTGAGCCTTAAAAATCATTTAATACCATTCAAACATTCAACCCGTTTAACCCCCAAGGGACATGTTTCAAGCCATTGAAATAGAGCTGTTCAAACTGCCAAAAAAAAAAACGGCTTTAAAACGTGTAGGACTCTGCTTTTTAACCGTGTTGAAATACCGGTTAACTTTAACCGGTAAATCAACTCTGGCACTTTCACATTGCAGCCTTAAACGTTTTAAAATGGAAAAAAAACGGCAATATACCGTTTTAAAAGTGCGATGTGAAAGGGGTATTACAGTTTTACAAAATACATTATTGAATAAGATGGGTGAAAAGAAGAAACGGAAACACAGGCTTTCATCTAAGGGACTGAAATGCCAAAGCCCAACCCGTGATAACTGAAGGGTCTGAAAACACTATTGTGACCTCCACAATCACTAACCAGAAAACAGATACAGATAACCAGAATGTTGCATTTTGCAGTGATGCACTTTCATCTGATACCTCAAGGTGGCGTGAACTTTCCAGAGAATCTATTAACAACCAACACTAATGGCATTGTTCTCTTTTAGGTTAGGACGGTGATAATAACTGAAGAAAATCAATGGAAACATTCTCAATTATTTATATAAACCTATTTATGATTCAATTCTTTAAAAAAAAAATTTGATATATTTTCCTTCTTTGTGTAAATTTTAATTATTTACTTTTTCGCAATAGAAAGCCCAAGTTCATCTTTCAGTCGCACTACACAAGTGTAACATATAGCCATGAACTTTCAATTTCCTACACTTTAACCCCTTCCCGACATTTGACGTACATGTACGTCATGGCCGGGATGTACTTCCCGACACATGACGTACATGTACGTCATGACTTAAAAGTGCCACCGCGTCTACAGACGCGGTGACAGAGGGACGATGTCTGCAGCGATGCCCCCCGTCATGGGCGATCGCTGCGATTGGCTGTTCAAACGTGAACAGCCAAAAGCAGCGTTAAACTGTATGATGTGTAAAATTTAGACTCTGCTGCCCCCTAGTGTCCAAAAAAATTAAAGGAGCTTGCAATAATGATTTAAAAATAAAGTTTAGATATGGTCTATGTTAGTTATTAACTATTTTGAGTGGTATGATTATTTGTCTCACAAGCAGAAAATTTTACATTTTGCAAATAGCAAAATGTTCCATTTTTTTACGACATTTTGGTATTTTTCACAAAAAAAAAAACTGTATCGACCAAAATTTACCACTAATTTAAAGTACAATGTGTCACGGGAAAACAATCTCAAAATCACTGGCATAAGTAAAAGCAAAAAAAAGTTATCCCCACTTAAGTGATACATGTCAGATTTGAAAAAAAAGGCCTCTGTCAGGAAGGCAAAAACATGCTGCGTCGGGAAGGGGTTAAATAAGGCCCACTTTCTCAACACAATCACATCAGCCCTGCAATTACCGCAGTACTCATATCCAGTACGGACGGTGTGATGGTTAGCATTACTGCCTCACAGCACTGAGGTCATGGGTTCAATTCCCATCATGGCTCTAACTGTGCGGAATTCAAACAAAAAAATGGAACATCATAACTGCGCTCAAACTACAAAACATATATGTATATAATTACGTATCACCATGAAGTTGATCAAAACATGGATGTGGATCCCTATATTCGTTTCTGGCTTATCCTCCGATATGTTTGTACATAAAAAGGAAAAAATACATATAGTGTATACAAAACAATTGATAAAGTCTTTGGGTATCCCTTCGGGTACAACACTTCTTCCCGGAGTTCTTGTGATATTAAGTTTTATCGGGTCACCACCTGTGATTATTTCATAAGCAAATGCTTACAGTATCTTACACTTTATGGTTGGTATAGAAACATATAAAGGTATCTTTAAAAGTATGCTCACGTGTTCTTACTTCTTATATAATATGTATCCTCCTATCATAGTTTCTTTTTCCAATAAATGGACCGGCACCAAGCAGATTGGTTAAAAAACTTTTCTTCAATTTATTTTGCTCATAAAATATGACATAAAATGTAATGAAACAGAGGGGGAACCTCTCCACAGATGGAATAAGTGGTCAAAAAATTATGGAGAGTGATTAGGGCGCCAGGACAACTCACCATAGATTGTTCCACTGTATGGGGAGAGGTTCCTTCCTCTGAAAACAACACCAACGCGTTTCAACATAAGTCTTTTTCAAGGTGTATATTATAGGTCTGCTCAGTGCTTCATTTATACCCAGTGTGGGGTAAGACATCCCCTTCCTGGGTGTGGTTTACACGAAAAAACGTAATCTTCTTAAAAATACTTGGATGTATAGTTGTACATGATTAAACAATATAAATCCATAAATCACATTGCTAGTGTGCTGTAAACACAATCTCATGCTTAAAATAGTGGTTAAAATAAATCTATTCGGCGTGCGTTCTATTCCCTTGGAACGCACGCACTTCCAGAGAATGACACTTCCAGAGAATGACAGAGAATGGAGAAGAAGGGAAAGAAGATCTCAAACCCGAAGGCGAGACCCAGATCAAAGAGAATGTGAACCACAAAACAGGAATCAGAGACACACGCCATATCACTATAGAAGATATGATGAAACAAGAACCCAGGGAAGAAACACGGAAAGTGAAAATAGCCGTAGAAGAACTCAAGGATACTCATCTAATTATTTGGATCAGAGGAAAAATTACGACACAAGAAGAAAAGAAACTCCGAGAGTAAGATCAAGATTGTCCAATCGATATGAGATATTCAGGGAACAGGAACCATTGGAAGATTTTTTAGAGTAGAAGTGCTTGGTGATCACAAACCAAGAAAAAACAGAAGAGGTAAATGAGGCGGATGCAGGAAGAATAAAAATATCAAAAAAAAGAAAAAGAAAAAAATCTAAAGAAAAAAACTGATCTGTTGAGACCGAAGCCAGAACATCAAGAGATAATGCTGTTGAAACAGAAGAAACAGATTCTGGATATACCAAAATTTTCAACATCAGTAGTTATGTGTTAACCAACAAAGAGACATGTGTCCTACAGAAGGGTCTCAAATTTGCACCTTCTAGTCAAATTAACACCTTTGAAGTCTATATTGACCTTCAGCAGTTTGTTCGAAAGCTGACGTTGAAATTTTTTTTCGAAGACAAAGCAGAAGATAGTGACACAGAAAATGGAAGAAATGAAGAAATCAATCCATTCAAACCTAAGTCCATATTCTATCCCGCCCACAAGAAGGGATGCTTCATAGAAAATTTCGAAAAAATGGTTAGAGAAGATCTCGAAAATACTGCCTTCAAAAAAACAAAGAATATGAATTTTACAAAATCAGAACGAGAGGCGCTCAAAAATCTGCAAGATAATAAAGAAATTGGGTACTCTTTACCTAGCACGGCGCCCATCGTGGGGATCGCGGGCATCGCGGGCAGTACATTAACGGCCGCGACGCGATGCCCGCGATCCCCACGATTTCCCATAGGGTTCAATGTTAAATTTATTGCTGGCCGCGACTTTACATTCAATGCTTCAATGGCCGCGATTTGGCCATAGGAATTAATGTTAAATGGGCCACAGAGCCCAAATAGGCACAATTAACACTTAAATGTCCCCCCAAATTTGTAACGCCACCCCACGATCCACGCCAACCCGAAGCGTGGCGAGCGCAGTGAGCCCGCGAGGGGCGGCGGTACGCGTCCTCCGACCTTTTCATACCCCCACTATCCACGTCGGCGTGGAGTTGAGAATAGAATAGTGTGGCGAGCGCAGCGAGCCACCGAGCCCGAAGCGTGGCGAGCGTAGCGAGCCCCGCGAGGGGACGCGGATACCTTCACAGGTAAACGTGGCCCTACGCGGGCTTCACAGGTATCCGCGTCCCCTCGCGGGGCTCGCTGCGCTCGCGTCCTCCGACCTTTTCATACCCCCACTATCCACGTCGGCGTGGAGTTGAGAATAGAATAGTGCGGCGAGCGCAGCGAGCCACCGAGCCCGAAGTGTGGCGAGCGCAGCGAGCCCCGCGAGGGGACGCGGATACCTGTGAAGCCCGCGTAGGGCCACGTTTACCTGTGAAGGTATCCGCGTCCGCTCGCCACGCTTCGGGCTCGGTGGCTCGCTGCGCTCGCCGCACTATTCTATTCTCAACTCCACGCCGACGTGGATAGTGGGGGTATGAAAAGGTCGGAGGACGCGAGCGCAGCGAGCCCCGCGAGGGGACGCGGATACCTGTGAAGCCCGCGTAGGGCCACGTTTACCTGTGAAGGTATCCGCCTATTTGGGCTCTGTGGCCCATTTAACATTGATTCCTATGGCCAAATCGCGGCCATTGAAGCATTGAATCTAAAATCGCGGGCAGCACTAAATTTAACATTGAACCCTATGGGAAATCGTGGGGATCGCGGGCATCGCGTCGCGGCCGTTAATGTACTGACCGCGATGCCCGCGATCCCCACGATTTCTTTACCCACGACGCCCGCGATGGAGATCGTGGGCGCCGTGCTAGGTAAAGAGTACCAGAAATTGTTATAAAACCGGCAGATAAGGGGAGGGGGGGGGGGTAGTTGTAATGAATTCTGCTGACTACCATAATGAAGTAATGAGACTACTTAATGATGAGACCACATATAAAAAATTGAGGAAAGATCCATCCGATCAGATAAGGAAAGAACTAGTAAAGATGCTGGAAGAATATACATCAAAAGAAATACTTACGGAGACCACAAAAAAATATATGCTCGTCCAATATCCATCCATTCCGGTACTGTATATTCTACCGAAAATACATAAAGATAAAGAAAAACCTCCCAGACGCCCGATAGCGGCAGGCACAGAATCATTAACTGCGAATTTATTGCATTACATAGATCATTTTATTCAACCTTTGGTTCTAAAAACTCCTTCATACTTAAAAGATTCAATGGAAATGATAAAAAAATGAGAAGAGATTGAATGGGAACCGACCTATATTTTAGTTACTGCTGATGTATCATCAATGTATACGATTATAAACCATATGGATGGCCTAGAAGCAGTATCCCATTTCTTGAGAGATGCAGAAACCCCTAATGGTGACATCGACTTCATATTGAAATGAATGGAGTTCATCCTAAAAAACAACTTTTTTTGGTACAATGAGTCATTTTACCTTCAGACAAATGGAACCGCCATGGGGACCAGGTTTGCCCCGGGGTATGCCAACCTGTTCATGGCACACTGGGAATCACAGTGTGTCTATGGTGGGCATGATCTCGGGGCTAACCTGGTCCTCTGGTCAAGATATATTGACGACATCCTCTTCATTTGGAGGGGAGATGAAAGTACCCTCTTGGAGTTTTTTTCTTATCTTAATAGTAACACTAAAAATATTAATTTTACATTTGCATATAGTACTGAGTCGGTCAGTTTTTTAGATCTCCTCATCTTTATTGAAAATGGCCTTATCAAGACAAAAACATATATTAAACCGACGGACTGCAATTCGTTAATATCTTATGATAGCAATCATCATGATAATTGGCTCTCCTCAGTCTCTAATAGTCAATTTCACAGAATCAGAAGAAATTGTAGCGATATGAAGGACTACGAAATCCAAGGAGAGAATTTAAAAAAAAAAAAACAATTTTTGGCCAAAGGATACAAAGCAGAAACAATAGAAAAACCATATGAAAAATATAAGAATTGCAGCAGACGAGACCTTGTAAGCAAGAAAAAAGACACTCAAAAAGAACATTTTAAAACCATTCCATTTATCACCAAATACAATAGCCAATTCAAACAAATGAAATCCAGAATCAAAAAACATTGGGGTATCCTCCTATGAGACAACACCCTAAAGAAAATCTTAGAAGAGAAACCCAAATTCGTATATAGGAAGGCCAAAAATATTAGAAACAACGTGGTCAAAAGTGTAATCAATAACCCTAAGGAGCTGGGAAAAATAAACACCAAAGGGTTTCATAGGTGCGGATCATGTAGTATGTGTAAAACCTGCAAAAATCCGGACAGAAAAATCACAGAAGTTGTCTCCACAAAAAGGAGAAAAACACATAAAATCGCCCAATTTATTACGTGCCACAGTAAAAATATAGTCTATTTATTACCTGCAACAAACAGTATATAGGACGAACAACAAGAAAATTAAAAGACAGAATGGCAGAACATGTCCGAAATATTAAAAAAGGTCTGGTTACGCATAGCGTATCAGCACATTTCAAGGAGGTTCATCACTGCGATCCCACTCAGCTTACAATGTTTTGTGGTTTAGAACAGGTAAATACAAATTTTAGAAAAAATAACCCAGAAGAGATGTTAGCAAAAAGTGAAATGAGAACCATTTTTTATTTAGGCACATTGCACCCGGGGGGTTTGAACCTCGATTTTGAGGTGAAATGGTTTCTTTGATTTTTTTAAAAACTGAAATTTTTATGTATATATTTTTTTATGTATTTTGTGTGTACTTGATATATTCTTATGTTATGCATTCCAAATGTGCATTAGAACATTCCATGCTGCTATTTATTTATATTTTTTTTAAGTTTTTTTGAGAGTTACACTATTGTAATTAGAACGTCTTCTTTATCTACATAATCTCCATTTATTACAAAGTGGAACGCATAGCCATATGTATTGGCAAGCGTCTAATCCTTATGCCATTTCCGCCCACAGTTTGATAAGTTATGTAGGGCAGGAAAACGTATGTGTCCCCGTCTAATAATTTCCCCTCTTCGATCTTGCGGTGGAACACACTACTGGATACATGGGTGGGACCCATTTACTTGATGGACCTAAGATGTCACTTCTGGTTACGGCGCTGTCCTGGGCTAGTCACTATAAACATCTCAATACAGCTGATCGGTGGCAGGTCGGCTGCACTCGAGCCCGCAGTCTCTATTTCCTCTCTTTCTGCGGGCGTAAATACCACCAGGATGATATGAGAACTCCATGTAAACGGAGTCTGTTTACATACAGATCTATTTCCGGCAGAAGTGCGTGCGTTCCAAGGGAATGGAATAGATTTATTTTAACCACTATTTTAAGCATGAGATTGTGTTTACAGCACACTAGCAATGTGATTTATGGATATATATTGTTTAATCATGTACAACTATACATCCAAGTATTTTTAAGAAGATTACGTTTTTTGTGTAAACCACAGCCAGGAAGGGGATGTCTTACCCCACACTGGGTATAAATGAAGCACTGAGCAGACCTATAATATACACCTTGAAAAAGACTTATGTTGAAACGCGTTGGTGTTGTTTTCAGAGGAAGGAACCTCTCCCCATACAGTGGAACAATCTATGGTGAGTTGTCCTGGCACCCTAGTCACTCTCCATAATTTTTTGACCACTTATTCCATCTGTGGAGAGGTTCCCCCTCTGTTTTATTACATTTTATGTCATATTTTATGAGCAAAATAAATTGAAGAAAAGTTTTTTAACCAATCTGCTTGGTGCCGGTCCGTTTATTGGAAAAAGAAACCATGATAGGAGGATACATAGTATATAAGAAGTAAGAACACGTGAGCATACTTTTAAAGATACCTTTATATGTTTCTATACCAACCATAAAGTGTAAGATACTGTAAGCATTTGCTTATGAAATAATCACAGGTGGTGACCCGATAAAACATAATATCACAAGAACTCCGGGAAGAAGTGTTGTACCCGAAGGGATACCCAAAGACTTTATCAATTGTTTTGTAAAAACGGTATCACACTATATGTATTTTTTCCTTTTTATGTACAAACATATCGGAGGATAAGCCAGAAACGAATATAGGGATCCACATCCACGTTTTGATCAACTTCATGGTGATACGTAATTATATACATATATATTTTCTAGTTTGAGCGCAGTTATGATGTTCCATTTTTTTGTTTGAATTGTGTACTTTGGAGGTTTTTTGAGCTATTCCTCCTTTGGAATATTTGTGATTGCTGCACAAAGGCGCAGAGGTGACTGTGAAACCCTTTCTTTTCTAACTGTGCGGAGTTTGTATATTCTCCCCATACGTGCATGGGTTTTCTCCGGGTACTCCGGTTTCCTCCCACAATCCAAAAATATACTGGTAGGCTCCACTGTGGCAGGGACTGATGTGAATGTTCAAATATCCTCTGTAAAGCGCTGCGGAATATGTGTGCGCTATAAAATTATATATGTTTTTTGTTTTACTATTAATATCTGATAGCTTTCCCTTTTGCCAGTGTTAAGTTTTTAAAATAAACAGCATGTTACAGAGCTGGTTCTCTTAAAGATGTGTCTTCATACATATAGCCTCCCGCCACACAGCAAGAGATTCCTGGCACAACTCAAGCGCCAGGTCCAGTGCAACTCTGCTATCGTTTGCCAAAATGCATCTTGGTCACAAAGTGACACACAAGCAGACAGTACAGAATAATTGTTATGTGACACTTGTATATCTGGTCTTTCCTGCCTTTTGCTGGAAGACGTCCTTGTGATGTACCAGAATTTCTCCTTAAATGAAGACACAGCACATAGCCTTCACTTTGAGCTCTGTGTATCAGGGTTCCAGGATCTAAGGGAAACAACACACTCTCTGTCTGGTTATGGTATAAATTATACATTGTCATTAGGTCGACCACTATTGGTTGACAGTGGGAAGGTCGACACCTTTAAAAGGTTGACATACGGAAGGTTGACATGGACAGAAGGTCGACACAATCAAACGGTCGACATAAACATGGTCAACGTAATATTTTTATGGGATTTTTTTTGTCGACTTATGGAGACTTATGTCGACATGGATACCGTATAAGTGTACTTCATCCACTCACATTGTCGCTGTGCTCGGCATACTCTATGTCCTCTTTCTGGTAAAGAATGAAGTCGGTCAATTAAATAGTTGATACATTCGTATCTGTTGTTTCTATGAGTGGAGGTGCTCCCTAGAGAGTGATATGATGCAAAAAAGGGGAAGACAGAAAATAACTCTCTCTTTTTTAGGGGCACAATCTATTGATTAAATTTAGTTTATTTAAAAATGAACTTTTATTTAATTACGTTTAAAATATATGGGAGCCTACAAACCGAACAAAGACATTTTTACATACATTACATACAACATGCAAATCTTGCCAAAGTGGATGTATCCTCTTGAATAAAACAAGAATCGGCAATAAAAATAACAATAGCAAGCCCTTGCTTCAATATAGTCTGGATTAGTTGGGCTAGATTCTATTGATAGCGAATTAGCGAAAATATCACCTTAATATAAAGCTGTCTAGTAAACTAAGAGGGATTACCCCTTATATCTTGTACTCTAACATCTTCTCTGGGCTCTCTCATTGGAACCTATTTGTGCGTAGCTTTCCTGCAACAACCTAGAGTTAACCAGGTGGCTCCACATACTAGACCTAAACAGCAGAAGCCCTCTGACTCCTTAAATAGGCGAATCTAATCTGCATGCACTCGCTCACTTGCTGTATTGGTACAGGTGCATTTTCCTGCAAGCAGCAGCGGTAGCAGCAGATTTAAAGGAGACTTTCTCCCTTTGCTATCCTTTCCCACTAACGCAATTTATGCATCTATAAATCATTCATAGAATTTGATTTAATCATTATTATGTACTAATTAGCAGCACAAGGCACCTCTCTAATAACTATTGTCTATAGGAATCCTGTTACTATGTCCCTTATAAGAGAAATGGCTCATTGACTTATAGCCATTCATTGCACTGGTGCAAATTGTACCTTAATTTTCCCTGCATATCTTGTTCATTTAAATATTTGATTATCAGGCAGGAAGATCCATTATATCCACAGACCCACAAGTATTAAAGGGTCTTTGAATTGTATGTCTAGCTGCTCACAGTAGGATACTACACAGTCAACTACATTGCAACATAATTACGATCAATTGACTTCATTGTTGCCATTTGTAATATCCTCTTGTATCCCAATTGACACATTGAAAGTGGGATAAAATGACACTAGGGGTGAAATGTAATAGGATGAGAGATTCAGAAAGTGAGAGATTTGGTAAGAAATCTCCAGTTTTTTTAAAGTGGCAATCATTTACACAGCAAAACCAGTGTGATTTTGCTGTGTCAATGATTGCCACTTTAAAAAAACTGGAGATTTCTTACCAAATCTCTCACTTTCTGAAACTCTCATCCTATTACATTTCACCCTAGGAGTTTACCAGACAGCTTTGTATTAAGGTGATATTTTCGCTAATTCGCTATCAATAGAATCGGGCCCAACTAATCCAGACTATATTGAAGCAAGGGCTTGCTATTGTTATTTTTATTGCCAACTCTTGTTTTATTCAAGAGAATACTTCCACTTTGGCAAGATTTGCATGTTGTATGTAATGTACGACCATTTAAAGGTGTGGACCTACCCACTGTCGACCATTTGTGGTCGACCTGGTGACTGTCAACCTAGAGAGTCAATCTATCATGAGTCTGGATACCCAGCTGTCTTTGGCTGAGCAGGTAAAAGGCTCTGTGACATTTTAAGTCCAGCAGGTGCCCTGCAAGTGTTAAATGAAGCTCATATGGTAACAAAATACATATTCTGATATTTCGATATGCAATATGCAAATAAGTTTCCTGACTGTACATGCTTGTTGTGGGTAAAAAGGGCCAGACATATGTGAATAGCTGACTGATGAGACCAACCAGTTCTGGTGCACGTAATAAGTAGTTGTGTAAATCACAGCCCTGGGCGCTTTCAGAAAGCCTGGTATCCAAGGCCATAGAAAGCAGCTGCCACAGTATCCGTGATACCCATCTGTTTGGGAGTTAGTGAATGGCCTCTTGCATAACTGTCTCCTTGGAGACTGGCAGTGCTGCATTCACAAATGTGGGGGAGAGTTCAGAAATACAAGCATTTATACACACAATAGAAAGCCCCATAGTACAGCATGAAAGAGACAGGACTCCGAGCAAGGCCATTACCGGAAAACATTTCCATTCGAAAACATTATCCAAAATACTTCACTTGCAATCCAATATCAGCATCATATTTGAAAATGTATCATGTATAGGATATGTGGATGATAGATTGACAATGTAATAGGTCAACAGCAGAGGCGGAACTACCATTGGTGCGGCAGGTGCACCGGGGCCCACTGCCGCCTGTGTCACCAAATGTGATTCCTCTGCCTCCCCCTGCCTCTCCCTGTCATTAACTGCGGTGTTGCATATTGTGAACTTGGGTTCAGGGCCGGCGCCACCACTATGCAGCCTTAGGCATTTGCCTAGGGCGCTGGCCGCTGGAGGGCGACAGTTTGGAGCTGGTCCGCGCCGCATCACCCAGCAAGCTGCCCCATCCATGGCGAGCATTGCGCTGCTGCGACCCGCACCACCTGACAAGCCCCTTTCCCCCCCCCCCCCCCCTGGAAAGAGTCACGGCGCTGGACACTCCCCCCCTCTCCTCCCGTCCCTGGGCAGAGTTGCGGGCAGCGCCGCATCGCACGGCAAGCCCGCCCCCTCCAGGAACGTCACAGCGCCGCCCCCCCTCCTCTCCCCTCCCTGGGGAGAGTCGCGGCGACGCACAGCAAGCCCTCCCCCCCCCCCCCCCCCCGAAGGTCACGGCGCAATGCGCCGCATCACTGGACCCGGCAGCGTGGCCCCCGTAGAGCGGGTAAGTGTTTGAGCACCGGGGCGCCCCCCCCCCCCTCCCGGGGCGCTCCGGTGCCTAGCACCGGCCCTGCTTGGGTTGGGGTGGAGGAGGGCCCAACCTATATTTTTGCACATGGGCTCACCATCCACAAGCTCCGCCACTTTTTGACAGGAACAAAAGATCGACACACAAATTACAAATTTGTTTTTGTTATTTTTTTCCCAAACTTATTATCTGCTGTATTTACTATCATCGAGAACTTCTCTTGTGAATAGTAAGCAAGCCAGAAGTGTGACAAGCGAAGCAAGCTTGACAGGGTACAAGTTTCTACTGATGGTGGTCATTATGTCAACAGTAATACGGTAGATAGTGAAAATGTCAATATGGTGGAAAAAGGTCGACATGTAGGAGGTTGAAACAAGAAAATTGCTGACATGGAAAATATTGACACGTGAAAAGGCCGACATGAGTTCTTCACACATTTTTTAGTGTCTAGGTCACCCGCAATTAATGTAATGCGTGCCTTTGTATAACTTGTGGCTTCTGATCTATTGGATCAATTCCATAATTGATCCAATAGTGCACTCTAAAGCTGGGACACACCTAAAGATTTTTCTGTCCAATCTGGTTGGTGGGAAACATTTTTTTGTAATGTAGGATAGCGAATGACAATCAACCATTTGAAAACAGAAAAAAAAAAACATTGTTCAGATAATTGATTAGGTCAAACAGATTTAACCAATTTGTCTTAACAACCATTGTCTGTTTTCCAGTGTTTGGGAGCAAATGGTCGATTGTCAGATTGGACAATAAGGTAACAAGAGCTTTAACCTTTAAATATAAGTATAATCAGTAGTAATGCATTGGTACAGATGATTTTCCATAAAGTCCCCATACTTTTCTAAGCATTGGTTCTAGTGGTACACCAGGGCATATAGCTTGGCATAGCAAAATCAGTGTTAAGCACTGAAGCCAGGTATGACATATTTATTTATTTATTAACAGTTTCTTATATAGCGCAGCATATTCCATTGCGCTTTACAATAGGAGACAATGATAAACCAAACTGGGTATTTACAAACAGTCAAAGGTATGAGGGCCCTGCTCGCAAGCTTACAATCTATAAGATGATGTTGTGCACATAACCCACTGAGATGTCCAGTTTGCAAGCAAAATCACTAACTGAAAGGCATCTGTTCTGAAAGTCTGTCCTGCCGTTATCAAACTTGTAGCTATTTCCAGGACATTATTACCATATACCATAACTCAGTGATGGATATCAGCTGCTGATTTGCCCTTTAGACACAGACATCTAATCATATATCTGATCACATTACACACCTCAATGTTTGGTCATAATTCTGCCAGCCCTAACATATTCCAACTGATGTTGGTACAGTATGACAGATATGAGGTGCAGTCTAATAGAAATAAGGGTAAGTTGTGGTCTACCTGCTATGGCATCATGGGAAATGACAATGAACAGAAACAGATTTATATACGGAGATGAGCCACTATACCTTACTGACAGCACTTATTACTACACCTTACAGATTTGTATACGCAGATAGGATGACTCAGAATACAATACTAAGGAGATATGATGACTC
Source organism: Crinia signifera (assembly GCF_055691185.1). Classification (NCBI taxonomy): domain Eukaryota; kingdom Metazoa; phylum Chordata; class Amphibia; order Anura; family Myobatrachidae; genus Crinia; species Crinia signifera. The sequence continues at coordinate 73,677,932 of NC_139218.1, read as the reverse complement.
ACACAACCTTAAAGAGCATTAAGAGAATTATGAAACGCTCTTAGTTATAGTGCTTTATATGGCAATGTAAGGAAGTAAGTTACCTTATGGCGTTGAACAAGGAAATGTGGTTAGAATGTCCGCTCACACCTCTTTCATCAAACGTGATCACCTGCAGAAAAGATCATACAGATCAATAAACCTATAAAGGGAAACAGCTCTGGAGTAAGTAATTTAGAGACCATCACTGAAATAGTACACTGTGTAGCCTATCATCGTGGTATATTCATGAGGCACTACACTGTAAATAGCATGTACGCAAATAACACATTACAATTACAGATCCCACTTGAGACGATAAAGAGGATGTTGCCCATCTGTAGAAAGTGCCCTTTTACAACTTCACATATGGGTACCATGCCAACAGCTAATTGTGCATATATGGGGGAATTCAATTATCTCTGATAAATTTACCAGGTGTAAAAAAAAGGGTGGTGGCCTCAGGCTTTAATGCCGGGGGCTAGTTAATTAGAGCCCCTGTTTTCTCAATTGGTAAATTAACTGTTAAAAAAGCATTAACATTTTGGTTCCGATTCAACTGTTTTGTGGATGCCCCAAAGTATTGGATCGTTCCCGGGGCCACTCATTTGTTGCAACTATGGAGCACTTATCTAAACTACAGGTTGTGGCACTCGCCTGAAAATGCACGAGCAACAATTGAATTGCTCTGTTGGCCACCAACTTGTGTTTACTGAGGAGACCAACAATTGAATTAGCACCATAAAATTCAGGATAAGTTTCCAGACTTTTGTGATAACATGGTCACGGTCTCAAAAATACAGCTATTTCTTTCACATATACAAATGTAACTAAATTCTTACTACTTGTCAATATGGCATTTGACATACTCAGAAAATAATCAATGCATAAAGACTGTATGTTTAGACAGTGGCAACATCATTAGGTATACCTTGTAGGGCTTTGTACTAAGAACAGCTTATGTGCTTTATGAAATGGATTCAACAAATTACTGGAAACATTCCTTAAGGTGCCCATACACTCATCCGATGTGACCCAATTTCACCCGATCCCGAAGGAACGAGTCGAGAAATTGCCCCAAATCAGATGTATTTGACATCCCATCCAACCCAATGCGAGGTCCTGTGTGCATTGGGTCGGACCATACAGACTGAACCTGCAGGTTCAAACTATCGGATCGGACCCATCTGTGGCACTCTCAGCCAGTCAACAGCCGGCCTGTGTTTTATAAAAAAAAAATTATAATTCTGCTGCCGCTGGCCTCACTGCACCTGCTGCTCAGCGTAAGTTACCGGACACTGCCCACCTTGCCGCTGCACGGTCACCCATGGGGAGCTCAGCGCAGCCCAGACCGTGCCGCTGCCGCTCACCAGGTTTTGTTTTTTTCTCTTACCCCCATAGCTCCCAGTGAGTTTACATGGGATAAATCACATACGATTTATCCCATGTAAAAAAAATGGCACAAGTGCCAAATAATTAGTGAGCTCTCCCAGGTAAGTGCCGGGGGAGCTCAGGAGAAATTGGCTCTGACTTGTCCTCGGGACAGTCAGACTAGTGTATGGGGGCCTTTAGAATTTCTGATGACATCGCACAGTTTTTGGATATTTGTCTGCTGCATACTCAAGCTCCAGATTTCATTATCAGCACATCACATAAGATGCTCTAATGAAATTTGTTAGCTGTTGAGATCCTTGGAGCAGATGCATGCTTGTAAAATCAGTTTCAGATGACATGTGCTTTGTGACAGGAGTAGCACCCAGTGTGGTCTTCTGTTGCTCTAGCACAGGGGTCCTCAAACTATTTTGCTCTGGGACCCCATCAGACAATATAAAGAATTACGGGACCCCAGCAAGTAACTGCAGAAGGTCATCACCTCACAAGAGCTGGTTAGCAGACAGAACATACATGGCAGCATTGTGGAGGCACAAAATGATGGGATAAGTCTAAAATAACAGACAATTAAAACAGATTTTTCCTTGAATCACTGATTGAGATTAGAAAAGTCATCAGCCTGATGGTCACCAACATGGAGTCGCGACCCCATGATGAGAAGGTCGAAACCCACTTTGGGGTCAGGACCCACAGTTTGAGAACCGCTGCTCTAGCCAATACCATTGCTACATCGTAACATAGCAGATAAGATCAAACCAAGACATTTGTTCATCAAGTTCAACCTGTTTAACTAGACTCATAGGACTAAATCCTAGATGTTATCTCCCCTCCCCCACCCATTTTAATTACATTTTATTTTAGAGCTCCTTTTGAGTGCTTTCTCTTCAGAATTATTTCTATATATCGATGTAAGGTTTTTGAAAATAACTACCAGAGTTCCTGAACCTAATTTTCCAAAAAAACTAGTATTGGATATGGCCTCTTTTAACCTGCTTGCCATAGAGACCTGAATGTTATTATCCGTCAAGTACTTGTGAAATCTGTTCTTAAATGTATTTAATGTATCTGCCACCACCACCTCCGCTAGCAGTGAGTTCCACACCTTTACTGTCCTCACCATGAAGAACCTCCTCCTCCTAACTGTACAAAACCTCCTCTCCTCTAGTTTAGGTGGATGCCTTCTTGTCTTAAGCCCCTTACACAAGGGGCGATTCTAGCCGGGGATATGGTGGCTGGGAGACTATATCCCTGAGCATACAGGGAGATGGACGCCGTAAGCCCTGTAGTGGTTGCTGGTAGCAGGAGCATGCTCCTGCCACCAGCGGCTTCCGCCGACAGAGTGCCTCATTTTCATTAGCGACCATTGCTGGTCGCTGATGAAAACAGGACACTGGGCGATATGCTTGATGGGCAATAATCGCTCAGCGAGCATATCACCCCATGTGTAACGAGCTTTAGTGTATATGGTGCTTCATAAGATGAATGCTATCGCTCAATTTGGCCCTTCTGAGTGATATAATGTATAGTATTGTTCAGTGTGCACTCTCAATATCATTAACATTGTTGAATATATTATCAACGCAGGGCCGGTGTAAGGCTTCTCAGTACCCTAGGCAAAACTTCAGCCTAACCCCCCCCCCCCCTTTCTGCCACCAATACCCACTTTCCAACTCCTTAAGGTATACTTGCCTAACATTCCAGAATGCCAGGAAGGCTCCCAAAAATGTGGTGGTCCTCCCAGCCCCCTGAAATTGAGTGGGTACTTGTGTATTATAACGGCGCCCGATTTCATCCAAATCGCATCCGATATCGCATCCGATTTATCGGCCGATTTGCGGACGATTTTCTGCCGATTTTATCTGCGATGCGATTTTGCGTCCGATTTGCGGCCGATTTTTTGCCGATATGGCCATTTCCTGATGATTTGCATGTTATTCCATCCTTACACACCCCCAGGTACTATGCGATGGTATGCGATGTGATTTTCGGGAAAATGCACCTGATTGTACAATTAAATATCGCGTGGCATGCGATGCGATGTGATTTGCAATGTTAAATGCACCCCCATTGTTAACGCCACCCCCACTATCAATGCCAACCCGAAGCGTTGCGAGAGCAGCGAGCCCGCGAGGGGCGGTGGTACGCGTCCTCTGACCTTTTCATACCCCCACTATCCACGTCGGCGTGGAGTTGAGTTTAGATAGTGTGGCGAGCGCAGCGAGCCACCGAGCCCGAAGCGTGGCGAGCCCCGCGAGGGGACGCGGATTACTTTACATGTATTCCGCATCCGCTCGCCACACTATTGTGGAAGTCTAGGTACACACACGCCATTTTGTGATAGTATGGCCGCCATTTTGGTTCGCAGAGTTGCGCAAATAAAGTTTCCATACCCGAGTATGTGTGACAATGTGGACCAGAAGAGTAGACATACTATCACACGTAAATTCATAATAACACACTTACACGAAAGGAAATATAGTTAAAAGGTTTAGAACGCCACACATAGCTTAGTTAGCCCTGCACACATCTGTCTGTATCGTGTTTAGTATCGTTCCGCTCAGCTCATCACGCAAAGTATTCCGGTCATTGCGAATATTTCGCAATGTACACTGTCCGATAGTTATGGACATAATCCATAACTCCAGAGACAGTTTCTGTTGTAAGTAGTTAACAAAGGAAACTAGCTCAAACCGGTTCTTATCCTTGCTGACGCCGAAACCACCAAACAAAGGACTCTTAAAGTTCCCTCCCCTGCACCTGGTCAGACCAGGTACAGCGTCTAACCTCCAATCACAGTGGACCGGACATATGATCTCTGGCCAATGAGAATGGCCTTTTGACCTCCCCCTTCTGACCCTATAAGATATGCGACCCAGAGCAGCCAGGGTCTCTTCGGCACAACTACTTTCCCTGGACCTTCCTACCGGACTATCGCTCATTCCTGAACGATAGTGAGCTCTGACCGGACTGCTTTTCACATACTAGATGACCACGGTAAACGGTTGCATTTTCACGGTATTTATTCTTAAAGTATTGTTGGCTGATTGTGTCTTGTATTTGTATTCTTTCCCCTTAGCAGAGTTTGTTTAGTATTCATTGTTATTGTATTGTATCACTTGTTATACCTGTTTATTCTTATTTCTGTAACCCCCTTTTGTCCATTAGGGACTTTAATACAATCTTTTTACGGAGTTCTAACCTCCTTACTTCTATTCAGTGGTCGTGTCTAGTTATTCGCATAATAGCGATAAGGTACATTAAGGACTCTGTCCTTACATTACGGACTCTGTCCTTTAAGGTATATTCGCACAATTGGAGACAAAGTCCTGCGAAAGGATCTCTTATTAAGGTATCGGTTCTTGGTGTATAACATACAATAGACTGTACGCTGCGCTGCGCTACGTTTTGTTCGCACGCAGTTAGGTATAACGGGTAAGCAGGTTACGGACACATTACGTAACCTGCGCTTTCCACTTATTGTCTCCTTGGTCATATCATATCAACATTAACAATTGGGGTGCTCGCCCGGTCGTTTCACAGTCCAGAACTCAGTACCAGGCGTGCGACTCGACCTATACCAGCAAAAGGGTGGAAGTATTTATTTGTTTCCATTGCTGGATAGGCCGATTCCACGGCGGTGCGGGGTTCGGGAAGTGCTAGCGCTGAACCCGGAGTACAATAAGTGAAAGCCACATGTTTTAAAGCATATCATACCTAAGTGTTTAGTAAACTGTACTTCTGCCTGCCACAAGTAGTTTAACGGGGTATAGTGTCTTGGGCTGCTTGTTTATTATAGTATATGTACCACGTGCGATAAGGTTCGCACACGTGGAATCTGTGTTTATTATAGTACATAGAGGATCCCCTCTGTGCAAAACTATAATTGTTTATTGTTAGCTACCGCAAAAACAGGGACTCCGCCACGTGGCGACAAGTCCTGGGCCTTTTGCAGTAACGTAAAGCGTCTATTGTGTATTACGCAAGGTGCGCGCGCACGTGCCCACATCGGGAAAGTTTCGCATCTTTGTACGTGGTTTACGGATTAAGTACGGGATTTATTTCGCATCTTGATACGTAACTCTCGGACAGAGTTAAGGGATTTATTCCACATTTAGGCGCAATTACTGCGTATAGCGAAACCCGAGCGCAACCTTGCAAATACACTATAGAACACGTGGGTGGCCGATTCATCGGCGGCCTGTGAACAAGCGCACGTACACACGTGGCTGTTCATTGGTACTGCACACGCAGCACACATAGGAAGAAGTGAACAGTATTTAAATCACTAGCTTTATTTAAACAGTATAGTAATATACTGCGAATGAAGCGGTGATTTAAGAAAAGAAAATAAGGTTTTCTTTTTGTTCATTTTCTCATAAGCAAGCAACTCAAGCATTATTTTAATAGATTCCTATAGCTTATTATAAGGGATTTATACCTGCATAAGAATCTAGTGAAAAGCTACCGGCCTGGGAAAAATTTTCTGTACAGAAATATTTCAAAAATAAGCATAAGACCTAGGTGTAAATAGCGCCCAGTGTGAAAAAGAACTGAGGCGGACGGGTGTGGGACGGACACAACCCAAGCGCAGTGTAATAGGACAGGTCCAGTTAGGACAGGGTGTACGTGCCGACGTACACATAGGAACTGCCCCTTCAGTGGAATTAATTCCGCTAGGAGGGTACAAGAAGATATATCGGAACGCACTTGTTTCCGATTAGCTACTTTAGAAATCCGATTTTTGGGGGCATAGGAAAACAAGTTTGTTATACCCTGGAAAAATTGTGCCGCATCAAGCAAGTTGGCTAGAAGTTCGCTGCTAGTTGAGAGCTTGGTGATTGAGTATAATACCTCGTATCCTTCGCACCTGCTTGACTGTGGGATGTTCTAGGAAGCTGTAGAAGTGAGTGTTTGGGGAGCTCTCAGATAAGTAATAACCCACCGATATCTATTAAGCTGTGAACGTTTATTCCTGTAACTATGGGTAATAACGGGTCACGCTGTGATAACGTGCATGTTAGGGAGGAAGCAAGCCAGCCAAAAGGATCGGCTGCTTTTATTATGTGCAAGAAGCACGGTGAACTCGCAGTTGTTTACCAAAATAAATGGAGAAAAATGACACAAGGCAGCAAGTTAGAATTTCCCAGTGTTGGTAGCTTCGATCCAGAAATCTTATCGGCAGTAAAAGATGAAATATGCCTACTCTCCAGCCGTAAGGAGAGAGTGAAGCATATAGATATTCTTAAATTGTGGCAGAAGGAAGGACAGGAACAATGGGGAATCAAAGGTCTGGCAATACCGGACACAATCAGCCACAATAAAAATGCAACCGTTGCCGCAATAGAATCAGCTCCCCCACCCCCATATGTGCCGAAGGGGTTAATGACTTATAAGAAAGACATAAGTAATAATGTATCCATTGCTAACTTGTACCCTGTTTTTACCCTCTATAAGCAAGATACAGATCCACAAGGGAGATTCCTGACATCAGCCATCCCTTGCGAAGCTAGCGGAAAGGAGAGAGAGGCTGAGACAGCCCAAGCTGCTGTTGCCGTTCTGGTCGAGGAGATGGCTGATGCCAGGAACACGATTGGAGACACAGGTAAGTACACACAACACAGCACAGAGATAGTTGCTCCTGAGATGTTGTCCAATGGTGCAGGGGGGATACAGATCCGCCCTCTGCACACAGTGGAACCTCCTTGTGGACGGGGAGACGGGGATGAGGTAATGCCTGTAAAGGATAGTAACATGCACAATACATGGACACGATTGGAACGTCATTCAATCATCAAAAATTTCCCTGATCCCAGCAAAGATCTGGCAAAGTGTCAGAAATTTGTAAGGGAGCGAGGAAATTCAGATGAGCCCACCAATAAAGATTGGCGATACATGTTGAGAGCTTGCCTCCCTTCGCACATAAATGTCCAGAAGTTCATTCGAGACAGTGGTGTGGAGGGCGATAAGATTTTAACTGAACAGGGCAACCAGGAAAATATACGCCTAATAAATATACAATTGGGTGTATATTTCCCAGGGACAGTTGAAAATACCCTAGGGTTCACCATCACACAGAAAGATGGTGAAGTAGCTAGCGAATATTTCAACCGGGGTTTGATGGCGATATCAAAATACACTGGTGTCTCTAAACCTAAGGACGACCCCCACTTGAGGGAGCTGATTGTGTCTGTGCTGGTGGAAGGGCTTAACAAAAACCTGAGAGCCAGAGTCCAAACTTCCTTTCCAAATTGGCGTGGAATGACAGTAGACGCCCTACGGAAATCTGCTGTGGACCACGACCGCAACATTAAGAAGCACAGGGAACTGCAAACTGACAAACTAATGATGGTTAGCATCCAAGCCCTTACTAATGCCCCAAACAAAGCTGCCTACCAACGAAACACCAGGGACACAGGTAGAAAGCCAATTATCTGTTACAACTGCAATAGGGAAGGTCACTACTCAGCTCATTGTAGGTCAGGAAACCCCAGGAGTTATCAAGACACATAAGCGAGAATGGGAATCTCACAAAGGTGAGACACGGAGATACCCAGCCCCTAGACAATGGGAGGAGACAGACAGGTCACGCAACATGCCTCCTCCCCATCTGATGACTGACACTGTGCTAAGGGCAACCCAGGTCAGACAATAGGAAGCAGGTCATACCTGCATCCTACAACCAGTTAGACTAACTCAATACCTTAGGGAGGAGCCTCAGATATGGGTAAGTGGAATAGTTTAAAAATAAAGTTTTTTTTGTATCAAACCTGTTAACAAAATTCCCTCCTGGTCTAGGTTGTGTCAAGCAATTAGTAGCAGCAAGTGGGGTAACAGGAAAAATACAGCATTACCCACTGACAAAACCAGCAGATGTTACAAGCGAGCCTCTGCATACCAAACACTCTTTTCTGTTAGCTGCAGCGGCCCGACTAACCTCCTGGGTAGAGATTTACTATGCAAAATGGGATGTGTCATCTATTACACCCCTGATGGGGTATTTCTGGACACTCCTAGAAATCTTACACAAGAAGTGCAAGATATGCTGGACAGTCCTCAGAGGCTAATGTTGTATTCCACTGTTAGAGAGTCAAATCCATCTAAGGTAGCTAAAAACTACAGCACAAATACCGAGTTCCCTTTGAACTAAAGATGGGAAGGACACAGGATCAATGGCAACCATAGCTTCAATAGAAACCCTGTTAAAAACAGAAAGTATAGCGCCCCAAAGTACAGCTTCACCATTCGAAACCTGAGGTTGAGCTGGGAAAATACCCAGTGAAATAACAAGGTTCCCAAAAGAGAACTTTTAGCTAAATACCCCTAGACACAGCCCATAGTCACAACCACACTGGGAAACAGAAAGAAAGGGAGGGCTTATGAATCTGAACAGGAGTTGAAAAGGGTAAGAACCAAATAGTTGAGAGCCAATTCCCCCATAGTGCTAAATCCTGGCGTCCTCAAAATAAAAGAAAAATGTTTCTGTAGAAAATAAATGTACACATTACTGTCATAAATATCTTCTACCCTTTTTGAGTTTATCTCTCTCTCTTTTTCCAATTTTTTTCTCCTTCCCCTACCCTTCTGTTCCAGAAACCCACAAATCATAGAAAAACAGTTCGAAGAATCTGTCGCACCCCCAGCAGAGAAATACCATTGTGAATATGCGGTACCCTGTAAAGCGAGTAGTCACAATATAGATATTTTTCAGTAAATCTTGAACAAAGTCCAAATAACTTTAAGCATTACTCCTAATGTTGCCCAGGGCAACCACAGCCACCATCTTGTGAAAAGCAGTCCAAGTAATGCACAAAGCATTCCCCTTCTACAAAGAATGAAAAGGGTTGTAAAACGCATTTACATATAAATAGGTGCAATCACAATACCCATGTCTTCACAGACAGATGTGGACAATAAAGAAGGAGAAACAGGCCTGATTACAGCTTTTTGCCATGGGTAAAAACTGACACAAGAGACCATGTGATTTAGAATATTAGACCTGCTGAGGGGGCGGCAGATATAGTGACGTAAGAAACCTGGTGATGCCAGCCTGACCAATGTCGTACTGCAGTGTACAATTAAACCCTATTACTTAAGCACTTCATATTTGTCTACACAGTGTAGTTGCCATAGCACTACTGGTAAACAAAACTGAGAATGTGGTGTTGGGGTGTGTTTTAACTGTTTATGCTCCTCGTATAGTCTGGACACTCCTAAAATTCTGCCTAAACATGTGAAAAATATTCATCAGCCAAGTTCACTAAATGGGAACCTGCATTGATGTTACCAGTAAAAATGGGTAGTATTGTAAACCCAGCAACACTCTTACCAGGTGTGCCCACTAAGGCACAAAGGGTGGAGTGGTGCTGAGGTTGCTGGAATGGTGGAATTTAGTGGGAGCCGAGACGAATATGATTGCATGACATGTTTGAATCAGACCTTTGCAGCATGCCCCCAAAGGGTGGTAACAACCCATTGGAAGAGGTAATTCATTTTAATTCATTTTTTTTTCGTTCTTTCCACAACACCGAGAGGGAAAATTGTACACTGGCTATACCGTAATAGATGGAAAAGGCATAGTAGAGGCTGAACCCATTGGACGGCTCACTCAGCAACAGCAGTCTCATTAGTAGTACTGCGGGCTGAGAGGAAAACAGCCAATATTCATGCCGACTCCAAGTATGTTTGTTGGGGTAATACAGAAGATCGTAGGCCCTATGGCGCCTCAGATGTTCTGTTTCAGTAGCTGGCACTCCAGTGGCGCAAGCGTTGTAAGTTTAAAAGATTTCTGACAGTCACACAGCTGCCGGACAGAGTGGCTGTTATCAAGTGTAAAAACCACATCCTCAATGAGGATTCAGTGTCACTTGATAATGAACATGCTGGCAAGGCAGCTGGGTGAGCCATGCGCTCTGCGGATAATGTTTGTGGTCCCCCCTATAAATGTCAGTATATTCACATAGTAATACAAGATTTGTGTCCCCTGCAGGAGAAGCAGTGTGGAAGCCGAAGGGATGTGGACAGGAATAGAAAGATGGACAAGGTAAACCAGTGACTCTAAGAACATGCCAAACTGTCAGGACAGAGATAGCCCATGGCCTGATTTGTCTTGACAGGGAAGGTATGTGGAAAAATTAGTCCAAAATTACTGGTGTGCCCACAGACAGGTAAGACGACAGAATCATGCCTTACTTGTCTGGGGGAAACAAACTGCAACGGCTGTTCCCACAGAGCCATCTCCACATCCCTCCTCCAGCAGGATCCTCTGCAGGTAATACAAAATTGGCTTTGTACAGTCCACTCTAGAAGCATTTAAGTTATTTCTTTATTTTTATATATATATATATATATATGTTGACGTTTGTGTGTATAGATATGGCAGCCCAGAAGCACCCTTGAGTATGCAAATATATATAAAAGGTTTAAGTCATGTGTTAACCTTCAGGGACTGATGGTACACCCCATAATCTCCTTTTGTAGTAGTAAAATCACTCTCAGAACTCCACCTCATTGGTCCCCATCGAAACATTGCTTGGCGGGCAGCCACAGGTTATGGTAATCCCACAAGGAGATCCTAGACCACAAATGCAAGTGATGTATCCACACCTGGAAAACTGCAGCAAAAGGACTTTGTTGACACCTGTTGTGAACTATCATAACCATGAACCAGGAGATGTTGTTGTTGTTTCCCCTGCTTTGCCATATACAGGTTGCTTGATAGACCTTTGAAAAAAAAACCACCCCAAATCTTGTTGACCAGCACTACCTCAATAACAAAGTCGCAGAGAGAGAGATTCGGGTACGTTCATCCTACTGCCAAAGGAACTGAAAACCAGAAGGTCCTTACACTCGAGGGCGAAAGAAAGGAATCGCTAAGAGGCACCATTTCGGGAGGACTGGAGAGCAGCTAAGGTCAAGCAACCTGTACAAGCTACAAAAGGGACTGTGACACACCCCACTGGTAACAGGTTGAAAGGATCACTAACAAAATTTTTCCTTTCTCAGTTTTCTCTATTGTTGTGGGTCCTATTCTTGTCTTCCCCCCCACTATCCGTTCTTATCCTCAAAAGCAAGGATACCGCCGCCGCCCTGCTGCCAGGCATTGGACGGACGATACAGAGTTCTGAGAGTGTGTTACCCGTCCCAGCTTAGGTTAAGGTAGAATCTATAAACTTGACACCTTACCCAGGACCGGATGTTTAATACCATCATACTTAAAAGCATACCAAAAAGAGAGACAACAAAGAGTTCAAGGGTCTGTTGTCACAAACAATACCTACCAAAGGATGCCATATTTGTGAACGTGTATATGTTGTAACCACCCCTGTTTTTATTTTTATCCCAAAATTGTACATTATCCTTCGTGACCCTGAGTAGATTGTTCGATAAATGCGGCCCATCGTTTATCCATGATCCTGGATCGGCCGAGAGCAGATGGTTTACTCCCCTTATATGTTTATTTCATGGATCCCAATTTCTTTGTTAGGATTATGAATTTCTGTTTTGTCGTGTGAAATATTTTGTAATGTAACAGTTTTATATTTACTGTTAAAGGGTGGACTGTGGAAGTCTAGGTACACACACGCCATTTTGTGATAGTATGGCCGCCATTTTGGTTCGCAGAGTTGCGCAAATAAAGTTTCCATACCCGAGTATGTGTGACAATGTGGACCAGAAGAGTAGACATACTATCACACGTAAATTCATAATAACACACTTACACGAAAGGAAATATAGTTAAAAGGTTTAGAACGCCACACATAGCTTAGTTAGCCCTGCACACATCTGTCTGTATCGTGTTTAGTATCGTTCCGCTCAGCTCATCACGCAAAGTATTCCGGTCATTGCGAATATTTCGCAATGTACACTGTCCGATAGTTATGGACATAATCCATAACTCCAGAGACAGTTTCTGTTGTAAGTAGTTAACAAAGGAAACTAGCTCAAACCGGTTCTTATCCTTGCTGACGCCGAAACCACCAAACAAAGGACTCTTAAAGTTCCCTCCCCTGCACCTGGTCAGACCAGGTACAGCGTCTAACCTCCAATCACAGTGGACCGGACATATGATCTCTGGCCAATGAGAATGGCCTTTTGACCTCCCCCTTCTGACCCTATAAGATATGCGACCCAGAGCAGCCAGGGTCTCTTCGGCACAACTACTTTCCCTGGACCTTCCTACCGGACTATCGCTCATTCCTGAACGATAGTGAGCTCTGACCGGACTGCTTTTCACATACTAGATGACCACGGTAAACGGTTGCATTTTCACGGTATTTATTCTTAAAGTATTGTTGGCTGATTGTGTCTTGTATTTGTATTCTTTCCCCTTAGCAGAGTTTGTTTAGTATTCATTGTTATTGTATTGTATCACTTGTTATACCTGTTTATTCTTATTTCTGTAACCCCCTTTTGTCCATTAGGGACTTTAATACAATCTCTTTACGGAGTTCTAACCTCCTTACTTCTATTCAGTGGTCGTGTCTAGTTATTCGCATAATAGCGATAAGGTACATTAAGGACTCTGTCCTTACATTACGGACTCTGTCCTTTAAGGTATATTCGCACAATTGGAGACAAAGTCCTGCGAAAGGATCTCTTATTAAGGTATCGGTTCTTGGTGTATAACATACAATAGACTGTACGCTGCGCTGCGCTACGTTTTGTTCGCACGCAGTTAGGTATAACGGGTAAGCAGGTTACGGACACATTACGTAACCTGCGCTTTCCACTTATTGTCTCCTTGGTCATATCATATCAACATTAACACTATCTAAAATCAACTCCACGCCAACGTGGATAGTGGGGGTATGAAAAGGTCGGAGGACGCGTACCGCCGCCCCTCGCGGGCTTGCTACGCTCGCCACGCTTCGGGTTGGCGTTGATAGTGGGGGTGGCGTTAACAATGGCGGTGCATTTAACATTGTAAGCACCCATCAGGGTGATTGTACAATTACAAATCGAATCGCTTCACATGCATCGCATGCCACTATATTGCATGCGATGCACTACGATGGAAATCGGGGGTGTGCAAGGTGTGCAATAATGGAACAGCATGCAAATTGGCCGGAAAAAGTGAAAAATCGGTCGAAAATCGGCCAAAAATCGGCCGCAAAATCGCATCCGATTTTTTCATGAGATTTGCGGCCGATTTTCGGCCGATTTCGTGGGCGCCGTGATAATACACAAGTACCATTGAGTGAAAGTCCCCTGCTTTCCCTGGAGTCTCCATTTGCATTTGCCACCCACAACAGAGTACAAGGAGGAGGGGGCAGCAAAGTAGGGAAGTAAGCCTTAAGGGAATGTATGGAGGTGAAGTCTTACAAGTTCCACACCAGCCACCTGCATTAAGTACAATACGGATCTTCAGAGACATTCTTGATTTTTTGATTGGCAGACTTGGTGGCGCCCGCCAGATCTTGGCGCCCTAGGCAGCTGCCTAAAGCTGCCTAATGGTAGAGCAGGCCCTGAATCAACGATGCATGCTAGGAGTCAGGAGCAGGTGACATTACTGGACAATATTAATAATACTATCATTTAGAGTGTCAGCGCTATATCATTCGCCTGGGATTTCGTCCAATATTGCGGTGGACTGCGTCATCTAGTGTGTATGGGGCTTTAAGTTATAGCCTTCCCTGTTGTTCTAACAAGTCTGGGCAATCTCCCCATATTAACAAGGTGTTTTCATGCATAAAACAGCAGGTGACTGATTCATTTTGGGCATAATTTTCTGTAAACTCTAGGCACTGTTGTGAGGAAAAATCCCACAGTCTAGCAACAATAATTCCATAATCAATAGCATGGTTTTTTTTTTCAAAAACTGATGTTTGGACTTTATAACAACTGAAGAACCACTTGACTATGCATGTTTTCATGCCCCAAGTGTTGCTATAACATGATTTATTACTATAGTATAGACAGTGGCATAACAATGGTGCCGCAGAGCCCGCCGTTACTTGGGTGAGCCAGCACAGACGGGGTCTGTGGGGCGCAGCTGAAAATACCCGAGCTGCCGTGCAATCTAGCTCCCCGACATCCGACCCCTGCACAGGCATCCGGCGGCTGTGTATGACCAGGTTCAGCCCTCCTCCCTGTCTGCACAGGCACACGGCGGCTGTGTATGTCCGGGTTCAGCCCTCCTCGCCGTCTGCACATGCACCCGGCGGCTGTGAAGGCTGCGTCCTGGAACCCTCCCGCCTGCACAAAATACTGTTGCGCAGCTTGGGAAGTGCCCCCCTTCAATGCTGCATCTGTGAACCGGCTGCTGAAGACCCGGCACCGTAGAGGGGCAGCCCCAGTGGCGAATTTAGGAGAAATTTGAATTTATTATATAATAATGCTATGTGTCCCGTGCTGCTTCTACATGTAGTGCCCTTGTGGATTGTGTGGCTGTAGGCGGTGTAGGGGCAGCCGATGGCATCTGTCTTTAGGTGCTCTATCTGAGCAGCCAGCAGTTTCCTAGCATGCCCGGAGCTTGCTGCCACTGATACATTTACGTGGTTTAATAATACAAAATATGATAATAGGGTGAGCCAGGGGTGCGGGCATTGAAGCATTAGAGGAGTGCAGGGATTCAGACCAGGGGAGGCAGGGACCATGTGTCTCCCAGTCTGATTGCTGTGGGCTCCCCTTCTGTGTGATAAATATACTGTATATACCCCCCCCCCCCATGCCCTTGTTGCTGATAAGGGTCAGACACTCACTTTTCCAGGAGTGTGCGCACCTTCAACGCACTTAAAGGATCTCCCCCTTCCATTGCCATGGTGCCTTTCCAGGTCATTTTGTTCTGGATCCGCCCCTGGGCAGCCCTGTGATGCTGGGGAGAGGGACTTTGCACTGCCAGGTTTAAGGAGCTCAAGACCCAGAATCAGCAGCTCTGCACTGCTGGAGTTACCTGTGGAGTTGAAGTTACCTGCACTGCTGAAGGTACAAATGCGCTGCTTTGGACAGAGTCCCCCCCTCTCATCCCCTGTGGCAAAAATTGTGGTGCCTAGTGGCGGTCTTGACACTTAAATCCGGCCCTGGAGGTTTCGCATCATGCCACCCGCCCCAGGCTCATCTCACCCGGTGGCTGTCTCAAGTCTTGCACCACCCATACTTCCCGGGCACTGGGGTGTCCCCCAAGTAAGCTGCTATGTTAGAATTTTTTTTGAAATTGTACTTGTATGTAACCCCTGGCAATGGGCATTTAACCGCATGTAACCTTTGCAAAGAGCAAGAAACCTCTGTTAATGAGCATGTTACCCCTGGTAATAATAAAGAAACCCTTGGCTACAAGAATGTAGGTAAAACATTGTTATAGTTAGTGTTGGAGGGGGTGCCAGAGACTTTTTTGGCTGGGGGTCGCAAAATTTCAAGTTACGCAACTGAGTATGGAGCACTTACAAAGGTGACACAAACTTTTTTGAACATGTATATACTTACATATAACAAGTATTATACAGAAGAAAGACAAGCAGAGGGCCATATAAATGCCATACATATTCTAAAATACAGTTATTTAATGAATGGCTTTAAACCATAGTTGTAGATTCTCCTTAATGGAGACTGAAATCAGTGGCGTAACTATATATTTTGCGCCCCCCCGCCAATTTTTTTCGGCGCCCCCCCCCCCCCCCCCATACCCATACCTGTCTGCGCTGACTCCGCTGCGCTGCTGCCCGGCCGCATCTGCGTCACTCTCCCGTCACTCGCTCCCGGCGCCGGCTCCTGCTGATAATGAAAAGTGACTCTTAGAAAATGGCTGCCAAAACTGTCTGCAATACGGGGGCAGCCATTTTCTAAGTGTCACTTTTCATTATCAGCAGGAGCCGGCGCCGGGAGCGAGTGACGGGCAGTGACCGCAGATGCGGCCGGGCAGCAGCGCAGCGGGTAACTATAGCACCGCAGCCCCCCAGGCGCCCATAGTTACTCTGCGCCTCCCCGCCATGGCGGGGGCTGCGGTGGCTTAGTTACGCCAGTGACTGAAATAGTGGTGGACTTCCTGACTCCTTGAAGTGTCTAGCAATCTCTGTGACGGCGGACCATCTGGGCGCAACACAGTAATCCACCATGGAGGAAATATAAGAGAATAATAAGCAGATTGATGGCTAAATTACTGGCTGGGTAGATGTGTGAGGAACTGCAAGAACTGGTGGAAGAGAGTTAGAGGGGAGAATTTACTGGAAAATAGTGCAGCTTATTTTTTAATGCATAGTCATGTCTATTGTAACATCATTCAAAATCTCTCTGAAATGCTATTTTAAAAGTAGACAAGTATGCTGTAAACTTGGCCATCCATTGAAAGTAAAATAACTATGAAAATACTTAATTTGCACCACTAGAGGGAGCATGAACTGCACATGCAGGCATATGGGGTGAAATGTAATAGGATGAGAGATTCAGAAAGTGAGAGATTTGGTAAGAAACAGGGGCGGATTGGGAATTAAAAGCAGCCCGGGAAATAAATTGAAGCAGCCCTGGGGGGGGGGCTAGTGGTATGGGGGCGTGGCATAATTCTACGAGGTTACGCCCCATTTTTGCCGCTGTGGGGACATGGCTAGTAGCTCTCTGACAGGGGCGGATTGGCCCTGTCAGTGTTACATAGCCATGGTTACCAATTACCATCCTTGAGTAGGATAATCCTCTCAAAAGGGACAAGTGTATTATGTATGCTGCCAGTCCCACAATGCATCTCTGAGTCTAGCAAAGTAATGTCCAGTGATTATCCAGTGTGTCCCAGCCTAGCCTATCAAATGCTATGAACCTCTGTTATGGGAATACCTTACAGCCTGCCTGTGGCTGAGCTAAATAGATACTGTATGTGAACAATGATACAACTAGTACATGTTGATGCATTTGAAAAAAAAATAGAGTGTGGGGTTTCCGGCAGTGTCAGTGGTTCTGGGGTTTCGGTAGTGTAGGGGTGGGGGCAGTGTTCTTACAGTGGTCAGCCCTATGATTTCAGTGGGAGTTTTAAAATTACTACCCGAGGCAAAATCACGAGATCCATCAGCTAGAGCTCATAGTTGTGCCTCGAATAGAGATCCAGGGTAGACAGGAGATCTGAGCTCGTGGGTCCGATCACCTCGGATCTTCTACATTCAGGCAGGAGGGGGGGGGGGGGGGGGGGCGGTTGCTGTCGCCACGGCCGGGGGGAGCGGATACTACTCACCACCGCCGCGCTTCCGTCAGCATCCAGTGGCCGCAGACAGTGCAGCATAGCCCTCCCCCCTAACCAGAGGTTTGTTTATGGTTAGGGGAGGTATGGTTAGAGTTAGGCTGTGGGTGGGGTGTCTATGATTAGGGTTAGGCTGTGGGTGGATTGTATATGGTTTGGGTTAGGCCAGGAGAGGCAGCTTCTGATAACCCTGATTCTTTTAGCACATTTTGTCCAGTGTAGTGTAGTGTACTACTAACCTGGCTTAAGTTTTATCATGTGGCCTGGAGTTCCCTCCGTCGCTGACCCATTGTACTTCCGGTGCCCTGTTTAAGCATACGTATACGCACACATCCCCACCACACAGTCATACTGTACACGCACACATCCTTACCACACAGTCATACTGTATTCGCACAATCCCCACCACACAGTCATACTGTATACGCACACATCCCCACCACACACTCATACTGTATATATACACACATCCCCACCACACAGTCATACTGTATACGCACAATCCCCACCACACAGTCATACTGTATACGCACAATCCCCACCACACAATCATACTGTATACGCACACATCCCCACCACACACTCATACTGTATACGCACAATCCCCACCACAGTCATACTGTATATGCACACATCCCCACCACACACTCATACTGTATACGCACACATCCCCACCACACAATCATACTGTAAATGCACACATCCCCACCACACAGTCATACTGTACACGCACACATCCCCACCACACAATCATACTGTATACGCACAATCCCCACCACACAGTCATACTGTATACGCACAATCCCCACCACACAGTCATACTGTATACGCACACATCCCCACCACACAGTCATACTGTACACGCACACATCCTTCCTACACAGTCATACTGTATACGCACAATCCCTACCACACAGTCATACTGTATACGCACACATCCCCACCACACACTCATACTGTATACGCACACATCCCCACCACACAGTCATACTGTATACGCACAATCCCCACCACACAGTCATACTGTATACGCACAATCCCCACCACACAGTCATACTGTATACGCACACATCCTTACCACAGTCATACTGTATACGCACACATCCCCACCACACAGTCATACTGTACACGCACACATCCTTACCACACAGTCATACTGTATACGCACAATCCCCACCACACAGTCATACTGTATACGCACACATCCCCACCACACACTTATACTGTATACGCACACATCCCCACCACACAGTCATACTGTATACGCACAATCCCCACCACACAGTCATACTGTATACGCACAATCCCCACCACACAGTCATACTGTATACGCACACATCCCCACCACACACTCATGCTGTATACGCACAATCCCCACCAAACACTCATACTGTATACGCACACATCCCCACCACACAATCATACTGTAAATGCACACATCCCCACCACACAATCATACTGTAAATGCACACATCCCCACTACACAGTCATACTGTATACGCACACATCCCCACCACACAGTCATACTGTATACGCACACATCCCCACCACACAATCATACTGTAAATGCACACATCCCCACCACACAATCATACTGTAAATGCACACATCCCCACCACACAATCATACTGTATACGCACACATCCCCACCACACAATCATACTGTAAATGCACACATCCCCACCACACAATCATACTGTAAATGCACACATCCCCACCACACAATCATACTGTATACGCACACATCCCCACCACACAGTCATACTGTACACGCACACATCCCCACCACACAATCATACTGTAAATGCACAATCCCCACCACACAGTCATACTGTATACGCACACATCCCCACCACACAGTCATACTGTATATGCACACATCCCCACCACACAATCATACTGTGTATGCACACATCCCCCCCACACTCATACTGTGTATGCACACATCCCCCCCCCCACACTCATACTGTATATGCACACATCCCCCCCCACACTCATACTGTATATGCACACATCCCCCCCATAATCATACTGTGTATGCACACATCCCCTCCACACTCATACTGTGTATGCACACATCCCCCCCACACTCATACTGTGTATGCACACATCCCCCCCACACTCATACTGTATATGCACACATCCCCCCCCACACAGTCATACTGTATATGAACACATCCCCACCCCCACACTCATACTGTGTATGCACACATCCCCCCCCACAGTCACTGTATATGCACTCATCCCCCCACAGTCATACTTTATAGGCACACATCCCCCCACACAGTCATACTTTATATGCACACACACCCCCCCCCCCACACACACACACACACACACACACACACACACACACACACACTGTATATGCAAACACACACATTTTTAATAAATCTGCCCTTGTACAGCGCTGTGTGGTGTATCTGTGTGCACTATAACTCACTGGTAGCAGTAGAGGTCATGCCAGGACCTGGGAAAGTGCACTCCACTGTTGTCATCTTCTGGTATCAGTTGTTCCTGGCACTGCCCCGCGGTGACGTCGCCCCGCCCGCCTGCTGTATAAGGAGCACAGGCAACCCCACCTCCTGAATAATTATATACTTCACACAGGTTCCAGGGCAGTGAGGCAGCCCTGCAGCCTGCATTCTGTGGCTTCTGCCCTCAGTCTGCAGGTGGTTGGTGGGGATATACAGGTTCCGGGGTCGCGCCTGTCTCCTTGTGGGAGAGTAGCAGGCGGCTTGTGAGGTCAGTGACAGGGAAGAGACATCACGTCCGTGGAAGAGGGGATCGGAGGGGTGAATTGCAGTGCTGCACCGCGGGAGGAGCTGCGTGCGGCCGCGCATGCGCAGCAGCCCTCCCGCGGCCATTTTGACTGTCAAAACAGCCCCGACCCGTATTGATTTGGAGAAACCGCTGCGGCTGCTACCTGCTGTGATCGCTATCCGCAGCCCAGGGTGGGGGGAGAGCGGCCCCTTTTATTGTCTTAATAGCCGGCCCACCGGGAAATGGCCCGGTTTCCCGCTAGGCCAATCCGCCCCTGGTAAGAAATCTCCAGTTTTTTTAAAGCAGCAACCACTTACAATTCAAAATCAAACTGGCTTTGCAGTGTAAATGATTGCCGCTTTAAAAAAACTGGAGATTTCTTTCCAAATCTCTCACTTTCTGAATCTCTCATCCTATTACATTTCACCCTTAGTGTCAATGCTTGACCTGGGGAAAAACAGATTACAGATAAATTAGAAAGGCCAGCTTCTGATTCTGATTTTACCTTGAACTCTCCGGCTCTCCTGGACTAACAATTTGGTGCAGTTCTGACACGCTATGTGCTATTGATGTGCTTACGATGCATCAGGAGATCCAGCTGCCACATATGATTGATCGTCTCACGATGGATCGTAAGCATCACAAAAACCTACCGATCAAATGCCAGTCAAATGAGGCGGGTCGTACCATCCATCGAACGACTGGTTGCATGTGCCAAGACCCACTCACAATTTGCACCCAATCACGAATGATTTGCACCCAATGCCGAATGATCATACATGCAGCACATATGATCTGAGGATCGATTTCTTGATGTGCGGCGTACATAAACACTTTGCGATGTGCACACAATCGATTGCACGACCCGTCAAAATCGTGCTTTCGAGCCTGTTATCGTTCTGATGTATGGCCAGCTTAAGGTCAGTAGTCTGTGAAGCCAGGTATGCATTAGATGAGCTGTGTTGTGTTGGCAGATGCGACGGAATGATAACTCGCACATCCCATACATCTGGTGAATAAACGCACAATATATTGTTGGCCTGGTCATGTGGTCATCAGCCACATCTTCAGACTTAGAAGCATGTCAGACAGACCTGCAAATACAACGGAGGACACGGTGTGTGCGCATTGGGTCTGATTGAGACCTGATCGCTAATCTGCAAATTTACAGATGACTGCGAGTAGTTAGCCACCGCCTAGACAGAGTAAACCCTCCACCCCCCCGTGTAAATCTGCAAGTGCACTGCGAAAAGTTTGCAATTCGCTATCCTGTTGCACATCCATACGCAATTCACTCACCACTGAATTATTTTCCAGTCTGTGCAAATGTGAGAAATTCTGATCCTTCCAAAAACCTGCGACAGATACAGGCTGATCAACCCCAGAGCTGACGTCACACACCCTCCTTTAAAACGCCTGGGCACGCCTGAGTTTTCTGTACTCCCAGAATATGGCCAGTTACCACCTCCCAAACGCTAACTTCCTGTCCATCAAATTGGAAGGGTATTTGTGATTAGATGTATTCGCTATTTCTGCCGCATGCACAGTCATTCGATAACCAGATTGCGAATTCACACAACAGCGATCAGGTGGAAATAACCACCATAATGCGCACACACTGCGTTATTTCAATAATTTGACGTTCTGGTCTGTCAGAATCAGACAAATCGATCAAAATATCTTCGAGTGTATACACAGCTTCATCCTGTTTCTTGCAAGCAAGAGTCAATATATTTTATAAATCACTGTTAGCAGTACATACAGTCTTTACAGAAAGAACATCCCACTATTCACTATAAGGCTATTCATTACTAATATATACTATACAGGTTGAGTATCACTTATCTGAAACGCTCGGGACCACGAGAATTTTGGATAAGGGATTTTTGCGGATTTTGAAATATTTTTTTTTCATACATACCTGGTCCCCCGGCAGTGCCCCAAAGTCCCCAATGTCCACAGTGTCCCCGGCAGCCTTCGGAATCCTCTTCAGTGGCCTCTCTGGTCACAGGGGTGAATTGTGCAATGCATCCTTGGGATCGGGGATGCCGCTAAAGAGGATCCCGGTGGGAAGAGGTAAGTATGAAAAAAGAGGCGGGGGAGAAAGAACCGAAATATTCTAAAAAAAACCTGGTATTTCGGTTTTTGGATTTGGATTTCCATATTTCACACTGAGTATACTCATAAGTAGAGTTCTTAGAAATGGCACTTTTATATATTTGGCAGAGATAAAAGATACTACTTTGGCATTTTTCCCTTTTCATAACCCTAGATTTCTGTCCCGATTTATTGTACATTTATTTATACAACACACACACATTGCACGGCGCTTTACAGAGAAAAGTTCAGTCATTTTAACTAACTAAGCTGCCAGTATGTTTGTGGAAAATGGGAGAAAACCGAAGCACCAGCAAAAAACTCATGTAAATGAAATGAGAACATACAAACTCCACACCCGCTTCAACTCATGACCTCACGGCTGTGAATGGATAATCCTAACCACTTCCGTGCTCCTGGTACAGAATCTTGTGAGTATGCTTGCTTTAAGGCAGGCATGTCCAAACTATGGCCCTCCAGCTGTTGTGAAACTACACATCACAGCATGCCTTGCCATAGTTTAACATTCCCTAATAGCAAAACTGTGGCAAGGCATGATGGGACTTTTAGTTTCACAACAGCTAGAGGGCTATGGTTTGGACATGCCTGCTTTAAGGGATCACATTTCAATGTAACATGTCTTTATTTGAACTAATCTGCATGCGATGAAAACAATTATCAAAATTTGTAATAAAGGCACACTATATACACTAGAATAGAAAACATTTTGACAATGTAAAAACTGTACCCACTGTTGTTGCAATACAAGTCGAGACACGTCAGATCTCCGGACATCCAGTAAAGCTCAGGTTAAGCCAGTGCAACAAAGTACAGCTGTCTAGCGTTTCCGCACCCCAGCCCTGTACAAATGCTCCGGTATTATTATAATTAGGATTAAAGGGCTATTACAGTTTTACAAATGGATATAGTAAACATATTATTTTGAGCTGGAATTTGAAATGAATAAATGACAATAATGGCAAAATGTAATACTTTGTAATATTCACCTTTGCAGTCTGGAAACAAATGCAACAAGTACATACGTATTTTATTTATCACCTACAAATGAGTATAGTGATGGAACATATTGGTTCCAAAGACACCATACTTCCAGTTATTGTAAGGGAGTGGCAGCAGCACTATTTTTAAACATGGGTGTCAGTTGCCCCTTTGACACCGGGTGCGGCAATCAGAATTCATTATGTGCACCAAATGCGTGTCTTCGAAGGGGTGTGGCTGTGCTGGATTGCTTTTTCTATAAGTGCCAGCTCCTACACAGAAGCCATGTCGCTGATCAGCAGCTGGCACATTGGTGTCACCCCTCAGAGTAGGAAACCCAGTTGTGGCCCGCACCGCCCTAGTGACGCTACTGTTTTAAACAAAATCAGTGCTTGTTTTTAATATTTCAGATTTTACAGAAGAGACAAAAACTGGAACAGTTCAAGGAGGAAATCGATGATATTTTACAGGAGGACAGAAGTGAACACCTTTTGGAGAAGATTCCACAGCTCCTCCTCCTGATCCTGCCAATTCCACCAATAAGGAAATACCAAGAGGAGATAAAACAATGAAGCCTTGGATCTGTTAATCATCTTGCTAAAATAATGGGCTACTGGAGATTATGGACCAGTAAGAGAGTTTAATAACTGCTATGGAGGCTCTGGTTCACCCTTTGCCCCCTGGCAAGTTATGGCAACTGTTTCCAGGGAGCCTGAGCTCCAGAGGACAAACACAACGTAGTTCTCAATGATCCCATGCTCAGATGACATGGAGGCAGTTATGGTTAGAAAATACAAGAGTTGCCACTGGTGTTAACAGTTTGAGTATACTGTAACTAAAAAAAAATATAATTAAATAATATTTATAATTAGAATAAAAATCGGTACTCTTTACCTAGAACGGCGCCCGCGATTAGAATCGCGGGCGTCGGGGGTAAAAAATCGCGGTCATCGCGGGTAAATCGCGGGTACATAAAAATCGTGTACCCGCGATCACCGCGATTTTCCCATAGGGAACAATGTTAAAAAGCCTGATTGACCGCGATTTTACTTTAAAATGCCTCAATGCCCGCGATTTTCACATAGGAATCAATGTTAAATGGGCTACAGAGCCCAAATAGGCAGAATTAACCCTTAAATGTCACCCCAATTTTTGTACGCCACCCCACGATCCACGCCAACCCGAAGCGTGGCGAGCGCAGCGAGCCCGCGAGGGGCGGCGGTACGCGTCCTCCGACCTTTTCATGCCCTACTATCCACGTCGGCGTGGAGTTGAGAATAGAATAGTGAGGCGAGCGCAGCGAGCCACCGAGCCCGAAGCGTGGCGAGCGCAGCGAGCCCCGCGAGGGGACGCGGATACCTTCACAGTTATACGCGTCCCCTCGCGGGCTTCACAGGTATCCGTGGCGAAAAGCGGACACCTGTGAAGCCCGCGAGGGGACGCGTTTACCTGTGAAGGTATCCGCTGCGCTCGCCACGCTTCGGGCTCGGTGGCTCGCTACACTATTCTATTCTCAACTCCACGCCGACGTGGATAGTAGGGCATGAAAAGGTCGGAGGACGCGTACCGCCGCCCCTCGCGGGCTCGCTGCGCTCGCCACGCTTCGGGTTGGCGTGGATCGTGGGGTGGCGTACAAAAATTGGGGGGACATTTAAGGGTTAATTCTGCCTATTTGGGCTCTGTAGCCCATTTAACATTGATTCCTATGTGAAAATCGCGGGCATTGAGGCATTGAATGCAAAATCGCGGTCAATCAGGCTTTTTAACATTGTTCCCTATGGGAAAATCGCGGTGATCGCGGGCATCGCGTCGCGGCCGTTTATGTACTGCCCGCGATGTCGCGATCACCGCGATGGGCGCCGTTCTAGGTAAAGAGTACCTATAAATCTGTTAACAAATGCACACTTGTATAAGAGAGTTGGAAGCACAATTCAAAAGTGCTAAAGCGCATACTCCTTTATAGTGACATAATCCTTTGAGTATTGAATGTCTTATGGGACATCATCTGCCTCATGGACAGCAACCTCAACCTCGTTCTGAAAATGGCATCCCACTCTTGGTAGCAATGCAGTAGCGCACGCTGGGGGGGTTTCCGAGTACCCAGAAACCCCCCCAGGAGTCTAAGGGCCATAGGCTGAAAGCTGAGGGTCCCCTCTTTCCATGAGTACAAGAATTTTTAAAATCGGACCTTGGAAACCGGAGATATCTGACTTCAAAGAAGTGGTCCCCATCCAAGCCTTTTAATTGCTCTTCCCAGTCAGATATTTCAGGTTTTGTCTGAATTAGAGTTTATCTGAGGGTATAGTCCAAAAGCTGGGACTCTCCCCCTTTGATGGACACTAGTAGCTTGTCTCTACTGTTCCCAGAACCAGAGATATCAGCCTTCCAGCAGCTGGTTACTGCTCCAGCTCCACACACCTGGTATGTAGTTAGATATACTCGTTGTCAGATTGCTCTGCCTCCTGAACTCTGATCTACTAGTCCACAATACCGTTTGGTAGGTGGGATTCTCTAGTTTTTAATTACATTAAAATCTAAGAAATCTATTTCCGGGAACTGGAGATATCTGCAGTCAAGCAAGTTGTCCTCCCACCAGAAAATTATGATTAATGAGCCCACTCCACTATACACCCTTCCTCTGCGTATTAAACATCTTTTACCACCCCGGAAGTTATGTATCAGGGCCCCTTCATTCAGCCCAATGCCCCCTTCTCCCACCTCATCTCCCACCATCTGTGCAGTAAAGGGGTAATTAGTGGAAATTACTGATCCAGGCGCTACATGCTGAGCGGTTGATATAATACCCCCTACCACCCGCGGGACATCAAAGCATATACTGGGTCACCTAAGTGTCCATCTCCGTGCTTTGCTCCGCCCCTCTGGAAACCCCCTTCTGAAAATCCTGCGTTTGCCCCTGCAATGGTATACAAGATTACACACAGAGTAACAATGCATCATAAGGAAGTGACTAAACTGATCAAGGGTACAGAATCCAGCTGTAAGAAGGGCAAAGGTCTGTTCTATGACTGACCTGGTTGAGGTGTGTGCAGCACTGTACGCAAGTGCTTACTCAGTGTGTCATTTGATGTAGACCCTATCTCCTCAAACAAAAGTAGTAAACAAAACATCATGGTATGTTCAGACTAATAATGAAAACTATTACTTGTTATGTGGATGAAGTACCGCATCTCTGTGCTGTTCCATTATTGTGTGTCTCTGAAACACTGACATCTGTTGGCAGCGAGTGAAACTACATCTTTCTCTCTCTGTCTCTCTCTCTCTCTCTCTCTCACCCATGCACAAACACAGAGGCAATCACAAGGTAGTAGGCTAGCTATTGAATCATTTGCTTCAAGGGGGCTTACTAGTATGTATGTATGTATATAGTATATACACACATACACATATATTGTAAAGAGTAGAATCATATTAAAGGAAATGGCAACAATGAATCAGCCGAGTTCCCTCGCACCGCTGCAAATGGAGGTTTAGCTTTTCATGTGAACAGTCATGAAACGCTGGGCATTCCCATGGGCTCAGCCCATCGCCGCCGCCCCCCCCCCCCGCCCTGCTAGGTGCGAATGGGGCGACGAACAAGCAGTGTGCCGTGCCCACTCGCACCATATGTCTGCACATACCTATAAATGCGCAGACGCACACCATTGCTCCCCTGTGCAAATTCACAGGGGAGCTTTGTAATCAAAATAAGGCCCAGAATGATAAGGGTACAGTAACCGTAGCAATATTATTCACATGGTTAGAGTATAGTAGTAGTCTATAAGTACTTAGAAGCCATTACCACCTAATAGCTATGCATTTCCTCTTGCCTCTGATCATTTCCCATATCAATCTAATTGCCTCATGAAAGAATAATAATGAGCACTGCCAGGGCATTCTGACATTACGCTCCAGATAAAGACAGATCTTTCATATATATAACCTTAAGATTTATGGAATTAAATAATAGATTTATGTGTTCTCAGTATCGCTGTTACGTGGGAACTGACCTTATACCAGAGAAAACCAGAAGGAGATGAAATTGCTGATTAAAGGGCAAAAGGGCATCATTATCCAATCACTGATTAACATATTGGGAGATGGCAACAAGAATACCTGAAACCCCTGCAGCAACACCCACTATGGCCTGAAATGCAGTGGCAAACGCAGGATTTTCAGAAGGGGGTTTCCAGAGGGGCGGAGCAAAGCACAGAGATGGACACTTAGGTGACCCAGTATATGCCGGGTCATTTAAAGTATTATAGATAGACATATATATATATATATATATATATATATATATATATATACAGGCAGGAGGCGTCACTCTTCAATATAAAGCACACGAACAGCAGGAATACTTCAACGTTTCGAACCTTTATTAGTTCGTCATCAGGATGACGAACTAATAAAGGTTCGAAACGTTGAAGTATTCCTGCTGTTCGTGTGCTTTATATTGAAGAGTGCCGCCTCCTGCCTGTATCTGTGTTCCCCTCTGGGAAATTGGATGGCACCTGCACCGTGAATGCCTGTTAAGGACGTGCTGCTCGACCACCTGGTACTATATATATATATATATATATGATTGCCATCCTCATTACAAGAAAGAACCAGCACTGGACCACAGGATGAACTGAAAAAATCTCTTTAGTGAAGCAATATTGTATAGGATTGTAGCATCATAATCCAAGCTTCCAGAAATACAATTCCAGCCACTGACACGGTTATAGCACAGCTCCAAATGTGACAATTGCATGGGACCAACAGGCTTCCCCACCCTCAGGCATACACATTGAATACGTTACTGTGACTGGATCTCAGTAGCAGTCTGTCAGTAGGTCCCGACGGACCGTTTCGGTGCCCTGCACACCTTCCTCAAAGGGACAAAGGACTGACACTGGATGCACTCTAGACACTGCTTAAATAGGGCAAAAAACCGGCAAATCACCTGTACTCACCTGCGCTCCGTCTCCTGTTCCATTCCTCCACGTGCGCGCGTCTTCCGGCTTCCAGGAGTGACGTCAGACGCCAGTCGGCGCAACCGCGCCCGGCAATGACGCGACCCCCTGGTCCCCGTCACGCAGCTTACATCGCGGGGAAGAAACAAAGGTTCCTAGGCGCAAGCCATACAAGCGTTACCATGGTTACTCTCGTGCATTACCCAACGCAATCCTTCATACCCCTGTCAAAAAAGGGGAGCGGGGCGCACCATACAAATACATCATGAACACTATATAAAGAGATTATCACACACATGACCAAACAGTACTAAATCACAAATAACGTATGCTATCAAGTATATGCAAAACCACATATGTATACAAAACATATATGCACCAAATACCTAGAAAATAAGAAATACATGAAAAAATACATAAAAATGAATGAAAAATAAATGAAAAAATTTATTTTTCATTCATTTTTATGTATTTTTTCATGTATTTCTTATTTTCTAGGTATTTGGTGCATATATGTTTTGTATACATATGTGGTTTTGCATATACTTGATAGCATACGTTATTTGTGATTTAGTACTGTTTGGTCATGTGTGTGATAATCTCTTTATATAGTGTTCATGATGTATTTGTATGGTGCGCCCCGCTCCCCTTTTTTGACAGGGGTATGAAGGATTGCGTTGGGTAATGCACGAGAGTAACCATGGTAACGCTTGTATGGCTTGCGCCTAGGAACCTTTGTTTCTTCCCCGCGATGTAAGCTGCGTGACGGGGACCAGGGGGTCGCGTCATTGCCGGGCGCGGTTGCGCCGACTGGCGTCTGACGTCACTCCTGGAAGCCGGAAGACGCGCGCACGTGGAGGAATGGAACAGGAGACGGAGCGCAGGTGAGTACAGGTGATTTGCCGGTTTTTTGCCCTATTTAAGCAGTGTCTAGAGTGCATCCAGTGTCAGTCCTTTGTCCCTTTGAGGAAGGTGTGCAGGGCACCGAAACGGTCCGTCGGGACCTACTGACAGACTGCTACTGAGATCCAGTCACAGTAACGTATTCAATGTGTATGCCTGAGGGTGGGGAAGCCTGTTGGTCCCATGCAATTGTCACATTTGGAGCTGTGCTATAACCGTGTCAGTGGCTGGAATTGTATTTCTGGAAGCTTGGATTATGATGCTACAATCCTATACAATATTGCTTCACTAAAGAGATTTTTTCAGTTCATCCTGTGGTCCAGTGCTGGTTCTTTCTTGTAATGAGGATGGCAATCATATATTCTACATGACCGGGCACGGACATTTACAGTATTTACTTCTGAAGGTGTTGTGCGAGCTATCATTTTGCTATATATATATATATATATATATATATACATACAGGGGCGTCAACAGTAGTGTAGACCCCTGGGCATAGCAATGTATTGGGGCCACTACTGATCCTCCAGCGGTAGGGGTGGCGGAAGCTTTGATGTCCCCCGGGTGGAAGGGGGTATTATATCAACTGCTCAGCATGTAGCGCCTGGATCAGTAATTTCCATTAATTACCCCTTTACTGTACAGATGGTGGGAGATGGGGTGGGAGAAGAGGGCATTGGGCTGAATGAAGGGGCCCTGACACATAACTTCCAGGGTGGTAGAGGATGTTTAATATGCAGAGGAGGGGTGTATAGTGGAGTGGGCATATTATTCATAATTTTCTGGTGGGAGACAGCTTGCTTGACTGCAGATATCTCCAGTTCCCAGAAATACATTTATTAGATTTTAATGGATTTAAAAACTAGAGAATCCCACCTACCAAATGCTAATGGGGACTAGGGGATCAGAGTTCAGGAGGCAGAGCAATCTGCCAACGAGTATATAAAACTACATACCAGGTGTGTGGAGCTGGAGCAGTAACCAGCTGCTGGAAGGCTGATATCTCTGGTTCTGGGAACAGTAGAGACCAAGCTACTAGTGTTCACCAATGGGGGAGAGTCCCAGCTTTTGGAATATACCCTCAGAGAAACTCTGATTCAGACAGAACCTGAAATATCTGACTTGGAAGAGCAATTAACAGGCTTGGATGGGGACCACTGCTTTGAAGTCAGATATCTCCGGTTCCCAAGGGCCGATTTCTAAAATTCTTGTACCCATGGAAAGAGGGGACCCTCAGCTTTCAGCCTATGGCCCTTAGACTCCTGGGGGGGGTTTCTGGGTACCCAGAAACCCCCCCTGCGTGCGCTACTGAAATGAAACACAAGATTCACGAGAACACAAGACTAAATAATGTGAGGGGATCGCTCTGTGCTGTCTCCTCTCTTCAGTTACTGCCAAGACCCAGGAGGATCAGACGCACATCGCAGCACGACCTCAGACCGTAGAGTGCTATTGTGCATGTGCACTTTTACAGAACCTCTTCAGATCCATTCTCAATAGAGAAAAGAGGGATGGCCAACAATGTGGTTGCCATCAAAGTTTTTATTGCAAAAGGACATCGATGCTTGCCAACTATACAATGAATGACTATCAATGGTTTCCCCAACAGATGGCCAGAACCTAGGGACAAGGATTTGTGGGTGTCAGGGGGTGGGACTGTGCTCCGTGTCTTGGCACCTTGGGGGGGGGGGGGGTCATTGATTATGACTCATCGATGGTCAGGGGCCATCCCTAAGAGGAAGGGTGCACTCCTTAAACAGCCCTTTTATACAGAATAGACCCTGCATATTCCACTGCCACCAATGTGTGTAAGTACATTGGTGTGCTTCCCTTTATCCATACACCCCCTGTGGTCCTGGCTGGATCTACTGCACCTATTATATACCTGCATTGTGTGCCTGTCGTACATATCAGCATTAATTGTGTGTTTCCCTGCAGTATGTTATATTTGCACAGTAAGCCAAAGGCTGCTTAAGTTGTTAGTCTTGTGGACTGACCCCCATCACACTACCTTGGCACCTTTATCAACACCTATAGTATCTGCCAATAAATATGACACAGCCTTGGGCCAGCGATGTTGTTACAATTGTTGGTGTATTAGCCTCTTTATTTTACTAGGAGCAATAGCTCTCAAATAATATGATGAAGGGCCTATTAATTGAAGAAAATACCATATGCCCCAGATATGTGGCAATAAAGGAATATATTTACCACTGTGATTCGCTATAACACAAGCTCTGGTAAGTCCCAGTGAGTATGAAGTAATCTGGCTGGGAAACTGTGCATGGGCGGCTATCTCACTATATAAAAAGTTTATCGGAGCTTGTCAAATAACTTTACCTATACAGAACTATGGGGAAAGCTGAGTAATGGTGCCCATTACGCAGATGTCTCATACCCCTTTTACAACAAAAATCCCGGATCCGACTCAGCATTTGGAACAAAGATCCAAGATTTACCCCGATTACACTGCGGTGCCTACCTGCAGTGTAAGATGGAGGCGGCGCTTGGAAATGACATCATCTCCAAGAGCCGGGACCGCGGTCATCCCGCTGGGACTGCCGATCGCCATGCTGGGGGCAGCCCAGCACTAAGGTAAGCTGCTGGGCTGCCCCCAGCCCCCATCGTCAGAGAGGTGAATTGATGCAGCACACAGGCATACATTCACCTCCTCCGCTGCCAACGCTGCTGTCGGCAGAGTACAACATACAGCAGCGGAGGCTGTGTGTGCCCCCCCCCCCCCGTCCATCCTGCGGACACTGCGGTCCGCAGATTGGACGTCCCCCATTGATGTAAACGGGAGCCGGGTCGGATGGGTAGAAGTCCCGTGTAAAGGGACACGGCGTGACCCATTTACACCGCTGCTGACCCGGGTCTGACCCGCCGATGGCATGGGTTTTTGCGGTGGTGTAAAAGAGGTATCAGTTACCTATATATATATATATATATATATATATATATATTATATATATCTTACATTTATAGTTTCATTTTGAGACAATTTTCCTTAAATAATAGAGTAGAGCAGATTTGTAATAGTTAAAGTAAATAATTAAAAATATACTTAAAAGTATACATTTCTAATAACATTGCATAATTTAGTATAACATGCATACCCCTTTACCACAAAAATGCACCCCCCCCCCCCATCTGCTTTGTTATTAAACGCGTGAGGTATAAAAGATCTACAATATTTGGGTAGTCAGTCAATAGGTCCTGTCAGGTGTCTCTGCAGACCCCACGGGCACTGGCTCCCCCAAGCCACTGCAGTGTTTGCTGCAGCATAGTTTTGCCACATTACGTCAACAAAACATTTTTCCATTTTTTGGGGGGTCAAATCTTGTGTGTTTAGTAATATGTGATTATCATTAGTAAAAACACATACCATCACGGGTTCACTTCAATCAAGGTGGCTCACTCCACTCTGCAGGAACTAATCTCAATCCTAGTCCACGTGAACAGTAAATCATGCACATGTCCAGAAAACATGCAAAAAAGACATGTGTCGACCATTGTTACTTCAAACTTTTGAACCCATTGACCTTAAGCAACGTCGACCCTTGTGTAGTGATCAACCTTATCCATGTCAACCTAGACACTATCCTCCGGATACCTAACTAAAGACCACCTCAGTGAAAATTGCCTTTGTTAGCTATTTCCTCAGGATTGCATTTGGGAATACTCACTCTATGGGCATGCACAGTGCAAAATAACATAAGACCTGTTACACAATGTGACAAAGCACTCAGTATGCACAAACCCAAATATGAAAAGTAGGGTGCATTACACACTAGTGGCCCACTATTTCGGACCCATTTCAACAGCTGTAGCTTTCACGTGTGGGAAAGAAATATTACAACATAAAACTTGTAAGTATCAGAGGAAAAAAAAACAGCATAAGAATAAGCACTGAATAGCAATAATCCTTGGTTACCATTGAACTCACCAGATCGATGTTCTTCTCTTGTAAGTGGTTTAAAATAAGAGAGGAGAGAAGAGACTGGTCCCACTGTGCACTGGGATTGTCAGGAAGGTCGCTGGAGAAAAAAAGGAATTTATTTTCAGGGTCAAGGCATCAAAATATTAAAACAATTCTTACAAAATAGCATATAGCATCTTTCTCAATAGATCGTAAACTTGCGAGCAGGGCCCTCATACCTTTGACTGTCTGTAAATACCCAGTTTGTTTCATCACTGTCTCCTTTGTAAAGTGCAACGGAATATGCTACGCTATATAAGAAACTGTTAATAAATAAATAAATATACAGTAGTTCTATGTAGTAACACAAAGTAGAAAATACATAACAATTCTACATATTATGGCTTTACTCCTTTTATTACCAAAGGTCTGTGCAGATATTGCAATGGTGGTGGTCATGAGGATCTAGGATATGGCTGGAATGGCAGCACCTTGCGGGATCACTCCTAACTGAATTATAATTTTTTTATTTTTTTTTAAGTTTAATATGGACAGTAGGGATCAGGATTGCTGTAACGTTCAGTAACATTTTATGGTATTTGAACAATTCCTAAAATATGAACTTGAGGAATACTTCAACCATTTTTTTGGGTGTGCTATGACGGGCTGACAGTCAGGATTCCGATTGTCAGCATAGCTAAATCAGAATTCTGACCACCGGTACTGAGACAGGGGGTGAGCGCAAAAAAGCCCATTGCGGGCTTGCTGTGGGAGTTGTGGACCCCCACGAGCGAGAAAAACCTGTCAGTCAGGATCCCGACTATAAGACTGCAAGAATGTAAGCTCTCACAAGCAGGGACCTCTGAACTCATGAGCTTATCCTTTCTTACTTCAGCAGTCTTCGACTGCACCAAAGCATGCTGTTTGCTGCCACTAGGATACTTATATTGCAGTATTGTCTTCAACTGTAAATTACTGTTTTTTCCTGTTTGATTATGTATACTCTGTAACTGGGCGCTGCGGAACCCTTGTGGCGCCATATAAATAAAGGATAATAATAAGAAGAAATTTGAACATTTGGGATTCCGATGTCGGTATACTGACCATCGGAACACTGACTGTCGGGCCGTTATCCAGCACCCCATTTTTTTTTAGCTCTGCCAATCTACAGTGTATGGAAACACTAAGCATCTCAATGGGGTGGGACTGTAATTGTTAGTGGTGGCAGCTTTCTCCTGTATGCCCAAATAAGTTATTCAATTGTTGTACCAGTCAGGCATCACCAGCAGCATTGTATGTACAAAGTTACCCATTTGAGCGCTCAAACAGGACTTTTTTCATCAGGCCCGTTCGTTTAGTCGGGTTATTTCCTACCCAACAGCCACAACACAAGTAAATACTTCAATACGGTCAGATTAATATATATATATATATATATATATATATATATATATATATATATATATATATATATATATATATATATATATATATATATATATATATATATATATATATATATATATATATATATATATGATAACCGGCTGTAATTGTTTTCCCCCTTCCCTGCACCTGTGTGTGCTCGCTGACCGCTATTAAATGATTTCTGCTGATGGACATTCTAACATTGTTTCTCGCTACCCCTGTGGAAGAGGCGGGGTAATTGGCGGGCTCAAATGAGCAAAGACAACCGTTTAAGCGCTCAAATAGGACTTTTCCTTTCGCAATCATTAGGTTGGTCAGATTAGCTAACCATAATCAGTGCAATAAAAAATTAAGGTACTTGTGTAGTTTCACGGCGGCAGTTATGTAGTGCTGTATTGAGAATACCAATACAGCACTATGCTGCCTACGTAAACTACGTAAGTGCTTCTGGAGCCCTGAAACTACACAATGGTTAATTATCCCCACTATCCACGTCGGCGTGGAGTTGATTTTATAAAGTGTGGCGAGCCACCGAGCCCAAAGCGCGGTGAGAGCAGGGAGCCCCGCGAGGGGACACGAATACGCGTCCCCTCGCTGCGCTCGCCACACTTTATAATATCAACTCCACGCCGACGTGGATACTGGGGGTATGACGTGAATAGTGGGGATATGACGTGGATAGTGGGGGAAATGTGTGTGTTGTGCTTTATACTAACCCTCATCTGGCCCGGCCACCGCATCCATCAAGATCCCCGCTGACTCCCCGCGATCCACCGTTCGCGGCAGCGTTCAGTCACCCTCCTCCGGCAGTCACTCCCCGGCGCCAGCGTTATGTCCCCCTCCTCCGGCACTCGCAGCGGACAATGTACGCAATTAGCGTAGTGCCGCTGGGGGAGCAGGGAAACCATATGATGCCCCCCAGCAGCAATACGCTGAATTACGTACATTGTACATTACGTACATTGCAGCCGCCGGGGAGTGATCGTCGCCCGCGGGGATCGCTGCCCGGAGGACGGTAAGTATAAAAACAAAGCACCCTGCTCCCAGTGTAGTTTCACGGCGCCGGCTACACTGACAACGTAGCTTAGGCTACGTTGAAAACGTAGCGTAGCCGTGCGCGTGAAACTACACAAGTACCAAAATTAATATCGCCCTATCTCCTGTTACTTTGGATGTTAGATCAGGCACATTCTAACAATTGAATACTGCCCAAAGTGTTGATCGGGTGATTCACATTACCAGGTCATTAATATAACTTATATTGCAATTATAACTCTTATTAATTATTTATTAATAGTTTTTGATATAGCCCATTGCGCTTTATTATTATGTATCCTATCCAAAACTATTCTAGCCATTATAGAAAATATGAATTACAGTCCTACAAGAAAGCTCAAACCTCCTACAATGAAAACTCTAACCTTTTGTGACACAAAAAAACACGTTATGCAAAGAAAACAAATCTAGTTTGTGATCCCTATGGGCAGATGTACAGGTGTACCTAAAAAAGTGACCATAGTGTATATAGGGCCTTATTCAGATCTGAGCTCAGTACAAATTTGTTCTCAAAATGGGCAAAACCATGTGCACTGCAGGTGGGGAAGATGTAGAATGTATAGAGAGAGTTATGCCTGGTACACACCAGGACGACTAGGGCCCGATCCCATCAATCTAGATCCAATTCCGACCAATTGGATGTAGATTGTGTGGTGATTGGGCCCTTTTCTGTCCTGGTGTGGACCGATACCGATCCGATGCGCGGTCCCGCAGGTCAGTCGGTCGGTCGTTATTCAGATCTTACCTGCACCAGGTAGGATCTGAAGAACGACCATACAGCCGAGTGCGGGTCGCCATCGGATCGGACCCACTCACGGTGCACATTGTGAGCGGGTCGTGCCCCCCCCCGCATCATCGTGAACGGGTCAGAAGAAACACTGACGACCCACTCACAATGTGCATCGTGAGCGGGTCGTCGTGGTGTGTACCCCACATTAGATTTGTGTGTTATTTTGTTTCTGTGCAGAGTAAATACTGGCTGCGTTATTTTTACACTGCAATTTAGATTTCAGTTTCAGCACACCCCACCCAAATTTAACTCTCTTTGCACAGGTTACATCTGCCCCACCTGCAGTGCACATGGTTTTGCCCATTTTCCAAACAAATTTGTACTGAGCTCAAATCTGAATAAGGCCCATAGTGTATATCATAGGGGTTGCTTATTTAATTATAACAATAAAATGTGTCACTTTGACAGATAGAAGATTCAAACCCTTTCACATCGCAACTAATTACCGGGTACATGCAGTTTTGACCTGGTAATTAGTGCGATGTGAAAGGAGTTACCGTGTCCGTAAAACGGGTAGCAATGGGGCAATTTGAACCGGTAAGGAAGCAGAGTTCTTACCGGTTCGTAGCCGTGTTTCTTGGTGGTGTGAATGGGTTAAACGGGTCGAACGACCCGTTTCCTGTTCACTCTATGGAGGAGGCAGCGCTAAGCGCTGCCTCCTCCCCCGCCGTGCCCCGATGATGTCAGCGAACCGGCATTATTGCCGGTTGGCTGTGGGGATGTGAACATCCCAAAATGAAGGTTCGTGCCGGGACTGACCCGTTTCACAGTCCCGGTGCGAACCTTCATTTTGCAGTGTGAAAGCAGCAATAGACACACTCTGCTTTGTTGGTGCTTGGGTTGTGAATATCTAAATGTTTAAAATAATGAAAGTGCTACAAAACAAACCGTGGCTTGATGATGCCAGGCCTGCATGTTTGGGTTCCTTAGTGAAGAACAAAAAAATAAAGATTTATTTTGGGGAAAAAACCCAAAAGAGCGAGAAAAACATAATGGGAACAAAATGGGATCAGAAAGGATACATTTATATTATATGTGACAAGTTGCATAAAGGCTTGGGGGTCTCTGCCTGTGTCTGCAGGGCTAGTTCCATCTCCATGGTGGAGACATATACAGAGACAGATAAAGGTCACCTCAGTTCACTGGAACCCTACAGCTGAAAAAAAACTAAATTAATGCTATTCACCTTTAACCCTTCATAGACAGGGGTCAGATCCTTTCTATAAACCTCTGCAGATTAGAAGGAGACTTTAACTCACTCTCCACATAATTCACATACATGTTTTTCATAGCAAACTTTTTTTTTAATGTAACAGATATATGGACATTATTTAATTGTGACCCAACCTTTGTGGCAAAAGGTTTATTGCTATTTACAAGTCCTTTTCATTGGCGCACACAGGGCTGTAGGTTTGTGTAAGAATGTAACGCACAAGGGACTAATTCAAATGCAGTAGCAAAGCAGCTATTGTGTGCAAATTGGCCACTGTTTGATGGTGGTTGCAACACGGGATCAGTTGCAAAGTGAGTGACAGGTAGACAGCATTTTGGGGTGGGCAGATAAATGCAGGTGTGTCATGGCTGTTGAATTCTGGGTGTGTATAAACCTGCATCTGGGATCTCACAGGCTAATGGAGAGCAGCTCAGCCTGCGCTTCTCATAATTTGCAACATCAACTGATGGCACCGATTTTTCTGCATTTGTACACCGTCAGATGGAAATAAAGAGACAGCAGTGGGCATCCCTATGCTCAGGATAGCTTCTGCCCATAAATTCGCAATTGCGAATGGTGAAAGATTGCAATAGCAGTCACATCAGCGACCACATCTGAATTACGCCCAATGTCATCTGGTAGGACTTAAAGGTAATAAAATATCTGCAATTTGTAAAACATGGTGGATGACAAGGCGTTGTTGTGGGGAAAAGGTGTGTGCTTGTGTATTATCACTGCATATGATCTGGAGCTGAGCAATTGCCAGTAGGGGAAATGCACTGTCCTGTAACTGGAGTTTGCACATAGGCAATGTTCAGTGAGGACAGTCCACCTACATTACAGGCTATACAGATGTATGCACGTCTGGTTATGGAATTGGTACATCTGTCAGACCAGACTTAGGTCTACAGTCATTAGGTCGACCCCGGAAGATCGACCGGCCCCAAGGTCGACAGGGTTAAAGGTCTACATGGGTCAAGGTCGACATGGGCCAAGGTCGACATGGGTTTAGGTCGACAGTCATTAGGTCGACATGAGTTTTTCACAGTTTTTTTTACCCGAATGTCGACACAGTTGGAGTTAAACCGCAGCCGCTCGCTATGCTTCGGGCACAGTGCCTCGCTACACTCGGCACACTATTTTACTCTCCCACCACGCCCTAGTGGATGGTAGGGCATGAAATACCACTTTCAGCAGCGCCTGGGTAGGGTGAAGTAATTGCAACTATATAATTAGGTACAGAGGTGATAAATGATGCAAAGAATACTTCCTTTAAGAAAAGTGTAGTATCATCAGGTCCTCATTTCCAATCAGATTCAAGGCAAACCGATCTAACATATGAGGAGAAAAAAGGCTTGTAATGGTGAAGCCAGTTTTTATTATACATACAAACACATAACACACACAATGTAATTTAAAACAAAGTTTTCCAAATAGCAGGGTGCAAAAGGTACTAATTACCAAGAGGTGTATCAGAACTGGTGGTTAGTCAGTTCGCAAGCATGAAGTCAATCAATATTCACCAGTCCGGTGCCCAGGTAACAGGTCTGGGAGCAATTGAGAGAAAAGTCCTTAAGTCCACCCTGGTCTGGAAGTCCTGCACAAAGTGCCACCAATCTCTGCCAACGCGTTTCGACCCTACAGAGCGTGGGTCTTTCTCAAGGCTGTATGGGTGGCATACCCTGTATCCTATATATATAGTGCGTCCTGCAGGTGTAGCAATCAGCGGTAATGAGCGCTCACCTCCTTCC
Organism: Crinia signifera; assembly: GCF_055691185.1. Classification (NCBI taxonomy): domain Eukaryota; kingdom Metazoa; phylum Chordata; class Amphibia; order Anura; family Myobatrachidae; genus Crinia; species Crinia signifera. The sequence goes on along the minus strand of NC_139218.1, from coordinate 73,638,492 downwards.
TCCGCTCGTACCGCTGATTACTTCCGTGTTCGGCAGTCCCGCGACGTCATATCCGGCATGTGGAACGCTTTTTGCGGTCCAAAGCGAAATTCCGTTTTCCTGTGTTCCGTAACCACGGAGATGTCATCTAACTGTGTGGATAATATCGGGACTCCTGCCCCTTATATTGTAGTCTCCTCTTAAGTCTAGTAAGAGGATTTATGGGCATAATGTAGGTTTCCCAACAGTGATAATTTAGATCTATAAAAGATAATACAGGAAGTGTGTAAACTTCAATATATAACAAAATTCATACACGGATACATAGAATGGCAATCAAAACATCATAACCTATCGATCCGGTATCATAAAAAGCACAATATACAATAACTTATAAAATCAATATTACTAAGAACGTGGGTCAAAGGACAGAATAATTTATTTTCCATAATTTCTATAATCATTTCCATAATTTACATAAAAAATCTCATAAAAAAACATTTTATTTCAAAATCGGCGTTTAACCCGCCAGGTTTAAGGGTGCCAAAATCATAAATACTACGCATCTCTGCTCTGACCAGCAGAGTGTTCAAATTGCGTTGTCTAAAATTGGGTTTCACGTTTTTGATAGCTAAAAATTTAATAATACAACTGGTGGAATTATTATGAACTTCTTTAAAGTGTTGTGGAAGTGCATGTGTGGGGAGTCCTTTCTTTATATTCCGAAGGTGCTCCCCTATCCTGACCTTTAGCGGTCGTGAAGTATGACCAATGTATACAAGATTGCAGCTGCATTCTATCATGTAAACCCCGTTCTTAGTATTACATGTTAAAAAGTCTTTTATTAAAAATTTCACACCATTGATTGTTATTTCCTCAATTTTTTTAGTTCCATTGCTTTTAACCTCCCTACAACCAAAGCACGATCCACATCTGTGGAAGCCTTTGGTGAGGACATGTCCCTGTTTCTCTTTCGGGGGTAGAGCACTATTAAACAATTTATTTCTGAAAGGATGGAATTTAGTGTGGCGCTCCTACAATTCTGCTGCCTGTTTTTCCAAACCCGTGGATCAATCCCTATTGATCCAGAAAATGTATAGGACAAAAAGGGGGAAGGGGTTCTGGAAAGGTTGGCGCTGAATAAAAGTATATCTGTACTTATCTTTTGCGTGGAGATTCTTCTAATTGGTGGTGTTTTCACTTGAGGGTTCGTCTCCAGAGCAATAGAGATATGAAAAGATAAGATTTGAGAAATAGAACGGTATAATGGTCTATTTTTTCACTGAGGGATTAATCAAAGAAAATGTCCAGTGTCAGCAAGGGGGCGTACCTTACTTACACTGGAAAAATGTAAATTACACATATAATGGTATCTTTTTTAGATGATGAGGGCGTACCCGTACTCACGGCGTGTTAGGTGTCGACAATCCTCAAAAGGTTTCTTTTGGATATCCTTGTTCAAAGAAAAGTGTGCAGTTCTTTTATCATAAAAAGAATTTATTTGTATAAAAACACACAAAAGTTTTTTTAAAAAAAATTAATATTAAAAAAGTGTGTCTTTCACTCCTGTAGTGCAATGAGGGAGGTAAGGAGACGGGGTCCTGATCCGCGGGGTAGTACCGGTATACACCCAGATGTAAAATAGTGGGATCTTACCTTATCTCCAACCATCACCTCAAACACTTTTCAGATAGAAAGGCACCTTCCTCCTGCCAACGCGTTTCGAGCAATGGCTCTTTATCAAGGCATGAGGGTAATGCTGGCTGAATTCATATTTATAGGATATCCAAAAGATGGCTGAACTTCCTGTTCCTGTGTATTAATTTACTCTCCTTTACATCATTTTCTTATTTGTAATACAATATCTCTTTAAATTTAGTTTTATACATTCACTATTATCAATCAATATAAGAAACGAGTAATGCAATAAGTCCTTTAGTTTCAAAACTGCGTCTTTTTCCCGCCAAAAAGACGGGTATCGTGGGGTTATCTGGGTAATGTAGTTCCCCCGGGCAATGCTTTGTATAGCGTTTTCCTCATTTACCACATGTATATTGAAGTTTCTGGGGTTTGTAGTTTTATTCAACAACTCCGTGACCGGAAGTATGGATGTGTGTCATTTACTGTGGTATTATGGGGATTGTAGTTGTCTGATGCCGTTTTTCTTCCTGTATTTGACGGAAGTTCCGCCGGACGTATGTCATTCTGCGGCATTGTGGGGATTGTAGTTTTATCCATTCCGTTTTTCTTCCTGTGTTTGACGGAAGTTCTGCCGGACGTGTGTCATTCTGCGGCATTGTGGGGATTGTGGTTTTATCCATCCCAGCTTTGTATACTATTACTATGTCCTCGTAGTTCCGTCTGTTATACCCGGAAGTTTGCATTCGACTCCATGCAAAGTGACGCTGGGAGTTGTAGTTTAATTAGTGGTGTTAATCCTGTGCATATTTTCCAGAGTTTACAGATCTTGTGCGCTTTAGTTTATATTACATGGTTCGTGCTATATATACTTAGGATAGATGACTTTTGGTTATATTTATATTAGATTAGATTATTGTTCTGGATTTTCTTGCTGGGTACATCTTCAAACAGTTGCTATAGCAACTTTGTGTATATATTTTAATATGTTCTCTGAAAAACAGAATTGTAATAAAACTCAATAAATGATTATATATATTATGCAGCAAAATTATATTTAATAAAACTACATCAACTACAAAAACCATTTTAACTCAAAGTCATTATTAAGGCCAGATGGCTTTAGGGTTTTTAGATCAAAAATAAGTTTCATTTCTGACTTGGCTAGATTTGACTCTATGTTCTTATCTCTCCAGTTATTTTTTATATGTCTCAGACCTATAAATTTCTTAATATGTTCTGGGCCACAATTGTGGGCCAGTCTGAAATGATTGGACAAATGATGTGTTTGTAGTCCTTTGCGGATATTTCGCAAATGTTCTGACAGCCTTATTTTTAAAGCCCTTGTAGTTCGGCCGATGTAACATAGTCCACAAGAGCACTCTATCAAATAAATTACGTTTTGTGTGTCACATGTGATAAAGTCTTTGATTTTGAACTTGATGTTGTTCACTGTGACTTCAGTATGTTTGGAAGTTGGGTCTTTTATATTTCTGCAGCCTAAACACATGCCGCATCTATAGAAACCCTTAGATCTATTGAGGTTCCTAGTGGGTATTGGAAGTGTACTGCGGACTAGATGACTTTTGAGATTTTTTGATTTTCTGTAAATAAAGGATGGTTTCTTGGGGATAATTTCTTTAAGTACAGGATCCCTAGTTAGTAAATGCCAATTTTTTGATATTATCCTTTCTATTTGTTTAAACTGGGTGTCATATCCTGTGATCAACGACCATTTTGTTTTATCATTGTTGTGTTGTAGTTTTTTCTTGTCTTTGTTTTCCCCTTTTAGAAGATCTTCTCTATTTTTTTCTATTACTTCCTCCATGATGGGAATGAGATTTTCGTTTTTGTATCCTTTTTCTATAAAGTTTTTCTTCATTTCTACCATCTGTTGTCTGCAGACTTGTTGATCGCTGCAGTTCCTTTTCACCCTAAGGAATTGTCCCTTTGGCACACCTTTTAACCATATTGCATGGTGTTGACTATCCGTGGAGATGTAGGTGTTAGTATCCGTGGGTTTTTGATAAATTTTCGTATTAATTTGGTCGTTATGAATATAGATATTTAGATCTAAAAAGTTGATCTCCACTTTACTGACTGTTGCTGTTAATCTGATATTGAAATCATTATTATTGATGGTATCTAGAAATTCCATTAAGTCAGTTTCGTTCCCTTCCCATAGAATCAATATATCGTCAATATACCTATACCATTTTTTTATCTTCTCGCCCCAAGCTACGTTCTGGTAAATGTGTGTTTCTTCCCAGTAATTCATAAAAAGATTGGCGTAGCTTGGGGCGAATTTTGTGCCCATTGCTGTGCCAGATCGCTGCAAGAAAAAATCACCATTGAAGAAGAAAAAATTGTTCTCTAAAATAAACTTTACTGCATCCAGAGTGAATTCTTTTCTTTCCATAGTGAGGTCTGTTTTGTCTAAAGACCATTTTAGTGCTTCTAGACCTTTATCATGTTTAATGCACGTATAGAGCGAAGTAACATCCGCAGATGCAAGAAATCTTTTCTCATTCCATTGGAAGTGTTTTAATTTATTCAGTGTGTCCCCAGTGTCTTTCAGATGTGAGGCGTTTTTCATTACCATCGGTTGGAGAATGCTGTCTACTAGTGATGAGAGATTCGCTGTTAGGTTATTGGTGCCACTTATAATGGGTCTTCCGGGTGGATGTGTTAAATTTTTATGTATTTTAGGTAGAATGTATATTGTAGCTGTGACCGGGTTCTCAATATCTATATAATCGAATTCTTCTTTACTGATTCCTTTAGTGTTTAAATGTTTTTTGATGAATTTCAGATATTCTTTTTGTATTTTGTTAGTAGGATCCCCTTTGAGTTTGCTATAGGTTTCTGTATCACCCAATTGCCTCATAACTTCTTGTACGTAGTCTTCCTTGTTGAGGATAGCAATCCCTCCCCCCTTGTCACAGGGTTTAATGACTATGTTTTCATCTTTACTTAAATTTGTGATGATATCTCTTTCTTTTTTTGTAAGGTTAAATCTCACTTTCGGTTTTTTCAGATGTTCCATTTCTTCTAAAACTACTTTCGTGAATGTTTCTATGTAGTTCCCTTTGATATAAGTAGGGTAGAAGACTGATTTTTTCTTACGCTTCTTTTGTTCTTCCACTGGTGCCTCAGGGCTTTCATGACTGGTAGAAGGTTCTGAGCTGTTTTTATTTTCCTTTTCTGTTTCTTTCATATGAAAAAATTTCCTCAAAGTGATTTTTCTCACGAACTTTTGAATATCCACAAACTTTTCGAAGTGGTTCATGTGTGAAGTTGGGGCATATTTCAAACCTTTTTGAAGCACTTTCTCTTCCTCTTTGCTAAGTATTCTCCTACTTAAATTGAAAATCTGTTTTTTATTATTACCTGGCGAGATGATGTTTGGTGTGAACTTTTTTGGTTTCTTTCTTTTGTTATGCTTTTTTATACCAGCTCTACATCCTCTTTTTTTATATATTTTAATGGGACTTTTCCTTATCGTTTTTTTGATTTTTGTTTGTTCCTCTGTTTTCCCTTTTCTGCCCTCCTTTCTTCTTCTTCAATGGTGATTTTTTCTTGCAGCGATCTGGCACAGCAATGGGCACAAAATTCGCCCCAAGCTACGCCAATCTTTTTATGAATTACTGGGAAGAAACACACATTTACCAGAACGTAGCTTGGGGCGAGAAGATAAAAAAATGGTATAGGTATATTGACGATATATTGATTCTATGGGAAGGGAACGAAACTGACTTAATGGAATTTCTAGATACCATCAATAATAATGATTTCAATATCAGATTAACAGCAACAGTCAGTAAAGTGGAGATCAACTTTTTAGATCTAAATATCTATATTCATAACGACCAAATTAATACGAAAATTTATCAAAAACCCACGGATACTAACACCTACATCTCCACGGATAGTCAACACCATGCAATATGGTTAAAAGGTGTGCCAAAGGGACAATTCCTTAGGGTGAAAAGGAACTGCAGCGATCAACAAGTCTGCAGACAACAGATGGTAGAAATGAAGAAAAACTTTATAGAAAAAGGATACAAAAACGAAAATCTCATTCCCATCATGGAGGAAGTAATAGAAAAAAATAGAGAAGATCTTCTAAAAGGGGAAAACAAAGACAAGAAAAAACTACAACACAACAATGATAAAACAAAATGGTCGTTGATCACAGGATATGACACCCAGTTTAAACAAATAGAAAGGATAATATCAAAAAATTGGCATTTACTAACTAGGGATCCTGTACTTAAAGAAATTATCCCCAAGAAACCATCCTTTATTTACAGAAAATCAAAAAATCTCAAAAGTCATCTAGTCCGCAGTACACTTCCAATACCCACTAGGAACCTCAATAGATCTAAGGGTTTCTATAGATGCGGCATGTGTTTAGGCTGCAGAAATATAAAAGACCCAACTTCCAAACATACTGAAGTCACAGTGAACAACATCAAGTTCAAAATCAAAGACTTTATCACATGTGACACACAAAACGTAATTTATTTGATAGAGTGCTCTTGTGGACTATGTTACATCGGCCGAACTACAAGGGCTTTAAAAATAAGGCTGTCAGAACATTTGCGAAATATCCGCAAAGGACTACAAACACATCATTTGTCCAATCATTTCAGACTGGCCCACAATTGTGGCCCAGAACATATTAAGAAATTTATAGGTCTGAGACATATAAAAAATAACTGGAGAGATAAGAACATAGAGTCAAATCTAGCCAAGTCAGAAATGAAACTTATTTTTGATCTAAAAACCCTAAAGCCATCTGGCCTTAATAATGACTTTGAGTTAAAATGGTTTTTGTAGTTGATGTAGTTTTATTAAATATAATTTTGCTGCATAATATATATAATCATTTATTGAGTTTTATTACAATTCTGTTTTTCAGAGAACATATTAAAATATATACACAAAGTTGCTATAGCAACTGTTTGAAGATGTACCCAGCAAGAAAATCCAGAACAATAATCTAATCTAATATAAATATAACCAAAAGTCATCTATCCTAAGTATATATAGCACGAACCATGTAATATAAACTAAAGCGCACAAGATCTGTAAACTCTGGAAAATATGCACAGGATTAACACCACTAATTAAACTACAACTCCCAGCGTCACTTTGCATGGAGTCGAATGCAAACTTCCGGGTATAACAGACGGAACTACGAGGACATAGTAATAGTATACAAAGCTGGGATGGATAAAACCACAATCCCCACAATGCCGCAGAATGACACACGTCCGGCAGAACTTCCGTCAAACACAGGAAGAAAAACGGAATGGATAAAACTACAATCCCCACAATGCCGCAGAATGACATACGTCCGGCGGAACTTCCGTCAAATACAGGAAGAAAAACGGCATCAGACAACTACAATCCCCATAATACCACAGTAAATGACACACATCCATACTTCCGGTCACGGAGTTGTTGAATAAAACTACAAACCCCAGAAACTTCAATATACATGTGGTAAATGAGGAAAACGCTATGCAAAGCATTGCCCGGGGGAACTACATTACCCAGATAACCCCACGATACCCGTCTTTTTGGCGGGAAAAAGACGCAGTTTTGAAACTAAAGGACTTATTGCATTACTCGTTTCTTATATTGATTGATAATAGTGAATGTATAAAACTAAATTTAAAGAGATATTGTATTACAAATAAGAAAATGATGTAAAGGAGAGTAAATTAATACACAGGAACAGGAAGTTCAGCCATCTTTTGGATATCCTATAAATATGAATTCAGCCAGCATTACCCTCATGCCTTGATAAAGAGCCATTGCTCGAAACGCGTTGGCAGGAGGAAGGTGCCTTTCTATCTGAAAAGTGTTTGAGGTGATGGTTGGAGATAAGGTAAGATCCCACTATTTTACTTCTGGGTGTATACCGGTACTACCCCGCGGATCAGGACCCCGTCTCCTTACCTCCCTCATTGCACTACAGGAGTGAAAGACACACTTTTTTAATATTAATTTTTTTTAAAAAAACTTTTGTGTGTTTTTATACAAATAAATTCTTTTTATGATAAAAGAACTGCACACTTTTCTTTGAACAAGGATATCCAAAAGAAACCTTTTGAGGATTGTCGACACCTAACACGCCGTGAGTACGGGTACGCCCTCATCATCTAAAAAAGATACCATTATATGTGTAATTTACATTTTTCCAGTGTAAGTAAGGTACGCCCCCTTGCTGACACTGGACATTTTCTTTGATTAATCCCTCAGTGAAAAAATAGACCATTATACCGTTCTATTTCTCAAATCTTATCTTTTCATATCTCTATTGCTCTGGAGATGAACCCTCAAGTGAAAACACCACCAATTAGAAGAATCTCCACGCAAAAGACAATTTATTTCTGAGGTTGGGGGCTCTTTTGTAAATAAACTGCGGTTTTTTGGGGATAACTTCCCCTATCACTGGGTCTCTAAATAGGATTTCCCAATGGCGTTTGAACGAGTTTTCTATGTATTTGTATTGAGCAGAAAAGCTCGTGATAAAAGCCCATCCCGCTTTATTATTAGATTCCCCATTTCGTATGGTATTGGTTCTAGTTTCGAGTAGAGTTTGTCTGTCAGTAATATCTATCAGATCCCTAGCTTTTTTTTAATGTTTTTTTTACTATAACCACTATTAAAAAACTTTTTCTCTAATTGATCTGCCTGGACTTTATATGTCTCCTCTTCACTGCAATTCCTATAAATGTCTAAAAAGTCAACTGTTTCTTCACTTATGTTAAAAGTAAGTTCGATGTTTAAAATGTTAGAGTTAAGATAAGAACAAAAGGAAGATAATGCCTCCCGTCCCCCCTTCCAAATAAACAGTATATCGTCTATGTAGCGTTTCCAAGATACCAAGTTCGCCCCATGGGGATTGTGGGACCAGACAACATCCTGCACCCACTTACCCATAAAGATATTAGCATAACTGGGGGCGAACCTGGTACCCATCGCTGTTCCTACTTTTTGGATGTAATAAACATCATCGAACATAAAATAGTTATTAACGAGAATAAATCTTATTCCCTCGATGAGGAATCGTTGTAAGGGAGTTTGTAAGGTGCTATTGTAAAGTGCCTCAGTGCAAGCCTCTATTCCAGCCTCATGATTAATAATCGTATATAGCGATTTCACATCCGCAGTAACAAGGATATGCCCCTCCTCCCACTGGACCGTGGATAGGTAATTGAACAGATCCTTAGTGTCCTTTAGATGTGAGGGATTTTTCAAAACCAGGGGTTGCAAATAAAACTCTATGAATTCAGAGAGGTTGGCCGTTGTGGAGTCAACCCCTGATACAATAGGGCGCCCCGGAGGATTGAGGGGGTCCTTATGTATCTTCGGTAAAAGATAGATCACTGGAGTAGCTGGTTCCATGTTTATTAAGAATTTAGCCTCTCTATTAAGTAGTATTCCATCATTTTCATATTTTTCCACAAGGGTTTTTAATTTATCCAAAATTCCAAGAGTGGGGTCTGCCCTTAATCTGTGGTAAGTGGTTCTGTCCTCAAGATGTTTGAGGACCTCCAACTCGTATTTGGATCTATCCATAATTACAATTGGTTAATAGTGTTCTACCCCCGAAAGAGAAACAGGGACATGTCCTCACCAAAGGCTTCCACAGATGTGGATCGTGCCTTGGTTGTAGGGAGGTTAAAAGCAATGGAACTAAAAAAATTGAGGAAATAACAATCAATGGTGTGAAATTTTTAATAAAAGACTTTTTAACATGTAATACTAAGAACGGGGTTTACATGATAGAATGCAGCTGCAATCTTGTATACATTGGTCATACTTCACGACAGCTAAAGGTCAGGATAGGGGAGCACCTTCGGAATATAAAGAAAGGACTCCCCACACATGCACTTCCACAACATTTTAAAGAAGTTCATAATAATTCCACCAGTTGTATTATAAAATTTTTAGCTATCAAAAACGTGAAACCCAATTTTAGACAACACAATTTGAACACTGCTGGCCAGAGCAGAGATGCGTAGTATTTATGATTTTGGCACCCTTAAACCCTGGCAGGTTAAACGCCGATTTTGAAATAAAATGGTTTTTATGAGATTTATGTAAATTATGGAAATGATTTTATATAAATTATTCTGTCCTTTGACCCACATTCTTAGTAATATTGATTTTATAAGTTATTGTATATTGTGCTTTTTATGATACCGGATCGATAGGTTATGATGTTTTGATTGCCATTCTATGTATCCGTGTATGAATTTTGTTATATATTGAAGTTTACACACTTCCTGTATTATCTTTTATAGATCTTCTAAATTATCACAGTTGGGGAACCTACATTATGCCCATAAATCCTCTTACTAGACTTAAGAGGAGACTAAAATATTATCCACACAGTTAGATGACATCTCCGTGGTTACGGAACACAGGAAAACGGAAGTTCGGCGCTGTGGACCGCAAAAAGCGTTCCACATGCCGGATATGACGTCGTGGGACTGCCGAACACGGAAGTAATCAGCGGTACGAGCGGAGGAAGGAGGTGAGCGCTCATTACCGCTGATTGCTACACCTGCAGGACGCACTATATATATAGGATACAGGGTATGCCACCCATACAGCCTTGAGAAAGACCCACGCTCTGTAGTGTCGAAACGCATTGGCAGAGATTGGTGGCACTTTGTGCAGGACTTCCAGACCAGGGTGGACTTAAGGACTTTTCTCTCAATTGCTCCCAGACCTGTTACCCGGGCACCGGACTGGTGAATATTGATTGACTTAATGCTTGTGAACTGACTAACCACCAGTTCTGATACACCTCTTGGTAATTAGTACCTTTTGCACCCTGCTATTTGGAAAACTTTGTTTTAAATGACATTGTGTGTGTTATGTGTTTGTATGTATAATAAAAACTGGCTTCACCATTACAAGCCTTTTTTCTCCTCATATGTTGGATCGGTTTGCCTTGAATCTGATTGGAAATGAGGACCTGATGATACTACACTTTTCTTATATTCTTTGCATCATTTATCACCTCTGTACCTAATTATATAGTTGCAATTACTTCACCCTACCCAGGCGCCACTGAAAGTTGTATACTGTTTTTTTGTGCATTTACCTGTCTAAAGGAGTTGGGAATCTCCTTATTTACAGCTTTTTTGGCAGCCATAAGGGAGTGCAGGACTAGAGATACCCGTCACTTTGTTGTTCACAGGGCATGAAATACCGCCTGTCGGCACATCGGCTCAAAAAATAGTGAAAAACTCATGTCGACCTAATGACTGTCGACCTAAACCCATGTCGACCTTTAACCCTGTCAACCTTGGGGCCAGTCGACCTTCCGAGGTCGACCTAATGACTGTTGACCGTTTCCCCTGGTTATAGACTAACCTTCTGCTGCACAAGGGATGGAGCAAATCTTTACTGATGAGGATAATGATGACTATGAAGTGCATGTGTGGGGTCGCTCTGGTTGCAGAGATGACTACAGCTCTTAAAATGTTACCACTGGAATGTGAACACAATCATATGCGATGATCCTTTTCTTATGGGGGAAATATCTCCCCCATGGTCCTGGGGATCCTGGTTGAGAAAGCCGCCCTGTGTGCGGCGAAACGTGTTCCAAAAGGACATCTGAAAGGACTCCCCCGTTACTGCATCACCCGCTATCTACAGAGCTGGTTTCACTACGTCCTCCAGCTGCCCACCCACTACCACAGACGCAGTGGCAGAGCGCCGTGTGAGTTATACACCCTGGGAGGTCTACATTAAGGAGGCGGCTGCTGTCAGGATAATACAAGCTGCTGAATCCCTGCACAAATACAGGACAGCCGAGCAACATACGGGGTGAGCGAGCGCTGCGGCGCACTTTTGTCAATTGACTGACCCATTTACTTTATTCAACTGCCGTACGGCAAGAGCCTTGTGGAGGCAGGACGGACACCGTCACCATACCATCTAGGCAGAAGTCCTTGCGCCCAACTGCACGGACATATGTACAGCAAAACAGAGTGTCGTATTGCTAAATCTAAATGCGCATAACAGCCTTTAATCAAATCCCTATGGTTTTTCCTTTGGACAATTACAGTCCCTAACAAGAACTCCATTGGGACCCACTTGGGAGATATTTCCCCGATAAGAAACGGATCATTGCATATGATTGTGTTCACATTCCAGTTGTAACATTTTTTGTTGCATTAATTAATGTGTTTTTAATAATTGTATTATTTGTGTTTGGATTGTTTGTTTGTTTTAATAAATTGTTATTCATCTTGTCTACCTTTGAGCGCCCCACATATTTCTTCTTTTTTTCCGGTGGTTTTAGAGGTTGGCATTCCTCTTATGTGGTGGCTGCAGGGTGGCAAGCTACACCATTATAGCCTCTAGCGCCCAAGACTTAACTTCTAGTATGACTACAGCTCTACATGCGGGCCATGTATGTAATACAGGAGTGATCACAGCTGACTTACAGAATCTTTTTCAGTGAATAAATGGAATAGTACTCTAAGTATTAAAAGAGAGGTACAATTCCAGGGAGAACTTAAACTTGGAACCCAAAATTGAGCACCACTGACACCTAGGGATATATTTACTGTACTAAAGATATTTTCTATTTTAATAAATTTAGAGCAATTAAATACATTTTGGGTTTCCAGTGCTAAAACATACAATAAAACAAAAAAATATATGGTACTTGTGTAGTTTCACGGCGGCATTTACGTAGTTAGCGTAGCGTCCCTGTAAGAATCAGCGTAGTGTTCCCGCGGCCAGCGTAGTCAGCGTCCTGTCAGTATCAGAGGTAGTGTTCCCGCCCGTTCGCGGCCAGCCAGAGCTTACGTAGTTAGCGTAGTTGTCAGTGTTACGCAGTTAGTGTAGTCAGTCAGCGCTTATTACATTGTGTGGGAACCATTGACCTTTTTAACCTGTCTTACATGACAGGTGTGACTGTGTTCCTGAAACACCCCCACTATCCATGCCAGCCCGAAGCGTGGCGAGCCCCACGAGGGGACGCGGTACGCATCCTCCCGACCTGTTCATACCCCCACTATCCACGTTGGCGTGGAGTAGATATCATAAAGTGTGGCGAGTGCAGCGAGCCACCGAGCCCCACGAGGGGACGCAGAATACACGTCAAGTAATCCACGTCCCCTCGCTGCGCTCGCCACAATTTATAAAATCAACTCCATGCAGATGTGGATAGTGGGGTCATGAACAGGTCGGGAGGACGCGTACTGCTACGCTCGCCATGCTTCGGGCTGGCGTGGATAGTGGGTGTTTGAAATGGAGGCATTTGCCAGTATGTAACATGGAGCACTGGCAAATGCATCCTTTATTGTGCATGTGACCATTTATTGTGCATGTGGCACTTGCATTTTTTTTAAATCTTTTTGATTTTTTTACTTTTTTCTACAATTGCACACCGCACCCCCCTTTGTGCACGAGATGCACGCACTACTGAACCCCTAACCCTGCCCGTCTCTCTGAAGCGGACACAGGCAGGGTTGCCGTACCCTGACGCAATATTTACAGAGACGCACAAGCGTCTGAGACACTCCTGTGTCTCAGACAGATGGAACGCCTCTCTGCCGGTGCCTGCATGATCCACTCTCCACCGGCGTCCGCCAGCGCAGGGGATCTGGCTGTTACCGGCGCTGTGTGAGAGGTGCTCACTAGGCTGGGGACAGAGCTGCAGCTCCCGGGGACAGTACAGTGACTACGCTGCCTGATGGGGACACTACGCTGACTACGCAGGGCTGCCGCGGAGTCACTACGCTGACAACTTAGCTTAGCCTACGCTGAAAACGTAGCGTAGCCTGCCGCCATGAAACTACACAAGTACCAAAGTTATCAGTAAAAGTATGTTTTAGCCCCTGAAACCTAACATCAACGGAGATCGATTTTCAATCGATAAATATTGATGATGTCAACTTTTAGTAAATAAACCCACTATAGTTAATATGACATAACAGTAATATGTTGTAACAATTTGCTATTCAGCATACGAAAGCAAAAATGGAAAGAAATAACGTTAGCTGTGGGTTGCATCATATTCATGCTATTTGCACAATATTATTACACAAATAATCAAACGATGAATGAAACAGTCCATGAAGTTTACTGTAGCCACCTATGTCTTCCCCTATTAATGTGTTATAAAGTGGGAAATGTAATAGGATGAGAGATTCAGAATGTGAGAGATTTGGTAAGAAAGCTCCAGTTTTTTTAAAGCGGCAATCATTTACAATGATTGCCGCTTTCAAAAATCTGGAGCTTTCTTACCAAATCTTTCACTTTCTGAATCTCTCATCCTATTCAATTTTACCCATAGAGTGTTTCCAAGTACAAAAATTTCAAATACTGCCAAATGCAAACAGTAATGCCCCCTAAAACTATTTTTTTTATGGTGAGCAAAATAGCCTCTACATAGGAAAAATGTACTAAATGATCCAAATTCACAGGATAATTTCATTAACATTTTCTTCATCATTATTTTTAAATCTCAATCATAATAAATGTTAAGCATTAAACCCAGTCATTCACCTACCAGCATAGACCTAGATGTGTAATAGCTGGGCTGTGTCTAAATTTGGGTTTAAACGCAAATAACACTAGCAATAAGCTGTCCAGGAAAACCTAGACAGTCTATATGAAATGACTTGAATGGAATCTTTGTAACCCACAATGCGCTAGAGCCAACATTCTAACAACAGGTGATAGGATCAGTAGCTCAAGGTCATCCAGTAAAGATCTCTATGTCTGTACGAGGGGCCCTGCCTCTCCCCCCACCCTGTTCTCTTTTGTCTCCTGGGCCTTGATGTCCCAGCCTGCCAAGCTGGATGATGGATCAAGGTATAAATCACGTGCTGTACAAGAGGGAAGTCACAGGCTGCACCCCTTCCCTTCTGTCACAGGAGAAGCCAAATGGACAATGGTTTCACCATGTCAACCACAGACTATTCAGTTGTTAATTAATTTGTGACACCAAAGGTAATCAATATGACTGTCCATACATAGGTTTTATCCAGGCTAAATTTGATATAAGCAAACACACATGCATTTTATGTATACCATATATTACTATTTGGTCTTATGGTCTAATTTATGAAGTTGAGTTACTACGACAAAATTGCAAAAAGGCAGAAGCAATCTTTATGGTAGACGTATTGCAGACTAATATAGTAGTTTCAGTTATTTACCATTAATATATAAATTACATGTAACCAGGCATAGAGACGAAAACAAAATGTCATGTTCAGACAGAGATTCTGCGATTCCACAAAACCAGTGCAATCTCTGATGGTGTATCTTTTTTTTTTAATGTTTTTATTTGAGTTTTAACATTTTAACTACAGTAGCCACAATTTCAATATAAATAGGTACAGAATATTTGGGTACTTGTGTAATAGCACGGCGCCCGGCTTTGCTACGTTTTCCAAGGGCTGCCTAGCGTTGTTAGCACAGTGACTCCGTGGCAGGCCAATGGCCGCCTAGCGTAGTTTGCGTACTTAGCGTAGTGACTCCGCAGCAGCCCGGCTCTGTCCCCAGCATCCATGGCTCTGTCCCCAGCATCCATGGCAAGCCTAGTGAGCGCCTCTCACACAGCACCGGTAACCACCAGATCCTGCGCTTGCGGAGAGGGGATCATACGGGCGCCGGCGGAGAGGCGCTTCAGCTGTCTGAGACGCAGGTGCATCTCAGACGCTCCTGCGTCTCAGTAATTATTGCAGCAGGGTACGGAGACGGGGTTAGGGGGTTCGGTAGCACATGCGTCTCCTGCACAAAGGGGGT
Organism: Crinia signifera; assembly: GCF_055691185.1. Classification (NCBI taxonomy): domain Eukaryota; kingdom Metazoa; phylum Chordata; class Amphibia; order Anura; family Myobatrachidae; genus Crinia; species Crinia signifera. The sequence continues at coordinate 73,623,072 of NC_139218.1, read as the reverse complement.
TATGCGGATGCAAGTGAGTCTGATGCACAATAAAGGAGGCATTTACCAGTGCTCCATGTTACATACTGGCAAATGCCTCCATTTGAAACCCACACTATACACGCCAGCCCGAAGCATGGGGAGCGCAGCAAGCCCCGCGAGGGGACGTGATACACGTTCTCCCGACCTTTTCATACCCCCACTATCCACATCAGTGTGGAGTTGATTTTATAAAGTGTGGCGGGCGCAGCAAACCACCGAGCCCAAAGTGTGGCAAGCGAGCAAGCCCCGCAAGGGGACACAGAATACATGTAAAGTAATCCGCGTGCACTCACCACACTTCAGGCTCGGTGGCTCGCTGCGCTCACCACACTTTATAAAATCAACTCCACGCCGACGTGGATAGTGGGGGAATGAAAAGGTCGGGAGGATGTGTAATGCGTCCCCTCGCCACGCTTCGGGCTGGAGTGGATAGTGGGGGTGTTTCAGGAACACATTCACACCTGCCATATCATACATGTGAGACAGGAATGATGACATGTGTTAACTGGTAACTGGATTGGAACACTACGCTGAATCTGACAGGGACGCTGACTACGCTGGCTGCGGAAACACTATGCTACTTCTGACTGACTACGCTGGCCGCACGAACACTACGCCGATTCTGACAGAGACGCTACGCTAACTATGTAACGGGCACCATGCTGTTACAGAAGTACCAATATTTGTAAAGCGAAACAGTTGTGTCATATAACATAGAATTTACTGAATTATTATGAATTTGTTTTAGCCAGAGGTTCTCAAACTGTGGGTCCTGACCCCAAAGTGAGTCTCGACCTTCTCAGCTGGGGTCACAACTCCATGTTGCTGACCATCATGCGGATGACTTTTCTAATCTTTCTGAAAAATCTGTTGAATTGTCTATTATTTTATACTCCTCACATCATTTAGTGCCTCCACAATGCTGCCATGTACAGTATGTGCTTTCTGCTTACTACACATGTGATGTGAGGCCTTCTACAGTAACTTACAGGGGTCCTGTAATTATTTTTATTGTCTGATGGGGTCCCAGAGCAAAATAGTTTGAGGACCACTGCTTTAAGCAATATACTTATAGAACATAAAGAAAATAGAAAAAAAAAACATGAAAGAAGAGAAAAACGAGAAGAGAGAGAGAAAGAAAGGATTTTTTACTCACTTTACGGTGAGTAAAAAATCCTATTTCCTCTATCATCTTTCTGTAGGACAAGCTGTAAATACCTCTGGAAATTCTCAAAGCAAGCAAACCGAAGGGAGGGAAAACCTTTGGCAGAGACAGTTCCGCTAAACCGGGAATTTAACAAATCACTCAGAAAATCCCTGAAAATGCATGTAAATCACCACACAGCGATTTGCATGAGCGCCACCGCCGTTCTGAATCTGCCCAAGATTCAGAACGGACCTGCCTGTCAATCTAGAGCAGTCGCTCAGAAGCTCCTGCTCATATGTGGCCTCGGATGTGAGCAGGGCCTTCTGAGCGACGCTGGACGCCACCCTGATGTCCCCTGCTCGCCGCCCCCTTGACACGCCGGACGCCGCCTCCCCCTGCTCGCCGCACGAAGACGCTGCAAAGACAGGCCGCCCCACCGCCGCACCCTGCTGGCCTACCCGCAGCAGCTCCCGGTCCCCCTGTCATCTGTCCTCTGGCGGCGAAGTGATTCAAGCCCCCCTGCTGCCGCAGATCCACTGCCACCAATGATACGTTTATTTATATAATATGAATATATATATAACCACTGCCACCAATGACAAGGCTTCCCTAATATATATATATATATATATATATATATATATATATATATATATATAAAGCTGGCTTTGGATCCACAACAGTGGAATCACGAGGCGGCACTCTCCGGATTTGAAGCAAAATTATTTGTATTTAAATCATAAAAAACCAGAAAAGGTGCAAAAAAATCAGGTCATGGGTGTCAACAGTTTCGGGGAGCAATCCCCTTCCTCAGGACGACCAACAGGGTAATGGTGTGCAGGACAACAAAACAAAATCTGTGCAGTGTGGCTGTGTTTAAATACCTTGTGCTGGTAATGAGCCTCTGCGGGGGAGGACGGCGCTTCCGTTGGTGTCCCGGAACTGCCTGTGCTGCTGCGTCTGTTGGTTGTCTAGGAGACATCTCGGGACGTTCTCCCTGCTATGGGGACGCACGAGCCAGCGCCTCCTGTTGCCATGAAAGCAGCCGCTGTCAGACAGTGTGGTATCTGCCATCGGGTTCCGTCTAGAGAAACATTTCTCTAGACGGAACCCGATGGCACATACCGCACTATCTCCAGGAGGCAATCCTCACCCTTAGTAGATGTGCTCTGGTCACTGGTTCAGTCTGAATGCACCAGAGCACATCTACTAAGGGTGAGGATTGCCTCCTGGAGCACCCCTGATTCTGTACTGAATTTATCGCCTTTTAAATTGTATTAAGCTGGACCTACCTAATATCTAGCCCTTAAACCAACTGGGGTCCCCCCAGATCCTTTAGGAAGATAGTTATCATCATATTGGTATAGCCACCTCTAAAGGCTCCTTTTTTGGAAAATTGTTGTTCAAAGGGAGAAAGGAATCTTTTATAGCAACATTGTTTGGAGAAAAATCATTTTCCCACAAACCGGTCCTCCTACATAGACATTGGAAATAGTTAACCCCTGATGAAGTCCCGCTAAAGGGGCGAAACGCGTTGGATTACTTTCTTCGGCTGTTTCCATGTACCAGAGATGTATCAATGACATGTACAAAGATCTGGAATAACTATTACCACTATGTGGAAAGAAAATACTTTTTAATAAATATTTAAAGATTGAATGGACTTTTTTCCTATGTGCTAGATTTATATTGACTAAGGTTGATCAACCAACTATTGCTATATATATATATATATATATATATATATATATATATATATATATATATATAACCACTGCCACCAATGACAAGGCTTCCCTATTTATATATATATATATATATATATATATATATATACTGTATATATATATATATATATATATATGTGTGTATACTGGCACTCACAATGATCCTCATGAATAACAGCCCAGGTGCACTGGCCGCAGGAGACATACAATCTAACCACGCACGTGATGGCTGTGCTGCTCTTCTGTTCGATATATATATATATAGCAAAAGAAAGGCTGGCACTCTGGGGTCTTAACAAGTCGTGCTGTATTTCAAAGCAAACGACCATAAATAAAATAAAAAATACAGCACATTTTGTTATGACCCCAGAGTGTCAGCCTTTCTTTTGCCATTTACACCACATTTCGGAGGGGCACCAGGGCAGCTGATATATATATATATATATATATATAGAGAGAGAAGGTGACACTCCCCAGGCTTTAGTTCAACCCCTTATTTACATTTTTAATACTTTTTTTATTCCCCTGAAGTTTCTGTGAGAGATTTGAAATCCCTCATCCTGAATCTGCCATTATGAATCTCTGGCACAAATATGTGTGTGTGTGGCTCATATTCTGAAAAATTCAGTTTTACCAATTCGCAGCACTGTGCAGCTGTTCCACAAATGCCATGGCAAACTTCCCAAGATGCTAGCTATTGCACTTTGAAAAAGAACTGGGCAGTGTCCAGGGGAGTGGTGAGAGAATAGCAAGCAGCATTTGGTCAGAAGGTGATGGAGTCTCCAGGACTCTTTATTTACCATCATGCTTATTTAGAACGGTTTTGCCACAGTTCAAACACCATCCGGTAATTACCAATCACTTCCATTTTTGTTGGACACCCTTTTATGCCATTTTTTGTCTGTCATGATGTGTGATCAATTTTATTGTTATTATTTGTCATATATTAAAAAGCTGTACTGAACCATGATCATCTTTCCTCTAATTTACATGGTCTAATTTACAAGAAACAGCTGTGACTTTACAGGGCATGAAAGCATTGCTTTGAAAAGTGACACATAGGTTTACTTTACATTTTTTGATTTGGAAATCACTGTTTGGTGGAAGGTGTAGGACACTGCTCTATATTGTGCAGGGACTCTCTTCTTGTAACCCTTTTTTGCGCCCAAGACGCACCTACATCTCAAGTCAAAAGAGACCTCAGTGGAGCAAGAACTGTTGAATCTGTAGATCCATAAATCAGATATTTGACGTGAACCAAAAAGCAGTGGTGTTTTTGGAGGCCAGCAAACTCAACTTTGATGCATCCACAAGGACCAAAATACTCTTTGTGCAGGGCAACAAATAGAGTATGAGACAAGATGATCTTTTAAGCCTGAACAACATCCAACAAGGCCAGTGACAATGCATTCTGCCAAAGAACTCAAAAAAAAAAAATGGCAGAACAATGTCTTGGTTGAGATGGAATGTAATCACCACCTTAGACAAAAAGGAAGGCCTTATCCTTAAAACCATGCGGTCAGAATGAAAAACAAGAAGAGGTGCCTTGCTAGACAAGGTGGCCAGTTCAGAAACCCAGCAAGAAGTTGCAATTGCCATGAGAAATATCACCTTCAAAGGTAGTAAACACAAGGAAACCAAATCCAGAGGCTCAAATGGCGCCTTCTGAAAACCTGTGAGGACCAAATGTAAATGCCAAGAATGAACAGGAGGCACATATGGTGGCTGTATCCTTAAAACATCATGAAGAAAAGGAAGGTTAGACAACGGTCTCTGAAAAACAAACAGATAAAGCAGAAACATGCTTTGCGAGGGGAAAGTCGGAGTCCCTTCGACAAACCATCTTGAAGAAAAGCCAAAAGGTGCGGGAGGCTATAAAGTCACAGCTAAAAGACATTTTCTCTCACACCAAGCAATGTACAAACGCCAAATCTGTAAATCTTGGAGGTGCCTGCCTTCAGTGCAAGAAGCATCATATTCAAAAGAGGACAATCCTTTTGACATTTAGACGTTGGTTTAAAAAAATCAGAGCTTCGAGGCCAGGTGAGGCAAATCACAGATGACATGGTCCTTGAATTAGATCTGGGTGAATCAGAAGCTGAAATGGGGGCTGGACCACCATGTCCTAAATCTGAGCATGTCAGTGTCGACTGGGCTAATCTGGTGCAATTAGAATGACTAATAGAGCTTCCCTTAGTACCTGCTGAATCATGGGATCATGGTCGGTGGTGGAAACAGTTACATGAGACAAAACTGCCAAGGCTCCAAGCTCTGTACTGGGGACGATTTTTGTTAAGTCGAGATGCCATTAAGTCAATGTCGGGCTGACCCATCTGGACCCATCTGGACACGAGAGATAGAGAGAGAAAGAGAGAGACTTCCTGGTTGAGCTGCCATTCCCTGTGATGGACTGAGTGAAGACTAAACATCTATTAAATTGCCAGAAGCCTGAAAGAGTAGACCCCTGACTTACTAGAAAACAATAATCCTGTAGTGACATAACACCCATAGAGGGAGAATAGAATAGGTGGTGAGCGTAGCGAGTCACCGTGCCCGCAGCGTGGCGAGCCCGCAAGGGGCTTTGTTGCGATTGCCAAGCTGTCTGAGTCCAGCCAGTCGGATCCCGACGTCGGGCTAATGACTGTTGGGATCCCGACTGTCGGAACCCTGGACCACACACACCCCACAAAACTCATTTTTTTTTTATATCTACTGTACCTTACACACACAGCCTGAATGTAATTATATACAATATTTTTTATACTTTAGTGCATTAAACAAAGTTTGTGTACATTAAATTATCAGAAAGCATAGCTCACTCGCACTCCCCCCCCCCCCTCCCCCCAAAAAAATCAGTGTTTCAGAATATTCCATATTTTGGATATAGGAGACTCATCGTTTACCATGTTTTCTATTGAACTAATTCTCTTATGGAGATAAAGAATCGAAAATGTGATAGTTAAAGTTATTTATTTATAACAATCTGGATCTTTTTATATTTAATCTTTATTTTTATAATGTTAATCAAATTAAAACTCAATAAGCACTGGCGCCCACATCTAAAATGTCACAGACTGTTCCGAACCACGCGGCACAACAGAGAAATATAGGCACATGTAAATCCTTCATTACATGAAAACTGCGTCTGAGTCGGACCGAGCAGCCTACGAAGGATGTTCAGCGGAAGAGGTACAGGATGTACACTACAAGTAAATTATTAATGATTCTCAGAAATCAGACAAATCCCAATTCATTTTATATTAAACAAAATGTTTGGATTAAGAAATGTTCCGAAACCAGGATTTCCCGACAAATCTCAATTAATAACATGTATAAAGACAAACATTGTCTGACAGCGCAAGTTTATATCTTTAATCTATTTTTTTAACATACTAATATTTTACCAGGGACAGAGATCCAAAACACTGATTAGCGCATTTCATAAAATCACATGCTCTCTTACATAAAAGAGATTTAGCAATTAATTTGAAGCACAAACAAGTGTGTACAGTATACAGTACTTACGTGATCAAATCTACCTGTATGATTCCTATAAGCAAAGTTAGCTGTTTAACATGGTATACACATGATTAGACAAGTAACTTGCTGCGCAAAAGGGAAGAGTTGTGATAAATGGCCTATAGCTCTGAAAATTAGAGACAATAATGACATACTTAAAGTTATAAATATAATGCAAAAGCATTAATATGGATGCAGGGTGTACAATGGGCTGTGATGCACACCATAGAACTACCATTTTACAAAGGTTTAAAAGCAGAATAAAACCACACTGTTTCCAAACTTCGTTAAAGGATGCGGTCAAAATACTGGTGGTCAGTATCCCAATAGCCAGAATCCCGACAAATCCCAGAGAAAAGTACAGGTGTTGAGGTTATGCATTAGGGGAATGGTAAGGTTAGGCTGCTGGGGAGATTAGGGACAGCCTGCAGGGTAAGTGGAGTGGGGGAGATTAGGGTTAGGCTATATGGAGGGGTTATTGCTAGGGTAAAATACTTAGCAAGAACAGTGATCTGTTTACTGATCCTGTTGAACTGTATCTCGTACCAGACCCTTTGTTAATACTGTATTAGTGTGACTTTAGGCACCACTAAGTCCAGTGGCGGCTCCAGAGGGGGGGCGGGGGGCTGCAGCAAAGCGCAAAATTCAAATAGGGGAGTCACACCAACTGCCAGTGAGTGCTGCAGCCCCACTTCTGGAGCTTCCCTTTTTTTCCTAATAGGACTAAAACATTTTACCTATTTCTAAATCATACATTGAGTAAAACTTGATTATGGCATACAGCATGTGAGTTTTTTTTTTCTGTAAAAGCCTGACCTTCATTGTAGTTTTGTAAAATTCTTTGGTACTTGTGTAGTTTCACGGTGCCACCTTATGCTACGCTGTCAGCGTAGACAATGGCAGCCTAGCATAGTCAGCGTAGTGTCCCCGCGGCAGCCCTGCCTAGTCAGCGCAGTGTCCCTGTCAGGCAGCATAGTCACCATAATGTCTCCGCGAGCTCTGTCCCTGGCGTCCGTGGCAAGCCTAGTGAGCGCCTCTCACAGCGCCGGTAACCGCCAGATCCACTGTGCAGACGGATGCCGACGGAGAGGCGCTCCATCTGCCTGAGATACACGAGCCATCATACGCAAGTGTGTCTCAGTAATTCGTGCGGCAGGGTACGGCAACCCGGCAGGGTACGGCGACTCGGCAGGGTACGGCAAGTCTGTGTCCGCTTCAGTGAGATGGTCAGGGTTAGGGGTTCGGTAACACGTGTGTCTCGTGCACAAATAGGGGGTGCAGGCGCAAGTGCGTCTCATGCACAATAAAAGGATGCATTTGCCAGTCCTCCATGTTACATAATGGCAAATGCCTCCATTTCAAACCCCCACCATTCACGCCAGCCTGAAGCATGGTGAGCGTAACGATCCCCTCCTCCTGACCTGTTTATACCCCCCACTACCCATGTCGGCATGGAGTTGATATTATAAAGTGTGGCGAGCCCGAAGCGTGGCGAGCTCCGCGAGGAATACACGTCAAATAATCCACGTGCGCTCGCCATGCTTCAAGCTCATTTTACGAGTCCCCTCATGGGGCATGCTGCGGGCTTGGTAGCTCGCCACACTTTATAAAATCGACGCCATGCCAACGTGGATAGTGGGGGTATGAACAGGTTGGGAGGACCAACCGTGTCCGCTCGCCATGCTCCGGGCTGACGTGGGTAGTGGGGGTGTTTCAGGAACACATTCACACCTGTCATGTCAGGCAGGTTAAAAATGGTCAATGGTTCCCACACAATGAAATAAGTGCTGACACAATGCTTACTGACTATGCTAACTGCGTAACGCTGACCGACTACGCTAACTGCGTAAACACCGGTTAGGCGCGAATGTACACACAGTCTCAGACACAAGCTGACTAAGCTGATGCGGACAGGGACACTGACTATGCTGGCCGCGGGAACATAATGCTGACATGAACACTGCGGTGACTACGTAAGTGGCGCCGTGAAACTACATAATTACCAATTCTTTTTTATACATTTTATGTTTCAACAAGTGGTGAAAGGTAAAATAAACAATAAATTAACAATAGGTGTCACTCTTAAGCAGAGGAGGTATTAGAATAGATCACAGGTTCTCAAAGTCAGTCCTCAGGACTCCACACCGTGCATGTTTTGCAGGTCTCCTCACAGAATCAGATGAAATAATTAGCCTCAACTGTGGATCTTTTAAAATGCGTCAGTGAGTAATGAGTATACCTGTAGGGTGACCTGGAAAACGTGAACTCTGTGGAGTCCTGAGGACTGAGTTTGAGAACCACTGGAATAGATATAAAAAGGTAGCAGAGAACAAAGTCATACCTTCAAAACGGAGTAATAACAAGAACATGGCAAAAAAAGTTTTCTGTGAGGTAATGAGACTTACTGTAAGTGGGAGGGGGACAACATGGACATAAGGCAACTTTTTCCGGGAAAGTAGATCAGTGGAATACCACTTCTACACAATCTTTCCCTGTATACTTGCCCTTTTTAATTGGCAATTCAATTAGAAAATGTTCATTACACATTCACCCGTTAATTCTTGCTTTTGTCTCCTGCAGTAAATGGGGGAATCAGCCGGTCCACCCTACCAACCCCCCCCCCCCCCCCCCCCCCCCCTCATTAAAAAAATCAAAAAACTAATATTGGATAAGAATGTATCTGCAAATGAATGCTCTACTTAAATATAAATGCCTGTATGTATTTACTCATTTGAAATAACTTTGTGTTTTAAAGAAACTCTAAAGTCCACCTGCAATGTATAAAACAATGTTAAAAACACCTGGACCACACATACAGCACCTGCATATATCTGTCCCACATCATGTAACCCATTATTCTGCACTTTACAGAAGTTCACCACAAAAATGACATGTAATTTTTTGGGCTAAATTAGCATAATTTAAAAACTAATCAAACAGTAGGGAGGGTATCCCAAAGGTTCTGGACCAAGTTCTGACATTTTTACTTTAAAATAGAGAATTTTTTAATCTTTACTCCTGCACAGGGGTACTCAAAAAATTATTTTTAACTGCCTCTGATTGAATAACCAAACATTTGCCTATCGCAAAAAAAAAAAAATAATAATAATAATTAAATGTGAAAACAGGTAGCAGAGATGGATCAGGGGGATGTGGGTTCTAGATAGAAACAAAAACTTATATAAATAGGGTCCAGAAGTCCCTAGTATTAAGGCATGAAATCAAGGAACCCCAGGGCCGGTGCAAGGCACCGGAGCGCCCCAGGCGAGTCGGGGTGGGGGCGCCCCGGTGCCGGGGGGAGGGAGGGGGGGGTGGTACCTGTGTAAAAAAATTGCTGCCCCGGCGTCCCTGCAGTGCTGGGGCGGTCAGGGGTGTCCGTGCCGTAGGGGTACCTGCGGCGCCGTCATGTGTATAAAGCTGGCTGCGGCCGGCGGGGTCCCTGTAGTGAATAGCAAATAACTAGCGCTTCCCGCGACACCATGCTAGTTATTTGCTATCACTACAGGGACCCCGCCGGCCGCAGCCAGCTTTATACACATGACGGCGCTGCAGGTACCCCTACGGCACGGACACCCCTGACCGCCCCAGCACTGCAGGGACGCCGGGGCAGCAATTTTTTTACACAGTTCGCTGGGGGTGAGGGGCGAACTGCCGCCCTCCAAATGCCTAGAGCTGCCTAGTGGTGGCGCCGGCCCTGAGGAACCCACAGAATGAGCAAAGTTATATTTATGGTAAAATTGGTCTCAGAATTTTAAACTCTAATAATTCATGTAGCAACATTCATGATGTGACATAGCTCGGTAAGGGTCATTTTAAATTATTTCCAGTGGAATAAGACCGTGATATCTGTCATACCCCTTTCAGACAGAAAAAAGGAAGCAACATTGCATCATTTAACACGCCCCTTCCTCTCCATACGGACCACCGAATCCAGGGTATAATTATCCTGCCCGCTTCACTAAGAAGTGCTTGGGGTGCGGGGGACTACCCAAAAAATTGTAAGTCTCCTGAAACGTCTGGGACAGTAGGCAAATATCATGCAGATTTTATTGTTTTCTTTGTCCTTTGACCCATCAATCGGATTGTGAGAAATGACATCTGCTTACCTGTGGCTAAAGCAGAAAAAAGCAATGAAGCAAATATAGCAAATAGGAAAGCGAGTAAGAGGAAAGAATTTTCAGCCTTCGTGATAAAAAAGAATGAAGAATATCCATGCTTAAGCACCTTGTACACAAGCACTAAAATTGTAAAATGTGTAACCTGCATATAACGCGTACTACTAAGACCAAATATGGAGATTTGGAAATACAGTAAACAAAGAATGATGCGTGGAACATCAATAATCACCTTAAATATTTGCCTTGATAAAGAGTGAGATGTTCTGAGTGTAAATAAACCTTTACTCTCTAGAGTTCATTTACTTAGGACAAAGGTGAGACACATGATTAGTGTACATAGCAGATCCAAGTAGTGCAACTTCTCACACCTTGTAAATGGACAAACTGGAAAAATCGCAAGAGACTCGGAACACTCAACACATACTGTACACAGGATTACTATTCGTCAGAGACTTCTATGCTGCTGGTGGGCAAAAGCACATCTATGCTCCAACAGGGTGAGGCCACCAGGACTACAAGCATTAGATCGAAAGTCACTAGGTCGGCACATGAAATAGGTCGACATGAGTTTTGAAAAAAATTGTTTCAAATTGTATTTTGCCCCCCCCCCCCGTGCCACGGGGGTACCTGTCCTGCGGCGCTGTGTATTTAAAGCTGGCGGCGGAGGCAGCAAGGGGTCCCTGCACTGCAGTCAATAAGAAATAACAAGCGCTATCCGCCGGGCTATGCGGAAGCGCTTCTGTTGTGAAAACACTGTCCGTATGCTGATTGGCTGAGATTCAGCCAATCAGTGTGCGCCGTGCGGCCAGTGTTTTCACAACAGAAGTGCTTCCGCATAGCCCGGCGGATAGCGCTCGTTGACTGCAGGGACCCCTCTCTGCCACCGCCACCAGCTTTAAATACACAGTGCCGCAGGACAGGTACCCCCCCTCCCCCGGGGCGCCCCCACCCCGACTCTCCTGGGGCGCTCCGGTGCCTTGCACCGGCTCTGACCAGAGGTGGGCAATTAGCAGCCCTCCAGCTGTTGATAAACTACACATCCCAGCATGCCTTGCATCAGTTTCAGCATGGCCAAATAGCAAAACTGATGCAAAGCATGCTGGGAGGTGTAGTTCATCAACAGCTAGAGGGCCGCTTATTGCCCAGCCCTGACTTATACGGTGTCCACGTCGACAGACACACAAAAGAGCATGAAAAACTCATGTTGACCTTTTTCATGTGGACTTAATGCTCGTGTTGACCCAATGACCATGTCATGTATCGATCTAGTGATTGTCGACCTATAGTGGTGGACCTAACGACTGTCGACCCTATGACCCATAACCGCTCCAATAGTATAAACCTTGATTTCCATTTAGCAGATAGGGCCAAATGTACAGTACTAAGCTTGAAAGTGATAAAATGGAGAGTGATAAAATGGCAGCCAATCAGCTACTATCTGCCATGTCACAGTCTGTGTTTGAAAAATGACAATTAGGGGCTGTTTGGTTGGTGGTTTATCCCTTTTCAAGGCTTAGTACATCTCACCCATAGTGAGATATGCCAATATATTATTCCACAGTATTCACTTGATCCATTAATTGGGATAAGGGATGTGGGTTAAAAAAATTATCATTATTTTGTTTTAGGATAATGAGTTATGACCCAAAGAGGTTTAAAATGCATGAAAGTAACGGAACCTTCACATCAGGGGAGAATTTGGGCATTGCGCCAACACGGTTAGGGGAATTAGGAAAATTCTGAATTTCCAAAAGGAATTTCAGAAATCTCAAAATCGCTGAATCTGGAAAAAAAAATGCCGCTTTTTACTTATGGTCCAACAGACTGCTGATCATTAATGGTCACTGATCAGAGAATCGCGACTCAGGTGCATGCATAACTTTGTACCATGTTAGCATTGCAATTTGGATTTGTTTGTGTGTTGTAGACACATTTAGGCAATCAGAAATATTAAAAGTAATATGTGGAAGGTATATTACATAAATCACGGCTGAAATAGAACTATTGTGGTTACCTACTCCAAACATTAAATTTACCATGGTCTCTTGGGTATGTCACATAGAAGATTTAAAATTTTGTAAGAGTGCTCTGAATTCATTGTTATTTAACTTTACCAGATGTGAATAGTATGCATATCATGTAGACACATGTTTAAAGCTCTTTCCACCATGCAAGACATGGGTGCGGAGGCGAGAGCCATGGTTTCAGGGAGCCACTTTGAAACTAGAGATAGAAGTTCCTTGGGGCGCACAGATTACAGAAGCTCCATAACGCGCAGATTATTCCGTGTTGTACGGTTCTTCAAATCTTCGATTTTATCAGTGAGGGTCAGCAAGGTGGAGTATTGAGAATGCAATTGGTTGTTAACAATATGAAGCTTGTCTTCCAGGGTGGAGATGAGGTCCTCCGCTTCAGTGAGTCCTTTCGTGTGTTGAGTTAATCTATAGGATTCCCTGAGTTGCCAAAAATGTATCCAGTTTTGATTTAAATTCATTAATAGTAGTTGTTGTAACCACCCCCACCCGCAATGAGTCATCTCCCAGTTCCATATGATTCCCAATCCTGTATTCAGGGGCTGGCTGGCAACTTTCAGCCTGGGGGGCAACACAAGCAAGTGGCCCACCACCATCACCATCGTTTCACCAACCTACCTTCTCCCCTCTATCTAGTATGCAGCAATTATTAAACAATCATTCCCCTACACACACCCGAAATGGGTACAGCGTGCGCCGAAGGCGCACTGTAAAATTTTACACTGTAATGCCCATTCCACATAATGCCACACACCGTAATGCCTATTAAACATATATTTGCCTGCTTTATATATATATATATATATATATATATATATATGTGTGTGTGTATATACTGGCACTCTAAGGTCTTTTCAAAGTATGTATTTAGAAAAACATGGAACAAACATGGTTTGTTCCATGTTTTTCTAAATACACGCTTTGAAAAGCTTGGAGTGCCAGTATATACACACACACATATATATATATATACGGTGAGCTGGGAGCCATGAAAGGCTGGGTCGCCCCACATCTCCCTGCTTACCACCTTCCAAAGGGGAGCAGGGAGCTTGTCACCCTGGCTGCAGCACATGACGGGATGAAAGAGCGCTGATGTGCTGCTGCCCGGGCGCTAGTGGATGCGTGGCCTGGCAGCGTGCCACTTACATCTGTGGCTTCTAGAGCAGGCATCCACTCCACTTTCTGCACTCCCTCGCACCAGGGCCAGTGCAGTGGGGCCCCGGCCTAATATATATATATTTTTTTAATAAAAAATAGGAGGCATTATACAGCACAGCAGCTGCATCACGAAAATCAGTGGGGAAAAAGTCCTTTAGTCCTTAAGTGGGTGACAAGGAGAGGGTAAGGGTGACACAGTGAAGGTAAGTGTGACACAGAGATAATGAGTGACACAGAAAGGGCAAGGGTGACACAGAGAGGGCAAGGGTGACACAGAGAGGGCAAGGGTGACACAGAGAGGGGTAAAGTGACACAGAGAGGGCAAGGGTGAAACAGAGAGTGCAAGGGTGAAACGAAGAGGGTAAAAGTGACACAGAGAGGGCAAGGGTGAAACAGAGAGGGCAAGGGTGAAACGAAGAGGGCAAGGTTGACACGCGATAGTGGCTGCCACGGAGAGGGAAAAGGAGGACAGACTTGACAGAGAGGACAAGGGTGACACAGAGAGGACAGGGTTGACACAGAAGAGGAGAATGTTGACACAGAGAGGACAGGGTTGACACAGAAGAGGAAAAGGGTGACACAGAAGAGGAAAAGGGTGATACAGAGAGGACAGGGTTGACACAGAAGAGGAGAAGGTTGACACAGAGAGGACAGGGTTGACACAGAGAGGACAGGGTTGACACAGAAGGGGAGAAGGTTGACACAGAGAGAACAGGGTTGACACAGAAGAGGAAAAGGGTGACACAGAGAAGACAGGGTTGACACAGAAGAGGAGAAGGTTGACACAGAAGAGGAGAAGGTTGACACAGAGAGGACAGGGTTGACACAGAGAGGACAGGGTTGACACAGAGAGGACAGGGTTGACACAGAAGAGGAGAAGGTTGACACAGAGAGGACAGGGTTGACACAGAAGAGGAGAAGGTTGACACAGAGAGGACAGGGGTGACACAGAGAGGACAGGGTTGACACAGAAGAGGAGAAGGGTGACAGAGAGGACAGGGTTGACACAGAGAGGACAGGCTTGACACAGAAGAGGACATGGTTGACACAGAGGACAAGGGTGACGCAGAGAGGACAGTGTTGACACAGAGAGGACAGGGTTGACACAGAAGAGGAGAAGGGTGATAGAGAGGACAGGGTTGACACAGAAGAGGACAGGGTTGACACAGAAGAGGACATGGTTGACACAGAGGACAAGGGTGACACAGAGGACAAGGGTGACACAGAGAGGACACCCCCTTCTCTCTTCAGACAGCAGCTGACCTCCACTGCAGGCTCCTGTAGGGAGTGAGTGTGTGTGTGTGTGCGCTAGTGTGTGTGTGTGTGTGTGTGTGCGCGCTAGGGGGGAGATAACTCAAGGGTACAGGGGAACATACCTGGTGGGGGGCTTGCACAACATATTGATGCTCTCAGATGCTGGGCCACACTTTGCGCTGGAGCTTGCCTGCAGGACTGTGCTCCTCGTTGCCGGCATGCCATGGTTGGGAGGCTGGAGCTGAAATGTGGGAAGCTCCTCCTCCAGCAGCCTTCAGCGTGACACTTGTCTCTGTGCACTGCTGCACCGTGCGTCTCTCCAGGCAGCAGGAGAGAGCCGCGCGTTGAGATCCGGGGGGGGGGGGGGGTAGCTGCAGCCCCCAGCCTGTCACTGTCTCCGGGTTCAGGCAGTCGTTCCCCCCCTCGCTTCCGCTAGGACTGCGAGTGCGGACCCAGCCGCGCTGTCATCCAGGCTCTGACAGACACTAGAGGTACAGCAGTACCTCTAGTGTCTGTCTCCTCCAAGGCGGCGGCCATTTTTGGAGGGGCCGTTGCCATACAGTACATGGAGGACTGTGCGGCAGGACCCGGAGACAGCGGCAGGGCTGTTCAAGATGCACACAGCCGGCCCCGGCCCAGCCACTTCATACCGGCCCGGGGGGCATGTGGCACTCTGCCCCCCGGCCCAGCCCGCCCCTGCCTGTATTTGAACATAGTAATCATATCACCTCTCAACGTCCATTTCTCCAGTGAAAACATATTCAGCCTGGTTAACCTATCTTTGCATTCTAGTGATTCAAGACCTTTTACTAGGTTAGTCGCCCTTCTCTGTACCTGTTCCAATTCATTTATGTTCTTTTTAAGGTGCGGTGCCCAGAACTGAACACAATATTCCAAGTGTGGTCTCACCAATGCCTTGTAAAGAGGCACTATCACATTAGCATCCCTTGAATCCATTCCCCTTTTAATGCATGCCAGTGTCTGGTTTGCTTTTGTTGCTGCACTTGAGCAGTGTGTACTATTACCCAATTTTTCATCTATGATGACCCCCAAGTCTTTCTACAGCAAAATTCCCTATAATAACTCCATTTAGCATATAAGTAGCTTGTTCATTTTTGTTCCCATAATGAATTACTTTACATATATCAATGTTAAACTGCATTTCCACCTTTCCAGTTTAATTAAGTCACTTTGTAGTGTATCCACATCCTCTCCTGAGTTTATTTCCTTACTCAATTTTGTGTCGTCCGCAAATATTGCAATATTAATCACTGAGGGCCTTATTTTGGTTCATTCTTTGACAAAATCCTTCTTAGATGGGCAAAACCATGTGCACTGCAGGTGGGGCAGATGTAACATGTGCAGAGAGAATTAGATTTGGGTGGGGTTTTACTTCAAAGTGAGATCTATATTGCAGTGTAAAAATAAAGCAGTCAGTATTTTCCCTGCACAGAAACAAAATTACTCACCCAAATCTAATTCTCTCTGCACATGTTACATCTGCCCCCCCCTGCAGTGCACATGGTTTTGTCCATCTAAGAAGGATTTTGTCAGAAAGAATGAACCAAAATAAGGCCCTATGTCACTTCCTATATCATAAATGAATATATTAAAAGGTGGGTCCCAATATTGAACCTTGCGGGACTCCACTTTGGACCTTACCCCAGCTGGAATGTATGCCATTTACCACCACTATCTGTCCCATTACAAATTTTATCTCCTAACCCTAAATTACCTAGTATCATTAAAAACCTTTAATGAGGCAGCGTGTCAAAAGCTATAGCGAAATCAAGCAGTATTACATCAACAGATTTTATTAAGTCCAGCCCCCTACTGACTTCCTCATAGAAGCTAATTAAATTAGTCTGACATGATCTATTTTTGACGAACCAATGGTGAGCCTTATTTATCACCGTCTCCTGTTCTAAGAATTTTTAGATACTATATCTTATTATTCCTTCTAATATTTTCCCCACAATGGATGTAAGGCTGACCGGTCTATAATTTTTAGTCTTGCTATCTTTCTCCCATACTTGTACTACGTAAGCTATGCACCAGTCCCTTGGTACCGTCCTGAGTTTATTGATTCCTCGAATATCAGATATAATGGTAGTGCTATGACAGAACTCTATTCTTTTAGTATCCTAGGGTGTATTTCGTCCAGACCAGGAGATTTGTTACTATTTAGGTTCTGTAATCTATTTTCGACTATTTCCTCACTCAAACATACAGTTTTGGAGCAATCAAGGGATTTAATCTGTGTAAATACCAAAGCAAAAAATTAATTCAACAATTCTGCTTTCTCTTTTCTTTCTATTACCAGAGTACCCTGATTATTTTTTAGTAGGCCAATATTTTCCTTCCCTAACCATTTCCCGTTTATAGAACTGTAGAATTATTGGGGATTAGATTTGCTATCAGTGGCTATTCTATTTTCAGTCTCTAGTTTAGCCATTTTGATTGTATTTTTACATTTCTTATTACATTCTTTCTATGCGGCAAATGATTTTGGTGTCTCTCCTTGTTTAAATGCTTTGAATGCCCTCGCTTTTTTAGCTATTTGAAATTTGACTTTGCTGTTAAGCCACATAGGTTTCCTTTTGACATTTGTTCTTTTATTTACCCTAAAAATATATTTAACCGTGCCCTCCTGCAGTTTTTTTTTGTTTAAGTTTGCCACTTTCAGACCGCACTCTAGACCCAGGTTATTGCAGTGTCCTTGCAGCCCCAAGACGGGTCGAGGTGCAGTCTAAAAGTGCCACTTTGGGTCGAGCAACACGGGAGTTCAACCCTGGTAATGACCAGGGTTGAACATGGCTCTGACCTGTGTCAAGTGCAGTGTGAACGGGTGAGTGCTGTCAGCTCCAAGAGCTGCCTCTTTCCAAGGGGATGCGGTTAATTTGCCGGCGGTCGGGATCCCGGCGGTCGGAATCCCGACACTGGAATCCCGACCGCCGAAATCCCGAAACTTTCTCCCTCCGTGGGTGTCCACGACACCCATAGAGGGAGAATAAAATAGCGTGCCGAGCGTAGCGAGGCACCGGGCCCGCTGCGTGGCGAGCGCAGCGATCCATGTCCCCCCCTTGTCGGGATTTCGGCGGTCGGGATTCCAGTGTCGGGATTCCGACCGCCGGGATCCCGACCGCCGGGAAATCGTATCGGATCCTTTCCAAGCCCCTGGTGACGCGCCGCACCTCAGCTGTCCCATAGTGTGCTAGGTAAATGCCACAGGCTGTGCAGGGCTGCAGGAGGCGGGATCCCCAGGCAGCATGCGCCGTGTGGATGGAGGCTGCTTGGAGGAGAGACAGAGTCTCTGCTCTCCTCTTGTCTCTATGCTATGTGCTGGCTGCTCCCTACAAACCAAGTAAGACGGTCTGTTTTTCTATATATAGAATTGAGCTCATACCGTGTGGCAGAATATGAATTTTGTGTATGGCCCGCAAATATTTACTGGAATTGTTAAGTAGGCCCCAGCCAAAATAATTGCCCACCTCTGCTGTAAGGACTCCTCAAACTTAGCAACATTTTTTTTTTTTTCATTTAAGGACCTAGTTGCTCCAATATAATTATCTTTGTTAATATTTAAATCAAATGTGATCATATTGCAATCACTGTTCCCCAATGTCTCCCTTATGGTTATGTTAGTAAGAATGTCCTTATTGTTGCTTATC
The DNA here is from genome assembly GCF_055691185.1 of Crinia signifera. Taxonomy (NCBI): domain Eukaryota; kingdom Metazoa; phylum Chordata; class Amphibia; order Anura; family Myobatrachidae; genus Crinia; species Crinia signifera. The sequence goes on along the minus strand of NC_139218.1, from coordinate 73,604,424 downwards.
AAGAGATCTAAGATATTATTATTTCTGGTTGGACTTTCAATAAATTGATACAAATAGTGGTCATTTAGGGCATCTAATAAAACATTTCCCTTAGCGGTACTACTTGACCTATCTTTCCAATTTATTTCTAGGTAGTTAAAGTCACCCACAATAATAATGTCCCCTAAGCTGGCCACTTTTCCCGCCTGTAGCAAGAGGTCTTTTTTCCTCCTCCGTATTTATGTTGGTCGGATAATAACATGTTCCTACTATAAGTTTTTTAGCCCCTTTAACCCCTTCATGACAGAGCCAGTTTGTGCCTTCATGACAGAGCCCTTTTTTTCAAATCTGACATGTCTCACTTAAGTGGGGATAACTTTTTTTTGCTTTTACTTATCCCAGTGATTTTGAGATTGTTTTCTCGTGACACATTGTACTTCAAGTTAGAGGTAAATTTGGGTCGATACAGTCTGTGTTTTTTTGTGAAAAATACCAAAATATCGTGAAAAAATTGAAAATTTAGCAATATGCAAAATGTCACATTTTCTGCTTGTGAGACAAATAATCATACCACTCAAAATAGTTAATAACTAACAAAGACCATATGTCTACTTTATGTTGCAATCATTATTTCCACCCCCTTTTCATTTTTTTGGACACTAGGAGGCTTCAAATATGACTAGCAAATTCTCAAATTTTCAAGAAAATTTCAAACACTGATTTTTTTAGGGACCAGTTCAGTTCTGATGTGACTTTGAGGGACTTGTATGTGAGACACCCCCATAAATGATGCCATTTCAAAAACTGCACCCCTCACAGTATTCAAAACAGCATTTTGGAAGTTTGTTAACCCTTTAGGTGTTTCACAGGAATTAAAACAAAGTGTAGGTGAAATTTCAAAATTTCTTTTTTTTTGCAGATTTGCAATTTTAATACATTTTTCTAAGGAACACAGTACATTTTACTAGAGAAATGTGACTAAAAATTGATTCCCCCAATTCTTTGGTTTTCATAAATATCCTATATGTGGCCCTAGTGTGCACGGTGACCAAACCACAGGCTTCATAATAGAAGGAGCACCTACTTGATTTTGGAGCCTCCTTTTTATGAGATTATTTTTTAGGCACCATGTAGGTTTCTAGGCACCATAAGATGCTAAAAGTTAGGAACCCCCCACAAGTGACCCCATTTTGCAAACTACACCCCTCAGGGAATTCATCTAGGGGTATAGTGTACATTTCAAACCCCCAGGGGTTTCACCAATTGTGGTACAACTGGGCAGTGAAAATGAAAAAAAATAATTTTTCATTTTCACAGCTCAGTTGTATCAAAATTGGTGAAACCCCGGGGGGTTTGAAATGTACTCTATACCCCTAGATGAATTCCCTGAGGGGTGTAGTTTGCAAAATGGGGTCACTTGTGGGGGGGTTCCACTGTATGGGTGTTTCGGGGGTCATTCAACCAGAATCTGTGCTGCAAAATCCAAAAATCACTCCTTCCCTTCTGAGTCCTGCCATGCACCCAACTGGTATTTTTTGGTCACATGTGAGGCATTGCCGTACCCGGGAGAAATTGGGGCACAGATTTTGGGGTGCTTTGTCTCCTTCATTCCTTGTGAAAATGAAAAATTTTGAGCCAGATCTGCATTTTTGTGTAAAAAAATTTAATTTTTTACACAAAAATGCAGTTCTGGCTCAAAATTTTTAATTTTCACAAGGAATGAAGGAGACAAAGCACCCCAAAATCTGTGCCCCAATTTCTCCCGGGTACGGCAATGCCTCACATGTGACCAAAAAATACCAGTTGGGTGCATGGCAGGACTCAGAAGGGAAGGAGTGATTTTTGGTGGTGGAATGAATGGCGGGTGCTATGTCGCATTAGCAAGACCCCCGAAGCACCAATACAGTGGAACCCCCCCACAAGTGACCCCATTTTGGTCACCAGCTTTGGGAGGGGGGCTGGCGCTGCGGCTGGCGGGGGGGTGGGAGGGGTGCTGGCGCTGCGGCAGCCGGGTGGGTGGGAGGGAGGGGGGCTGCCGGGTGGGAGGGGGGGGGGCTGGCGATCGTTGGTGATCGGTGCGGTATACGCACACACACACACACACACACACACACACACACACACACACATATATATATATATATATATATATATATATATGTGTATATATATATATATATATATACATATATATATACATATATATACACACACATATATATATATATATATATATATATATATATATATGTGTGTGTGTGTGTATATATATATATATACACACACATTTGCACATTTTTTTTTTATTTTATTTTATTTTTAACTTTTTCAGCAGCAGCATGATGCTGCTGCTGCTGCTGCTGCTGCTGCGGGGGGGAGGGGGGAGGAGGGGAGCGCAGCGTGCGCTCCGGACGTAGCGTTGGAGCCGGGGGAGCTGCTGCTGCTGCCGGGTGAGTGCCCGGCGGGTGGGAGGGGGGTGCTGCCGCTCGGTGGTGATCGGTGCTGCACCGATCACCACCGTTTTCTGTGTTACCGAGCGGCTTAGCCGCCGGTAACACAGGAAACGCTGTGATTGACTGTTCAGATTTGAACAGCCAATCACAGCGATCGCCGTCCGGTGGGGGCATCCCTGCCCCCCCCGGGCGGCGAGGGGGGATGTCTGCTGTCAGGGACAGCAGACATCACCTAACTGTCACTGCGTCTCTAGACGCAGTGACAGTTTGAAGCCATGACGTATATATACGTCAACGGTCGGGAAGTACTTCCCGACCATGACGTATATATACGTCAATTGTCGTGAAGGGGTTAATATTATCTGTGATTTCTACCCATACCGATTCTACTGACTCCATTGTGCTCTCGTATATGTCTTCCCTTATGTATGGTTTTAAGGATTGTTTAACATACACACATACTGTACCCTTCCTTTCTACTTAATCTATTTTTTATAAACAGACTATAACTTATTTTATAGCCTCCCACTCATGTGAAAGGTTGATTCAATTGGCTGAAGTATGAAAAGATTGACATGAGATTTTCACTTTTTTAATGTCAATGTTGACTGAGCACATGGAAACAACCCTCCCCCCCTCCCCCCCACACACACACACACACACTTTACCATGCGCTTGGCACATATAACCACTCAACTGCAGGGCCGGCACCACCACTAGGCAGCTCTAGGCATTTGCCTAGAGCGCAGGCACCTGGAGGGCAGCAGTTCGCCCCTCACCCCAGCGAACTGTATTATTAAAATTGCTGCCCCGGCGTCCCTTTAGTGCTGGGGCGGTCAGGGAAGTCCGTGCCGTAGGGGTACCTGCGGCGCCGTCATGTGTATAAAGCTGTCTGCGGCCGGCGGGGTCCCTGTAGTGAATAGCAAATAACTAGCGCTATGCGCGCGGCGGCGCGGGAAGCGCTAGTTATTTGCTATTCACTACAGGGACCCCGCCGGCCGCAGACAGCTTTATACACATGACGGCGCCGCAGGTACCCCTACGGCACGGACACCCCTGACCGCCCCAGCACTGCAGGGACGCCGGGGCAGCAATTGTTTTACACAGGTACCACCCCCCCCTCCCTCCCCCCGGCACCGGGGCGCCCCCACCCCGACTCGCCTGGGGCGCTCCGGTGCCTTGCACCAGCCCTGCTCAACTGTAATCCACATGGATGGTAAAGTATGAAAAAATACCAAAAATTAAAGCAGAGGCCTCCCCCCCCCCCCCCAGACACACACACACACACACACACATATATATACACAAAAACCCTCATGTTAACCTTTTGAACATGTCAGCAATATGGTATCGACCAACCATTACAGAATACTACTCAGAAGTTATGTCTCCTTTTGTTTTGTTTTTTAAACCTTGATACCTATGCAGATTATAAATGTTTTATGTGTTGGACTTTATTTGAACAAAAAAAGATAAATCTACAGCAGAATAAAGGTGGCTTTAATATGGCACATTTTAGTTCGAAAACACCTCCCACATTTCACTTTGACATTTCCTATTTACAAAAGTCTTTCAAATACAGCACAGAGCATTCTGTTTAATCATTTGCATTTTAACAGACGTCACAAAGCATTAAATCCACTATACTTCCTGCTGTTATTCTGTGGTGCTTTGTGCAATGGGACCTGGAAAGTGGCAGTCATTTGCTCTGTGCTTTCTCATTTAAATCTCAATTTCCTCCTCTTTCCTCTACCTACTGCATATTTAATAACCACATGCCAACATACAAACATTTCTTACAAATTGCCGTTTTTAACTTTTTTCCTAAAATTAGAACATGCAAGAAAAAGCCAAAGTACAAAGCTAGACTTTTGTCTGAAACACCTGAAATGTTGCTTTGAATTTATCCAAAAGTGACTGGGTGAGGTACTAAGCACAGGACATGAATGCTGGGTACACACTGGGTGATCCCCGGCACCGCTGATATTGTTAAATAGATCGGTGGTGCCACGGGAGTCACAATATAGTGCATAGAAGACTGGACAATATCGGTAACAATATTGATCAGTGTTGTCACCAGCCACCCGAACAGTACATGCAGTCATTGGACTAGACCATGGGTCTTCAAACTGTGGCCCTCCAGATGTTGTGGAACTACATGTTCCAGCATGCCCTGACAGTTTTGGCATGCTCTTTTAAGAAAAATTGTGGCAATGCATGTTGGTACATGTAGTTTCACAACATCTGGCGGGCCACAGTTTGAAGACCAATGGACTAGATAGTCAAGATTGAGCTGCATGTACAGATGATAGGGGGGGTGTTAAAGACAATGAGGGTACACATGGTGCAATTTGCACTATATATATATATAAGAACAGAGATGAGATTCTCAGGGCTGTATGCTTCTTTGTTAAAGTTTAGCATTTCTGACAATGAGGTACCGTAAATATCCAAAAACAAACATGGGGTGAAATGTAATAGGATGAGCGATTCAGAAAGTGAGAGATTTGGTAAGAAATCTCCAGTTTTTTTAAAGCGGCAATCATTTACACTGCAAAATCAAACTGGTTTTGCAGTGTAAATGATTGCCGCTTTAAAAAAACCTGGAGATTTCTTACCAAATCTCTCACTTTCTGAATCTCTAATCCTATTCAATTTCCCCCATGGTCTCAAGCTCTTTGTGGCTGCCCAGAGCTTTGCCAAATGCCAATGCCTGTTAAAAGGCTGTACCATTCATGAGCTGAATGTGGCTTCCCTGTTGTCCTGCAGAGGACTTAAGATTCCTTTCGTTTCTAGCTACAGTACAGCCTGCAGACCAGTATTTATAATCTGCAAAACAGGCAGGGCATGGTATGTGCTTATCCTGCCTGAAACAGCATTTGCCTTTCTTGTGAATATACTCATTAGCTATACAGTTGTAACAACTCAATCTGCAGACTGACAATATAACATTTTCTGAATAACTTTTTCTATGATCATACATCTACCTGCTGATAGACATAAAACAATGTACAAAATGTAAAAATGACATTACATTTCTGGAATGTATGTACGTGATAACTGGTGAATCATCACAATACCAAGAGACGTGTATGGACCCGGATCCTTAAATGTATCCCCAAGTAAATGTTTGCTAGAAATGTGTGTTTGCGTCTTGTAAAATCAACTGCAATGATATAAAAATGAGGAGACTAAGGAGGGTATGCAATGCTCCGCCGCTATTACCGATGGGGGGAAATAGTGGTGGTTCCCTATTCATTGCTGTCTTCAACGACAGCATTGAAGAGGGATCACGGCAGACTGAGCCCGACTTTAGAAGCTGTCGGGCCAGTTCTGCTGATAACGGCCGTGGATTGTCATGATCCCGGCGATGTCCGGATAATAACTTCAGTCGGAGAAACAAACATCATCCAGCTAAAGGCAAGCTATGGAACACACAATGGACCGCAGAGGGCGGCGAGTGTATTGCTGGAAGTCCGACGCGCTGGAATGCACACATTATTGTGTGTATTGCTGGAAAACTGATGCGCTAGAACGCATACAGTATGTCACTGCCACTTCCAGTGGAGACCAGAAGGCGGAAATAGGAGAACGGGAACGGATTGCCGCGATCGGAGACATCTGCGGCTACAAGTCCCCGCAAATACATGGACTGGATCTGTGTGGAAAAGAATTTATGTAAGGTTAGGATTAGTTGGCTAGAGGACTCCATGTCTGGAAATTGGATTTGCCCACTTGGGGTATAAATATGGGAATAGGAACTTCACCTCCACATGCAGTGGCGTAGCTACAGGGGTCGCAGCGGTCGCACCTGCGATTAGGCCCCTGAGCCAGGGGGGCCCAACCCCCGCCACTGTCCGGCCGTCCTGGATGAGGGTAGTGAACAGCACCCGTTCCCAGTGGTGCTTTGCGGGCCCGGCCAGCGTGCGTCGCGCTGACGTCACGCGGCTCTGGCACGTACCCTTCCGGGGGGGGGGGGGGGGCGTAGGACGTTCGGTGGGGCTAAGGACGGCATCTCAGGAGCTGCCTCGGTAAGTTGCAATGTCCGCAGCTTGGCGACACAGTAGTTACTGCTTCCTAACCACATCTTTAATATTTGATCTTTTCCATAAATTTTAATACTTTTACTTTATGAATGGTGTGTGCCAGAGTAAAGGAAGAAAGAAAATCTATCCTGCAGCTTATGAGCATCTTCTGTGTCCATTAAACTTCCTTTTTGCTCCATCCAGAAAACACTTGAGACTATTAAATTCATAAATACTTTTTTCCTGTATTTCTGCTGGGTGTTTAGCTATCTGGGGGAAAAAAGGGAAAAATAAATAAAATCAATAGAATTGATTTACAGGTATGAGGAATCAGCCATATTTTGAAGCGAAATACATATGGGAGATTACAAATAGAGTATTAAAATATAAACAGACAAAGATTTTAATTTTGTTGTATGTAGGGGGGCCCCAAGCTGACCTTTCGCACCAGGGCCCATGAACCCTTAGCTACGCCCCTGCCCACATGCCTTCAAAAAAAAAAACCCTCTTGGTTTTGAAACGCGTTGGCCGCGGAGAAGAGGGTGGACAACCATGGACTCAGCCAGGGAGAGGCATCAGGGACGCTTGTTTTTACTATACCATCTGCCTAATTTGTCTGCAATCCTTTGGGTTTCTGAGGCTAAAGCACACATATACAGATCATTTTTGATATTACATTTTTAAAATGTTAGTAAATGTGTGTTTAACCTTGGAAACCCAAAGCCAATTTAGTTAGTTTTCCATCAAAACAAAATCAAGGAAAATCAACCTTTTAGTAAATATACCCCTTAAAATCATTGGGTTTGGTATTTTAATTAACAGAATATAATGTGGACATGTCCATCTCTTACAGACATGGAAAACAAGAGGCCAGTGTACAAATGTCAGACGTAAAGCGTGAGACTACAGGAGAATTAGTAACACACAACATGAAAGAAGTTTCCCTTCTTACTATGTGCCTATCTGACTGTATTAGTCTTCCTGAGATTACACAACAGTTTCCCCCATAGTAACAGTCAGGATTGATCTGCAGTAACCTCTCCTGCCTCCACCCTCCCTTGCATATGAACACGTCCGATTGCTTGAGGGGTTTGGCACGCATGTGCTCAACTTTGGCCTACTAGCATTCCTCTTGTTTGGATTGGCAGCACTCCTGCATGTTTGGTAGAGTCACATGGCTTTGGTGTTGGAAAGCCACAAGTGGATTTAGAGCACCTTCATATAGTATCCAAGTTTCTTTTTTTTCTAAACCTGCTGAACCCTGCACAGTCCTCAATTTTAACCCATTCAATATATTACACATATTTCACACATTAACTCATTTTACATTTCTGAATGGTGGCCCAAAATAGTGCTTGCGATGGAAAGGTATATCTATATCCAAGAACAGCACGGCTTTTACTAAGGTAGCCACGAGTTGTTTCCTTTGGGTAATCTTTTACAGGACACAAACACATCACTGATTTACAGCCTCAGTGGAAAAAGCACAGACACGCTTGCTGACTGACAGCCAACTGGGGACAGAAAACAGGGCATGGTTTTCTGCTTATGAGTTTATTTGTGAGAAGAAAATAACACATACAAAAAAAAATTAAATGCTGGCTCATTAACCTGGCATTTAGGGATGCCAATCCTGGGACCGTCGGGATGCCAGAAAATCTGTAATTTTTTCCCAGGATTTAAATAAATACCTAGATTGGTGTCCTGGGATTGAAATGCGCACTTCATTTCTTACGACCAGGCAGTGCTGAGTACCAGCAGCGCTCAACTCAGGTGCTGCCCAGAAAACATGCTAAGCGGAGACGCAGCGTAATGTTAAAAGTCACGCTGCGCAGCCACGCACCTGCCCGTCCCCTCTGCTGAGTCTGCTGGTCCCCACATGCCTTCTCCATCACCTGTCACCTCACATCCATCCGCCCTCTCCATACTATGTCCACAGGGCACCACACACCCTCTTCTTCGCATTTCCCCCGTCTCCCTGCCCTTTCTGCCATCTCCCATGCCGCCATCAGGAGGACAATACGGGGATCCCAGGAATCTTGTGATTGACAGTTTTTCAATCCCGAATACAGGGCTTGGCCACCCTACTGGCATCGCACATGCACAGTCTGCTGATAATTGTTGTCTTGCATGTAATCAGTCAAAGCATATAAACATAAAATAGACCCAGAATAATAGGGGCAGATGTACTGTACTAAAGCTTCTTAGACAAGTGGTGGTGATGCCCATAACAACCAATCAGATTCTAGCTATCATTTCACTACTGCATTCTAACACACATGACAAGGCCGCCCTGCTGTCAGGGTCCCTACCCACGATGCACTTGAAAAACTTTACGAATGCGTCATTGTACAATTTTGTTTCTTTTGTTGGACTTTTTCATGATATACGAGCCTTGTGGATTAAAATTGGGAATGGTAAAGTATGCCGAGCGCAGCGGTAGCAGAGCCTAAAGCATGGTGAGCGCAGGGAACCATGCGTGGGTACATGCTACAGTAACTGGGGGTCTATTATATATTGAGACTGTAAGTGGAAAGAAGTTACAGAAATAAATTACTACAACTAATAAATAATAAGTCACATGAATTTGCATTAAGAGGTTATGGGCCAGATTGTACTGTGGAAGCAGACTCGTCTATGACTGCATCTTCGGCCAATGGTCAGTTGTACTGTTCACCTCTAGTCACCCCATGCAAACACTCCATACATATCTTCTACCGCACATCTAGCTTTGGAGTTCTACTCTGTATAAACAAAAGGATGCATGCCCGGTGTGAGACTCAGGTTCACTCGCAGAAAATAAACATATCTCCACTGCTTCCGACATTGCCACTGTGTACCAATCAGGCCCTATACGTTGTACTTGGTGATTTCAAAGAAGTACGAGTCCCAGAAAAGATCAAATAAAAAAGGTGATTCCTTGGAAAAGAAAAAGATGTGCACCACTGTATAACTTACTAGCACTATACACCAACACACCTTTCTCAGAGACTTACTACATAGGGCGGTATTCAATGAGGCTGATTCGCCAGGTTTTTATGGCGATTTTGTGCTGTAAGGCGAATTTTTGACTAAAACGGCGAATCACCCTATTCAATGGCCAGATGGCGAATACATTTCAAGGTTTTTTTCGCCATGATTCACCGAGTAGCAATCGCTATCTTTTTATGGTGAAGTGAAATGTGAACTTTTAAAATAAAGTGTTTTGTTTTTTACATTTGGTGTCAAAAAATCAGGAATTTTATTCTGAGGAGGGGCATGCTATTTTTATTCATGTGAAAAAATATTTTTTTTTTTTTTTTTTTTACACAGACCAGCAAGCAGGGGGCCGGAGCCGAGCCGCTCATTAGATATTCATATATTCACTTCACCCGATCATTACATGATCGGGTGTAGTGAATATACCCAGTCCCCTGCTGGCACCCCCGGGGGGCAGCCTGTGCTGCCTGGCACCCGGGGAGCCCACCTTCCCCCCACAAACGTTCTGGGGCAGGCAGGGAGACTTCCATCTCCCTGCCTGCCGCCGTCCTCGGGCTCCCTGCGGCATCGCCGCAGGAGTTAAAATTCGCCGGTCAGGGGCAGCAAGCCCCTGACTCGTTGAATACTGGAGCCAGCGAGGCTCCGGAACGCGGCGACCAGTGGCGAATGTGCAGCGAATCCTAAACAGGATTCGCTGCACATTGCCAAAATCCTCATTGAATACCGCCCATAGTCTTTGCAGAGTCATTACTGCCCTTGATGACAGGTGTTAAAACTTAATACAGCTAAACATTAGCACAACTGCTGGGTACTGCAATATTGTTTGTGATGCTAAACATTGTGCTCAGAGTCAAACTAGTCAAAGATTATGTCGGTGCAATGTCAGGTAGCTCAATGTGCCCTGTTATATCGCCCCCTGGGTTCTGGATGCATCAGATAGGGAGACGTGTACTTTGCAGGCTGAGATTGTTTGTGTGCGTCTGTTGGCTGTACTCTTTCTAACCGCCAACCACCCTGTAAAGGTCACTGCTGTTTACGAATAACACAGTGGTGTCCAAATTCAAAACCTGATATTGTTATTTTGGAAGCTTAGAGAATCCTCCTCCCAAGCTCAGAGCCATGTGACCTCAGAGAGCAGAGTGTGTGCAGGGCGTCATTAACTTCTTTGCATTTCATTTAACAATGACTGCTATAGAATTACGTGATCGTACGATATATCCCTTAACCGGGGCTCTTCTAATGGGTTGTAGTAAAGTGTATTCATTGTGCAATATACTACGCTAGTAATGTTGGAAACCTGAATGGTCTGTATAACAGACTGTTTACAAAAAAGATACCACATTTGAATGAAATACGCATGCCACAATGTATAAACTGCAAGTGAGGATTACACCTGAACGCTTCCAGTGCAAGTAGAGAAGTATATTCAGCACGTGCCTGACTGTACATGGCCGATTGGACTGTGGCAGATAGATGATGCGGAGGTGCTCATGTAATGTGTTGATTATTGCACAACATTTTCCTCTGAATATCAGAACACACTCCGCTTTACTCTGTCCTTGCTGGTTTGTTCTTGATTTCAACAATACCATGACAATATTATAAACAGATATATTTGAATATTTACAACTCCAACTTCATGCAATTCTAATGTCTTTGTTCAATATATCATGTTTTTGATGTATTTTAAGCGACTTTTAAGGCCCATACACACTTGACGATTTTCAGCTGAAAATCGCTCAAAACAGCCGTTTTGAGCGATTTTCGGCTCAAAATCGCCTAGTGTGTATGGCACAGAGATTGCCCACTAGCGATGATGCGCGAGGAAAGTGGTTCATCTGCTGGTTTTACCAGCAGATGAGGCGATGATAGATGGTTTTTCATCCATCATCGCCATGTGTGTACGCCTGCAGGGCTGAAAGATTAACCACTTTCAGCCCGGCGGACCGCCCCGCTGCCTCACCCCCTCGCCCCCCCGCCTGTCATACTCACGGCACCCTGCGCTCTCCCTCTGGCCACCCGGCTGCTGCTGCTGCTCCCTGGCCAGGTTAAACACCCGGCTGGCCCCGCCCCCCGCCCTGCACAACACGGAGCAGACAGCACACAAGTGCTGTCTGCCCAGCTAAACACACTGACCACCAATGTTTATATATTTCTGCCCACTGCCACCAATGTATTAATTTAAAGGCAGCAAATATTATTATTAATATTATATATATATATGTATATAAATATATATATATATATATTATATATTATATATATATATATATATATATATTATAATATATATCATAATATAAGGGATTGGGTAACAGGGCGGCACTCAAATCATTTAAACAGTACAATTCTGTGCCTGGTCCATAATAGTAATACAGTACACTAATACAGTACAGTATACTTACCCCCCCACTGCGGAAGGAGTCCAAACCGGCACACGAGTAGTGAAGAAAAAAGATGTGGTTAATTCCATAAGTACAAGAGTTATAACAGCGGTCCCGACAGCTGTTTCAACTGGGCCCCTGATGAAGACTGGTAGGACCCAGTTGAAACAGCTGTCAGGACCGCTGTTATAACTCTTGTACTTATATCATAATATATATATATATATATTATATATATATATAATATTATATGGCCAGGTAGCGCCCCAGGCGGGGGGGGGGGGGGGGGCACTCCGGCACTACTCGCTCCACTGGGGAAGGGGGTGTGATGCGGGTGCCGCGTTGCTCCACGGGGTATCGCTCCAAGGTAGGGAAGGGGCTGCGGGTGATGCGGCCTGCGCTGCATGGCTCCACGGGGGGAGGCCGGCGGGGGATGCGGTGAGGGCTGCCACGTCGGAACCCTTGGAATTCAAACCCAGCCCATTTATAATGAAAGATTTTTAGCAAAGTCTTTCGCCCTTCTGAAAATCTCTTGCTCTTTGGGGACAAAAGCTCAGTGTGTACGCACTACTTTGGTGAAAGATATATCTATCAAAGATTTTGGCAAAGTCTTTTGAAATGAAAATCTTCAAGTGTGTATGGGCCTTAACCACTTTCACATTGCACTTGTAAGCCAGTATACTGCCGTTTTTTTTTTAGCATTTTGAAACGGCACCAGCTGCAATGTGAAAGCTCCCCAGTGAATTTACCGGTTACAGAATACCAGCGTTTGAAAACGCTTTAAAAGCAGGATCCTACACGGGTCTGAGCCGTTTTTCCTGCAGTCTGAACGGGCCACAACTGTTTTGAACTACACATGATAATCTGCACAATGGTCATTGGTTGCCTCCCTGCATGTTGTCACTGCCCACAAGCCGGAATTGCACAATAGAGATTTATTGCAAAGAAGCCGTTTTTTTATGGGTGAAACTGGTTGAATGTGAAAGGTACAAAAACGGTATATAAACAGTAATATACTGGTTACAACATGCAATGTGAAGGGGTTTAACTGGCTTTTGACCCGTTTTATGAAACGTTTACAAAAATGGGTTGAAAGCAGGGTTGCAATGTGAAAGCAGTATTAGAGTCCTATGGGAGAAAAGTGCTATATGAATAAAAATATTATTATTATAATAATAACTAGATCTGAAACTACCCAGGACAGGGATAACCTAAACCCCATACAATCTAGTCAAGAATTTATAAAGATACCCCTCAGAAGGTTGGTATCTATTAAAGAAAGTCTATTGTGTACACTCAGTATCAATAACAAACCTCCCCATACTCCTACTGAATATCTTCTGCCTCAGATTTTCATGGGGGCTTACTTATACCCTTTTTCCACTCGCAAGCGGAGTCACAGTCGTGAATTTGTACCTGAGTGTACCTGGCTTGCAAACCCTTTCCCGCTAGCACCCCAACCTGGCATAAAGTCTGGCGAATGATGTCATCGGGAGGCGGGGCTGGGGCAGTGCTGGGAGATGAGAGCATCTTCCAGCAGCAGCTTCTGTATTGCAGTGAACGGAACACGGGTCGCATCAACCCGGGTTTGCTCAAACTACCTGGGTTGGAGTCCCAGGATTTTGCATTTCCACTAGTAAAACACCTGTGTTGATGTGCATCTGCGCGCATCGACCCGGGTTATTTTTGCTAGTGGAAAAGGGGTATTAGGGGATTGGTCACCCACAAATGCCGGCTTCCTGGGTATGGCCAGCGATAAAAAAAAAGTATCAGGTTTTTCTTGCAGTATGGCCTTGTGCATGCTACGATCCATACGCATGCACAGGTTATCGATAATCGCAGCTGTGTGATCAGGTCTGAATGTGGAAGTTAGATGATCTTTATACAAGACTCAGACGTGCCCCTGTCACCATCTGCAGGATATACTAATTCCCTGACCAGTGGAAATACAATAGGAGCCCACTTCCTGCAGGAGATACTCAGCATATGCAAGACTGTTTACCATGATAATTAGAGAGGATAGATGATGAAAAAAAACTTAAATAGACCTACAGCATGGGTCCTCAAACTGCGGCCCTCCAGATGTTGTGAAACTACAAATCCAAGCATGCCTTGCCACAGTTTTGCTATAAGGGAGTGTTAAAACTGTGGCAAGGCATGCTGGGATTTGTAGTTTCACAAAATCTGGAGGGCCGCAGTTTGAGGACCCATGACCTACAGTATCCAAACTTTTACACAATAGTATTCTTATGCGGAACGTCTTCAAATATTAACGTAAGTGCTGAGTCTTTCTGTTTTGATATAGTATGATGAGATCAGAAAGCTCACAAGCGAGTGCTGCAGCCAATGTGATAGTTAGATAGTTGTTATTATTGTGCCTTACTTCTAAAGCACTAACATCACATTGGAGAAATGTAGACAAAAAGGTCCACAAAACAATGTTAGTTCCACAATGACAAGTTTTGAAGTGTCAACAAGCAATGTGATATATTAAGCTGGGTACACATAAGATGATATTTTAAATCAAGGGTAGCCAACTCCAGTCCTAGAGAGCTACCAACAGTTCATGTTTTCCAGCTCACCTCACAGGTACACAGGTGCACTCATTATGGACTAACATTTTAAATCCAAAGGTGGAGCTAAATACTTCACTTGTGATTCTGTGAGGAGTCATGGAAAATGTTAACTGTTGGTAGCTCTTGAGGACTGGAGTTGGCTACACCTGTTTTAAATGATATGCACAATAACGAACATCGTTATCGACCAACAATATTTGGTACTTGTGTATTATAGCGGCGCCCCCGATGTACATCGTAAGATGAACGTATCGCATCGCATTCCATGTACCCGATGGCATGCGATGCGATGCGATTTTGACCCCCTATACGATTAAAAATCGTATAAGCACCCTAAAGGGTGCCTTTGAGCACCCTAATGGGTGCTTACAATGTTAAATGCACCCCCCCCCACCCCCCCCCACTATAAACGTGAACCCGAAGCGTGGCGAGCGCAGCGAGCCCACGCGGGGCGGCGGTACGCGTCCTACGCCCTTTTCATACCCCCACTATCCACGTCGGCGTGGAGTTGAGAATAGAATAGTGTGGCGAGCGCAGCGAGCCCGAAGCGTGGCGAGCGCAGCGAGCCCCGCGAGGGGACGCGGATACCTTCACAGGTAAACGCGTCCCTTCGCGGGCTTCACAGGTATCTGCGTGCGCTCGCCACGCTTCGGGCTCGGTGGCTCGCCACACTATTCTATTCTCAACTCCATGCCGACATGGATAGTGGGGGTATGAAAAGGTCGTAGGACGCGTACCGCCGCCCCTCGTGGGCTCGCTGCGCTCGCCACGCTTCGGGTTCACGTTTATAGTGGGGGGGTGCATTTAACATTGTATGCACCCATTAGGGTGCTTAACATAGTATAAGCACCCATTAGGGTGCTTATACACTGTTTAATCGCATCGCATCGTATGGCATTGTATGCCATGTACAATGGCATACAATTTCAAAATTGTATGCCATCGTACACTAACCAACGACATCGCGTCGCATCGCATACCATCGCATGCGTTATGGTATACGATGCGATGGGCGCCGCCAAAATACACAAGTACCCAATATATTCGTGCATATGGACTAGTGTGTCTAAGCATTATAACGTTAATGATAAGCACTCCCGCATTATCAACTCCCTCAGTCATCTGTACATACAGTTTAATCTTGATTATACAGTCAACACCAGCATGCTCCTTTATGTGCTGCACATCAAACCACAATTCCATTATCCACTGATGGCACTACTATCTCCTCTAGTCCCCAAGTGCCCTGTCTTGGAGAAGTCCTTGACTATTCCCTCTCCTTCATTTAGCATCTCACACAAACCTGTCGTTTTCATCCCAAACCTTTTCTCACCAAGGATGCTACTAAGAAGCGCATTTATCATTTAATATTAGTGGTCAATTCCACCAAAAACACCCATTTTGGGGGGTTAGCTGCAAATATTAAGTATCCCCCATATGTATCTAGGAGGGACCGCAGCAGGAATCTTTGATACCTGCTGCGATCCCCACTGCCCCTCCGGCAGCCACATCTCCTATAGATTTGTATGGGGTCTGCGATTCGGTCTGATGGGCAGCATCGCATCAGGTCCTGGGGCTGCTGCCATTCTGTAGCCTTTGGGCTACTGTACCACCTTGTGGAGACACAGTAAGATCAATTATATCTAAATGTGTTGTAAGCCCGGTTTACTTTTAATGCAGACAATTACAGATTCAATCGCATTATACAGATAAATCATGCTTGAGTACACAAGTACTGTTCTGTCTGTCCTTGTACTGTTGAATACACAAGTATCAAGAATAATAAGAGACCTAGATGCTTGTAAGCATATAATTAATGATCCAATAGACCAGGGTTTTGGTCACCTCCTCAGTGATGGAGGGGCATAATTTGGTAATATTGCAAAAACAATACTTCTAGATGGGCTAAATGGGAGGAGTGAAGCTGAGATCATAGGCACCATGGCAGCAGGCATGGGATACAAGCGACAGCATGATGTTGGTGACTGAGTGGGAGATGTGAGGATGAGTGGTGATATTAAGGTAGGAAACAACGATTTGTGTTTTTTTACAGCATAGCAAAGATAGTGCAGGCGAAAGAGCATATTGGGTTTGCAGAAAGGGATTCTGACTAGAGAGAAGATAATTTAGGGGACTGTGGAAAAAGAAACCACAGCAATCAGATGTGACCATCGAATGATGGGGGAGGTTCCCTGAGATGGAGGAGGCGTATTCCATGAAAAATACACGTGCGGTCCGTTCGGCCAGCTTCTTACCGCGTACGGACGGAGTTGGCGATCCGTATGGAAGGCGGGGTTTCGCACGCATGGTCCTGGCCGCATATTCGGATCCGGCCGCACCGATCAGAATAAGGCCCACTGAGAGGTAAGAGGGAAACCACTTTTGCAAAGGTCAAGGAGGTGAGAGGCGATGGCAGGTTTGGTGGCCTGAAGCGTGTTGGGGGGGGGGGGGGGGGGGGAGGGTGTGAAGAGAGACTGTTTGTAAAATAAAGCCCCGTCACATGGGGAGACCCAGCTTTTTGTGCTGAGCGACGTCCTACACAAATGCTCAGCACATGTGGGACACCTGCTCAGCACACTGTTTTGTGCTGAGCATGGTTTTGGGTACTTATGTAATATCTGGGCTCCCGTTTTTCTTATGAGACTGCGTCCCCTCACGGGGCTCGCTGCGCTCGCCACGCTTCGGGCACGGTGGCTCGCTGCGCTCGCCACACTATATAAAATCAACTCCATGCGTAGTTGGATAGTAGGGGTATGAAAAAATGGGGTGCATTTAACATGGGAGCCCAGATAATACATAAGTACCGGGTTTTGCCTATTTTTATAGTGGCTTACCCAGACGCAATACCGACGTGCAGGGCCGTGCATCGGCATAGCTGCAGAGCATACACATGGAGCGTTCCATGCTCCTTTTCTAAGCGATCTAATCAGATCGCCTAGAAAAGGGTCTGAAATTGCACCGTGTGTATGTTGAAGAAATGTAATTGTAGAATTTTGGAAGGAAAGGGGGGTTGACATCTGGTGCAGCAGCTGGAGATAGGAGATCAAGAAAAAAATGATTGAGAACATAGGTGATGAGAGCATGTTTGAAGGGAAAACTCTGGTGTATAGGGAATGGTAAAAGTGTTAAGCAAAATATCGGCATGCATTGGAGGAGCGGGAGTAGAGCTTGCAGAGGACAGATATACATTAAGGTTGCCTGAATAAAGTGACTGTAGGAGGGAAAGGCTGGGGGTAGCAGGGTGGGTGGTACAGAAGGTGGGGAGGGGGATGTTAAAGATATTTTGAAGAATTTGTTTTCATCTAAATGTATAAGATCTACATCTCGCAGGTTTTAGAAGCAGTTTCTACCATCAGTGTACTTTTTCTTTAAACTTTAAGTGCTTTATTTTATGAGGGAGCTATTAAATTAATGCTGTGGCTCGCCAACTTGCTGGCAACTCTTATTACAGACCAGACAAGCAGGGGACACCCAAGCAACTGATTTCCCTGCTATGACCTTTAAGCGTAGACATATGAGATGTGCATGGACCTGTCACTATGTTTGCTGCAGTCTCCTCTGCACACTATGTGCTTGGCAATATAACAGGAGACTCACGCACTAACACACACACCCTTATTTGGCGTTTGAGGTCTGCATTTGTCCTTCGCAGTCTCCAATTCATTTGCCAAGTTTTTTCATCTCAGTCACTTCCTCTGTGGTCCAAAACACACAGAGGTCATGTCAGTTCATTGTTAAAGCAATGGAGCATTTGCAGATCTGGACTGATTACACCCGTCCCACAATGCCCTGGGGCACACAGACTGTCAACACAGCCGTCCTCTTCAGTCATCTTCTGGGAAACAATCCAAGGGGCCTGCCAGTCCCCAGGGCAATCTGACATGTAGGAGACCGATGAAGCTCAATGCCAGGGTTTTCTCATTAACCTATTGGATGCCGCAGCAAAATGTTTCGTTCTTACCTTAAAAATGCCATGGATGGACAGGAAGAATTTTAACATTCTGAAATGCATGTTCAGATCAAGAAACAACAAAAACAGTATGGTTACCCTTGAAATTAAAGGGGTTAGGTGCTGAGACGTAAAATATTTTAAACAGGAAATAAAGATGACACAATGTATACAGTGGTTTGCATCAGTGCTAAATAATAATAATAATAATATTAATAATAATAATAATAAAACTACTGTTTGCAAAAATGTATTTATCTGATACCCCTTTCACATCGCACTTTTAAAATGGTAAATTGCCGTTTTTTTTCCCTTTTTAAAACGTTTAAGCCTGCACTGTGAATGCACCACAGCCGATTTACCGTTTAAAGTTAACTGGCATTTCGAACCGTGTAAAAAGCAGAGTCCTACACGGTTCCTTGCCGTTTTTTGTGCAATGTGAATGTGTACAATGCTATGCATTCACAGTGCAGGCTTAAACGTTTTAAAAAGGGAAAAAAAACGGCAATTTACCGTTTTAAAAGTGCGATGTAAAAGGGGTATAAACCGGTATTTAAAACGGTAATCTGCGGCAATGTAAAGGCTCTGACCCGTTTTAATTACCGTTTTAAAATACCGGTTTTTAAAACGTGTCGGCGATGTGAAAGTGGTATTAAATGGTCTTTACACTTCATACAGCACTCAAAACAACAACAACAATAATAATAATAATAATAATTAAAGTGGTCTGCAGCACTGTACAGAGGGCAAAGCAAAAAGACATATACATACAGCGTAATTCAGTACAGGTCAGAGAGAAGTACAATACTGCAAATAAGGAACAAAAGCACTACTTTTCTCAATACAGACACTGAGGGGTGCACTGAAAATACTCAGTATAAACTTAAATCTGTACCTATTAGCGTGGGCATAGGTAACCGGTCTAGGCTGTCTGAAGAAATCAAAATGACAAAGGAGTGGAGTCCGGGGCAGAGAGTGTAACTATTATGTAAGAGAAGTAGGTAATGAGAACAGAAGGATGGAGGGCCCTGCTAATGGAGTTGACAGAAAACTTTCCTGTGACACTTATTATATGAACCGTGTGCGTCATACAAACATTATGGGCATTGTTTCCCGAGCTGTGCCCCAGACACCGTGCTGTCCAACGTCTCTGCTACTAGGCTACGATCTTTGAACTATACTGTACATGGAAGTTTAGGCAAGGTGATCCCACTGTTATTCCATGACATACTCTATATGCTATATTACAGCTAAGCTATAAACACTGTATAGTGTTCATTCTAGCACCCGCTATCTTTGAAAACCCATGCAGTTCCTCTTCCCTGCCTGGCGTGTCACTGTCTGCTGTAATGCTTCTAGCACAGTGTGGTCTGTATATCAGCACTGATATGAAAACAAGACCTGTGTTAGAAACACCACATCAGACAGCAACACCCCAGGCATAGAAGAGGAACTGCATGAGTTTTCAAAGATAGCGGGTGCTAGAATGAACACTACTGTAATACACATACACTCTTTATAGTAACTTGGGAAAAAATACTTCCTATTTTATTGCTCACTAAAATAAATATATAGCAAGTACAGTACAAGCTTCAAAAAGTTTTACACAACCAAAGTGTATCCTGGGGTGGGCTCTTTTTATTTTATAAAAGCGAGAAACATAGAAAATGTTTTCTAAGACTTGCCCAGGAAAAAAACAAATACCACCAACATATCGCTCACGACTTAAGGTTCCCACACGCGGTGCTATTTTACCCTGCGATGCGCGCTACCAATATGTATGTGCAGCATGTACGTCTGTGGACTAGACTGCATCCCATCTAGTTCTAAATGCATACTACTTTAGCATACCGCATGCATTTTGAACTAGATGTGATGCGATCTACTGTAGTCCAAAACCCGTGGTGCGGATCGCACCATGTATGGGCAGCATAAGGCTGTGCTCTTCAGAAATGCTGTGCATCATGCAATTAGCATCAAATACATCTATCTACTTTTCATAACTTTATTCTGGGTCGGTTGAACGATATGCATATAATGTGCAGCATAGAAAAAAAAAAAAAAAAACGACAACAAATAACAGTCAATTCTATTTTTAGGGAAGAAAATGCTCATTCCATAAGCCAGTGGTCAGAGTGATAAACAGCACATTTGTTTTACAACACTTAAGTTGACACACTTTGTATTGAGCATATGATAAAAGCTTATTCAATTCTGGGGCTAATTCAGCATGGATCACTAATCAGAGAATTTGCAAATTGAGCAATAATGGAACGACTGCGCACCTCTCAACTGTTCCCATTTTCCACAGTTCCACAAGACGTGTCCCACCCCCGGGCCGGCAGTGACCTGCGGGGGGGGGGGGGCTTTTGGGAGTCCCCCCCGCTCCCGAAGTTAGGGGGTGTTGCCTCCTGGTCAGGGAGGTATGGTCTATGCTTGCAGCACTCTCACGAGGACTTACACCCATTTTCACCGCTGGGGGGCATGGCCAGTGCTATGAGAGCTGCTGGACATGCACCATGTACCTCTCTTCAGTGAGTAGACGCTGTGCCCTGTTCCAATGCCTTGTAAATGCAATGTGGCCGGAGCTTGACTACAGGAGCCAGTGTTTGGGGGTGGAAACATGCTGCTTTCTGGGGGTGTCTGAAAAAAAACAGGCGTGTCCAGGCTTTTTGAGGCGGGCCTGTGATGTCAGCGATGATCACTTCCTGCCTGTCTCAGTCGCAGATTAGTGGAAACCTCAGGCCTACCAACAATTACACAGACAGCAACAACTCTTCAGATGGTTCATGAATTGCGTATGGATTTATGAATGGGTTGCCATTAGCAATACATTCACAATTCTGTTGCAATATAGCAAGGGGTGTCTTCTCTTTCTGTCGGGGTGGCGGCTTTCTCTTTGCAGCTTACTGAGAACGCTCCCATTAGAGATCTATGCTAAACTAGGCCCTCCTTATGCCATGAAAATACACTAGCACATTCTTCCCATATTTGTTTGTTTCCATAATTCATTACGTAACTTGTGGGTGACAAAAACGTTTTTATTTGTGCAAAATATCCAAAACTGTGATAAGTTCAGTAAGTGATTAGTAGTATAAGCCATTCTCTTGAAGGCATTGACCCAATAGCTAACAATAAACACCCAGGGCCGATGCAAGGTTTTTTGGCACCCGAGGCAAATCTTCAGCTTACTGCTCCCCTCACCACCCACACATCTATACCAACTTTTCAGAACCTCAGGTGAAAGTGTGGAGGTGGCATCCTTGAAGTTCAGCACCTGTCATTTACATTACGTTAAAAAGCATGCCTCTCTCAGACTCATCCACATTTTGTGATAGTTAGGGGTTGCCCCAAATTCTCAAACTCCATAGGCAGCTGCCTAAAGAATCCAATTGGTAGAGACACCCTGTAAACCCCTACATCTTTGCCATTTTCTATAGATTTTTAAATGTATTAGAATTTAAGCATGGACATTTTCTTGCTAATGTACATGGTTGAAGTTCAATTCAGTAAATGGTGGTATAGTTGCAAATGAAGAGGTTACGTTTCCATAAAAGAAGTTACAAGGACATTGAATACAAAAGTGGTAAAACCTCTATTTGGCTATGTTAGCACATCTGCGCATGCGTGCACGTGATCTGTTAAATTGCAGCATTGTGAGGCCCTAGTGTGTCCGGACCGTTTGCGAGACGGGCCACGGCGGCTGCATGACATCACAAACAGCTGGTGTGACCCGAAACATGGCCACCTTGTGCCTGATTTCGCACCTAGGGGGCTACCGGTAATATGCGTGTACATTACTATATCATGAAGCACTCGCAAAAGGTGATGCTATCACAAAATTTTGCAACTGCATTGCAGGATGGGACCTTGCCTTGTGCTGGGTGGCTCACTGCATGCTACTACCGACAGATCTAGTTTTGCGAGTAATCCCAAAACTACAACTGAAGCTGAATTAGGCCCAATTTTCTGTTTGCTAAATAAACACATACAGTACACCTAGCTTGTAGGAAAAAGGTGTGGTCTCTATGCTACTTACTTCACACACCAAAGTTGACTAAATTTGTTAGGACATTCCATTCCACCAAACTGTCAGCAACCAGCCACCTCCTTTACCTTACACCACTTCCTTCTGCCTTGTATCTGGTAAGAAAGTCATGCGCCCCCTCCCTCCCCTATTTGGCCCTATACAATAATGCCTCCTCTACTTCCTATCTCGTTATGCCTGTTCCCATCTTGCCCACCTCCTCAATCCCTCCATCTCATCTGTCCAAATGCTCTCTCCAACTACTGACCCATCTCTCTCTATCACGAGCAGGGCCCTCTTCCCTAAGTGCTTTTCCAACTCTAACTTAAACTATGTTTTACTTCATACTCCCTTTAAATGGCTTCCAATCCTTCAGTTTTCTGCTACCCGGATACTATCTCAATAAAGTTTTTGTTGGTGGAGAATCAGTTCTGTTGGGGCTGGTGACTGTAATAATGTTACGTGGGGGTGTGGTATGGGACTCCGACAGTCGGGATCCCGACAGTCATTATCCCGACGTTGGGATCCCGACTGCCCGGAGTCAGACAGCATGGCGAGTGAAAAAAAACCCCTTGCGGGCTCGCTGCGCTCGCCACGCTGCAGGCACGGTTCTTGCAGCCACCTATTCTTTTCTCCCTCTATGGGGATCGTGGACCCCCACGAGGGAAAATAGCGGGTGGCCGTCGGTCACCCGGCTGCCGGTGTTTTGACAGTCGGGATGCCGACGTCGGGTAAATGACTGTCGGGATCACGACTGTCGGAAACCCATCCGGCACCCGTTACGTGGGAGCTATTATTTTGCAGTGTGAGTTATACTAAATTAACGTTGGACATTTCTGGGAGAGATTAAAATGCCATTAACTTGATATTTGGACTGATTAAGGTAAACAGGCTTATTTATTCAGTGCTAATGCTATTAAGGAAAGGTTACTGAGGGTCAGGGAATAGACCTATTTATTCAATTACAACTCTGCTCATTTAAATTAACAGAATGCTGGTTGCAAAAACTTCCTTAATATTACATCTGGGTTCTGCTGATCTGACAGCTATATTTAAAAATAAATCCAATAATATATACTTTTTTTCTTTCCTGCCAAAAAAATAAATAAAGAGTGGCCTGCCCTTCCTGTATGGATGGGCTACAATTTTTAGTAACAGAGGAGCCTGGTGGCATATAAGGACATGTGGAGGGGTCTGATAGCATATAAGGGACATATGCTGGAGTCTGATGGCTAATAAGGGCATGTGGGAGTTGCTAGATAGCATAAAAGGTGTGGCAATTAAATTAGTAGATCAATGCTCTAATTTACGTTTAACTATATTAAGTTCATTTTAAATCTGTCCCCCTTCTGCACCCACCCACCCACTGCTGCATTCTAATTTTTCATTGGTCAAAACTGCAGCTAATTATCGGTCAGCTGTCTGGAGAGCAGTAGCATAGCAACAGTCGGCTGTGGCTTGGAGGCGCTGGGTGGTTTGTGAGCACAGTATGGGTTATGGGTATTTGTTCTGACATCAGAACGAATCCATATTAGACCATAAAGTGTATACACACTACAGCGATGCTAATAAAGGACAGAACAAACACTGTTCTGTTCTTAATTAGAAAGCATTGTGTTACTAGCATCCTCACATGCAACCGCGGGGGCACTCATATCGACAATACACACAGAGCGGTATAGATAATATACCAGTCCGATCCACCAAATCAGACCCAGTGTGTACCCAGCTTTTATATTTTTGAGTCCTGTAGCTGACAAAAATCTTTTTCCTACTTTACTTTAGAAATATCTGTGCCCATATTACAGTGTAGGTGCTATCTCCAATCTTTAATTGGAAATCTACTTCTGTCATTGACTTGTGAACATTGTAGGATCATTAAGCTTTGGCAGACATGAAAATGCGGAAACTTGCATAATGTTTAAATGAAAGGGCCACCAATTTGAACCATACAACAACAAACACTGGGCTTTTAAATGATGATCATCTTTAAACATTTAAAATCTTAAAACAAAAGGATTCAAACAAAAATACATCACAGCAGATGCCACTTCAAAGAGGCTTTGTAACATATAACCACATGAAAGCATAATAAAACAAGTTCTAGTATATTTCTATTATACATCTACACACACACACACAAAGTTTATATATATCTACATCGATAGATAAATAGGTCCGGGTTTTAAACCAAAGAGGGCACTCACCACCACAGCAGGTAAAATTGCTTTTTATTCAAAGAGTTGACATGGCATGGTCGACGTTTCGACCCCGGAGGGTCTTGTAGCTGTCTTGACAAAGACCCTCCGGGGTCGAAGCGTCGCCCATGCCATGTCAACTCTTTGAATAAAAAACAATTTTACCTGCTGTGGTGGCGAGTGCCCTCTCTGGTTTAAAACCTGGACCTATTTTTCTATTATTGGAACTTTGCATCCTTTGGGGAACACCCCGTGTTTTGTGAATTGCCTGGATAAGTGTGCGGATACCTGGATATACATCGATTGATAGATATACACACAAGTGCAAATCCGTGCTTAATAAATGTCTATGGCAGATAATGCGTGGATGTGTGCAGTCACAACCTTTGCAAACACCATTGTCAGGTACCAGCCCCCTGCTAAGTGAAGGATCTCCATCAGAGTATGGTCTTCAGTGATTGTCTGCCCACCCCAATCCTATAACACACCCATCAGATGGAATAACTTTGTGCGTCTGTTTAGCTATTCCCAGTCTCCTCCCAGGAATACCAAACACCCTGCACTCTGTGCCATTCAATTAGTCCCGAGACTTTGTGTACAGACACCGTGCACCAAGCAACTTTTTCAAGATGTAAATGCATGCAAACCATTACCATCTTATGACAACTCTTTGCTAGTACCCTTCCAAAAAAATAACCCGTATTTGTATCCAAAATAACTTGAGTGACAATAGTAATTAGAATTCATGATTGCTTATTCCATACTTAATAGACATTAAAACTGTCATGGAAACATATGATTGTGAAAGGGAGGAGGGTAGGGAACTTTTACTCCATGACATTTTAAAAGATCCTTAGCTAATTATGTTATTTGAGATTCTGAAAGAAGACCTGTGAGACATGCAGAGTTTGAGAACCTATGCTATAGGCCAGTGGTTCCCAAACTGTGTGAATAGGAACCCTGGGGTGCCACAAGGGTCTTCCAGGGGTGCCTTGGGTTGCTGGTTCAGGACCAATTCTAAATTATGTATGGCCAAAGTGATATATGCAAAACCAGTGCTAGTGACTGCCAATCATAAAATATTTGGCCAGTCAGAAGCACAACCCTGTTCCCTACCACGAAACTGAACCAAAGGATGACACGTAGGCACATTATACTTAGTTTCATATGTTTATTTGCAGATTTATGTATCCTAGGAGTGCCTTGTGAAAAAAATGTTGATATGCCATGAATGTAGAAAGTTTGGGAACCACTGCTATAGGCTATAAGGGTTTCAGCAACCTAACTCCTGGTGAAGAGCCATTTCTTGGAAGATGTACAGTGGTTTGGGTGGAGACACAGGTAAAAGCAGAGTCATCCAGAAATGCCCACAGTTAGTGTTTTGTGACCCTATCAGGGACTGGTGAGCAGGCGTTAGGCCCCTTTCACACGCTGCGGCTCCTGCCGGGCAGCAAAACCCCACACGCCAAGAAGCCGTACCGAATCCCGGAAGCCATCTGCTAGAGAAGAAAGAACGCATCAGTGGAGTGCATCGTGCATTCCACAACTCATTCCTGGCATCCGAATCCCGGAAGTAAGCGTAAATACGCTTAACAGAGATCTCCCTGATTGGGGAGAGTGAGGGAGACGGCGGCGGCACCTGAAATCAATTAATCTAATGGCGGAAGGGGTATATATAGAGGATAGCTACAGTCTGTCACCAAGCCTCTGACGAAGGACTAGTAAAGTCCGAAATGCATCAGGCTGGTGACATTGGAACCTTATACTGAGGAGATAACCAGAAGCACAGTATCGGTAGAGGACAGTTGAGCCGGCACCCTCTCCCTCACTATCCCTAATTTCATTCTGGGACCTGCTGCGGACGGTAAAACCCCGGTATTGAAGGAATATTCTACCACAGTCGGTGGTTACATGCCTTTTTAATCTGTTTGTTTGTAAGTGTCCTGCGAGACCAATAAATTGTATATTTGCCTAACAGAAGGTTAAAGGTCTTAAAATCAGACCCTGAATCAAACAGGTGGAATCCAAGTGTGTATGTACTGGATCTCTATTTGTTTTTATCACCTAAGCGCCCATATACACAAATCCCCTTTTGTAAATGGCCACAGCCCGGCAGCCGTCCCTTCCAGTGGTGACGTCCGGCTGCAACCGAGCGGCCGGGCCGTGACCGTCCCATGTGAATGGACACAATCAACTACTGCAGGCCTGGCCAACCTGTGGCTCTGCAGATGTTGTCACACTACAAATCCCATCATGCCTTGCCACAGTTTTGCTAAAGGAGTGTTAAAACTGTGGCAAGGCATGCTGGGATTTGTAGTTTCACAACATCTGAAGAGCCACAGGTTGGCCTGTCCTGAACTACTTTTGCCCGTGCGGTGTTTTGCCGCCCGGCAGGAGCCGGAGCATGTGAAAGGGGCCTTACACTAACAGTAACTAAATGATGCTGAAAAGTTAAAGCACAAACCTGTGCAACATAAAATTCTTGACTTGACTGGTCACATGGCCCATTCGTCACATCCAATGTGTGCACTATATAAGAAACTGTTAATAAACATATAATAAATATCCCCAAAAATATTACTGATCAATTAAGGAAACTCTTTTTCTTTACCTACAAAATGTCAGAAGAATATACCAACAAGAAAATAGAATGAGCATTTTATGAAAGCAGGTGACTACTGGCATTTACTGCAGTGCTCTAATAAGTGACTGCAAATTGTTATGCAGCATATCTGGGTACATACTGCAAACGTGTGAGAGGAATAGTAAAGTGCCTGTTTTAGCAGACACAGGGTTAACTGCCCTGGCTCAGCAAGATGTTTATGTAGATCCTAACCTTGATGCTGCCAAGATCAGCTCTGCCATAGAGGCAGTGTACTCTCAAGTGAGGACAGGGAATCAGGGGCCGAGAGAACTCTGCACTCCCCTCCAGAGAACACTGCCTTGCTGGGGATAGATAGACTGTTTATGTCACAGGGTTATGAAATGACTGTTTCCAGGAACTGCTGGCAACACTGCTCTGTGTAGAATTCTCAGTATTACTGTATCTAGTCATGTATTGTCTTTATATTCAAAGAACATGAGATAACATTCTCATTTAAAAATAAATAAAAACAAAAAGGAAATTAAGAAGTGATGCACTTACAAAGAACAAGCACGCATGCTGTAATCAATGATGTACAGTACCTACAGATGGAGCCCACCTCGTCTGGCGGGGGTCTGGCAGTCGGACACTGTGCCTATGTTGACATAGCCACCAATTTATTTATTTTTTTTTAAACTCATGTCGACCATGTCAACCTCCCGTCAAACTAGACATGGTCATCAAAATAGATGATACAGACCCATACCTTAGAAAAGACAGAGGAGGACACTGTGCCTATGTTGACATAGCCACCAATTTTTTTTTTTTTTTTGTAAACTCATGTCGACCATGTCAACCTCCCGTCAAACTAGACCCATACCTTAGAAAAGACAGAGGAGGGAAAAAAAGGAAGGTGCACCACAAATATACGTACTAAGCAGCAGCTACAAGGTGGGGACCGTAACCCACCAAATATTGTACAGTAAAGACTTAAGGTGTGCTAATATAGGCAAATATTACGCCATAATATTTACTATGTCTGTAATATGGCTTTGAATTACATTATTTTTATTGTATGGAATATTCATCTTCAGCTGTTTTGACTAAATATGTTACTTTCATATTCAGTTTTCTCCATAAAACCTATAATATAGAAAAAAATGACTGAAAAGCAAGAAGGAAGCCCTGTATTTAGTAGTACATGTACTGCATTGTGTGAGTTTCATTCTGAAGCGTTGTAATCATTTGACCATAAAAGTAACCAAATGAGTGATTATAAATTAACAAACACTTATATTGTGAAATCAAACAATAACTCCAATAGTTAAGGTGCATACACACTCGTACAATGTGCGCATGGAAGATATTGGTGACAGATTTCCCTTGAACTTCCCAGAGTTGTTTACAAAACAGATGGTACGTGTACACGAAAGATTTTTTTGACAGATGACAGATTTTCTTGAAAGATAAAAGATTTTTATGAAAGATAAACAAAAAGGCTAATCTAAATACTGGGCCGGCTTACGGGGTACAAGAGTAGGGGTCCCCCGCATTTTGGAACCAGCACCAGGCTCCAACAGCCAGCGGTGTAATGCCACAGCCGGGGGAGACTTTTTATACAAGCTCCCCCAGCCGTCACATTAACACCCTGGCTGGTCAGCCCTGCCTGGGTCCCTGAGAGAGTGGTGACACCCCCAATAAAGGTGTCTCTCCCCCCCACCTGGGGGGAAGCCTGCGGCTGTCCCCAACACCGGTTGGCGGTGGGTGCTGGGCTCATGGTAAATTATTCATTGGTGGTCAGTGTGTTTTTACATACATTGGTGGTCAGTGTATTGTTAAATTTTAATAAAAAAAAAACATTGGTGGTCAGTGAGGTAGATATATTTTTTTTAATACATTGGTGGTCAGTGGGGGGTAGATTTTTTTTTTTTAATACATTGGTGGTCAGTGGGGGTAGATTTAAAAAAAAACATACATTGGTGGTCAGTGGTTTCTGCATACTCGGAAAAAAACGGACACTACATACTCACCTCTGTTCTGTGATCTTCTGGCAGCGTGTCTCCCGTCCAGCGGCGCCTCTGTCTCCTGTCGCGCTGTGTGATGGCAGAGATCGGAGGTCGGAGGGCAGGGGGCGTGGATTCCGGCGGCAGTCTCCTCCCGGCGTAGCATCCTCCCGGCGAGCGACGGCAGAGCAGGTAAATATTGACCTGCCTTGCACGGGCGACGGACGGGGGTGATGACCGACCCTCGGGTATGCGCACCGTCGTTCGCCGCTCGTCAGCTCTCCCATACACACTCTACAATTTTTTGCCCAATATCGTTCATAAGGGCTAAAATGAACGATATTGGTCATAAAAATCGTAGAGTGTGTATGCACCTTTAACTAATGAATCACCTAAAAGGCAATCTTTAGACATTTCATGTGCGACCCATTCCTGCAAGAACACATATCGAACAGGTTTGGCTACATGCTTCATTCTCTGCTGTATCCATGTGGGCCATTCATACATGTCCATATAACGCATCCCAAAGTACCAAGGTGGGCACAAGGGCACTGCTTTGGCAAATAAACTTCGCATTGGAGTGTACACAAGCATTACAGAACAGTATCCAGATGGCTTACAGAATGTCTAGGTTGACATTAATAAACCACAAGCAAAAAAATGTACGTGTTTTTTTTTTTTGTATTTTAGGTACTTGTTTCCTAGCGCGGCGCCCATCGCATCGTATACCATAAGCCTTACAATGGTACGCGATGCGACGGCACCCGATGTTATACAATTTTAAAATCGTATACCATTGTATATGGCATACAATGCCATACAATGCGATGAGATGCAATTTTAAAATTGTATAAGCACCCTAATGGGTGCTTTTAATGTTAAATGGCCCCCCGATAAGATTATTAATTGTATAAGCACCGTAATGGGTCCTTACAATGTTAAAAGCACCCCCACGACACCCCCACTATCAACGCCAACCCGAAGCATGGCGAGCGCAGCGAGCCCATGAGGGGCGGCGGTACGCGTCCTCCGACCTTTTCATATCCCCACCATCCACGTCGGCGTGGAGTTGATTTTATATATAGTGTGGCGAGCGCAGCGAGCCATCGAGCCCGAGGGGACGCGGAATACATGTAAGTAATACGCGTCCCCTCGCTGTGCTCGCCACACTTTCTATTCTCAACTCCACGCCGACGTGGATAGTGGGGGTATGAAAAGGTCGGAGGACGAGTACCGCCGCCGCTCACCACGCTTTCGGTTGGCGTTGATAGTGGGGGTGGTGTGGGGGTGCATTTAACATTGTAAGCACCCATTAGGGTGCTTATACAATTAAAAATCGTATAGGGGGACCATTTAACATTGAAAAAAAAACATTAGGGTGCTTATACAATTTTAAAATCGCATCGCATGCGGGCATATGGCATGTGATGTTATATAATGTATATGATGCTATACGACTGAATATTGTTGACACCGTGCTAGGAAACCGTATTTTATTACTTTTTTTTTTACTTTCCCATCCACATGGCCTGAAGCATGGGGAGCAAAGTGGTATACTAATTAGGGGTTAATGTGCTCAGGTGTCGAAATTGACACCAAAGAAAATTGTAACAAAATAGTGTCAACCTATTCATGTATCAACCTTGTGCATATCGTTCATTAAAATCGGATAGTGAGCACCCAGTTTTAGGCTCACTGCTCAAAATAAATAGGAGATTCTGACTTTGTATTATGCAGTTTTGCATCCAATAACCAGAAGGTGAGAAGGAACCAAACACAGGTCAATGTTCCTTTTACCTTGGGACACATTTCTTCAGTGGTGCTATCCTAGTACAGGAAACTTCAGTACTGCATATGTACACTCCAGCTATTTCTTGGTGTTTTCATTGTAAAGTCTCTATATTTCTTCTTTTCTCAAGACACGGTAATGTTATTCTCAATGTGGCCTTTATTAAACCAGGCTGCAATCCAGCAGACTGGGGCTTGTGTGTATACAGCTGGGTGTAGCACCAGTGTCTGACAAACATCTCAGGACCTCTCTTTCACACACACACACACACACACACACACACACACACACACACACACACACACACACAGATATGATCTTCACGGAAACCCAAGGATCTATCCCATGTTTTCTGTCTCGCTCAAACGTGTCCCATCTTATCTTCCTCCCTCCTCAGGGTCCCCTTTCAACTCCCTCTCCCGCCTTCCAAGCTTTTCTTTTTTAAACTAAAGGAAATGAATTATGTTTGAAGCAATGAAAACACAGCTTGGAAATGTCCCTTTTCTTTTTTCTTGGTAAAGTTAAAAGTGCAAATATTCCATAAAGGCCCAAGGAGAATTTTTTGTTTTGTTTAAAAGGGTTACTTGACTAAGAACCCATAAATCGCATCGTTAAAGCAAAGCAGAAAACTTATTCAGGGACTGATGTGTAAAAAATGTGTTTGATTCAATTAGATTAGGTACTTTACTGAGTGTCAAAAAAATGTGGTAACCTTCGGCTTAAATGCCCAGGGCTATTAAAATTTTTTCTGCCCAATAAAATACTGTTATCTGCCCTGAAAATAATTCCTGGTTAACTAATTGAATAACTAATATGCTGTAAATTACCATGGCTAATTCCTTCCTTAAGATGCGGTGTTGCACCTCCATGTTACAGTGACAAGCTACTGTAGGTTCAAATGCTCAGTGGTGGTAGGAGGGGCCTGCTCTCAGCCAAACACAGCAAATATTAGGGCCCTAAGGGGGATTACTAAATGGGTAAAATAAAAATAATGATGACCCATCAAGAGCTGCCATAACTTCCGTTCTCAGAAGATGTTTCTGAACCAAGATACTTCTTTATTAATAACATAAAAAACTATAAACAAAAAAATGATCCCTCCAAGAAGACCTTCATAGGAACATGATGCAAACAAAATAAATAAATAACATTGTGATATCTATAATCAGGTTTTGTAATACAAGGTCAGAAAACTACAATTATAAAACACGCATTATAGAATTTGACTGAATCTTTTAATGGTTTCCATTTAACCAAATAACTATTTGAATAAGTAATTTATTGAGTTTCAGTGCAATGAGCATATATTTGTTTTTATACTAAAACAATTATATATGATATAGTTTCTGGCTATACATTAAGCATGACCGTTGCCGTTAATAACCGCAGAATAAGGTTGCTTGTTCTGGTCCTAGAGAAAATATCTCTAAAGATAGCAAATTTGGGAGAAATATGTTACTGTACTGTCTACTGGTCACTATCCAGCATTGTTTTAAAACCATGTTTATTCATCATTGCAAAGTGCTAAGAAGTATGCTGGTGCTATATAAACACTTGTTATGATGACCTTTTCTTGCCAACATGCTTAAATCAGAAACCACTAGTGTCTATCTATTACAAGACAATAAAGAGACTGAATATCAGTAAAGTGGGGGGAAAAAACATTTTATGTGGGTATTTTTGTAACTTTTCTCTGTACCACTGGCTTTCTAAGCTGTCCCCACATCCTCTCATGCTGCATTTCAATTTGAACAAAGCCAGTGATGACCTTTAGAGACCATATAAATCCAGCCAGACATGCATGAATTCCTGTCTTTTCCTAACGCTGACGCAGTGAGATGGTAATTTGACAATTTGACCCTGCAGTTGATTCATTACACCCTCATCCCAGGCCTCTCCAGCATGGTCTCAACCCTGATCTCTCAGATCAATTAACTTTTGTTGTTTGGGACACCCCCCTTCCCTCCCTAATGCAGAGTGGAGGATGGGTCCTAGAGCTGCTGATGGAGGATATCACCCTGTCTAACACCAGGTCAGGTATTTAAATAAATCTGTCAAATGAATGGGCACTGCAGCAAAACATCACACCAAGCCGACTTCACATACTTCATGTTAACTCAAAAGTTATTTTAACCTGATTATGATACAGTAGTTGTGACACCTGCTACTAACACATCGGAGAAAGGGCAAACAATACTTATTAGCACATAATAATAATATGAGAATGTCAGGTAAATAATCTGTACAATTTTTCTACTGAAATGATAACATTATAGTTAGAATGAAATTATTGCTACTTTAATTTTGTCCATCAATTTTCAGGTGTGGAGAGCATGGATTAGTTTTAGCAGTGGCTTGTGTAAGGTAAGGATGAATTTTGTTTTAGGTGCATGTGTCTTGATTTTGAGATAGATTGAATGTGGGGAACAAAGGAAAGTTTAGAGTCAATGAGGACACCTAGGCAGCAAGCTTGAATGGTAGGAGTGATTGTCATAGCCAGAGGCGTAACTAGAACTTTGTGGGCCCCATAGCAGAATTTATAATGGGGCCCCCCCCCCTGCCCACATTATGCGACCCACCTCAGTGCCCGCCATTACACAACACAACGCAATGCCCATTACGCAACACAACGCAGTGGCCATTACACATTTTTGCGACACACTGCAACGCCCATTACACAATATGCAACACACCGTAATGCCCATTACGCAACACAACGCAGTGGCCATTACACATTATGTGACCCACCACAGTGCCCGACCCGCCATTACACATTATGCGACCCACATATGCA
The DNA here is from genome assembly GCF_055691185.1 of Crinia signifera. NCBI lineage: Eukaryota > Metazoa > Chordata > Amphibia > Anura > Myobatrachidae > Crinia > Crinia signifera. The sequence goes on along the minus strand of NC_139218.1, from coordinate 73,570,684 downwards.
GAAAAATACAGTAATAAAATATATTGCCCAGTTCACCAGATATATTAGATGATGTTTTTTTAGGGGTCCTCACTCCGGATGATGGATCTAGACTCCAGATCCCTTTGCACGTGCGTCCACAGGCCCACTCCAGGCAGCAGGCAAAGGCAGTGTCCCTGACTCCCCCCTCCTGAGTCTCTCCCTAGCGCAGCCAGTGGTGTAGCTAGGTGCCACGGCGCCCGGAGCAAGGGCATGTTTCGCGCCCCCCCAATTTGTAGTAGGTGAGGCTCCTGCTCCGTGAAAAGTGGGCATGGCCCAACATTATACCACACACCGTAATGCCCATTGCACATTTTAGCGAACTTTGTAATACCCATTACACATAATGCCACAGCCATAACGCCAATTACACATAAGGCCACACATGATGCCAATTGCATACTATAGAACACACCATAATGCCCGTCGCATACTAACACACCGTAATGCCCATCGCATACTAACACACCGCAATGCCCATTGCACACTATTTAACAAACCGTAATGCCCATTACACATTTAACACATAAGTGCCACTTACCTACATGCTTGATGCCAGGGGCTTCATGCTTAATGCCAAGGGGAACTGAAATTGATCGTTGCCAAGGGGGACTGAAATTGAGCGTTGCCAAGGGGGACTGAAATTGAGCGTTGCCAAGGGGGACTGAAATGTGCTTGCAGGGAGGGAAGGTGTGAGTAAATGATAGTGCAGAACAGGGTGGGTGAGATAGTGCAGGGTGGCTGGGTGGGACACACACACTAGTGCACAGCAGGGTGGGTGGGTGGGACACACACTAGTGCACAGCAGGGTGGGTGGGACACACTAGTGCACAGCAGGGTGGGTGGGACACACACACTAGTGCACAGCAGGGTGGGTGGGACACACACACTAGTGCACAGCAGGGTGGGTGGGACACACACTAGTGCAGGGTGGGTGGGACACACACTAGTGCAGGGTGGGTGGGGGACACACACTAGTGCAGGGTGGGTGGGGGACACACACTAGTGCTGGGTGGGTGGGGGACACACACTAGTGCTGGGTGGGTGGGGGACACACACTAGTGCTGGGTGGGTGGGGGACACACACTAGTGCTGGGTGGGTGGGTGGGGGACACACACTAGTGCTGGGTGGGTGGGTGGGGGACACACACTAGTTCAGGGTGGGTGGGTGGGGGACACACACTAGTGCAGGGTGGGTGGGACACACACACTAGTGCAGGGTGGGTGGGACACACACACTAGTGCAGGGTGGGTGGGACACACACACTAGTGCAGGGTGGGTGGGACACACACACTAGTGCAGGGTGGGTGGGACACACACACTAGTGCAGGGTGGGTGGGACACACACACTAGTGCAGGGTGGGTGGGTGGGACACACACACTAGTGCAGGGTGGGTGGGTGGGACACACACACTAGTGCAGGGTGGGTGGGTGGGACACACACACTAGTGCAGGGTGGGTGGGTGGGACACACACACTAGTGCAGGGTGGGTGGGTGGGACACACACACTAGTGCAGGGTGGGTGGGTGGGACACACACACTAGTGCAGGGTGGGTGGGTGGGACACACACACTAGTGCAGGGTGGGTGGGTGGGACACACACACTAGTGCAGGGTGGGTGGGACACACTAATGCAGAGATTATTAGCAGCAGCAGCAGCGGCGGTGCATTCCGCGAACCCCCTCCCCGCTATCGCCGGGCCTGCCCGCTCCCAGCTCCCCACTGTGCACGGTCAGGTGCTGCTATTTAAGTCACATCTCCCCCTGGACCGCGCTAGCCAATAGGTGCTCGCGGTCCAGCAGCCAATCAACTGGTGGCTGCTGGACCGCGAGTGTCTATTGGCTAGCGCGGTCCAGCGGGAGATGTGACTTTTAAATATACCACGTCTCCTGGACGCCAGCAGCAGCAGCAGACCCGCGGGATGATGACGCTACATCTCGCGGGTCAAAGTGCACGGCGGCGACGGCGGCGTCGTCCTCCCCCCTGCCTGCCTTCTCAAGTTCTCCCCCGGCCAGCCCAGCATAGAGCAGCACACTGCACAGGCAAGCCCAGGGGGGGCCTGCTTAATGGCGGCTCTGTATATTGGCGGTCACGGTGTGCAGGGGAGTGCTTGCTTGCTGTCCATGGGGCCCGGGCCCCCCCACCCGCCGGGCCCCATAGCAGCTGCACCCCCTGCACCCACGGTAGTTCCGCCACTGGTCATAGCGATATCTGGTTGGTAACTAGTGTTCATTCGGGGAGGATAGGCAGCGTTGAGTTATCATCTGCATACTGAAATCCAAAAGAGAGAATTAGTTTGCCAAAAGATGAGGTATAGATTGATAAAAACAGAGGACCTAAGACTGAACCCTGAGGTACTCCAACTGATAGAGGTAAGGAAGAGGAGGTGGAATCAGAAACGAACACTGAAGGAGCAGATAGATTGGTAGGATGAGAACCAAGAAAGGGCTGTGTCTTTAAGACCTAGGGTTTTTAGTATTTGTATAAGAAGTGTATGGTCAACAGTGTCAAAAGCAGCAGAGAGATATAGAAGAAGTAGTAGTGAGTAGTGGCCTTTAGACTTCGCAGTGACCAGATCATTCACAATTTTAGTCAGTGCTGTCTCTGTGGAGTGTTGGGAATGTAAGCCTGCCTGAAGTGGGTCCAATAAGTTGTGCGAGTTAAGAAAGCGTGTGAGGCAAGTGTAGACAAGTCTCTTAAGTAGTTGGGAGGTACATGGAAGCTGAGAGATGTGATGGTAGTTTGAGAGACAGCTTGTTTGAACAATGAAAATAGGTAGCAGTAGAGAAAGAGAGGTTACAGATTTTAGTTATGGTTGGGATGAGCCCAGGAGACAGAGATTTTCTTATTTGTGAGTGTCTAGGGTCAAGAGGAGAGGTAGTAGAATGAGAGGAAGAGAAAAGTGCAGATACTTAATCTTCATTTGTGGGATCAAATGAAGTAAATGTGTTAAGGGTTCAAGAAGGGAATTGAGCAGATTACTGAGTCGGAGCATACCAGTTTATCTAGGATCTTGTCCCTGAAGCAGGAAGCAAGATCTTGTGCATCGATAGTGGCTGGTGGCTTGGGTGAGGGAGGGTTGAGAAATGATTTAAATGTATTAAAAATAGGTTTTTGGTTAGAAGCTTTAGCAGAAATTAGAGTTTGTAAATAGGTTTGTTTGGCAGTTTCCATGGCATAACTATAGTTCTGGTGGATAGTCTTATATATGAGGAAGTCCATTGGACTGTAAGATTTACGCCAATTACATTCGACTTTCTGTGAGAGAATTTGTAGGTGTCTTGTTAACTTAGAGTGCCAAGGTTGGTGTCTAGGCCTACATGGAGTGGTGGGTAATTGGAGCCGCTTCATCAATGGCTGTTGTAAGAGTTAGGTTCAGGTTTGATACCGCCATCTCAGGAGCAGTGAATGCAGAAATAGATGCAAGCTGTAGAGAGGAGAGTAAAGTAGTCAGTCCATTGGGAGAGGCCAAGAGGAGGTTAGAGAGTAGTTTGGAGGCATGAGCAGCAGATTTTGGGCAATCAATAGCAATGTTGAAATCACCCATGATGATGGTTGAGATGTACAGGGAAAGGAAGTGAGGGAGCCAGGCAGAAAAATCGTCTAGAAATTGAGCGGGTTGCCCAGGTAGGCAATATATAGCTGCAACACACAGTGAGAAAGGAGTGTAACTTCTAATAGAATGTACTTCAGATGATTTGAATGTGAGTGATGGAACCTGTGAAAGAACGGTGTATATGAAGGATTGGGATAGTAATATTCCAACCCCACCTCCTTACTGTTACCAGGCCTGTAGGTGTGTGTGAAGTGGAGACCATGTGACAGGGCTGCAAGGGAAGCAGTGTGAGTCATGTTTCTGTTATAACCAGCAGGTTGACGTGGTTTAAAAAGGAAGAGGTTGTGGGAGCATGTTCATTTGTTTAGCCATCAGAGCATGCATTCCATAGCACGCAATTTAGTGATTTTGGTGGGTGAAGGGAGACATTGGATGTTTAGGAGGTTAGCTGGGTTACTATGTTGCTGAGAGTTAGGCGTCTGAGAGCGGGGTAAGCAGTTAGAGCCTGGATTAAGTGAAATGTCACCAGCTCATAGAAGCAGTAGAGAGAGATAGGTGTAGCTGCAAGTGGTTTGTGAATGTTGTTTATGGCGACAGGTCATGGATGTTATTGTCAGTGTAGAGAGATAAGTAAAAATCTCATGAGGGGAGTGGCTAACTGAGGCAGAAATGTGTATATAGGGCTAAGTTTCAGGGGGATTGAAGGATGAGAATGTTTTGTAGAGAGTACCATGGAGAGCGATGCAGAGAAATAATATAATAATCTTTAGGACATTGTTATTCCCTAATCGTACCAATCTTTCAGATGAATAATGCGCCCTGCAATAACTGTTCAAAAATGGTTTGGGTGACATTACAAAGCACTCAAGGTGTTGACTTGGTCTTCAAATTCCCAAATATCAATTGAATCTATGGTAACTGCTGGATAAACAAGTCTGAGCCATGGAGACTCCACCTCACAACTTAATCTGCTACTAATGTCTTGGTTCCAGCGCATGGATGTCATTTTCTATGCCGCACTATGCGACAATTAAGTTACACCTATGCCTGCACAATGGTGGTTTAATGTTATGGTGGATTGGTATACAGCTCGATTTACTGTTTGTTGTAAACATATAATACTGCATTAATAGCATTTATATTCATAAACCGCAAAATGTGACAGTTATTATTAAGGGCCTTTGCTTTGTTTGTTTTATTGTTTAAAATGAAAAGGGAACAAGAAAAACACAACCAACCATATATTACACATATTGCGCACAGTACTAACCAAAAACACAGCATGTGCCTTGTCCTTTCATGAACAAGTAAACTTTATACCTTTTTCCCTGGATACATTTTGTTTGGCATTGGCTAAATCTAGTATCCTTACTAAACTGCTTTGTATATCACAGAATGTTTCACATGTATTATTGTACAGGGCAGATAAAAGGTATTAGTTGGCAGCAGGTTACTAGTAATATATTTTCAATTTAATTAGAATTTATAAAGAGGTTGTACCGGCTTTGGTACTCCCCCCCCCCCCCCCAATCCGCCACTGATTGGTAAGTTAATTGGCTCCTGACATAAAAAAAGCTAACCTTTTTGTGCGTGCATGTGTTTAGGACAGATTAGGCAGGTCAAAGGGCTCATCTCCCATTAAATTCAAATGTGTGTTTGTCTCTTGAATTTAATTTAATTTGTACTTATATTTTGAATATGTTTCTGCATTCAATTGTATTATACATGGTAAATCCAATATTCACATATTAATAACACTGTTCAGATACTATTCCATCTTATGTATGGGTATAAATAAAGTATTTTATTTTGTATATATTGCAGAATGTGAACAAAATGTATTACTAACACAGCTGAGTTGCATCTCCTGCGCAGGACAATTGGACATAAATCGGTATTTGTGTACTAGCACGGCGCCCATCGCATTGCAGACCATAAGGCATGCGATGGTATGCAATGCGATGCGATGTTAAGCGATTTTAAATTGTATACCATCGCATTGTATGCCATTGTATCGCATATACAATGGTATGCGATTTAAAATTGTATAAGCACCCTAATGGGTTTTTCAATGTAAAAAGTGGCCCCTATAAGATAATTAAACGTGATGAGTGCTTAGTATGTTAAAAGCAACCCCAACGGCACCCCCACTATCAACGCCAACGCGGCGGTGCGCGTCCTACGACCTTTTCATACCCCGACTATCCACGTTGGCATGGAGTTGATTTTATATAGAGTGCCGAGTGCAGCGAGCCCCGCGAGGGGACGTGTAATACATGTAAAGTAATACGCTTCCCCTTGCGGGGCTCGCCACGCTTCGGGCTCAGTGGCTCGCCACATATATAAAATCGACTCAACGCCAACGTGGATAGTGGGGGCATGAAAAGGTCGTAGGACGCGTACCACCGCCCCTCGCGGGCTCGCTATGCTTCAGGTTGGCATTCATAGTGGGGGTGCATTTAACATTGTAAGCCCCCATTAGGGTGCTTATACAATTAAACATTGTATAGGGATTTAAAATCGCATCGCATCACTGTGCATCGGCTGTATGCCATGCGATGCGATTATATGTCGTGCGACCTGATATCGTGGGCACCGTGATAATACACAAGTACCCATAAATCTTATAGATCATAATGCTGTCATATAAGTTACCTGTGATCAATAAGCGTAACATTGGAGGGAGGGACTCCTAAAACAGCACAGCTCTGAATCAACTCTCTGCTACGAATCTCTCCTTGATTGTAGTAATTTCCTATGAATAATAAATACATTAACCCTAGTGTGTTATATTTTGCTTATTTATTTCTCTCCAGCATCTTTATTTTATTACTAGAAGTTTCCGTTAAGATATGCAAATTATTTGAACATTGCGGACCATGCAATAATTTGTCACAAACTAGAAATTGACTAAACAAATGGATGTTTAGTCACAAAATGCAAATAAGTGTACATTTGCTTTCACTAATTTACATGCATCAAGCATTATTTAATCAAATTTTTATTGGTTGCTATGGGTTACAGCAAAATTGCACTTTCAAGTGTTATTACTGTTATTATAGGGATAGATATCAAAGCTGGGCAGATGTGAGGAACCATATAAACAGCGGCCGATAGGTAAATACTTACCTGAATAAGCCACTCTGCCAACGTGACTGTGGGTTCAGCATCAAATCGCTGCGGTACGTACTCAGCTTAAATATCTGGGATGAAGCGACTTTCATAATTGGTGCAAAGCAAAAAGCTCAACCTCCAAATGAATTAAACAAGTTTCTTGGTACTGTTAATAGACCTTTATCAACAGATCATAGTAGATGGGGCAGTAAGGAATCAAAAGATGCTTCAGGTACCTTGAGTTACATTGGGCTTGATAGTTAGAAGGCAAATCTCGATATAGATTTGCCATTTTAGAGGTAACCAGTAAAAGGAGTAGATAACTGACAAATGCTTGAAGGCCCATACACACTGGGCAATTTTGAGCTAGTTTTGTGGTTTGATCTGCTTGCAGTTTAAAAGCCGCACAGTGTGTATGGGCAGGCGATGAGTGGTTAGCGCTGATGTGTGCTCCCGCACCATTGCTGGCAGCCGCCGCTCGTCAGCTGATTTTACCAGCAGACTGAACAACTTTCCATAGCATCCTGCTATGAAAAAGCCGTTCACAGCAGCGGAAATCGCTGGGCGGGGGGGGGGGGGAGGGGGGGGGCGGGTGATCGACCAGTGTCTATGTACTGAGCGATTTTCATCCCAGCGATTTCAGCGATCATCGCTGTCCATACACGCTGGGGAAGATCGCCCAGTGTGTATTCACCTATAGGGGGGTATTCAATGTGCGCCAATATTTCCAACAGTCGTAAATTACGGCACATACTTATTCCATCTGGGCCGTTTTTAGGGTATCCGGACTGATCATAGATTGCCTCTAGGTTGACACTCATAAGGTCGACCACTATTGGTCGACAGTGAAAAGGTCAACAGGGTCCAAAGGTCAACAGGGTCCAAAGGTCAACAGTGAAAAGGTCGACAGGGTTTAAAGGATGAGAGACAATAAGTCAACAGGGTCAATAAGTTGACAGCCAAAAGGTCGACATGGTCAAAATGATCACATGAAAAAGGTCGACATGCAATTTTTGTCAACATTTCCAGCCGACATGTGCCAACAGGCGGTATTTCATGCTCTACCATCCACTACGGTGTATAGGGAGAATATAATAGTGTGCCAAGCACAGCAAGGCACCGAGCCCGAAGCATGGCGAGTGTAGCGAGCCATAAGAGGGGACGCGGTAGACAGTGTCCATTTCAACCTTTGTCGACATATACACCAAAAACCATGAAAAACTCATGTCAACCTTTTCCATGTCGACTATATGACTGTAGACCAAGACATTGTAGATCTAATATACCATAGACTGTTTTTGGATGTCTTTTTGATATGCGGAAATATCGTCACACAGCGAATACCAACCTCAATGGTAGAAAGCAGATTAGATATAGGAATGGGAACACTACAGTATTACTGTACAATAGATATAGGAATGGGAACACTACAGTATTACTGTACAATAGATATAGGAATGGGAACACTACAGTATTACTGTACATTAGATATAGGAATGGGAACACTACAGTATTACTGTACAATAGATATAGGAATGGGAACACTACAGTATTACTGTACATTAGATATAGGAATGGGAACACTACAGTATTACTGTACATTAGATATAGGAATGGGAACACTACAGTATTACTGTACATTAGATATAGGAATGGGAACACTACAGTCCTACTGTACAATAGATATAGGAATGGGAACACTACAGTCCTACTGTACAATAGATATAGGAATGGGACACTACAGTACTACTGTACATTAGATATAGGAATGGGAACACTACAGTATTACTGTACATTAGATATAGGAATGGGAACACTACAGTACTACTGTACAATAGATATAGGAATGGGAACACTACAGTACTACTGTACATTAGATATAGGAATGGGAACACTACAGTATTACTGTACATTAGATATAGGAATGGGAACACTACAGTATTACTGTACATTAGATATAGGAATGGGAACACTACAGTATTACTGTACAATAGATATAGGAATGGGAACACTACAGTATTACTGTACAATAGATATAGGAATGGGAACACTACAGTATTACTGTACAATAGATATAGGAATGGGAACACTACAGTATTACTGTACATTAGATATAGGAATGGGAACACTACAGTATTACTGTACAATAGATATAGGAATGGGAACACTACAGTATTACTGTACAATAGATATAGGAATGGGAACACTACAGTATTACTGTACATTAGATATAGGAATGGGAACACTACAGTATTACTGTACATTAGATATAGGAATGGGAACACTACAGTATTACTGTACATTAGATATAGGAATGGGAACACTACAGTATTACTGTACAATAGATATAGGAATGGGAACACTACAGTATTACTGTACAATAGATATAGGAATGGGAACACTACAGTATTACTGTACATTAGATATAGGAATGGGAACACTACAGTATTACTGTACATTAGATATAGGAATGGGAACACTACAGTATTACTGTACATTAGATATAGGAATGGGAACACTACAGTATTACTGTACATTAGATATAGGAATGGGACTACTACAGTATTACTGTACAATAGATATAGGAATGGGAACACTACAGTATTACTGTACATTAGATATAGGAATGGGAACACTACAGTATTACTGTACAATAGATATAGGAATGGGAACACTACAGTATTACTGTACATTAGATATAGGAATGGGAACACTACAGTATTACTGTACAATAGATATAGGAATGGGAACACTACAGTATTACTGTACATTAGATATAGGAATGGGAACACTACAGTATTACTGTACAATAGATATAGGAATGGGAACACTACAGTATTACTGTACAATAGATATAGGAATGGGAACACTACAGTATTACTGTACATTAGATATAGGAATGGGAACACTACAGTATTACTGTACATTAGATATAGGAATGGGAACACTACAGTATTACTGTACATTAGATATAGGAATGGGAACACTACAGTATTACTGTACAATAGATATAGGAATGGGAACACTACAGTATTACTGTACAATAGATATAGGAATGGGAACACTACAGTATTACTGTACATTAGATATAGGAATGGGAACACCACAGTATTACTGTACATTAGATATAGGAATGGGAACACTACAGTATTACTGTACATTAGATATAGGAATGGGAACACTACAGTATTACTGTACATTAGATATAGGAATGGGAACACTACAGTATTACTGTACATTAGATATAGGAATGGGACTACTACAGTATTACTGTACAATAGATATAGGAATGGGAACACTACAGTATTACTGTACATTAGATATAGGAATGGGAACACTACAGTATTACTGTACAATAGATATAGGAATGGGAACACTACAGTATTACTGTACATTAGATATAGGAATGGGAACACTACAGTATTACTGTACATTAGATATAGGAATGGGAACACTACAGTATTACTGTACATTAGATATAGGAATGGGAACACTACAGTATTACTGTATTAGAGGAATGGGAACACTACAGTATTACTGTGCACTAGATATAGGAATGGGAACACTACAATATTACTGTATTAGAGGAATGGGAACACTACAGTATTACTGTATTAGAGGAATGGGAACACTACAGTATTACTGTACATTAGATATAGGAATGGGAACACTACAATATTACTGTATTAGAGGAATGGGAACACTACAGTATTACTGTACATTAGATATAGGAATGGGAACACTACAATATTACTGTATTAGAGGAATGTGAACACTATAGCATTACTGTATTAGATAGAGAATGGGAACATTAGATATAGCAATGGGAACACTACAGTATTACTGTATTAGATATAGAATGGGAACACTACAGTATTAGTGTACCTGCACCGGTTTTGAAAAGTACAGGGTGCTAGAATGAACACGATTATTGTGTTAGGTACAGGTACAAGACCTATTTATTACTAGACAGACACAAGTATCTGTAAGCACTGTTGCCCAGTCATGAGCTTTCAATGCATGTACGGCCACAAAAGCATTTGCTACATTTCACATAATTACCATGGTACCCATCAAAATGGAACAGAATGAGGGGCATCACGGACGGTATAATGGTTAGCATTACTGCCTCACAGTGATGAGATCATGGGTTCGATCCCCACCATGGCCCTAACTGTGCAGAGTTTGTATATTCTCCCCGTGTTTGAGTGGGTTTACCCCGAATACTCTGGCTTCCTCCCACAATCCAAATATATACTGGTAGGTCAATTGGCTTCCATCAAAATTAGCCCTAGAATTAATGTGCTTGTACATGTGGTAGGGAATATAGATTGTAAGCTCCACTGGGGCAGGGACTGATGTGAGTGTTCAACTATACTCTGTAAAGTACTACGGAATGTCTGCACTATATAAGAAACTGTTAATAAATAAATAATGAGGGACTGTTAGAGAAGTGAAGTTTTTATTAGGTATTATATTTATTTTATACTTTTATACTTTAAAAAGGCAATCTATTACCTTTAAGAACAAGAGCATTATTATTATTATGTATTATTAACATAACAAGCATTTTAATGCATGGTTGAGATGACCACTTCAAACACCGCAATTTCAAACCGATTAACTAGTGGCCAAAAACCATGTAGAAAGGTATATGGAAGGAGAGGTTATAATCTAATTCAGGGGTAGCCAACTCCAGTCCTCGAGAGCATCCAACAGTTCACATTTTACAGCTCACCTAGCAGGTACACAGCTGCACTCATTACTGTCTAACACATTTTAAAAGATCCACAGGTGGAGCCAATTACTTCACTTGTGATGAGACATGGAAAACATTAACTGTTGGTAGCTCTTGAGGACTGGAGTTGGCTGCCCCTAATCTAATTTTTCAACCAACTATGCATACCTCCCAACATGACCCTCTCCAGGAGGGACAGAATGCTCTATTGCTGGACTTCCCCTTAATTTATTATTACCATCACCTGTATTGAAGCACCTTTCTTATCCATTAACCTGTTTAAAACAGGTGATGGTAATCATATATTAAGAGGGAAGTCCAGAAACAGAATATTGTGTCCCTCCTGGAGGGGGTCATGTTGGGAGGTATGACTATGGCCTGGATGAAAGGAGTAACGACGTAAAGAGCGATCACTTTTCTTTACGGTATCTGCAAACTACCAGTTTTGCCATCAACGAAAAATCATTCCGATGTATATTGCAGGGTTGCCGACTTTAATATTCTCCTCTCCGGGAGACGCCCGGAGAGGAGAGTTTCAGCAGCTGCTCGGGGGCGGGGCTTGAGCGTGTCATCACTAAGCCCCGCCCCATGATTTTAAACAGGGGAATTTACGGATCACTGTGGAGGGGGCGGGCCTAAAATGACACGATTTTGCCATTTTAGCTCTGCCCCCTCCTCTGAGACCGCGGATTGCAGCATTTAAATGCCGCGATCGGGGGCGCAGCGGGGGTGCCCCCTGAATCCGGGAGGGTTGCCCACCCTTCCGGGGGGCCGGTAGGGTGACCCGATTTTCGGGACCCTCCCGGCCATTCCGGGAGGGTTGGCAACCCTGTTCTAAAAGTGGCTAACGTAACTGGCGTAAACTGTGGCCACAAAGATGAGGAAGTACGAAAACAAAATTTGCTTCTAAAATACCTCTATGCCAGGGGTCCTCAAACTATTTTGCTCTGGGACCCCATCAGACAATAAAAATAATTACGGGACCCCAGAAAGTTACAGCAGAAGATCATATAACATGTGTGTAGAGCACGAGCATGGCAGCATTGTGGAGGCATAAAATGATGGGAGGAGTCTAAAATAAACAATTCAACAGTTTTTTGAATAATTGCAACCCCATACTGAGAAGGTCAGGACCCACAGTTTGAGAACCGCTGCTCTATGCAAATATATATACATCTATTTTGGAGAGAACCAGCAGTAGAGCGTGGCATGATGAGTGTCCCCCAAGAAGAAGAGCTCAGGGTGGTGACACCATTGCAAGCAGGCACGGGGTGCTGCTCCTGCGCCAGCTGCCGGCCAGTGTGCCTACCTGTTGAGCAGCAGAGCACAGATAGGTGGCGCTGTTCCCGCAGCAGGCCCAGCACTGTAGGAGCAAAGAACATGCACTCATCATCCGGGTGAGCAATGAGCAGCAGCGGGCTCCCGACATTCGCCAGTGTGCTCCTCACCACCCGGTCTGACGCCGCGTCTATGCAGCGGCTGCAGACATACCACAGCAGCGACAGCAACACCGCTACCGAAGCGACAACAAACATAACTAAAATGGGTGCTCTGACAAAGCATCCCGACTAGAAACAAGGTCATACATAACGTGGTTCCATCATTTCTTCAGTTGCAGACATGTCTGTGGACGCGCCTGCGCCCAATTTCATCTCTACACTGCAGATAATCCCGGAGTAATTACGTTACGCACATACTGCTCTCACACCTAATCTATGTTTACCTGTCACCTATGTTTAAATTGTTTCCTGAGATTAATAAGGGAGTATTTCGAAGGGTATACTTTGCTAAATGTATATACTGTATGTAGGTCGGAATATATTTACAGGTGTACAGTAAACATGTAACATATAAAAGTGATCATTCATAGTAATCAGATTGTAGCAGTGGGGGTATAGCAGTGAAAAGAATGGCCAGTGGTCTGAGGACAGGTACATGTAGGACCCTGAAGCTTTTTAGATTTGTATAATAATTGACACACTTTAATACTATTTAGTAAAAAATAAACCATTGTTATATGATATAAAGTTATCCAACCTGTGTTCCAACACTTCCTCATATCTTTTATTCCAGCTCTCACCCAAGTATGGGTCATAGGGTCGAAACCTAAAATAGGTTGACAGGGTCAGAAGGTCAACACAAGCATTAGGTCGACAAAGGGAAGGTCGACAGTCAAAAGGTCAACATGAGTTTTTCACAGTTATTTTGTCCCGAATGTCAGCATGGACACGTCTAACTGTACTGCAGCCCCTGGCATGGCTTGCTGTGCTTGCCATGCTTCGGGCACGGTGCTGAATTCTCCCATTACGCCGTAGTGGATGGTAGGGTATGTGCTTGTCAGCACATGTTGGCTAAAAAAAACTCATGTCAACCTTTTTTACTCTGTTGGTTGTCGACCTAATGCTTTTATCGACCTTACGACCCTGTCAACCTAAGCCCCGTCGACCTTCAGTGGTTGACCCAATGTATGTCGACCTTCACTGAATCGACCTAGTGACTGTATGCCCTCTCACCCCTGCACCTCCCACTCTCTCTTTCCGTCTCTCAACCTTGTACCTCTCACTCCCTTCTTCCCTCTCCCACTCCCTCCTCCCCTCTATCACACAAGCACCTCTCACTCACTCCCTCACCCGTGCATCTTTCACTCCCTCTCCCACCCCTGCACCTCTCATTCCCTCCCTCACCCCTGCACCTCTTCCTCCCCCAGCAGGGCTGGACTGGGACCTAAAATTGGCCCTGGCATTTTGAGCACACAGGCCCACCTGCAGCAAGAGGAACCCTTGCGCGGCGAAGCTGTGCAGCAAAAAGGGGCATGGTTTGATGGAAAGGGGGTGTGGCATCACAAAAAGGAGGCATTATTTTATTTATATAGCGCAGCATATTCCGTTGCGCTTTACAAAAGGAGTGTACAGAAGCTGTATCCAGTGTCCAGGGGCTGTGTCCAGGGGCAGTGTCCAGTGTGACGGCTGTGTCCAGTGTACAGGAGCTGTGTTCCGGGGCGGTGTCCAGAGGCTGTGTCCATTGTCCAGGGGCTGTGTCCAGGGTAACGGGCTGTGTCCATTGTCCAGGGGCTGTGTCAAGGGTGACGGGCTGTGTCCAGGGGCAAGGTCCAGGGGCAGTTTCCAGTGTGACGGCTGTGTCCAGTGTACAGGAGCTGTGTCCAGGGGGGGGGGGGGGTCCAGAGGCTGTGTCCATTGTCCAGAGGCTGTGTCCAGGGTGACAGGCTGTGTCCATTGTCCAGGGGCTGTGTCCAGTGTCCAGGGGCAGTGTCCAGTGTGACGGCTGTGTCCAGGGGCAGTGTCCAGAGGCTGTGTCCAGTGTACAGGAGCTGTGTCCAGAGGCTGTGTCCATTGTCCAGGGGCTGTGTCCAGTGTGACGGCTGTGTCCAGTGTACAGGAGCTGTGTCCAGAGGCTGTGTCCATTGTCCAGGGGCTGTGTCCAGGGTGACGGGCTGTGTCCAGTGTCCAGGGGCTGTGTCCAGGGGCAGTGTCCAGTGTCCAAGGGGCTGTGTCCAGTGTGACAGGCTGTGTCCAGTGTAAAGTAAGAAAAATAAATAAAAGTAATAAATACAATAAAAAGACACTTTTGGAGGATGATGGAGGAGGAAATAGTGGGAGATCAGCAACCTGATAGAAGTGCTGAAGCTGCTGTCATGACAAGGCCGATACCTCTTTGTATTTTTTGCTCTTTGGAGCATTTCTCTTTTTTTGGGATAGTTTATTAAACTGCCACCCTGTCTGCCCCTGCAGTGCCGCTCTGCTTCCAAGATGTGCCAGGTTGGAAGTGTAAGGTCCACATGTATGTGATGCCCACTGCTGCCGCTTAGCTTAGTCATCCAGCTACCTCGGTATACCCTTTTGGCCCAACTACAGTAAATGAAAACAATTTTGTAAGCTGTGAAGTGATCAAAATTGACTAGAAATGAGTGGAAACAAATGTTATTGAGGTTAATAATACTTTAGGGGCAAAAACAGGCCCAAATTCCCGACGACCATTCTTCCTCGTGGGGGTCCATGGCCCACATAGAGGGAGAACAGAGTAGGTGGCGAGTGTAGCGAGCCACCGTGTCTGTAGCGTGGCGATCGTGTCTGAGTCCGGCCAGTCGAGATCCCGACGTCGGGCTAATGACTGTCGGGATCCCGACTGTCAGAACCCTATACCACACCCGGGAGTGGGGGATGGCACCTGGGGTATGCCTGCGACCAGAGAGCCATGCGGAGGGAGCAGGGGGAGCAGCGCAGGAAGCCGGGCAGGGGGGGAAGCCGCTGCCATCAGCGGAACCGGGGAGGAGGGGGGGTGGAGGGAGCCAGGCAGGAGAAGACACTGACGGGTGGGTGGGAGCAGAGCACTTAAAAAAAAAACATACAAGGGAATTGGAAGCCATTGATTGGCTGAGACCTCTCTCAGCCAATCAGTCAATCAATGGCTTCCTATTCATTTGTATGGGCTTTTTTTAAGTGCTCTGCTCCTGCCGCTGCAGCGTCTTCTCCTGCCCGGCTCCCTGTCCCACTCCCCCTGCTTCCGCTGGCGCACTGACGGCAGTGGCTTCCTCCCCTTCCCGGCTCCCTGCGTCAAACCCCCCTGCTCCCTCTGCTCGGCTCTGGTAGCCGGCATCCCCCGCCAGCTGCAGTCCCCTGCATGGCTCCGGGCAGCACATAAGATTTAGGAAAACTTATGTGCAACCCGTCGACCTCCCGACTCCGATGCACCTGGGACCGTGCATTGGGTCGGAGGGGATGTCTACATATGCGATTTGGGCCGATTTCATGGCCCAGTTCATCCAAATCGGGTGAAATTGTGCCCAAGATCTGCAACTCCCAGCATACTGGTCGTTAGCAGCATCTTCAGATCTTACATGCAGCTCATAGGATCTGAGGATTCACCTCACGACCCGCAGGCCCGTGCATCGTACTGGAAAAACCTTATGATTTGCACTCAAAACACACACAATGGGAGTTATTCTGGTTGGGTCCCCCAGTCGCCGGCTGCCGAATGCTGGTACATCCGCCCCCCCATAACCTTGCATGCTGCGTACATTTGCATGGGCTATGAATGTATGGACCATCGAATGATGTGGATTGTCCATGCATATTTAAGGTTACTTTCAGGTAACCTTAGATATGTGTGGACATTCGGCAGGAATTGGGCAGGCCGATTACCATTGGAACGCCCAGCATTTTAATGAAAATGCCCATGAAACGCTGGGTGTTCCCATGGGCGCAACTATATGGCATGAAATTTAATAGGATTAGAGATTAAGAAAGTAAGTAACAGAGTAACATGGAGCAGGTAGAGGATGTATGGAGGGGATGTTTAGACGGTAACATGGGACAGACATATGATGTATGGAAGGGTTGAGGGTGACTTGGAGCAGGTAGAGGATGTATGGAGGGGTTGTATAGAGGATAACATGGAGCAGGTAGAGGATGTATGGAGGGGATGAGCGGCAGGGTAACATGGAGCAGGTGGGTGCCGGACAGTTTCCCGACAGTTGGGATCCCGACAGTCATTACCTTGACAGAGTGCTCCCGACTGTCAAGACCCCGACACTCGGGTTCCCAATGGCCACCTGCTATTCTCCCTCGTGGGGGTCCACGACCCCTATAGAGGGAGAATAGAATAGGGTCCTGAGGAAGCTGATCTGCGAAGCGCGTGTCTGCTAGCGGTGAGCAGGCAGATAGCTAATCATTTATTATTTTTCTTACACTGTATTTTGATTGTGTGTTAGACTAGTGTTATGTTCCTGAAACCCATGTAGAGGCTCCCACCCGCTCATAACTGTGTGCAAGTGCGTACACCTAGAGTGTGATAGGATAGAAGCGGCTAAGTGTTCTGCGCCTCCTTAGGGTTGCAGCCCGGAATACACACTAGGTTTACCAAACCAAATACAAAACAGCCCCTTTGGAGACAACGTTTTTAGTTTTTTAGTTAACATATGATGTTTTTATATGAACTCCTTTTATTGTTATAATTTTTACATATGTATATATGAATATGTTTGGATATGTGTAGTGTTTTAAAACCAATAGAAGGAGGATGTGGGCCAAGATCCACTTCTGGTCTT
The DNA here is from genome assembly GCF_055691185.1 of Crinia signifera. NCBI lineage: Eukaryota > Metazoa > Chordata > Amphibia > Anura > Myobatrachidae > Crinia > Crinia signifera. The sequence goes on along the minus strand of NC_139218.1, from coordinate 73,553,192 downwards.
CTGGTTGATCAATACCCATGTGCCCATTGTTTGGTATAAATACCACAAGTGGGCAATGGACAGAGATACACCCTGAGGAAGGACTAGTAGAGTCTGAAACGCGTTGGTGGATGCAGAGCTGCCATAGGAGGTCTTGAAGCTGTCCCTTAACATCGGACCCTGGCGATTGGTCAACTCATTCCGGGTGAGAGAAGCCTTTGTCGGTGTTAGCTGATATACCTACTGTGGAATCTGCTCTGTTGTGCTATTGAAAGAAATCCTGTTTGTAATCTTGTTTTATATGGAGTGCCTGTGAGAATAAAAAAACACTTATTTTATAGAGAACTGGAGGTCTGTCTTCCTGAAGTGAAAGAAACCTTTATGCGAACATAGGGACTGTGTCCCAGGTCAGTACTGTTCCTTGTGTGTGTATTATCGTGTATCAGGGGGAGGACTCTCAAGAAAGAAAAAATAAAGATACCTTTACATGAAAATAGGGATTGTCCCTAAGGTCAGTGTCACCCAATAGGAGTGGAGAGAACGCGACTAAAGTAAAGATACCTTTATATGAACATAGGGACCAATATCAAGGTCAGTGTGGCTTCATTGCTCACACCGGATGAACACCTGACATTGGTCACCATTTCCTGGTAGCGCCCTGTTGAATCACACTTTCGTGGTGGTACCTAGAGTGTGATATTCAATCTCACACATTCTAGGGAGTGCATGGCCTCTCTGGGTTGTGATCCCCCACTGCATTGATACAGGGCCAGGCATTGAATGACCAAGCTAACAAACAGGGCATAACATTATTTAGAAGTGCCACTGTTAGATAATAGCAGCATAATCCTGCTATTTTCCACCTGCACAGTTACATAGCGAGTTGTGTGGACAGAGAGGTGTCCTAAGAGGTCATTTGACCCACTTCTATACGGCACCCAGTACATAAGATCGGATAGCAATTTTTGCAGAACATTGTGGACCTGCAAAAAATTGCACAGATTTGGGTAGCCCAAAAACTAGTTCACCTAACTAGGAGTATTAAGAGTCACAGAACCCACTTCTATACGGCACCTGATAGTAAAGATCTGTTGGCAGCCAGTGTGGAATATCTAAAGGTGCCCACAGACGCATCAATTATCGAATGCGTTTTGTACTTTTTAAGCACAAATTGCATCTTATGTACAATTATCGGGTGGCGTTTATGGGCTTGTGCGATGCGATGCGCGTTCCCGGAAGCCCGATATTGTATGTCTAAAAAAGTACGTGCTGCATGTACTTTTTAGACTACATCTGAAATTTAACATTACAAACATGAGTTCATACAATCACATCGCATGCATCCAAGTGCACATTGCATCGCAAGCTGGAAGAAAAATTGTATAGAACCATTGTACAGACAAAAACGCATAGCACAGTACAATTGTAGCGTCTGTGGGCACCTTAAGACCCGCAAAGACTGCACAGATCCAGGTAGCCTACACACAGTTCAATCAGTGAAACCTATCTATACTATAATAGCTATATTTGCCTGCCATCACAGTTTTTTAATGTGTGAACCCCACCTATTTACGTTTTGTGTTGTTTTTAATAATTTCGCAGCCTTTTAGAAATGAATCCATAAAGGTTCATTTGTAATAAAAATTCTCTCCGAGGTGCACCTCAAAAAGGACATATCTTTCTTTTCTTTGCATATATTGTTCTAATCCCCGTGTCCAAAGGTAGCACACCCCTGTGGTTAACAGATATTTATATCAGTAATTGAACCATTTGAGGGGTCCTTGATCCAATACAGTTATCTTGTGCGATTGACCCAACCAACCTCCCTACCTACATAAGATGTTAGTCACCGCTACAGTGTGGTTGAAACTCATGGGGCCTCTCTGCTGGGCAGGCTCGGGGAACGCCGGCGTCTCCGGTTGCTGCAGATTAGGCTGACAGCATGTACTGGATGCCAGAAGCTTGAGTCACGTCACGTTGGCCACGCCCCTACGCTTTTCGTCAGAGACTTCAAAGTCTCTGACGAAATGAAGTCTCTGACGAAATGCGTAGGGGCGTGGCCAATGTGACGTGACTCAAGCTTCTGGCATCCAGTACACGCGGTCAGCCTAATCTACAGCGACCGGTGACGCCGGCGTTCCCCGAGCCTGCCCAGCAGAGAGGCCCCGTGAGTTTCAACTACACTGTAGCGGTGACTAACATCTCGTGTATGCTGTTTTGCTAGAAGGGAATCTACTGAATCTAGTGGTAACCAGCCCACTCCAGACGACCAACTCGGTACGATTTGTACATATAGAATGTCCACCTGTTTTATGTTTATGTTTTAAAATTAAAAAACGATATTGCACTATTGGGCGCCCCCCTGTCCCTATCTTTCCTTTTTAGAAATTAGAGGGGAGCAAGGGGCAGACATATGATGTATGGAGGGGATGTATAGCTGGTAACATGGAGCAGAAATATGCAGTTCGGAGGGGATGAGCAGTAGGGTAATATGGAGCAGGTAGAGGATGAATGGAGGGGATGTATAGAGGGTAACATGGAGCAGGTAGAGGATGTATGGAGGGGATATATATATTTATATATATATATAGAGAGAGAGAGAGAGGGTAACATGGAGCAGACATATGGGCCCTTATTCTGGTCCGTTCTCTAGGACCCCTTAGTTCCGGATGACAGCTGCCCGCCCACTTCCCCCTGAGCGTCCATGCATATATAAATGACCTCAAAGTGACTTTTATATGCGTGTACCTTCGCCATCATGATGTGGGCGGATCCTACAAGTCTGTGAATGGATGTAAAATCCATTCACAGGCCCTGCGAGCGAATCGCCCTTCTAAATGTGGGCCAGCGTACCACCATTCGAAAGGCGGGGGTTGGTAGACTCACAAGGCTGCAAATTTGCAGCCTTGCAAATCAATCAGAATAACCCCCATGATATATGGAGGGGATGAGTGTCAGGGTGACATGGAGCAGGTAGAGGATGAATGGAGGGGATATATATAGAGAGATACACTTTTAGGTGTCCCCGTCAACAGTCGGGATAAAAAAGTGAAAAAGTTCTTCAGTTATACCCCTTTTCCATTATAAAAGCTGGGTCGCACCCGGGTTCGACCCAGCTTGCAAACCCTTTCCCACTAGTCATTGGGAGGCCGGCTGTGATGAGAGCATCTCCCAGCAGCGGCTTTTACATTGCAGTGAATGGGTCCTGGGTCGCATCGACTCGGGTTAGCCATTTTCACTGCCCCCCGGACCTGGGAGCAGCCCGGGTCCAACGAAGGTAATTACCTGGGTTTAACTGGGTTTGAAATAACCAGGACACTTGACTGATTTTAGATTTTTACCAGGACACGTTTCCACTAGCAAAAAAAACCTGGTTTGATGCACGTCCCGGCGCAAAATTCCAGGTTATGTCTGCTAGTGGAAAAGGGGTATTACTGTTATGTTTAGTCCTGTTTAAGCTGTATTGTTCAACTGTGTGCTATATGTATGGGGCTGCACCACTTGTGACACCTTACAAATAAAATGTAATAATAATGTATGGAGGGTAACATGGAGCATATATATGGGCCCACATTCTATTTTGTTCGCTTCACTGCGTTTGCGCAGGGGAGCAATGTTTAGAGATGGCTCATAAACATTTTATGCAAATTGCTTAATCGCGAGGGGTAGCATCCATGGCAATGCCCAGCATTTCATGGGCCTCCCCATGCTAATGTGCCGGTGATGCGGGTGTGGGGAGCGGGCAGCTGACATCAGTGGATATCAGCTGTCCACCTGCTTCCTGTACAGGGACCCGCAGATCTAAGACACCAGAGAGGTGTCTGATCTGCGAGAGCTTGGAAAATCATTTGATGGTCGGCGCCCGCCTGCTCGCACAAACACCCGCCCCCCCTCAAACGCCGATATTCCCGCACGCATGCGACTGGATGTTTAGCATAAACATCAATTCACAGCCTTGCGATCGGGGAAATCGGCATGTGAGGGGGAGCTGGCGGCAGTTAGATGACCAGCACAGCTGCAGATATCGCAGTAAACCAGAATTAGGGCCATGATGCATGGAGAGGTGTATGGAGGGTAACACAGAGCAGGCAGATGATGTATGGTAGCAGTGCCATGGAGCAGGCTCAATAATTATGTATGGAAGGAAAGTATATAAATGTAACATAAAGCAGCAGGCAGATGATATATGGGGGGTATGGATCATTAGGTCACCAGCGTTATGGTCGACAAGCATTAGGTGGACATGCATTTAGGTCGACATGAGTTAATGTCGACATGGGTAAGGTCGACACAGGTATGGTCAACATTGAAAAAGTATTTTTTTTACCGGAATGTCAACACAGTCAACATAAACACTAAAACATAGCACCACGGCCCCCGCATGGCTTCCCATGCTTCGGGCACAGTGCCTCGCTACTCTCGGCACACTACTTTATTCTCCCACCACACACCAGTGGATGGTAGGGCATGAAATACCGCCTGTTGGCACATTTTGGCTAAAAAAAAACAGTAAAAAAAAAACCATGTCGACTTAATGACCTTGACGACTTTAACCATGTTGATCTAATGTCCCTGTCAACCTTCCTTAATGTCGACCTTAAGTCATGACGACCATCATGCTGGTGACCCAATGACCGTGTCCCAGATGGAGCAGGCAGTTGATGTATGGAGAGGATGTAAGGAGGGTAAAATGCAGCAGACATATCATGTATGGAGGAGGTGATGTATGGTGGGTAACATGGAGCAGGCAGATAATGTATGGAGGATAACATCGAGCAGGCAGATGATGTATGGAATAGGGTAGAATGGAGCAGGCAGATGATGTATGGAATAGGGTAGAATGGAGCAGGCAGATGATGTATGGACTAGGGTAGAATGGAGCAGGGAGATGATGTATGGACAGAATGTAAGGAGGGTAAAATGGAGCAGACATATCATGTATGGAGTGGATGTATGGTGGGGAACATGGAGCAGGCATATGATGTATGGAGAGGCTGTATATGGATGGTATCGTGATTCGTGAAGCAGACATATGATGACGTATGGTAGATGTAACATGGAGCAGGCAGACGATGTACGGAGAGAATGAATGAATGTAATGCAGGGTAACATGGAGCAGACATATGATGTATGGTAGGTTTATACATGGAGCAGGCAGATGATGTATGGTAGGTTTATACATGGAGCAGGCAGATGATGTATGGGGATGAGCGCTTAGGCTCCGCCTACTTTAGCTGCTGGAGTTTCACTCGAGCCCGATAGCGCTGCACCGCAGGTCCTGGCCGGGGTGTAGCACACGGTTTTCGGACTCAGGGTATAGAGATTGCCGCGGTTCTCCGGCTCGGTAGCCGCAGCGGGCACACATACAAGGAGATGATCTCAGGTGCTGGGGCCGCAGTACTCTCCAGCTGAAGCCGATCGGACACTAGCTCTGTTCGCCCTGCCAGGACCGTACGCGGCCGCTGTGTCCGAGAGGGAGGAGTGATCCGGTCAGATCCCCGGAGTAGTCGCGCACACCCCAACCGGGGATACAGGGACCTCTCGAGACATGACCCTCGGGCCCCAGTGAATCATCATTCGGGCCCCAGCACCAGCGGCTCCAGGAAGAGAGGCGGAAGCGGAGAAGAAAAAATAGCATAGACAGGGGTGCACAAAATGGCGGACACATTGCGATTTCTCCCCGGGTGACACTCCGAAGCCTCGGCGGATATCACAGGTCAAACGTAAGGACTGAGAAGATCTAAGGCGAGGGACGGTACTACAGTCGTCAGGGAGAGGCGTGTATATGGTAAGGTCGTAGGATTGACGTGGGACAGGGGGTGAGAGCGCCCCCGGATAATGGGATGCGAGAGAAAAAGTGCCCTTGCTTAATGGGGTCCGTCAGAGTACCCCTGGGTAACGGGGTGCGAGACAGTACCCCTGGGTAATGGGGTGCGAGAGAGTACCACATGGGTGACGGTGGTGCGAGAGTGCCAGACCCCTGGGTGACGGTGGTGCGAGAGCGCCAGACCCCTGTGTGACGGTGGTGCGAGAGCGCCAGACCCCTGGGTGACGGTGGTGCGAGAGCGCCAGACCCCTGGGTGACGGTGGTGCGAGAGTGCCAGACCCCATGGGTGACGGTGGTGCGAGAGCGCCAGACCCCATGGGTGACGGTGGTGCGAGAGCGCCAGACCCCATGGGTGACGGTGGTGCGAGAGCGCCAGACCCCATGGGTGACGGTGGTGCGAGAGCGCCAGACCCCATGGGTGACGGTGGTGCGAGAGCGCCAGACCCCATGGGTGAAGGTGGTGCGAGAGAGCCAGACCCCATGGGCGACGGTGGTGCGAGAGCGCCAGACCCCATGGGCGACGGTGGTGCGAGAGCGCCAGACCCCATGGGCGACGGTGGTGCGAGAGCGCCAGACCCCATGGGCGACGGTGGTGCGAGAGCGCCAGACCCCATGGGCGACGGTGGTGCGAGAGCGCCAGACCCCATGGGCGACGGTGGTGCGAGAGCGCCAGACCCCATGGGCGACGGTGGTGCGAGTGCTCCAAGAACTTGGTGAAAAAGCGCACCCTGTGAAAAGGCTGAGGGAGAGACTAAGCCAGGGGTAGCCAACTCCAGTCCTCGAGAGCTACCAACAGTTAACGTTTTCCAGGTCTCCTCACAGAATCACAAATGAAGTATTAAGCTCCACCTGTGGATCTTTTTAAAATGTGTCAGTCAGTAATCTGTGTACCTGTGATGTGAGCTGGAAAACGTGAATGGTTGGTAGCTCTCGAGAACTGGAGTTGGCTACCCCTGTACTAAGCCTTGTAAAGTGATAAAATTTAAGGCCCCCATACACGCTGCAATAGCATGCGATGCGTTATCAGCTGGATCACATGGCAACGCATGCGATTTGTGTGCAATGCGATCTGCAGGCAGTACAAAAAGTATGTGCAGCACATACTTTTTGTACTATGCGATGCCCACAGGAGCGCGCATTGCACGCTTCTATAGCAGCGTGTATGGGGGCCTTTACAGTGATAAACCACCAGCCAATCTGCCCCTACCTGTCATTTTTCAAACACCATGGCAGTTTACAGCTGATTGCGTGGAGATTTATCGCTCTCCATTTTACATTTTTTCAAGCTTAGTACATCTGGCCCTGAATGAGAGCAAGCAAACGCCACCAACAGTGGGGTGAGAGAGTGTTAGCGAACGCCCTGCATAATGGGGAGAGAGTGAGTGCCCTAAGAATCTGGGGAGTGAGAATGCCCAAGTAATGGGGTGAGCTAGCAATGGGGTAAACCTGGTTGTGGGTTTAGCGTGCAAGGAGATTTCCTAGTCAATGGGGTGAGATCAAACGTCCTGCAGTGTTGTGAGAGAGTACTTGAGAAGCTGATGATAGACTTTTTGGGTCTGGGTAATTGTCTAAAGGTGCCCATACACTGTACAATTGCTGGGTGTGATGAGATTCGCGCTCCCATCACACATCTCATCACACCGCTCAGAAAGTATGTGCTGCACATACTTTTTGTGCTAGATCTCAACTCATTGCATCGCAAAACCGATAATTGTGCAGTGTATGGGCACCTTAAGATTTAGAGCAAGTGCCCGGGTAATGGTTCACGATAGAGAATGCTCAAAGCAATGGGGTTTGAGTGAGGCATGCAGTGGGTGTGCCAGAGACTGGATACTATGGACAATGGGGTAAGAGTCCATTATGGGCAATGTGATGAGAGATCAAGTGCACATCCCTAGCAATGGTGTAAGGGAGTGAATGAATCAATGGGGTGAGAGCGAGCAAATTCTCAGTGCAATAGGGTACAATACAATCTGGTAAGAGACTGTGGCATGAGTATCTGGTGACAGGAAGCTTGCACTGGGCAATAGGGCGAAATAATTACCCAGGGTTGGTGCCAGAGCAGTAATGGTGCGTACACACGGGGCAATATGATCGCTGGCAATATATTGCTAGCAATATATTGCTCAGCAATCATATTGCCCTGTGTCCCGTTTTCATCTGCGACCAGAGATAGTCGCAGATGAAAATTTAAACACTGCTGGGTGAAGAGGCAGGGGATGTCGCTGGTCGGAGGAGCATGTTCCTCCGACCAGCGACCATTCAGGGACTGAAAACGGGAGCGCGCACCCGGCGATTTATCGCTGGTGCACACTTCAATCACTGGCAATATGGTCGCTCAGCGACCATATTCCCAGCGATTTCAGCCCCTATCGCCCCCGTGTGTACACAGCATTAGAGGTCTTGTTTATCCAGTGAATTATAGGTCAGGGATTAGGCAAGGTGTGTTCTTACCTAGATATTGTTACATTGAGCCACCATGAAAGATTTGATTTTGTGGAGAATTTTGGTCCATGCCTTCTCTATCGGTTTGAGAACTAAAATGCTTTGCTAGAAGTGACCTAACTTTATGCTCATTTGTAACCCATTATGTCATAGATTCTATAAAAAACAGCCATGACCATGAGATTTAACACCAAAAAGTGCTTGTGTACTTTGTACCTTGTATGACTGGCCTTTGTTGTATGTGTAGAGGTCTGGCTTGTTTATTATCAGTCACTTGATGTAACAAGTAATGCATAACGGCACTTTGGCCTTGTGCTCCGTTGTGACTAGGATTATATTATTGGTTACATTTTGTATATACTATGTATCTTTATCAGTGTTCTTCTGTGGTTGTTTATTCATTGGCTTTTCTGAATTGGTTCTGAGTTCCTGGTAGGGATATTAGTTTGTAGGTTTTGTGCTTAAATAATTCTTTCGGTTTATAGTGCTGCAGAATTGCTGCTTTATAATAAATAAAAAAAATCACGAATAATACCTGATCTTTTTGGTAATGTTTTGATGTAAATTTGGATACGTAACAACTTGGGTAAATGTTATTTCCTTTCCCCTTTTATTCAGATTTCCAAGTGGTAGTTTAAGCTGTCTGACCTCTGAATGATAACCATTATGTAATTACCAAAACTGTCCAATCTCTTCGACCATCATTCCACCCTATGGATTCCACCATATATTTTCTAGAAATATAAAATATATTGATAATCTGGTATTTGCTCCTCTCTTCATTCATTTGCAGGGTCAATTCAATTAGCATTACCATGATCTAGCTTCCAGGTTCCTGGAGCTATGCAATTGACTGCATTGCAGCTGCATTTCACCAGGAAGGTGCAATTTACCGCAAATAATGCTTGGGGCTAAAGGCGGCCATAGACTACTGTGATTTCTCGCTGCAGTGTAGGGCCATCCTATTCCATTCATGGCTGCGATAAATATTCATGGCGCCTCGGATAGGAATCGAAGGAAGTTCTTGCTCCAGGAGCTCGGAATCAGGTGAAAAGTGGCCAAATTGCAATAGTGGATTGGGGCCTTTTATTCAGGTTAAGTGTTGGATGTGATGCTGTTACCACATGCACTAATCATGCAACTAGCCTTCCAGCAACAGTTTACATTGGATTTGAGGGTGTGAGAAGAAATATGCTAGTTGCAGACACCTCGATGTAGCGATTTTATTGCTCTCTGCAATTTACCTGAGCGCCACATCATGCAAACAAAATCACCCCCTGTGACTGGCATTGTGCAGTATGTAGTTTCTATCTTTAACCCCTTTAGTGGTGTTTGTTTATTTTAAATTTTTTAATGGGAGTGCTTCAACAGGGTTTTTTTTGAGAGTTCTCGCTAAAAAACACCCACCGCTGAGTCTCCCAGGGCCAGGCAGCGCTGCTGTGCAATATATCAGCCGCTGCCCGGCCCCCCGCAACCCAGCTGCATGCTAATGTCACGTTAGCAAGGTCACACCGCACACAGCCAGGGGAAAGGAGATGGGGTCCGGACAGCGGCTGAAGCGCTCAGCAGCGCTGCCATGGCGCAAGGGAGGGAGAATTTTTCCGAGAATGCCAGTACTAGAACTGGCGCAGAGCCTGGAAAATTTCCGGGGTTACCAGTGAAGGGGTTAAGTCACATAAGTAGAGCTGCTGTAAGTTAGAGTATAAATGTTAATAAAGTGGATATATGCCTCTCCTGACATTAATGGGAATATGGCCATGGTAAGGCACTCATGAATTATGATGCTTGTTGTGACCAAAAGGACCTTGTTTCTATGTGTGCTACGGCTAAACACGTATAACTTTCTTGTTAGGGAGCCCAAACCATGAGCGTTTTGCTAATTTCTGCTTGCCACCTTGGGATGCATTAAGCAGAAATGTGTGCATCCGCAGCATTCATAGGTACAGAGCGCCAATTTAATTGCTTTATTGGCCACCCTTCAACACAAATTACAATTGAATTTGCACCTTGGGTTCATTAAAAACCAAAACAAAGTGCTAAAATTCTTCCCCTTTTGAAGAATGAAAGGATCCCTCTTATTTTAACTGGGTTATCACAGAGAAACTAAAATCTGAAGCCTGCTACACACTAGCCAACGCAGATATTAATGGCAGTAGGGACCTGGTGGTATGCTGGCATCAGCAAGTACAAACACACTTAACGATGTCGGCGGGGAAGGGAGTGTCAATGGGACGAGTGATGGCATGGCCGTCACTAATAAGGACCTCCCTCGCCTGCATGCAGGATGAGGGAGAGGTTTGTTAAGCATGTTGAGTGTACACCTTCGACAATATTGTGAACAATAACGCTCAGAAAGCCCTTTCTGAGAGCTATTTCTCACAGGGTGCTGGACGGCTCCCCGACAGTCGGAATCCCGACTGCTACCTTGTGGGAGTCCCCGACCCCTATAGAGGGAGCCCCGCAAGGGGCTTCATTGCGCCCCCGCTGTGCAGTCGGAATCCCGACTGTCGGTGAAATATACCACACCCGCCTAACCTGTGTTTGGGGCTTTAGGGGCCCTTTTTCCATTCAATATTTGCAGCCAATTCACTGAAAACACAAGTATTAAGGAGCTCTGGAATGTAAGTATGAGGGACCACAACATGCACCTCCGATCCCTGCTGCAAATCCTCCAGTTCTGCACGCATCCTTTCAGAGTTTTTGTACAGTTGTACATCCAACCACTAGGATTACATATTGCAATGCGTTTCTGGACAGTAAGATCCCGCCCAGATCGCATTGAGTATGCCATCCATTTTAAATGGTCTATTTAATCATGTGGACTAAAGAAAATGTGAGACCCCTTAAAGCTCAATATGGGTGCAGATTGCAAGCCCTTGTTAAGTAATGTACAGTATCTTTGCATCCTCTGGAATGGAGAGGAATACAGTGAAAGACCTTTTATATTATCCATTAGTTCTAGCATAAGATATTCAAGTTCCTTTTCTTGTTCCATCTAAACTAATTTGTTTCAAATTACAAACCACCTTGGAAGTAGTTTACTGTAATCATAGGGAGGACAAATGTTTTTTATTCCTGTGGATTTCTAATGTTAATCATCACTAACTACAATTTTAGCTATACTATATGGTCTATTCTTTTAACAACCTAAAAAATAAATAGGCCTCACTTGTACTAGGAAGTTCTTAAATTCGCCGCACTGCACCATCTTGGTTATAAACGTTAATTATTTCCCCCTGGTGTGAAATGGTGTAGTCTGACAGTGTTACTCTAAATTCTGCCCTTTCTTTGATGGAAAGGTCCTCTATGCAATTTATAACCATATAGCAAAAGCTTAATTAGAATCAGTTGCTTTAGTAAAGGCTGCTTTTTAATGACTGTTCTTCTTTGGGGGGGGGGGCACATTTGCTACAAACCGCATATACATACATGAGCCCGGCGCTGTATTTGAAATGGACGAGGGCCACCAGAGGTGCAGTATTTAAAGCTCAGCTGCTTCAGAACGTCCCGGAATGGTGTTTCCCCTCTGAAGGGTGACACACAGGTGCGGGGTGGACAGGCATTTCAGGATGGGTAGGCAGGACTTCAGGACAGGAAAATTAGAGGGTGGCCATTTTACCTCTTTGTATACTTTCTTCTCTTGTGATGGATCCTTTTTGCTATCTAGTTGTGACATTGTATGCTGCATCAGTGGAGTTGGCTGATAGGTAGATGGCCCACAATTGGATGCTCTAGTCACTGCTGCCAATGATCATCCCCAAAATGGAGGACCTGAGTGCTCAGGCAGTGGCTCTAATAACACACATTATGCCGTGTCCACACTGCTTTTACCCGGCATTTAAATGCTAGGCAGATTCCCTGGTGAAGCAGTTCTACCCGGTAATTTGCCTGTTTACACAGGTTTTTTGGCAGTGAGACTGGGTCAACCCGTGTCTGTATACCCGGATCTCAAACACTGGTTAAAAGAAGGGTTGGTACTTGTTTCCTAGCAGGGTACCCAGATTACTTACATATGCAAACGTAGTGAAATCGCATCGCATGGTACGTTTTTACCGTGAGATGCGATGTAATTACAAATGTATATAATTCTGACAATTCTTCCCTCAGGTGCTGGATGATTTGCTGTGGCCGACAGCCAGGATCCGAACTTACAGGTGCTACTCTCCCTCTTGGGATTCCATGACTCCCATAGACGGAGAGTATAATCCGTTCCTAAACACTCCCCCCCCTCACTCTCCACGCCACACCGAAGCGTGGCGAGCGGCAGCGGAACGTGTCCTTCAAACTTTTCGTACCCCCACCATCCACGTTGGCGTGGAGTTGATTTTAGATACTGTGGCGTTCGCAGCGAGCCATCGTGGCCGAAGCATGGCGAGCGGATGCGGAATACATGTAAAGTAATCAGCGTCCCCTTGCGCTCGCCACACTATATAAAATCAACTCCACGCCGACGTGGATAGTGGGGGTATGAAAAGGTTGGAGGATGGCGTGGATACTGGGGGTGTTTTACTTTAACAATTCAAAACTTTTTATTTATTTTTTTGTGCTTTTCTGTAGATGTAAATTCTTAAATATAAGTTAAGTTGCACATGTCTTTGCAGCATTTTGTTGATGGTCACTGATTTTGGCTGCATGCCTTTTTATAACCAAGATGAATGATACATTTCTGACAATTAGATGCTTAATATACATGAATGTTACGCCAGTTACTGGAAATTATCAACAAATGTTTTGCTACATTATCTATGAATGTTTTTTCTGCAATTCCAGATTGGAATTTTTTTTTTTTTTTTATTAGATTGCTTATAACAAATTGATACTTGGGAGGATAGTCTGTGTTAAGGTGCCCATACACGTTGAGATATGGGCTGTACTTTTTGCGCTTTAAAATGTGCCGTGCAATTCTGCCACTTGTAGGGGGATGCGATGTGATGCAATCCCCCTACATGTGCGGGTGCGATGCGATTTTTTTTTTTTTTAAAGTTGATAACTACTAATGGGCATCGCATCACATGTACTCCTGTACTGATGGGATGCAATGAAGCCCAAAAAGTACTGCATGCAGATACTTTTTGTGCTTTACAATATTGTACCCGCGGGGACGCGCATCGCATCCCCGCAGGTACACGGCGTGATTAATTTCGCACATGAGATGCGTTTTGTACTTTTAAAGTACAAAATAGATGCGATAATCGCAACGTGTATGGGCACCTTTTTTAAAAAAAAAAATTTCCCTTGTGCATTGAAACCCATCACATGTAATTTAGGCTAAGGGTGGTATTCAAGTATTTTTTTTGTCATATGTTATTTTAAGTATTAGATAAGATTGGCTTAGGCTGTAGCACTTTGGTTAGCATTGGCGCTTTCAGGCTAGGTAATGGGTTTAGTTCTGACTGGGGATAAATTTACTAAGCAATCTGCCACTTTGCAAGCATGCAGGTGGAAATGCAATTACAAGCTATTCAAAGCAAAACTTTGAATATTTAGGGGGTCATTCAATCACCGGCGAGCATCTCCCAACAGGGGAGATGGCCCCCGGGCCCTATTCAATGCTGTCTTCCTCAACAGCATTGAACAGGGGAGCTTGGCAGAATGAGCCTGACTTCACAAGCTGTCAGGCTCGTTCTGCCGAGAACGACCGGGAAGTGACGAGCTTTCAGCTGCAGCTCGCCTCTTCCCAGCCGCGGCTCACGGCCACACCCCCTTCTCGCCCCGCTGCAGGCGGGACATTGAATCCCGCCTGCAAATTCTCAGTTAAGCTGACCGAGTACGGGACAGGGTCACGGCTGTCGAGCAAGCTCGACAGCCGTGACCCAAGATTGAATACCCCCCTTAGCCTTGTATAGTATTGGTATTTTCATTGGACAGACAGCAACTAGGTCGACTGGGTCATTAGGTCCACATGAGGAAGGTCGACATGGTGTTTTTCATTTTTTTTTTTGTCCCGAATGTCGACATGGACACTGAAGCGTAGCACCGCGTCCCCTCGCCATGCTGCGGGCACTGTGTCTAGCTACGCTCGGCACACTATTTTATTTTCCCACCATGTCCTAGTGCAGGGATGGAGAACCTTTGGCCCTCCAGCTGTTGTTGAACTACACATCCCAGCATGCCCTGCAACAGTTTTAGCATGGCCACATGGTTCCACAACAGCTGGAGGGCCTAAGTGGATGGTAGGGCATGAAACCTTCAGTCATGTCGACCTAATGCTTGTAGACCTAGTGACCATATCCCTAAAAACATTGGGGTCAATTTAATACGTTGCACAGTGAGTAACACTGGGAGGTAGCTCCCGCAGCTAATCTAATCAGTGCACCGCTAACTCCGACTAGTGAGTTTCTGCTTGCACCTCCTCCTCAGGTGCAAGCAGAAATCCACGAAAACGAACAGCACAAATTGCCGCGGGGCACTTAAGTTGGTAAATGTGCGAGTACCTATTGAATTGACCCCATTGTAAATTTATGTCCAAGACCTTATCAATGTGCAGTTTGTATGTTTTCACTACATTTCTATGCGTTTTCTCTGTGTTCCGGTTTCCTCACACATGCCAACAAGATACTGGCAGATTGATTAACTTCTAATCAAATTAAACCTAGTGTATTTGTGAGGTAAGAAATATACAGTTTGTAATCGTCACTGACAGTGACTGCAGAGAATGATTATATATGCTTTGTAATGTGCTGTGTAATATGTAGGCACTATATAAATAACTGTTAATAAATCTTATCTGACACAGGCAGAGAACAATTTGAGCTAAACAAATATACAAGGAGGAAAGTCTACTCGTATTTGCTTTCTCCTCAGGTATGTGCAGTAAGCAGTGTTACACGAAAGGCATTGAACTAATAGGTGTGAAAAGTGTGGAGGGCAGTGATGGCTAACCTTGACACTCCAGCTGTTGGTGATCTACACATCCCAGCATGCCCTGCATCAGTTTTAGCATGGCCAAATAGTAAAACTGTAGCAGGGCATGCTGGGATGTGTAGTTCAACAGTAGTTGGAGTGTCAAGGTTAGCCATCACTGGTAGGGTGAGCAGCACCCAAACAAAAGCTTTAGGTGGGTTTAGCTGCTTTGTTTGGCTAAACCCGGAACTTTCAGTCCTGTGAAATACTAATACCCATCGGATTGGTCCAACAATTGAATAGCTGCTATGTTTTAAAACAATGTTATGTTTTTACTCAAGTAAGCAGTCAGTGTATTCAGTTTATTTCGTATTTACATTAAACTATTTTAGAAACAAAAAATATGGATGCTAAAAGAGGATGAAACACATTGGTTTTAGAAGAGTTTTTTTCTTTTCTTCTTGTAATGATTTTAGAACGGCTGGATCATTGTGAGTGATGTCCTACTGGGCAGAGTTTTATAGGTAGAAAATTGCAAAGGAATGTTATTGATGGCATATTAGACACATTTACTATACATATTTCAGGTGTTTTCACTGTTTGGGGGATATGTAATTGTTTCTCCCTGAGGCCACGACTAGATGGCGAGCAATTGAGTTGATGGCCTGTTCAGGTGCGTTGAGCTGAGAAGAGACCTATTTCGACTCTCAGCCCCCCATGCTAGCAAGCTGTAATGTACAAAAAGTGACCAGTTTGGGTACACAAAAAACACTTTTGAGGTCATGCCCAGCATTTGTTGGGTTTAGCCATTTTATGCTGCTAAACCCAGCCTATCTGGGCACAATCCATAATGGCAAAATATGCCAAGCCCCATTGTTTTTGGGCAGTTGTGTCACATGACGTCGCTTGATATCCAATATGATAGGATTGTTTTGCGGTGGCTACATCAGTCGACTGTGCCCATCATCTCACGTGCCTGGTCTCCTGGCTTTCTGGCTGCTTCTTCTGTGGACGCTCACTGCAAATGACTTCCTCCCTGAGCCGGAGGCAGACCTGTTTCCTTGGACTCCTGACATCACTGTGTGTCCCGAATGTAACAGCATCTTTGTGTGTCCTATCTATGTGATACATGCAGCGGTTTTCTGCTGAACTACATGGCATTGTGTGCAACTCTGATGCAAGCCCAATATGTTAAGTAATTCCCAGATGACAATCTTAAACTTCAAAAGCAAAGTAAACGTTTTTTTTTCTACTGGCTGTGCAGCTGTGTATGAATCCATACACACAAAGCTGTTTTAGCAGGGTTCCGGACCCTGCCCAGTATGAAAAATTGCAAAAACAGCATGCCCTGTGCCTTTCCTACCTGCAGGTGGAAAACGTCCATTGGCGATCACCAGTAGGTGAATTGATGTGGTGCACCCCTTTTTTGGGGCACACGTGTCTTCAATGTGACAGATCACGTGACATTTATTAAGCACTGATTAAAACTTAAACATGGGACAAACATGTTTTCTACTTTAAAACATCAAAATTGCCAATTATAATGGCTTGCAATTTTTTAAATCACACCTTTTAAACATACTTTTAAAATGTACCAAAAATCACATTGACAGAACCATGCATGTATTAGTGAGATCTGTGCATGACTCCAGAAAGTGTTTAACAGTATATTCAAATCGGTGCGCTGGCATGTGCGGGTGTTTAGTGGTTAGAACCGCCACTTTCCAAATTAAATGCCCTGCAGCGATGCTGTTTGCACCAAGCTAGGTCACAAAACAGCATCGCCCAACTAGTTTGATGGATTTCTGTTTGCGCACGTCCTGGGGTGTAAGCAGAAATAGTCAGGCTTAGCAGCTGATTCCTCCTGGAGCTATTCACATCGTGCTGAATAGATTCGGCCCCAAAGTATAGGGGACTATGGAGGTCATTCTGGTTGATACAAAGGTGAGCGATGGTGATGGCCTTCGCATAATCGCTTATGTACATGTACAGGCCATCTGTGCGAACGGATGCAGCGACGTGCATAGTTGCCGGCCTCTTCGCACAGAGTAGTGCAGGCGTTGGGTGGTGGGCATGGGTCACGCCCATGGAAAGGCCCAGCGTTTCATGGGAATTCCCATGAAAACACTGGGTGTTCCTATGGCAATTAGCCTGTGACACTGGTGCCAGGGGCAGGCAGCTGACATCACTGGATGTCAGCAGCCCACCCTCTTCCTGTACAAGGGCGCTGCAAACCTGAGTCACCAGAGAGTGATTTAAGGTGGCCATACATGCTGTGACAGCAGCGTGCAATGCGATGCGCACTCCCGCGGGCATCGCATCGCACAGTACAAAAAGTATGTGCTGCACATACTCTTTGTACTGCTTTCGGATCGTATCACACGCACATTGCATGCAAAAATCATGTGATGCGATCTAGCCCATAATGCATGCGATTCTCGCAGCACGTATGGGCACCATTCGATTTGCGAGCTCTGTAGAAATCATTTGATGGTCGATGACAATCGAATGTTTTCCGCCCCACACACAAGCTGCGAATGAATGTTTATGCAAAACAGCCGTTCACATACGTGCAGGCAGTGTTTAGTTGACTCACAAAGCTGTGAATTTCGCACAACCAAAATGACCTCCTATAAGGAGTTGTAGGCATCAGTGAGATGAGACTACTACAAATTCTGTACATCATAGATGTAGAATGTGATGTAGCATTGACCCGCACATGTTTTATAACGTGGTATAGCCAGTAAGTTTACCACAGAGGCATTCTGGTATTTATATAGCCCTGTGTAATAGATTTTTATAACTCCAATGGTGACTTGCCCTGTTCTGTGTTAAACTGGGGCATATGTGGTTTGTCTTGGATAAGACTGTGGCTGCTGTGAGAATAGACCAAGCAACATGGTCCATCGATTGTTTGGAGACAAAACAGCAGCGGGAGTGCAGGTTGCATCACCCTATTCACTGTGTGAGCATCATCCAGCACAACAGGTGGAAATTGGAACACGTGTGTGTGTCCTAGATCTGAAATGACACGCATGTCAACAACAAGTAAAAGACATAATATATTCTGTAATGGACACTATTGAAACAATTATGATGGAGAGTGGTCTGCATTATTTAGATGTCTTATTGGTCTTAAGCTGGGTACACAATGGAGCGATGAGGATTTCTCTGAGGACAGAGTAATCACTATATAACTGTGTGCACACGGGGGCGATATATTGCTGAGCAATATATTGCTCAGTGTCTCCTTTTCATCAGCGACCAGAGATAGTCGCTGATGAAAGGGAACCTCTGCTGGGGGAGCCACAGAGGGAATCAGCTGGTCGCAAGCTCCTGCATTCATAAGGGGGCTAAAAACTGGAGCACGTCCCTGGCGATTTATCGCCGGTGCACACTCCAATCGCTGGCAATATGGTTGCTCAGCGACCATATTGCCAGCGATAAATGCCTGTGTGTATGCACCTTATGGAAGTGTGGTGTCAGAGATTTTGCAGGTTAGTCAGACATGATTGCAGAGCCCTGCGATTAGACAGTTGCCACCCTGCCAGAGTGAAATCCTTCCCGTGCAAGGCTGCGAATGGCATACTACAATATCGCCCATCTGCGAATAACTGCAAATCCATTCATAACTCACTCCTCATCAAATACAGAACTTACTCTGCCTGTGCGATAGAAACAGGCTGAGTGTCGGAGTAGCCCGCACACACCCTCCTATTACTGTCAACGCTTAGATCCAGAACCATAGAAGTTTAGCAGAGATTTCCGAATTATTACATTGACCTTTATTCAGACTCCTGTAAAATGATGTCAATAGTGTTAGAACCGTTCTGATCTTGCGCCTATGATTTTCTTTCCTAGCTTTCTTATCCATGCAAGCTGCCAGGTGAGCGCAGTTCATTGCATTGTGTATTTGGGTTGAAGGGGTTCAGGTATTACTAAAACCTAATCACCAAGTGATCATTGTTTCTGTATGTTTGTTCATGGAGATAATTAAGTTGTATTCTAGTTTCCCATCCCAGCAAGTCTGGAATACAGTCGGATGTCCTCTCATGCTTTATACCAAGTGTTGCACAAAAGCTCTTGCCACAGAAAACAATCCAGCTTCACATTAAAACTGCCCTTGCCACTTTAGATAATTTTATTGTTTCCTTGGCATATAGTCATTGGCAGCGTTCTAGCTCAGGAAAAATGTACTGCCAACTGAACTTGGCAGAAACATGGGCGTCACAGGTACCAATCTGCAAAGAGGTGTAATTGTTCTTTCAAAGCACAAATGACTGTAAGAAATGGATCACAATTATAATAAAGCTGTATATGTTGTGGTTTTAGTCATCCTGTGTATGTGACTGTAGCGTTTCCTTTAATATAGAGGCTTGTAAAGTGCAATAATACTGGTTCTTTTCACTTTCCATCTGTGCTGTATGTACACCATGCCTTTGTAAAACTGCATAACAATAGCGGTTGATATGCATTTAAAAGCACAAGATCAAACAATGATGTAAACCAGGGATGGCCAAATGTATCCGAGATCTACCAACGGTCCACGTTTTCCAAGTCTCCTAGCTGGTGCACAACTGTAGTCATTACTAACTGTCACATTTTCAAACCTGCTGCATTCATTCCTACTAAAGATCCACAGGTGACCTGACATACATGAACTGTTGGTAGATCTTGAGGACAGTTTTGGCCTCCCCTGGTGTATCAGAATGTCTAATACAGTCCATGAGGTTGGTTCTGAGATCATTGGTTTGACCTTAGTGTGTTTAATGTGCAGTAAAAGGAGCTGGCAGTAATAGGGAGATTACCATATCCAGTCAAGGTTACACTTGTTCTGGAACACTGCAGAGTATTACATTGAGCTAATCCTAATTTGTTCTTATTCAGTGTGAGTGATGGGCAGAACCTGTTAAGAAGAGTAAATCAATGTAGAGTAAATTCATATAGGCAATCCAAAATAAAAATAACTTTTAAGTGTTCAAAATCAAGCTCTCAAATGCAGCGTCCATAGTAAATAAATGTGAAGTATATTCAATGCAATTTTCTCTGCATGTATATTTTACCTTGGGTACATTCATTCTGTCCACACTCTTTGTATTGTGGATTGTCACTTTCATTCGGCATGTATATGAAACAAAGCGAAATGCTGGGGTATAGGGGGTATTTAATGTTAGACGATATTTCTGACAAGCAGAAATATTGGGGCAGATGTATTAAGCCTGGAGAAGAGATAAACTGGAGATAAAGTGGAAATAACTTGGAAGAGTTAACGCACCAGCCAATCAGCTGTGTTTGAAATATGACAGTTGGGATCTGATTGGCTGGTGCGTTATCTCCTTCCACTTTATCTCCAGTTTATCTCTTCACCAGGCTTAATACATCTGCCCCATTGGACCTCAGTATTGCTCCCAGTTTAAAGTTGCATCTGCATTGTTAACATGGCCGCTGGATTGTTGGATCCACCTTTTTCTGAGTATCGATGGCCCCTTTTTTTTCGCTGACCCACTGAGTTTGACTGTCTGAATCTATTCGGACAGTGGAATAATCTTGTTGGAAACAGACAATATTTCCACCTTGCTGAAATAACGGGCAGGATCGAATACCCCCCCATAGTGTAAAATCATTCAATAGGTGAAAAGTGCAAATTTAAAAATCGGGCGCTCAATAAACATATATTTGCTAAATGGACTCTTACCAATGGATACAAGATAAAAATAAATAAACAAAAAAGCCTTAAATCAAGCATTGGTTAGCAGATGGTTTCAAACAGGATACGCAGCCATCTCTGATCTCTGGTATGGTCTCCCCCTCTGGTGGGTAACCGCTCCTCCTCCTCCAACATGTTACAATCAGCTTGTGGCCTTTCTCAAGTATGGAGGAGGTACAGGAACCTACTATTGAAACCTTGGCTAACAGATATTTCGGAATTGGTATTGTGACAGGGTACACATTGCTTTCTATGTGCTCTTACAGGTATATGGATGAATATGTATAAAAGGGCATTTTAAACCTTTGTTGAACGTCATAACACTGTTATTGGTCCCGCCCCTTAACTTTAGTTATTGGCTGCCTTTACTGTAAATCTAAAGGTCTCTATCCACTAGTGTGATATGGCCACTTTTTCATCCGATTCCGAGCTTCTGGAGGAATCTGATGAAAAGTGGCCATATCGCATGCTTTTTCCTCAGACTCCGATCCAAGGCCCTTCCTTTCTCCTCAGATCGTCATGGATGCCATTCATTTTTTTTGGATTCCTTAGCCATGATTGGGATCGCATACAATACATCATATGCAAATGGTCGGCATACGATGTATCTAGCCACCCGGGAACTGTGGGGTGAGTTGGTGGGGTATCGCATGCGATACTTAATGCTAGTGGATCCCCCATCCACTAGCATGAAGTAGCGCATGCCTTTACTAAGCAAGTTAGAGCAGGGAGTAGTATAAAAAACTACTTCCACCCTTAAGGCCCCCATACACTATGCGATTTTGGGACGATTTCATCCGATTTCGGCACTTTGTGCCGATAATCGGATGAAATCGGCCCAAAATCGTAGGTATGTGACATTTGATCCGATCCGATGCGCGGTCCCGTGCGCATCGGACCGGATCAGGGAGGTCGGACGGTCTGTACATACGATCACGTCCGACCTCCCTGTATGCATATGCCTGCCACCTGACAGGCATATGCATACAGACACCGGGGGAGTAGTGGGGGTGGGCAGCGGTGGTGGGGGCGGGCAGCGGTGGTGGGGGCGGGCAGCGGCGGTGGGGACGGGCGGCGTGTGCGGTGAGCGCAGTGTACTTACACATAGCAGCGGGGACGGGACGCGCAGTGGCGGCTATTATATTTTTAAAATACTTGTCAAATGACCGGCCGCTTTTTGATTGGCCGGAGAGCTCTCAGCCAATCAGAGAGCGGACGGTCATTTGACAAGTATTTTAAAAATATAATAGCCGCCACTGCGCGTCCCATCCCCGCCGCTGCTGCTATGTGTAAGTACACTGCGCTCACCGCAAACGCCGCCCGCCGCTGCCGCTGACCGCCCCCCCACCGCCGCCGCTGGCCGCCCCCACCACCGCTGCCCGTCCCCACTACTGCCGCTGCCCGCCCCCCACTACTGCTCACCGCCCTGCAGCTCCCCGGGGTTTTTTTTACATGGGATAAATCGCATGCGATTTATCCCATGTAAAAATGGCACATCAAGTGCCAAATTGTATGTGAGCCTCCCGGGGAGCTGCCGGGCGGCTCGCAGGTAAATTGGGTCCGACTTGTCCCTAGGACAAGTCGGCCTAATGTATGGGGGCCTACTTTAAAAAAACAAAAAACAAACTAGTGCCCACTTCCTATATGAGCTGTTTTCTGTCATTGCTTACTTTCTTAATGATGGCCATCTTTGAGGGCAGTAGCCAATACTGTAAAGCAAATGGTTTTGGTGCAAAACATTTAAAATGCGTAAAAAAAATAGTATACTAAGTGATGAGTGAACTATAAAACCCTTCGTTTAAGAAGCTAAGTGTTAATTCACAGGTAAAATAGTTTAAAACCTCATAAAAAGCTTTTTGATCCAAAGTTTGTGTGTAACACTAGTTATCTATCATCCTGATTTCAGTGTTTTTTTTTTTTTCCCCCTATCTGTTGGCAAATATTTTTTTAACACTTTTGGAATTGGGTGAAAAGTGGCCAAATGGGATGTGTTTAACATCCGATACGCGGTCCAGTGTGCATCGAATGTGAGACAGAGGTCTGACCTGATGCACATCCGACCTCCAACTCGACCGCCTTGACCAGGGTCTGTGAGCCGGGATTTAAGACCTGTGTTGACCCTTTCACACCATAGATATTCCCAGGGTGAAAAGCTTTAACCCGGTATTTTGCGGGTGGTGTGAATTGGGGTCAGGCTGCACCTGGCAAAATGACCCGACACTCAAAAATGAATGGTAATTGCTGGGTGGCCGGTGTGAAAGGGGTATAAGTCAGCCTCTATCACTGTATTCTTAGGTTGGGTACACATAGTACAATATATTGGACAATACAGTATGTCCATATAGCTTAAGCTGATTACACACTATAAGATAATTTTTAACGCAATAAAGATATTGTAACAATATTATCATGCATATTGCTTAGTATGTACACCCTATAAACGAAGCTCACTCCTGTGGGTCATTAACGATAGACCTCCAAAAGTGGAAATAACTACATGACACTGCCAATTCCACTTACTTCACCAAGGGGATGATAGGATCCTGCTACTAACAGCGAAACATGGAATTTAGGGTCAGTGTATTGCTGGTCCCTGTATGACTGGGGGTGTTTCTGGAGCACTTCTTGGTCTCCCGTGACTGTAGGGACTGGCATAGTGATAAATATTGGTATTCCTGGAGTTATTATTATTGTTTATATCACACCACAAGGATTCCGCATCGCCTGACAATACATAGGGGGTATTGAATGTGCCGCCGCTATTTCCGGCGGAGGAAATAGCGGCTGCTCCCTATTCAATGCTGTCTTTAGCGACAGCATTGAAGCGGGATCACGGCAGAACTGGCCAGACTTTAGAAGCTGGACCATTCCCCCCCTCCTGTAGACGTTACTGCATGTGGAGCAGTGGCACACAAACACACAGCGCACAAGATGACAACTCACCCCCGCTGGCTGCCGAATCAGATCAGGTCCGCGGTGCGGCTATTTCAAATCTCAAGGCTTCAATCGGAGCTCGCTGCCGGCACGTGATTGGCTGCCGAACCACAAGCTCTTTGATTGGCTTGTGGTTTGGCAGCCAATCAGGTGCTGGCAGTGAGCTCCGATTGAAGCCTTGAGATTGAAATAGCCGTGCTGCACATGACTGTCACCTGACCTGATCCATCTGATACAGCGGCAGCCAGCGAGGGCGAGTTGTCACCTTGCGTATCCGCTCTGTGTGTTTGTGGGCCGGCCGCTCCACGTGCAGGACCGTGCACTGGAGTGATGCCTGGTGATCCCTGTGCCCCTGGGTCACCCGCAGAAAGCGGCCATTGTCCCTCCTTGAGTTATGAAATAGCTGCCCGCCCGTCCGTGGTCCTGCTCTGATACAGCGGCAGCCGGAAGAGTTGTCCACCGCTCTGCCGGCTTAACACAAGCCACTCTACCCGGGGAGATCTGGTTCCTGGCAAATCTGGTCGCCAGGAAGCAAAATCTGGTTGCCATGGTGCCCTGGGACCAGGGGTTTGTCGAGCCCTGCCTTAAGAGTATATTCATTTTCTAGTGTTCTTCTCTTTATATTGTGCAGCGCATCAAGAGCTCTGTGATAACCATAAACTTTAGGGATTACTTTTTAAAAGATCATTGTATGTGCCAGTAAGCTTGTATTTTATAAGCAGCATCATTGTAAAAAGTATAACATTGCTGCAAGTCATGACAGCACACCGACTATTTTATGACTATACACTTTTTCTCCAAAGCTATATAGCATCGGCCACCTTATTTTCACTTATTGCCTGTGGACGTTTTGCCCACTGAGCTTCTTTCAAACCTAATTACCTAGTTCATCCCAGCTCAGTCAAGGGGCACAAAGCTAGGGTTGAAACTGTGGTAACCCCTTTTTTTTTCTGGGTATTCACCTTTCAGGGATTGGGCCAGAACCAGTTTTCCTGGCCTCTTGCTTGGACCTGCTGCAGCCAGCCTGTGCGACCCCATGGGTCATGCAGGTTGTTTGCTGATTTTGCAGTTAATCCGATGCAGCTTGGATCAGTAATGCAGAGAACAGGAGGCATGTGCATCTTCCTGCATTATCGTATTACTGCTGCTGCTTCCATGTAGGCTGCAGATACAGCTTCTCCATCCACCTTTTTGAATCAGGCCTGCAGTGTAGCCTGCATGAAAACCCCACCATATCTATGGATATGTAATTTTCACCTTTTATCAGTGCATTCTGATGCACAGTACCATTTACTTTTTTATGAAGGACTAGTAAGCCCGCTCGAAGCAAAAGCTACCCTCTGCATTTTGTGAGAAAGATATAGTCTCACTCTCTGCCAGCAGATGGCAGTGTTTCGGAGCCTCTCGGACACTAGACAAATATGTAGATGATAGATACAATGCTGAGTATTGCTGCACATCATAGATATGTCTCGGGAAGTGTCTGACGAATTCTCTGGCTGCATTGATCATCTGGAGGTTGCTTTACTGGAGAACAAGGAAAATAGAGAGATCTCCTGCAAGGTGTAGATAATACGGGTTAACATTACAAACCATCTATTTTGGTTTTTATTGCTTGGACAAATGACCATCACCATGCAGTGATTTAGTCACCTGTAGTGTCCCCCAACTCCTTACCAGTCTCAGGTTCTCATCTTCGCATAATGTGACATTTAAGCATCCGTACCTTTTTATAAGGTTTTGGTTCCTTCCTATAGACTTACAGTGGGCATGTTTTGTGAGAGAAATTGTTGCTATGATCTGGACAACTCCTACTATGAAACTGCATTAATGTCTCTCTCCTGTTGGCTGACCGCTTGGCTGGAGCTGAATACAAGCAACAATCTGGAATTTTTCTGAAAGACTGTATGGGCTCTAAATAAGGTTGTTTAAAAGAGGAAATGCTATTTAACCATCCATACTTTGTTCTAGGCCATATTTTTGTCCCATTCTGTACAGTGCATCACTGGTAGTGAAAAAGGATGAGCTGCAATAAAACAACCAACGTAACACCTGTATAACTTCAGACTTACCCACTCCTGAATATCCTGATGCATATCTCAATGGATAACACTTCCAACATACTGTAGGAACTCTAAAGCTGACCATACACTTGTCCATTTTTGTCCACTTTTCACCCGATTCTGATGGATCGGGTCAAGAAATCGGGTGAAAAGTGAGACACTGTGACAATGTGTACCCAATGCGACATCTAAAGCAACAGGATCCTTGTCTATGCTGGGTGCAACGAGCAATGGTGTGGCCCATGCTGCATTGGGCAGGGTGGCTGTTGCTATTTCTTCTTGTCCGGCATGCACAGAAGATGGAGGAAATTGCTGACCTCCCACACACATAGTTATCAATATTATGCCAACTCAATGTTATATGTCATTGTGCATATAATGTAAAAAATTGTCTAGTGTGTGCGCGCCTTAAGTGCTCACTGAACACTTTACGCACATTCCATGTGTTGTATACGCTGTTAGTATATGCAAGTGCACAGCAGGGGAGTTAGTATTTCTGGAATGTCGATGTGAGTGGGCTAATGACTAGTAGGCAGAGTGGATACCGTATACTGTAAGGAACTGATCATTTTCTTTATTGTCATTATGTATAATGTATAAACCGAACTTATTATCTTTCCCCCAGACAGAGCTATGCCCCCTACTAATATCTCTATCACTGTTAACAACACCATCATCTCCCCCGTTCCCCAACTCTGCTACCTGGGTGTCACTCTTGACTCCTCCCTCTCCTTTGCACCCCACATCCAAGCCCTGGCCCATTCTTGCCGGTTCCAGTTACGCAACATTGCTCGCATCAGGCCCTTTCTCTCACAGAGTGCAGCTAAGCTGATCATCCACTCATTGGTCATCTCACGGCTCGACTACTGCAATGTTCTCCTCACCGGCCTCGCTCAATCCCAACTGGCTCCTCTCCAATCTGTCCTCAATGCTGCAGCCAGGCTTATCTTCCTCTCCCGCCGCTCTTATTCTGCCACTCCCCTTCAACAAAATCTGCACTGGCTTCCATTCCCCTACAGAATCCTCTTCAAACACCTCACACTCACATACAGGGCCATCTCTAACCTTATCTCCATTCATACACCCTCCCGCCCTCTACGGTCAGCTGACGACTGTCGTTTCTCCTCCACCCTGATCACTGCTTCCCATACTAGAGTACAGGACTTTGCCCGTGCTGCACCCCTTCAGTGGAAAGCACTCCCTCGCTCCATTAGACTCTCCCCGACCTTGCAAAGCTTTAAACGGGCACTGAAAACTCACCTATTCATCAAAGCATACCCTTCCACTGCATAAACCAGCTGGTTCTCCGACCCCTTGCCTGTTTACATCCTGCTATCTAACCACCACCCACTCGCTTGCACCTCTTGTAATCTGTCTGTCTCCCCTTCCTACTAGATTGTAAGCTCCTCTGAGCAGGGCCTTCTTCCCTCCTGTTGTCAAAGCCCACTTCTCTTCACATGTCACTCACAGCTCTCCTATACTCCAACACTCAGTGACCATCTTTGTCCGCATACTCCTCTCCATCATTGGCATCAAGCCTCTAGTTGTATGTTGATTGAGTCCTCACTACTTACATTTAAGCTGTAATGTGTATTGATCTGTGGCGCTCTTTATTTGTACTGTATTCTTGTTATTTATTCAATGTTATGCCAAGCTTTGTCTCCCTGTATTGTTCCTTTATACTGCGCTGCGAAACACTTGTGGCGCCTTATAAATAAAATCATAGTAATAATAATAATAATGGGGGGGGGGGCATTACGGTGCATGAGATCGGGTAAGGCATGTCCAAACTATGACCCTCCAGCTGTTGTGAAACTACAAGTCCCATTATGCTTTGCCACAGTTTTGCTGTTAGGGAATGCTAAAACTATGGCAATGCATGCTGGGATGCGTAGTTTCACAACAGCTGGACATGCCTGGCATAGGGCTTTAAGTGTATTTGGTTTAAAAAAACTTGTTAGACACATACTAGTGTCAGTTCTTCGACATGGATTGTTTGTGGCTGCATTCCTTATAGGTGTTAGTTAGGGGTATGGGCCATTGGTTCGACTGCATGAAGGTCGACGTGGCTTAGATCGACACCTGAAATAGGTTGGCATGGCTAAGGTCGACACAAGCATTAAGTCAACAATGGGAAGGTGACAGTGAAACTGTTGACATGAGTTTTTTTTGTCCCAAAATGTCAACACCTTTTATTTTATTCTCCCACCACGCTGTAGTGGATGGTAGGGTCCCTTATTTAGTTCTCCGCAAGGATATGCAGAAGTAGAGGAGAAAATTGCCGCTATCAAGTTACATAATTGTCACATAGGCCGTGCATCGCATGATACCGCTCTACTCTCCAGTTTGCCCTTTACTCCATCAGTGACTAAACTGCTACCTGTTTTATATGTTTTCTTTACTTAATATGGACATTAATGTAAATCCTCATTTTATGTAAATATAATATACTCTTTGATATTGACTGCAAGTGAGCTGTGCAATTTATCCTTACACCCCCCCCCCCCCCCCCCCCTTCCTTCCTCTTTCTGTGCCATGTTCTTTGTACAGGCCCCACGCTTGGTGCTTCAAACCTATGTTGTCACCTGTGTAATGTCAGCAAGGCTGAGCAGAAATCTCCAATTCTTTTCTCCTATTGGTTTATAGTTTTAGCAGCGGCTGAATGGAGAGGGGCTGTAGCACATAATGCAAATCACGGTGCACTGTACCTAGAATGGGTCAGTTCACATCGGCATTTGTTGTCTGTAGCCACATTCAAAGAATTGTGCAGGTCCTGTGCCAGACAGCCCATTCTATGCAGAATTGTTGAGTAATTATTAGGACTTAAATTCATGGATTTGTTGAGACCTTGCACCATTAGAAAAGGTTTATGCTGACCAAGGATAGACCATTGAGGCTTCATTTGCTTATTAACGAGCCCGTTCTTTTCATTGTGTGGCTATTGCTCTACATAAAATAGCATTAGAAATACTTTCCCCATGTGGTTCTGAAACACAGTCCTCAAGACACCCCAACAGTTTAGGTTTTAAGGCTATACATGCTTAGGCACTGGCACCTTAGTAATTTTGGATATACCATCTGTGCACAAGCAGGGATATGGCTGCTTCACTGAGTTGTTGCATATTCTTGTCCCCAGGTGGTTTCCTGACAACATGACTGCATTGTGGCTTTGACCTTGCTCTTCAGCGAGGACCTTGATTCCCATTATGTCAAGTTCAGGGTATCCTCCGAACCAAGGAGCGTTCAGCACTGAGCAGAGAAGCTACGCCACCCACCCAGTACAGTACACGTTCGCTACCAACCGACACCAGCAGGTGAGTGTGTATAATGCCTGAGTGTGCAGGATGTTCCACAATGCTGAACATTTTATTTCACATATAATTTATTTTTCCTTAACACATATAAACTTAACAATATATCCTTTTTTGGTAATATTTGATGCAAATATTAATGTATGGCTATATGATCTATACTATATATAAGTAGTAGACAGGTGGCGACACTCCAAATAGTAGGAAAAAAAAGCCACGACAAGGTGCTGTTGAACCAACGCTTTTCAAATGTGTTTCACATTTTTCATCAGGGTGTATATAAGACAAAGTACGTGTAGACCGACATTCGCAAGCCTTCAGAGGGAGTTATTTACTAGCCTGGGTGCCTTCTTGAATGGAGTCGTTACCAGTCCACCCATGTATCTGCCAGAAATCGAGCGTCACTCCAGGGCTTGGAAAAAAAATTGATTTATTTGACTCTACGCCATTTCATCCTGGGGCCCGTCTTCAGGACACACAAACAAATAAAATACAAAAGTGCATTTAAATCCTCAATGTAGGCGCTCAGTCATCTCCCATCCGTCCTCCCCCCTGCTCTGTGGGACTTCCTGATATAAAACCAGAAGTTATGTGTCACCAGTACTGGAGGCCAGGCGGTGATGTCAAAGCACTAACAAAACACATATATGATTAAAACAGTGCTTACAAAACGTGCATAGTGCAAAAAATATTAATGTGATAATGTATACAAGTGCTGTTTGTTTGCAACAGAAAAAGAAAAGACTACACTACATTTTTTCCAAGCCCTGGATTGACGCTCGATTTCTGGCATGAGAGGGCAGATTTTATGTTAGAAATTTTCATTAGTAACAAAAAAATTAAAAAATATATTAAAAAATTGCACGCTGCAATATGATTACGCCCAATAAACATTGTTCTACTCTGCTATGCCACACTTTAATGACAAAAACACATTATACCACTCACCGTAATACCCAAACACACCCTCATCACCGGGGGAGTCCAATATATGCCCAGAACGGTGGCACTGGTAATGAAAACGTGATTGATTTCACCAATACCAATGGATATTTCAACGTTTCAGTGCCCCTGCATTTTTATCAAGAACAGTATAACAATAAAACAGTGACGTGACTTAACCACATATGTCCTTTGTGAATCAACAATGAAGGACATAGTTTCCGGCTACTCTGTACAAGGCTGGTCGCATGGATCTGACGTCATCACCCAAAGACAGGTTCATTGCCTAGCAACAATAATAGTAAAAATGACATTAAAAAAAGTGAAAAACCTTTGTCATGTGAAAAAACTACAAGTGTCTCAATGTAAAGTGGATATCATCTAAGCTATTATAATAGTATAAAAAGCCTAAATCTTAAAACGCCGGATAATCTGCTCAGATTTTAGGGAAGTATTCTGTGTGTGGCAGATCTGTATCCTCTGCAATATGGTCTATAGTCATCCAAACTAGTAAAAAATGTATTTAACAGAATATCAACCGAACTGCAAACATATCTATATAGCCTATGTGTCATTTGTGAAGCAGATACCAGATATGATGGTGTATGTATCTATTTGTAATGATAGGAAATAGTATAGACCTAAGGTTTTGTTAAGGCCTTTTGGGGAAAGGGTCCCCAAGCTTTGAATCCATTGTGTTTCTAGTTATAGTAATTTGGCACATCGGTCACCTCCTCTTTTCTGAGGTGGGACATGATCGATGTATTTAATGGCAGTGACATTATGCTTAGCTTTGGCAAAATGTCGTGCCAATGGTTAGTCACTGTCTCTTTAGCTAAGGCTGCTTTGATTGCGGACCTATGAAGCGTTGTTCTTTTTTGAACTGGCGTTCAGTTTTTACCTACGTACTGTAGGGCACAAGGGCATGATATCACATATATCACACATCTGGTGGTACAGGTGATGTTTGGTAGGGAATTTCCTCCCTGAAAAGGTGTGACAAAAGATTGCCCCTGTCTGTAAGTCTCCCCCTGTCCAGTCATTGACCACATTTTTTCACCCCTTTTGCTATGTATGTTAGTAAATCTGCTAAAGGTTCTCTCTTGGCATCATGTCACCGGTCATTTTGTGACCATTCCGCTCCAATTTACATCAGCAGTCAGTGCCAGTATCTAGTGAAATTTGGTCACATACAAGTAGCAGGAATGCCTACCGCAGGCATTCCCAAACACGGTCCTCAAAGCACACCAACAGTGCAGGTTTTAGTGATATCCAGACTGGTTTAATCAGAATCCATCAGATACTAATTAAGTCACCTGTGCTCAAGCCTGGATATCTACAAAACCTGCATTGTTGGTGTGGCTTGAGGACCGTGGTTGGGAATGCCTGGCCTACTGTGTAACCAGTTTATATTCGATATTTATAGTGGTGTAAAGATCCTTGAAGACAGCATAGTTTGTCATAGGAGCAAAGAGGACACCGCACATTACCTTCTAAATGTCACTGTCTTTTTGTGTTTCAGGAATTTCCTCTCTCCGACTACCGCAATGCTCATTTGGAAGCCTCCCAGCTTTTGCAGCAACAGCAGCTTCGAAGGCGGCCATCTTTGCTATCTGAATTTCACCCTGGGGCAGACAGGTGTGTTTTGTGGGTTATGGTATAAAACATAGACTGACTTATGATAGACAGTCATATGGTCGACCACTAATGGTAGACAGTCACAAGGTCGACAGGGTCTAAAGGTTGACATGTTTTTAGGGTGTCTGTTGACATAGGTCGACATGGACACTGTCTAGGTGTACCGCGTCCCCTCGCATGGCTCACCATGCTTTGGCCTCTGTCTCGCTGCACTTGGCACACTGTTATATTCTCCCACTACGCCCTAGTGGATGGTAGGGCATGAAATACCGCCTGTCGGCACGTCAGCTGAAAATTTTGTACAAAAAATCCATGTCGGCCCTTTTCAGACTGTCTACCATTATTGGTCGACCATATGACTGTCTATCATAAGTCAGTCTATGATCAGTCCGGATACCGTTTTGTGAACTTAACAGTATTAGTAATATTATTCACCACTATGGTTTTATATGTAGGATAAGTTCTTATTTGTATAAACAAATACGCTGAATATTTTGTTGGTGTTAATGTCATTTTTTCCTTATACAGTGTATAGGCCACCGCACTGTCTCGTACGAGACATTTGTACAAGTTTTAACATCAACTAGGCTTGTTTTTTAGGTAGAGCCCCCCTTATACCCAACAAAAAATTAGTTGATGATTCAGCTCAATTCATTGGTGGATATCCAATTAGCCATGGTAATGGAACCCTCAGGGGCCATCCAATTCGCCTGAGAGCTGGTTCTAAGAGCTGCATTAATACACGCTCTCTGGGATAATTTCCTGGACCTGTGTGTTATTGTCCAAAACACTTTGTTTGTAAAAAAAACGGGCCATAATTGGCTTATGAGCATCAGGCTAATAGTGAGATATTATCCCTTTTTTTCCTTGCAAATATAGTATACCCCCTTTTTATTAAGCCTGTGTTTTTTGATGTTACAATTAAAACCTATGAGCGATAGCTATGATTAAACTTGTCAACCTATGTTGAATTTACAGATTTAGTTATTTTGGTACTTGTGTATTATCTGGGCGCGCATCGCATACTACTAATTAAGGTATGCGATGGGACACGATTTCCGGGTGCACAGACCCGCACTGTGCGATAAAATATCGCATCGCATGCCAATACAAATGGCATGCGATGCGATATTAAATTGTACAAGCACCCTGATGGGTTATTACTATGTTATATGCACCCCCATTGTTAATGCCACCCCCACTATCAACGCCCACCCGAACCATGGCGAGCGCAGCGAGGCCGCGAGGGGTGGCGGTACGCGTCCTCCGACCTTTTCATACCCCCACTATCCACGTTGGCGTGGAGATGATCTTAGAGAGTGTGGCGAGGGGACGCGGATTACATGTGAAGTAATCCTTGTCCCCTCGCTGCACTCGCCATGCTTCGGGCCGCACTATCTAAAATCAACTCCGCGCCGGCGTGGATAGTGGGGGTATGAAAAGGTCGGATGGCACGTACCGCCTCCCCTCGCGGGGTTTGCCACGCTTCGGGTGGGCGTTGATAGTGGGGGTGGCATTAACAATGGGGGTGCATTTAACATAGTAATCACCCATCAGGGTGCCTGTACAATTCAAAATCTGGTCGCATCGCATACAATCGGATCACATGCGATGCGATCAAATCTATGGTCGCCCAGATAATACACAAGTACCGTTATTTTTTACAGTGTCCCATATAGCGCATTTTTGTTGCAGCTCGTTGGTTATGTTACTCACCGGAGCAGCAATAGAGAGAATGATCAGCCATTGAGACTGCAATAGTATATGTTAAAATATTAAAATACTGTAAGAGAACACATTTGTGTAACTTTTTCTCTTGGAATGATCATATTACTTCAGTTTGCAAGTAGTTGTCTTGTATAGGCATATCTTTATGTAATGGGGATTGTACTCTCATAGAAACATAGAAACATAGAAACATAGAATTTGACGGCAGATAAGAACCACTTGGCCCATCTAGTCTGCCCCTTTTTTTAAACATGTTACCTCAAACCATATTTGATCCTTATTTTTTTGTAAGGATATCAATATGCTTATCCCAAGCATGTTTAAATTGTACTACTGTATTTGCGTCTACCACCTCTGTTGGGAGGCTATTCCACTTATCTACTACTCTTTCTGTGAAAAAATTCTTCCTCGCATTTCCCCTGAATCTTCCTCCCTCTAGTTTCAGTGCATGTCCTCGTGTTCTGTTGCTCCTCTTCCTGTGAAGAATGTCTCCCACCTGTACCTTGTTAAAGCCCTTGATATATTTGAAAGTTTCTATCATGTCCCCCCTTTCCCTTCTCTGCTCTAAAGTATACATATTAAGATCTTTTAGTCTTTCCTGGTACGTTTTGTGATGTAGGCCATGCACCATTTTAGTTGCTCTTCTTTGTACAGTCTCTAATGTATTTATATCCTTCTGGAGATATGGCCTCCAGAACTGAACACAATACTCTAGGTGAGGTCGTACCAATGACCTATACAGTGGCATTATTACTTCTTTCTTTCTACTGCTGATACCTCTCCCTATGCAACCAAGCATCTGACTTGCCTTCTTCATTGCTTTGTTACATTGCCTACCTGCTTTTAAGTCCCCTGAAATAGTGACACCTAGATCCCTCTCTTCCTCAGTAGTTTCCATTATAGTGTCATTTATACTATATTGAGTCTTTGGATTTCTGAGACCCAAGTGCATGATTTTGCATTTTTTGGCATTAAACTGTAGTTGCCATTCTCTTGACCATTTCTCTAATCTGCCTAGATCCTCAATCATTTGTTTTACCCCTCCTGGTGTGTCTACCCTGTTGCATACCTTTGTGTCATCTGCAAAAAGGCACATTTTACCCTCAATTCCATTTGCAATATCACCAATAAAGATATTAAAAAGCACCGGTCCAAGTACAGATCCCTGGGGTACTCCACTTGTAACCTTTCCCTCCTTTGACTGTACTCCGTTTACTACAACTCTCTGTTTTCTGTCCTGCAACCACGCTCTTATCCATTCAACTATCTTAGAATCCAATCCCAAGCTTTCAAGTTTATTTAACAGTCTGCGATGTGGGACAGTGTCAACAGCTTTACTAAAGTCTAGATAAGCTACATCTACAGCCCCACCTTGATCTATTACTTTAGTCACCCAGTCAAAAAAGTCAATAAGATTTGTTTGACATGATCTTCCCCCAGTAAACCCATGCTGTTTTGGATCCTGTAAATTGCTGGTTTGGAGATATTCTACAACTCTTTGTTTTAAGAGTGTTTCCATCAATTTCCCTACTACTGATGTAAGGCTCACTGGTCGATAGTTGCTTACCTCTTCCTTGCTTCCACTTTTGTGCAGTGGGACTACAGTCGCTGTTTTCCAGTCCTCTGGGATTACTCCAGTAGCTAGTGACTGGTTGAATAATTCTGTTATTGGTTTTACCAGCTCCCCTTTAAGCTCTTTTAGTATCCTTGGATGTATCCCATCTGGCCCCATTGATTTATCCACTTTCAGTTTTGAGAGTTCTGTGAGGACTTTCTCCTCTGTAAATGTACTTGTCTCTCCCTCAGTTTTCTGACTATACTTGCAACTTAACTGTGGCCCCTTCCCCTCTCTTTCAGCAGTGAATACTGAGCAGAAATAATTATTAATATTATCTGCTATTACATTGTCCCCCTCAAGAAAACTTCCACTCTCTGTCTTCAGTCTAATTATTCCACTTTTTGTTTTTCTCCTTTCACTTATATACCTAAAAAAAGTTTTCCCCCCTTTACCCACTGACTGGGCCATTTTCTCTTCAGCCTGTGCTTTTGCACATCTGATTGCCTTCTTAGCCTCCTTCTGTCTAACAAGATACACCTCTTTGTCCTCATTCTTCTGCGTCTGCTTAAATTTCTTAAAGGCCAACCTTTTTGCTTTCACAATACTTGCTACTTCTTTTGCAAACCACAATGGCTTTCTTTTTCTTGTGTTTTTCCTAACTCTTTTGACACAAAGTTCTGTTGCTTTTAGAATTGCACTTTTTAATTTTTCCCACTTATCCTGCACTCCTTCCAAGTTCTTCCACTCTGCCAAAGAATCCCTTACAGAGTTTCCCATCTCTACAAAATCAGCCTTCCTAAAATCTAACACCTTTGTTTTTGTGTGCGATGAGTCAGTCTCTGTCTTTATTTTGAACCACACTGCTTGATGGTCACTGGATCCCAGATTTTCACCCACATTTATGTCAGATATTCTGTCACCATTTGTAAGTATTAAGTCTAATATTGCGTCCTTACGAGTGGGCTCCCTCACCAATTGCTGGAGGGATGCTCCTTGCAAGGAATTCAGCATGTCCCTACTTCTGGTGGAACTTGCAACAGGCAGCTCCCAGTTTACATCAGGTAGATTAAAGTCTCCCATGATTATCACCTCTCCTTTTAATGCCATTTTATTGATGTCCTGCAATAGGCTCTTGTCTAGTTCCTCTTCCTGACCTGGTGGTCTGTAGATCACCCCTATACGAAGAATCGCCTTCTCCCCTGTTTCTATGGTCACCCAAAGGGCCTCCGTTTTTTCTTCAATACTTTGTATTAAGGTAGTCTGTATATATTTTTTCACATATATTGCAACCCCTCCTCCAATTTTTCCCATTCTGTCCTTCCTAAATAAAGTATATCCTGGTATAGCTATGTCCCAGTCATGATTTTCATTGCACCATGTCTCTGTAATAGCCACAATATCCAGTTCATCCCTTGTCATTATTGCAATTAGTTCTGGGATTTTATTTCCTAAGCTCCTAGCATTTGCACACATAGCTCTTAAAGTTGTGTTTGTGCTTCTCGTGGTGCTAGCTATGTTCATCTTTCTGCCTATATCTATTTGGTTTTAATCGGCATTATCTTCTGTTGCAGTGGATAGGCTTTCTGTTCCATTTGCCTGCAGAGACAATACCTCTAGGTTGGGGGAGCAGATTTCTTCATTCTTATTTGGTTCACTGCCCCCCTCTGCTAGTTTAAATAGTTGCTTATGAAGCTTCCAAACTTCTCACTTAATATTCTCGTTCCCCTTGAAGATGGGTGCAGGCCATCACTTTTATATAAGGCTCTGTCTTGCCAGGTAGCTTGACTTTGACCTAAATATCCAAATCTCTCCTTGTTGCACCAATTCCTTAGCCAAACATTGAAGTTTCTAATTCTCAGAGTTCTATCTTCCCCTTGGTGTACTGGCAATACTTCTGAAAAAGTTACAGTGGTTGCCACCTGTTTTAGAGCAGTTCCTAACTTTCTAAATTCATCTTTTACGGCCATGACTTCAGCATTAACCAGGTCATTTGTGCCTAGGTGGACGATGACATCCACCTCCCCATCTTGTCTTGCTGCCTTTACAATTCTTAGCATGCGTTCTTTATCTCTTGGATCTGTGGCTCCAGGTAAGCACCTTACTTGTTTCTCTACTTTAGTATCATTTCCCAGATTAACTCCTCTAATTATGGAATCTCCCAAAAGAAGTGCAGTCCTTTTTGGAGGTGAAATTATATTATGCTAGATGGCTTTATCTGTTTATATAGTCACTTATCGCCTACTCTCGTTTTTGTTTTGTGCTTTTGTCGGTTTTTCTCTGACCTTTTATTCTATTGAGCAGGTTTGTGTACTTGTTTTGTGTCCATGCCTTGGTACACCTCATGTTTATGGGTACAGTATCCTTCATCTGAAATGCTCGGGACCACGAGCCTTCCGGATAAGGAATTTTTCAGTTTTTTGGATGAATTTTTTTTTTTAGGCATACTTACCTGTCCCCTGGTGGTGCCCCGATGGTCCCTTGGCTCCAATTTTTTTGCAACCCAGATTACTCTAGAACAGCGGTAGTCGAACTGTGGGTCCTGACCCAAAAGTGGGACGCTACCATCTCAGTATGGGGTTGCGACTCCATGTTGCTGACTGACCAGCTAATAACTTGTCTGATCTTAGTCGGTAATCCAAGAAGTCTGAAAACTCAGGTGAATTGTCTGGCTTAGACCTCTGAAGGCGTTATCATCCGGTAGCCCTGTCCCCACCCCAGTGCTCTGCTTTCAGGGACTGTAAAAGGAGCTTGTCTCTGAAATTGTGTAAGAAACTAAGCGATCACATGGACAGTCACTTCACTCCTGTTTTGTGCCTCCGCAGTTCTACCGTGTATGCGTGGACCATTAAGAGCCCCAATTACTTTGCTTTGGGCCACTAATATACTTCTACATCCATGCTGCAATTTGCCTGTGAATGGAAGCAGGCGTGCACCAGCCAGTAAGCCCATAACTGTCATTATTGTAACTCAGCCTGTAACATGGCAGTAAGAAGCTGATTGGTTGGTGGTCTATTACTCTCAATTTTATCACTTATGCATCTAGGCCCAAATCATTATGGTCACCTTCAACTTGCTGGACATCTCTGCAAAATATACCAAATCCCACTCTTTTTTTTTTTGCCAAAAGAACAAGATGGCTACCTAGGTAGCAGAAGAAGGCGCCAACAGGGATGCTTACGCTAATAGCTGCCACTTAAAAAAGGGTTTGTCAAACCCAATACCAAGAGAAAGAAAAATATATACGAAAAGTGGCGCTTGTTTGATGAAAAAGATTGATAAATTTAATAAAATGTAAACATAAAGTAAAAATACATAAGTAACTGACAATAAAATGGGGATATCAAATTTGATATTACATATATATTAATAAAAGAATAAACTGGACCGGAATGTAATAAAGTGCTGAAGATTGGTGTGTGTATACCCACACAGGGAAATGACTGTCCCGTTTCGGTTGTGGACCTGTATAGACACCAATAATAAGGATTGGAACTGAATTTGGAGCAGTTAGTTGCCCAGATGAGGGCCAATAATTACCCAGCGCCGTTAGAGGTTGTTAATCCCTTGGGATGGCATTGCAGCAGTTGTCCTCAGATTGATACGGCCAAATTGGAGATTGCAGATTGTGTTTGTAATCCAAGCTGGAGATGGTAGAAACCAGCAATGCTAGTCGCTGCTTACAGTTGGTAGGCAGATGGAATAGCCAGAAAGTTCCAATTTGGGGAGTGTAGCAGGTGTCAGGTGCAGCCAGGTCTTGGTGAAAGTTTTAGGGCACAGATAACCGGTCCAGAGCAGACCTTTAACGCGTTTCGCTGTATTTCCCAAACAGCGAAACGCGTTAGAGGTCTGCTCTGGACCGGTTAACTGTGCCCTAAAACTTTCACCAAGACCTGGCTGCACCTGACACCTACTACACTCCCCAAATTGGAACTTTTTGGCTATTCCATCTGCCTGCCAACTGTGAGCACCGACCCGCATTGCTGGTTTCTACCATCTCCAGCTTGGATTACAAACACAATCTGCAATCTCCCATTTGGCCGTATCAATCTGAGGACAACTGCTGCAATGCCATCCCAAGGGATTAACAAGCGCCACTTTTCTTATATATTTTTCTTTCTCCTTTTTTGCTCCCTGGTGCATTCTTATTCCTCACTTGGAGTGGCGAACCATAGTGGGACTTTTTAAAGTATAGCCATGCTTCGCCACAGATGACTTAATTATTACCTCAGTCGATTGGATTTAACCATTTATGTCAGGGGTGTCCAAACTTTTTGTGATGAGGGCCAGATTTGGTGAGGTGAAAATGTGTGGGGGGCCACCCATTCAGCCTGACATTCTTTGAATCATTAATCACATCAGAATGGTCCCCCACTCTGCCCCCATTCACTTTATGTCCCCCAGCGTTCCCCCATTCACTGTATTTCCCCCAGCCTGCCCCTTCACTGTATACTCCCCTGCCTGCCCCCATTCGCTGTATGTCCTCCACTCTGCCCCCTTCACATTATATTCCCCTGCCTGACCAGCCTTCTCTGTATGTCCCCCAGACTACCCCTCCTTCACTGTATGCTCCCCACTTTGCACCCATTCACTCTGTCCTGTAGCTTGCCCCCCCTTCTCTGAATGCCAGGGATTGGACGCACACTCACCCGAAAGCCGCCAAACACATCTCACTGTAGCGGCCGGCACCTCCTCACTGCTGCAGAAAGCAAGGTAAAGGCACGCTCGCCGGGACCCCATCTTTATTGTCCTGTGAATCCTGCATCTGATGCTCCGCCCGATTCTGGCTGGAGGCTGCGGGCCACTTGAAATTATGGCATGGGCCGCAATTGGCTCCCGGGCCGGTCTTTGGACATGCCTAATCTATGTTGAGCCATGTATATACTTAAACCTGAACTGTTAGGTTGCCTTAATTACCGCCATTGTGAACCTCTGGGTTGGGACAATAAATGCTCTGTTTAGTCACTAGTTGATTTTGTCGACCAGACAGTATGTGCTTTCAGCTGTGCCATGAATGGCCTCCCCGCGTGAGCCGTACCTGCTAAGGTGAACACTTTATTTATCTTTGGTCATGTTGCTTAAGTGAAACTTAAATTATTGTGCTGAAAAAGCGATCTGTAAAACCACACTGGAATGTTAGCTGGGTTCATCAGATTGCTTGCTAGGCAAATCTGGTTTTTTTATAATGACCTGCCAACCACTTGGCCTAAAGCTATGCAAAAATGTGCTTTTTTAAATGTTTCTTAGTGTATAAAGCAGCTTCTGTAAATGTAAATGAACTCTTGATCGCACTTTGGGCAAATGTAAAACTGAAACCTTTTCTATTTACAATTTAAATAAAGTATATTAATCTAACATGGCCATTTTGGGGTTTCTTTGGTGGAGTGATGTCCCAGAGACCTGGAATCAGTGGCGTAACTAGATACATGTGGCCCCCATAGCAAAAGTTTGCAAGGGCCCCTATTTATCACCTAATGCTGAAAAATGTATACAGCACATGATACTTGCAAAGTGGGCCCCTCTCAGCTCTGGGCCCCATAGCAGCTGCTCCCCCTGCACCTATGGTAGTTACGCCCTTGCCTGGAATCACAGAAAAACTAGTGGTCTTAAACCCAGTGAGAGCTTTTGGAAGGATATGCTTTTGAGTTTGCACTTATAATTTATGTACTGTTTAACTTGTAGTATAATTTAATACTGAAGACTCATAGAACGCATAATTTTCTAAAATTCTTTGCCAGTAATTTTCACAGATAATATATTACTTCCTATGATTATTAAATTGTTCTGTTAACATGTGCTAACTATTCATGAGCATATAGGCTTTTCTGCTTAAGGTCAATCCATACAAAGTGGTTCAATTGTGAATATTTCTGGTGGCTTGAACATTTGTTGTCTATCTACCCTATGGCAATAGTTCACAACCACTATGAATTTTTTCTTTATTTACTTTTTGAAAATGGTGGCCATCTTTCTATCATGGCAGACTTTTTTGTGCTTTTATGCAAATATGTGGTAGAGTGTTGGGCCAAAAATAATTGTTCTCCGCAAAACTTGAGCTAGCTTTTGAAGCTCAAAATGGAAATTTGTAGGCCTAAAATTTTTAATTTTCTAAGTCATATAGTATCACTAGTACACAAATTTGTGCAGTCTTGTTAACAAATTACTAGTACATAAACTGACCAAACAAAACAAAATGCTGAAACCTGCTATTTATTTTCCAAGCTGAGACAATCGCTCCCTGAAGTGTCATATTTTTGAAGATATTATGTTCTCGTGGGCCTTATTTTTCCCCATTAAAGTGAAAAAAGGTAATGATCAATGGGTTTTATCCTGTTCCTGAGGCATTTGTCTAGAAATTAAAACACTTGCATTCTGCAATGATTTTAAAATGGCCACCATGTAAAAAAAAAAAAAGTTACAATTCTTGGTTTTAACCCCTTCATGACAGAGCCAGTTTTTGCCTTCCTGACAGAGCCCTTTTTTTCAAATCTGGCATGTATCACTTAAGTGGGGATAACTTTTTTTTGCTTTTACTTATCCCAGTGATTTTGAGATTGTTTTCTCGTGACACATTGTACTTCAAGTTAGTGGTAAATTTTCGTCGATACAGTCTGTGTTTTTTTGTGAAAAATACCAAAATGTCGTAAAAAAATGGAAAATTTTGCGATTTGCAAAATGTTAAATTTTCTGCTTGTGAGACAAATAATCTTACCACTCAAAATAGTGAATAACTAACATAGACCATATGTCTACTTTATGTTGCCATCATTATTTCAACCTCATTTTCATTTTTTTGGACACTAGGAGGCTTCAAATATGAATAGCAAATTCTCAAATTTTCAAGAAAATTTCAAACTCTGATTTTTTTAGGGACCAGGTCAGTTATGATGTGACTTTGAGTGACTTGTATGTGAGACACCCCCATAAATGATGCCATTTCAAAAACTGCACCCCTCACAGTATTCAAAACAGCATTTTGGAAGTTTGTTAACCCTTTAGGTGTTTCACAGGAATTAAAAGAAAGTGTAGGTGAAATTTCCAAATTTCATTTTTTTTGCAGATTTGCAATTTTAATACATTTTTCTAAGGAACACAGTAGATTTTACTAGAGAAATGTGACTAAAAATTGATTCCCCCAATTCTTTGGTTTTCATAAATATCCTATATGTGGCCCTAGTGTGCACGGTGACCAAACCACAGGCTTCAGAATAGAAGGAGCACCTACTTGATTTTGGAGCCTCCTTTTTATGAGATTATTTTTTAGGCACCATGTAGGTTTCTAGGCACCATAAGATGCTAAAAGTTAGGTACCCCCCCACAAGTGACCCCATTTTGCAAACTACACCCTTCAGGGAATTCATCTAGGGGTATAGTGTACATTTCAAACCCCCAGGCGTTTCACCAATTGTGGTACAACTGGGCAGTGAAAATGAAAAAAATTAATTTTTCATTTTCACAGCTCAGTTGTATCAAAATTGGTGAAACCCCGGGGGGTTTGAAATGTACACTATACCCCTTGATGAATTCCCTGAAGGGTGTAGTTTGCAAAATGGGGTCACTTGTGGGGGGGTTCCACTGTATGGGTGTTTCGGGGGTCATTCAACCAGAATCTGTGCTGCAAAATCCAAAAATCAC
The DNA here is from genome assembly GCF_055691185.1 of Crinia signifera. NCBI lineage: Eukaryota > Metazoa > Chordata > Amphibia > Anura > Myobatrachidae > Crinia > Crinia signifera. Next base: position 73,510,585 of record NC_139218.1, on the reverse strand, counting down.
TCCTTCCCTTCTGAGTCCTGCCATGCACCCAACTGGTATTTTTTGGTCACACGTGAGGCATTGCCGTACTCGGGAGAAATTGGGGCACAGATTTTGGGGTGCTTTGTCTCCTTCATTCCTTGTGAAAATGAAAAATTTTGAGCCAGATCTGCATTTTTGTGTAAAAAAATGTAATTTTTTACAGAAAAATGCAGTTCTGGCTCAAAATTTTTTATTTTCACAAGGAATGAAGGAGACAAAGTACCCCAAAATCTGTGCCCCAATTTCTCCCGAGTACGGCAATGCCTCACGTGTGACCAAAAAATACCAGTTGGGTGCATGGCAGGACTCAGAAGGGAAGGAGTGATTTTTGGTGGTGGAATGAATGGTGGGTGCTATGTCGCATTAGCAAGACCCCCGAAGCACCAATACAGTGGAACCCCCCCACAAGTGACCCCATTTTAGTCACCAGCTTTGGGAGGGGGGCTGGCGCTGCGGCTGGCGGGGGGGTGGGAGGGGTGCTGGCGCTGCGGCAGCCGGGTGGGTGGGAGGGAGGGGGGCTGCCGGGTGGGAGGGGGGGGGGGGCTGGCGATCGGTGGTAATCGGTGCGGTATATATACACACACACACACACACACACACACACACACACACACACACACACACACACACACACACACACACACATATATACATATATATACACACACACATACTGTATATGTATATATATATATATATATATATATATGTGTGTGTATATATATATATATATATATATATATATATATATATATATATATATATATATAATATATTTTTCAGTGCATATGTTTATTTTTTTACTTTTTCTGCAGCTTGATGCTGCTGCTGCTGCTGCAGGGGGGAGGGGGGAGGAGGGCAGCGCTGCGTGCGCTCCAGACGCTCCGGGGGAGCCGGGGGAGCCGCTGCTGCTGCCGGGTGAGTGCCCGGCGGGTTCGAGGGGGGGCTGCACATCGGTGGTGATCGGTGCTGTACTTGACAGCACCGATCACCAGTGAATCCCTGTGTTACCGAGCGGCTTAGCCGCCGGTAACACAGGAAACGCTGTGAATGGCTGTTCAGATTTGAACAGCCAATCACAGCGATCGCCGACCGGGAGGGGCACCCCTGCCCCCCCTGGGCGGCGAGGGGGGATGTCTGCTGTCAGGGACAGCAGACATCACCTAACTGTCACTGCGTCTCTAGACGCAGTGACAGTTAGAAGTCATGACGTATATATACGTCATGTGTCGGGAAGTACTTCCCGACCATGACGTGTATATATACGTCAAATGTCGTGAAGGGGTTAAACTATTGTTATATATGGGGGGTGTGGGTATTATGGTGAAGCAACCGGTGTTGGACTACTTTATATGGCTTGATTTCTTATTCCATAAAATGTTCGTATCTATTTAGTGTTCTGTAGTTTTTACTCTTTAGTTAAGATATCAACTTTTTCGATTTTGACATATGCTTGTGTCGGCTTTTTCTTGTGTCGAAAGCACGTTGACTAGGGAAGCCAATCCCGGGGCATTTTTTCAATCCCGGGATTCGGGATTGAAAAATGCTCAATCCCGGGATTTCCGGGATCCCGGGATTGGCTTTCCTTATTAAAAGACTGCCCCACAAACTTACATTTGATGGTTGCCGGGTGGGGGGACGGGTCGTCCATGCCGCTGGCGTGCTGGCTTCGCGCTGGCTGTGGGCGCTTGGGCTGGGCGAGTGGGCGCGCTGGCTGGCTGGGTGGGTGCTTGGGCTGGGCGGGTGGGTGCTTGGACTGGGCGGGTGGGTGGGCGCGCTGTCCGGCACGGCATTACAATGCCGGGTGCGTCCTCTGCTTGCGCAGCGTGACCCCTGATCTCACGCTGAGAGGTCACGCTGCACACAGTGCTGCCGGGAGAAGTCGGGCAGCGTCTGAGCGATGCTCAGATGCTGCCCGGCATTAGACTGCGCGCATGCGCAGTCTAATCCCGAAATCCCGGGATTGGAAACTCCAATCCCGGAATTGAAATCCCGGCGTTTTGGGGGCCAAATCCCGGGATCCCGCCGATCCCGATCCCGGGATTGGCCACCCTAACGTTGACCTTTTGGTGTAGACACATGGGTGGGTATGCAATTAGGGATCACGGCTGTCGATCCCCGCCAACAGCCGTGGTCCTGGCCCATTTGCGGTCTGATCACCGGCAGAACGACAGACGGGATTCAATGTCCTGCCTGCCACTCGGCGCAAAGGGGGCTTGGCAGCAAAAACGGCCATGGATTGGCGATCTGCGGCTGGGATTGCAACAATCCATGCCCGTTATCAGCAGAATGGGCCAGACAGCTTCTGAAGTCGGGCCCGTTCTGCTGTGATCTCTCTTCAATGCTGTCACTAAAGACAGCATTGAATAGGGAGCCGCCGCTATTGCCCATGTCGGAAATAGCGGCGGCACATTGCATACCCCCAATTGACTATCTACCTAGATATTGTATAGGAGCTTATCCACAACCATCACAGGCCAATAGTTTTTTTTTTACTTGCCCAAAAAAATCCATATACCAATTAAAATGTGTAGGCCCCACTTTTTATCACAGGGTTAAGGAATAGATAACTTTTTGTAGCAAAGTTTTCATTCCTCAGGACATAACTTTTACCGAAACCATTACTAACAAAATATATTTCAACGCTAAATGAATATTGCTTGAAGCCACATGGATCTACAAGTAAAATGAATATACATTGGTATTTCATCTTCAGATGTTACTGTAATGGAAAACTGGAAAGAAAATACAATATGCAAAGAGTCAAATTTTAACAATTGCAATGATTTTGCAGGCCCCAGGACAGACGATCCGGGTATGAACAGCAATACCATTCTATGTCACAGAGTGACCATGAGAGCCTGGATTCAAAGAGACCACGGCTAGATCAAGTGGACTCTCACTACAGGGTCAATGCTGCTTCTGTCCTGCCACTTGTAACTACCATCCAGGAGGGGCTTCGGTCTCAAGGTGATGTTAAAAAGGTGAGGGCCTGCTCTTTCATAATAGAAGCACGGTGGAAAGGTTCAGATAGATAAAAATATTGTTTCAAATTACTTCATTTTTTCCTACATACTTACAATGTCTAAGGATGGTCGCTTTACTATAAACCGTTCACACAGAGTGAACCTGACTGCACTGTGTACAGCAAGGGTGGCCAAATCGGTCCTTGAGATCTACCAACTGTCCATGTTTTCCAGATCACCTTGCACTGCTGTAGTCATTACTACCTGTCACATTTTTAAACCTGCTGCATTCATTCCTACTATAGATCCACATGTTGCCTGAAAAACATGCACCGTTGGTAGATCTTGTGGACAGGTATGGCCACCCCTGGTGTACAGTTTATGTAGTGTGAGACTCTTATGTACACAATAGGCCAGTGATGGTTAACCTTGACACTCCAGCTGCTGTTGAACTACACATCCCAGCATGCCCTGAATCAGTTTTAGCATGGCCAAATAGTAAAACTGTAGCAGGGCATGCTGGGATGTGTAGTTCAACAACAGCTGTAGTGTCAAAGTTAGCCATCACTGCAATAGAACATACCCACAAGTTCTAAATCCATGAAACTGAAAAAAAAAAAATACTGTTTTTGTAACATTTATTTCCAAATCCCTCCTTTTTATAATTTGAAGATGTAAGCAGTATTAAACCTGCAATTTGATCATTTTTTTTATAAGATTTTTTTTTTCGTTTATGCATAAACTTAAGGTGTGTACGCGCGATAGTTGTTATGGTTTTGCCGACTCAGACAGGTTTGAACATCAAAATCTAAACATCGTCCAGTGTGTACGCCATTGGTGTCAAACTCATGGCCCTCCAGCTGTTGTGGAACTACATGGTCTTAACGTTAGGCAGTAAATCAGGTTTAACACATGGCAGGAGCTTTAGTGTGTGTGTGTGTGTGTGTGTTAATTTCCATGCTAAGGTCATGCTGGAAGCATGCTATATTTTTAACACTTTAGGGAAGTTGTTGCTATTATTATCATGTAATTTTCTCTGTCCTGGTTTGTATTGCTCAGGAACAAGGCTTGTCTGGAAAACATGATGTACTTCCATCTCCCCTCTCTGGTGCTCCTACGGATGACCAGGATGCATCACCCTCCAAACTATCGAAGGAAGAATTGATACAAAGCATGGACAGGGTGGATCGTGAGATTGCTAAAGTTGAACAGCAAATTCAGAAGTTGAAGAAAAAACAAGTAAGACTGATGTCACAAATCTGTATTGAATGCACAGCTAATACATCCAGAGTGGTTTAATATTTAGTATATCCATATAATAGTTCTGCAGATAAAAGGCACCACTGGCCAATGAGATTTCAGAGCTGCAAGTACTGAGCCTGCCCATTAATAAGCTGTATGCTTGGTCTACGGAACAGGTGTCTGCATACTTGTGATTAGCTGAAGTGTTATCAATGCCGCAATGTGTAAATGCGCCCTGGTCAAAGTTTACTTATCGCTTAGGTGTCTGTGTAAACCTTTGGGATGATTCTCATCCAGCTATTTCATTTTATAAATAAAATTAACCGTAAGATTATATTCGTTACCTAAACAAAGTCAGTTTATAACCTGAAACTGTACAAACGTCTTCATTTTTGTCATTCCTGTTGATAACCTGCTTTAATTGCTGATTTGGTTTAGCCCACTTGACTGTACTAAATGTCTTCGGTCACTTTGTAATTTACCAATAGCTAAACAGATTCCATTCTGGTAGGTACTATGCAGTGGGTGACTTGGATATCGTTAATTGGACAGTACCGTAAAATACATGCTTTTATCATTTCTGGCAGACCTCTGGTATAGCATTGTGTGAATACATTTTACATCCGCCCCACCAACCCCATGCATTTATCAGACCAAAATCCATGAATGCAAAGTGTTCCTTCACGATCCCACGCTGCCTGATGCTGATTGGAGTTATACATTGTGTGATGGAGATTTTTCTCTCTTGTGTAACTTAGCAACAGCTTGAAGAAGAAGCAGCCAAACCTCCGGAGCCCGAGAAGCCCGTCTCCCCTCCACCTGTGGAACAGAAGCACCGCAGCATAGTCCAAATTATTTATGATGAAAATCGGGTAAGTGATCTTATCGCCTACGGTGCTGTAGCCTTGGGTAAGCTGGAAGGAGTCTGGTACAGCAGGTTACCTTTGTACTGACTCAATGTATATAGCATTTTAAATATTACATTTTATTTCTACAGTTCAGTAATGAGTCTTCAGACCATACATTAACTTCATTCAGTTAGCCAATTTTTTTTTCATATCATATGGTAATTCACGCAGAATGGGTGTACACATTTTTGTTTATACCAGGGTTATAATTACCGCAGGGTATGTGGTCTGTTACAGGTAGAGCTTCTAACATCGGAAATCATTTACAGCCGTGGTCCTCAAGAACCTCCAACAGTGCACGTTTTCCAGGTCTCCACACAGAATCACAGGTGAAATAATTAGCTCCACCTGTGATCTTTTAAAATGTGTCGGTGAATGAGTGCACCTGTGCACCTGCTGGGTGACCTGGAAAATGTGCACTGTTGGGTGTTGGGGGTACTTGAGGACCGAGGTTGGGAACCACTGATTTACAATATATGGTGCTTATAATTTATACTCTTGAGTAAAGAGAGCAGAAGTACTGACATTAGGGCAAATTATTTATGGTTTATAAATAAAATGGCATTGCATGTTTCATTATAATTGGACTGACATCCTTATATTCAATGCGATCTTCCCCGACAGCATTGAAGAGGCATCTCCGCAGAACGGACTTTAAAGCAGTGGGGCCCGTTTTGCGAAGAACAGCCGTAGATTCTTGAGATCATGGCCGTATCTTGACGATCCATGGGTGTTTCTCGTGGACACGCCCCCTTTTCGTTGTTCGGCAGATGGAACATTGAATCCCGCCTGTCGAATATCAGTTGACCGGGCCAGGGTAGCGACTGTTGGGACGTCTTGACAGTCGTGAACTGGGATTGAATACCCCCCCCCCCCCTACAAGCGAGTTTCGAAAGCCAGTTTGTTTCATGAAACTTGTGCACCTGAGAAATGTATGATACATTTAGAATGCCAATTCATGGTAGTTTCACTTTTTTCTACAAAATCCAACCTGATGGAAGTACATTGAAAAGTGCGGGGTAACCATCCTAGGCTTCAACAATGTGGCAACTGTTATAGCAGGACAATATTGAAAGCTGTCAGTGGCCAGAAGAAAAATACTGGTGGTTTTTAACCACAAGCTCATTATTATTTGTTAGAAGTGGTGTACCAGAGGTGTCCTTAACTTTTTACCTACTAAGTGGAGTGCACGCAAAAAAAAAAAATTTCATCTAGAAAATCAATTTGTTTGGAATTGCATTACGGTTGTCCATTTGCTGTGAAAATGGCTGCAGTATACAACTCACCGATACACCTTACAATTATTGTATACAATATAGCATCTCGGTTTTGCGATGAGATGAAATCTAGTACAAAAAGTGTGCAGCACATTGTACCGAGATGCGATGAGATGCGATATTGTATAGAATAGTTGTAACGTGTATGGGCACCTCCTAATGTGTGTGTTTGGTTTTGTCTGGCTCCTGCAGTTACTTTTGTATAAACAAATTCTGCTAATACTCAACTAGCAGAGTAAAACATGTCCAGTGAAGATGTTTTGTTTTTGCTCTTTGGACTGAATTTAAATGTGCGGCTTCCAACCATTTTTTGGCTGAAATTGCAAGCATGTATTTTGTTTTTATAATGAAAACATATTGACAGTAAAGCCTGGTAACAAGACACAGAAAAACATTATTTTGCTAAATTTGTAGTTCGCTTATTCTAAAAATAATACTAGCAGTGTACTTTGGAAATTGCTACTATTTAGTAAATACGCACTGGAAAAATTGGGGAAATGTACGTTAGTCACTTTTTTATGTTACCTTTGTGACATGTTTTTCCATGTGGTTTTTCCAATGCAATCTATTGGACTTTGGCGTAAGCGTAATAATGCTTGAGAAGTAATCATGCTGTGGAAAAGGTGGCAACAGGACCAAAAGAGACCAATACTTCCAGTTTACATCTGTTTTCAAGCATTAACAGCCTGAAAGATTCATTAATAGTGATGAGGTACATACTACTGCAGTGATGGCTAACCTTGACACTGCAGCAGCTGTTGAACTACAAAACTGTAGCAGGACATGCTGGGATGTGTAGTTCAACAACATCTGCAGTGTCAAGGTTAGCCATCACTGTACTACTGTATACTTAGAGGCTTACATTACCTTTTGAGTAAAGTCTGTAAGTGTAAGAGTAAAAAGCACACTTAGTGTCCGTGTCAACCTACGTTGGCATAGACCCTCAGAAGGAAAGCATGCTGGCATGTTAAATGTCGGCATTTCGACTTTGTCGGTATTGAACATGCTGGCATAATGATTGTCGGTATATTGACCTTATGGGTATTTTGACTATTGGTCAATGGGTGTCGGTATAATAACCACTGGTAAAACATCAGTCGTTAAATCATACCGAATCCCTTTACATAACCTGTATAGATATAGTTTGTACAATGGTTGTGTGGAAAGCCTTGATGTAAGGCCATTAAACGGTTGTAGATATTTGTATTATTCCTGGTGAAGTTGTGAAACCTGTAATAACTGTCTTTCAGAAAAAAGCAGAGGAAGCACACAAGATTTTTGAAGGTCTAGGTCCAAAAGTTGAACTGGTGAGTAGTTTATTTTTATTCTCATGTTTTCCTTGTGATACCCAATCGCTCTCAGTTTTATTTCTCATTCTGGGAACTTTGATGGCCTCACATTACTTGTATTTTTAATGGCATGGTTCAGAAATCAAATATCTATTGTATTGCTAGTGGTCAAAAACCCCCCAGCACCCCTGCCAGTGCTCCACCTCACCCCAGAGTGCCACGGCACACAGTGTGGAAATTACTGAGTTACTTATAATGGTCATACAATTTAGGTTTTGATTATGACATTTTTCATTAAGTGCTGATGAGAAAATGGAGTATGATCTCTACATATTGCATAAATGTAATGCTTAGTCTTCAGTTACATGTATACCAGGTGATGGCGAGCAGTGCCGATAGCTCACCGATCAGTATTCAACTGACCCCCCTGCACTCTGCGTTTCCACCTCGCTGGGTTTTTCCAGAGAGTGCGGCTGTGAACACAGCAAGGCTCGTGGATAAATGCAGTGGGCTCACTGCATTAGCGGTGAACGTCGCCATTCGGGGGAGCATTGAATAGGGCGAGTGGCAGGTGCGAGGGTTAAACGGCGAAGGTGGCTTCTTTTCAGCCATCCTCGTCGAAAACAAGCCACACTCGCCGCAGACACCCCCTTGCCGGAAGCATTGAATACCACCCTATATCTTGCCTTATGAACTCATCTGGCCAATTTTATGTCCACTGTTTTTGATGCACAGCTTTTTACCACTAGATGTTACGGGCTTATGAAATAGCGTTTTATGTGTAGCAGGTGCGGAATGATGTCCTAACGGAGTTATTTCTAAGTGGCAATCGTTTAAAAGGCAAAACCAAAGCTTGTAAAACAAATTTTTTATTATTTTTAAACACCTGAGTTTGGATGTCAATCTATGACTCTATTATGCATGCCCAACTTCTTGAGCCTGGTTGACACTCTGGTACATTTCCAAATCAATGTGTTGATTGTGTTTATGAATATATGTAGGGCAGATGTAATGTAGGCCGAGATCACAAAACATACGGGATACTGGACAGTCTTGGATGTTTTTTAAAAGGGGCAGTCAGGGTTTTGCCTTGTAAATGATTGCTCAAATTGTACTTTTTGTGGTAAAACTGACCATTATTTTCATAAATTCAGTGTGATGCAATGTTGTGTGATTTTTCATTGCTGGAAACAAAAAAAATTATACGTTAAGATCATTTTGCATGGAAATGAAGGTATCCTTTTCTGGATTCCATACATTTTGAGTATTTTATTTTTGCACAGTCATGTATCTTACAAAGCACTGGTGAGTTGCAGACTTGTTTTTATAACCATAATTCTTTGCTGTTTTGTAGCCACTTTATAACCAGCCCTCTGACACAAAGGTTTATCATGAAAACATCAAGACGTAAGTATACCACACTCATTGTAACCATAGTTGTGTGGGACTTTCCTCTGGATTTTGCTGAAAAGTATATTATACTGCTAGTCGATATAGATCACAGGTTCTCAACCTCAGTCCTTAGGACCCCAGACAGTGCATGTTTTGCAGGTCTCCTCACAGAATCACAAGTGCAATAATTAGCTCCACCTGTGGGTGACCTAGAAAACGTGAACTGTGTGTGGTCCTGAGGACCGAGTTTGCGAACCCCTGCTTTAGTTGAATAATCTGTAATGGCTGTTTTAGGAGAAGTATGTGCTTAAAAAAAAAAAAAACCCTCACTACCTGTTCTGAAAAACACACTTAAGGCTGCTTTCACTCGTCTGCCTCAGCCCAGTTACTGCAATGCAGATATTTAATGCAACTTCTTACTGTGGCTTTCAGTGCTTGTTCTCAGTGGTTTCCTCCATCATCTTATGTTTTAATAGCTTTGTACCTCATCTATTTACCCCCTCCACTTTGGATATCACATCTGTTGTCACTCATTGTTAAGCTGAAGCGTTTATTTTTTTAATTTTCTTTTTATATTACCACATTTAGATGAAGTGCCACCTGATATGCTAAATTAAATCATACTGTCCTTTTTATTTGGTTAAACATCACTTGTAAGAACAATAAATATTTACTGTGATACTACAGCTGTCATAACACTACAAATCCAAGCATGGATTGCCAGCGTAACGATGGAAGCTCTAGTGTAGGAGTAGACAAACTGAGGCTTTGCAGGTGCTGGTAAATTATAAATTAAGGCATACACTGCTAGCTTTCAGATGACAGAGCAGTCTGGGATTTCCAGGTCTTGAACGGCTGCAATCCACAGGCCTGCTCTACAATACGGACAGAAAATGGGGGAAATTTACGAAGATTTGTATTCTACTATACATGTGACGTTGCTATAGGCAACCAATCAGAATCTACTCATTTATGTAGCACCCTCCACAAGATAGTAGACAGGATCTGATTGGTTGCCCAGAGCAACATCACATGTGAAGAAGAATACACATCTTAGTAAATTTCCCCCTACGTGTGAAACTCACGTTCGTGTTAAACAACATATGCCAGAATGTTTGCAACAAATTTTACATATCTTATCAAAACTGTGGCAGGGCATGCTAGTATTTGTTCCACAGCAAAAATAATGTTGCCAGCTGCTGTAGGACACTGCTTCGAAAAGAAAGGCCAAAATGTATTGGCAAAACACGAGTTCTTTGTCAAAGCATACTGAACATAAATCTTATGAAAAAGTACATGATTGTTCGTAACAACCAATAACCTAGACCTTTTCTCTTTATAATGGCATAAAATATGTATCTTTTGTGAAACTTAATTTTTCCACAGAAATCAGGTGATGAGGAAAAAACTAATTTTGTTCTTCAAGAGAAGAAACCATGCTAGAAAGCAAAGGGTAGGTGTCCTCTTTTCATCTCCTTCACACCATATAGAGCAAACCTCATGGGTGAAATATAATAGGATGAGAGATCTGGTAAGAAATCTCTGGTACTTGTGTGTTATCACGGCGCCCATTGCACGTATACCATTACACTAAATAAGGTATACGACGGGATGCGATATTGTACAATAAGATATCGCATCGCATAGTATACAATTAAATGGCATGCAATGGTATACGATTTTTTATTGTACAAGCACCCTGATGGGTCCTTGCAATGTTAAAGCCGCCCCCCCCCCCCCATTGTCAATGCCTCCCCCAGTGTCAACGCCAACCCGAAGCGTGGCGAGCGCAGCGGTACACGTCCTCCGACCTTTTCATACCCCCACTATCCACGCTGGCGTGGAGTTGATTTTAGATAGTGTGGCGAGCGCACGCGGAATACATGTAAAGTAATACGCGGGGCTCGCCACGCTTCGGGCTCGGTGGCTCGCTGCGCTCGCAACACACTATCTAAAATCAACCCCATGCCAACGTAGATAGTGGGGGTATGAAAAGGTCGGAGGACGCGTACCGCTGCGCTTGCCACGCTTCGGGTCGGCGTTGACAATTGGGGGGCCTTTCACATTGTAAGCACCCATCAGGGTGCTTGTACAATTAAAAAACGCATTGCATCGTATGCCGCTATATGGCATGAGATAAGATGCCCTACGATGCACATCGTGGGCGCCGTGATAATACACAAGTACCAAATCTCCAGTTTGTTTTAAAGTGGCAATCATTTGTACTGCTAAACCAGTTTGATTTTGCAGTGTAAATGATTGCCCCTTTAAAAAAACCTGAAGATTTCTCACCAAATCTCTCACTTTCTGAATCTCTCATCCCATTAAATCTCACCCCATGTCTTTTGTAGCTAACTTGAACCTACAATGTGTTTTATTTAAGAAAACTCCATTACCAGTAGAATGATGGGTGTGTTAAACCTGAATTCCAACAATTCTAGAAAATTGTTCATGCAGTGTAATATCGCAGTCTGACCACTTCTGCATTGACTGGTCCACAGATGGTCTTGTGGAACAGACCATAGGATCTGCACAATTCGTTTCATTTAATGAACGCGTATCTAGTCAACAGCCAATAATGACTGAATTCCTGTATTTAGCCAATAAAGCTCTTGTTTGCTAGACTTGGTTCATTGTTTACTGGTGACCTCAACATATTGTATTTCCATAAGAGACTGTTAATAGCAGTTAAAGGCGCACCAGTTAATTTCGCATTTAAACACAAAATGACGCTGCAGTGTCGTTGAATTTGTTTATTTTTTTTTAGTTTTGCCAACTGCTAAATTGGGACTTGTTGGACTTGGACCACTGCCTTGCTTCCAGATAAACAATGTGTTGCCTCTGGATTCAGTTTGGATTCAGTTTAAATTAAGGCAGCACATGGATCTCAAGCTTGAGTACATTAGCTGATCACTCCTCTGTTTCACAGGAACAGAACATTTGCCAGCGTTACGATCAGCTGATGGAAGCCTGGGAGAAAAAAGTGGACAGAATAGAAAATAACCCACGGAGAAAAGCTAAGGAGAGCAAAACCCGGGAATACTATGAGAAACAGTTCCCCGAAATTCGCAAACAGCGTGAACAGCAGGAGAGGTTTCAGAGGTAGGATTACTCCCTAGCTCCACAGCCCTGAAAATTTTTGGAGCACCTCTACCTTTGTTCACAATCCTTTTATTGTACTTATACCTTTTTTAAAACAGTCATTATATGTAATAGCGAGCTTTATAATGGCCTCTAGAGCGGCTTATCCCTAACGTCTGGTATTAGTCCAGATCTGGAACAGCGCTAGACTGCGGTTTTGGTAATGGTAGTCAATGACTAATAGCCAAGGTAGTTACATGGTGCAGAAGATGCATGCATTCATTCATTTCAGGGGGTAAATATTACTAAAGGTCGACTGAAATTAATTTTTAAAGTGATGACTTACTGATTAACTTACTAAAGGTTTTTTAAATTGAACTAAATCAATGTGTTTTTGGAGGCCAAACTGCACATTTACTGTTGATTTTTTTAATATTGCTTTATTTTTTATCCACTAGGGGGCAATGGAGGCATTACAGTAGGTATGGGCTGGCTGGAGAGACAGGCACCAAAGGGTTAGTTTTAAATTCCCTCAAGGCCTAGTCTCCCAGTTCCCTATACCCTGCCCCCAACCTCAGGCTTGCCAGTTTTCTTTTGGTGCCTAGGCAGGAGAAGACACCAAATTTGACTTATTTTATTGAATTATTTTTTACAAGTATGAGTGGTGAACATATAATGTCCTGAACAGTCATTTGGCCACCGAAGCAAAGCCGCACTGGGCTTTGCGCTAGTGCGTCCGGTGCATTCAGAGCTGAGAGGTAAGTAAGATGGGCTCCTTGTGCACACACCAATCATCGACTAGCAGTGAACTCCCTACACTGGTGGAGACAGCCACCTGCTATTGCGTTGTGGGCTCAGTATTCTGCGCCTTTCCTGCGAGACCTCAAGGCATTACTAGACTCCAGAGTTCAGAGAGTCTCTTTTTGCCTCAGGACAAAATTGTAGCCCTGTAGGCAAGAATTCAGACTCCTCTATCATTGCAGGTCGCCTATCCACTACTGTATGAGGATTCTGGGTTCCATGGATGCGGTGTTCAACATGGTTGAATCTGTTCAATTCCACTCTTGCATGCTTGGAGAGTCTCAGCAGTTGGAGCTATTCTCCTCTTCATCTCAAGATGTAGATCCTGATTCTTCCTACAGTAGTCCAAATTTCTCTGAGATGGTGGCTCTTGCATTTTAATCTATTCTTCGGAGGGGTCGCTCCCTCTGGGTCCAAGAGTGGACCATGGTCATCACTGATGCTAATCTTCGGGGGCCGTCAGCAGTTTAAGAAAGTCACTCCTTTTGGGTCGCTGGACAACTCAAGAGAGTGCTTTCCCCATCAGTGTGTTGTAGCTTCTCGCTGCTCAGTTCCTTCCCTAGGTCCAGGTTGGAAATTCAAACGGGAAGGTGGCGCACTGATCCTGGTGGCTCGAGATTGCCTAGGTTGCTTGTGGTACACAGACCTCCTCACTCAATAGATCGATGAACCCTGGCCTTTCCAAAGCCATCCGGGTCTTCTGTCCCAGGGTCCCTGTCTGCATCCAGACCTCAGCCACCTCACTTTGGCGGGGTGGCTGTTAAAACAGCCATTCTGAGGGCAGTATTCAATGAGAAAGTTCTCCGTGCATGGAGAGCGTTTTATTTCGCTCTCCATGCACTCTCCGTGTTTTAGCGGAGATTCTCCCTGTTCCGGAGCCTCCTGCTCCCACTATTCAATGTATTTAAGACTCGTCGACACTCGCGGCGAGTCTTAACCCCTGCAGCGGACGCGGCAGGGAGCTTTCAGGGAGCCAGGGGACGGAAGCAGCCAGAGAGATTAAAGTCTCCCTGGCTGCTCCAGAGGAATGTGGAGGGGAGGGGAGGTGGGCTCCCCTGGACCCAGGCAGTACAGGCTGCCCCCCCCTATAGCCAGCGGGGGACCCAGTATTCACTGCACCCGATCGTGCATATTAACGATCGGGTGCAGTGAATATATGAATATCTAATGAGCGGCTCGAGCGCTCCGGCCCCCTGCTGGCTGCACTGTGTAAAAAAAAAAAAAAAAAAAATTAAAAATATATATTTTTTAAATTAAATATATATTCATGTGCTATAAGCACATGACTAAAAATAACATGCCCCTTCACAGAAAAAAAACACCTGATTTTTTTACACCAAAATTAAAAAAAAAAACCTTTTAGTTTAAAAGTTCACATTCCAGATCTCCATCAAAAGATGGAGAATTTCTACACGGAGAGAGACGGAGAAAATCACTTAGAAAGAATATTTCACATTGAATAGGGTTGCTCGCTTTTGGAGAGCAAAATGCTCCGTCCAAGGCGAACAAAGCACAAATTCTCCATAAAACACGGAGAATTTTTCTCATTGAATACTGCCCTGAGAGAGAAGGGATTTTCTAGGACAGTTATCAGAATTATGCTTTGGGCCATGAATATATCATAGAAAATGGAAGACCTACTTCTCATGGTGTGCCTCCAGGGACCTCCATTCTTGCTCTTTTGCATCTCCTGGTTGTTGGCATTCAATTGGGCCTGGAGCTAGGCCTTAGGTTGTCCTCCCTCAAGGTTCACTGATTTTTTTCTGTTCTCTTTCAGCCGCAGCTAGATGCATTGCCAGAAGTCAAGACGTTTCTCTGAGTCCTTCATGTCCAGCCTCCTTTTATGGCGCTGGAGGCTCCATGAGATCTATCCCTTGTACTTTTGGCCCTTCCATTGTCCCCTTTCAATCTGCTAAATTCCGTTAACCTCCGTTGATTTTTGTGAGAGACACTGTTCCTATTAGCCATTTCCTCTGCTAGGCGATTCAGCCTTGTCCTGGTGTTCGTCCGGATAGAGCAACTCCCCGCACTTGCTTGGTCTTCCTGGCCAAAGTTGTTTCCCATTTTTAACTGAACCAGAAGATTGTTGTCCCTGCTATACACAATGGGCCTCCTTGGACGTGGTGTATGCTCTTTTCATCTATGTTGAGTGGGCTAGGATATTCGCTTATTTGATTTTCTGTTTGTCTTGATGAATTGTCCTAACCATGGCTGGCCGGCTTTTAAGCTAACCTTGGCCAGGTGGCACCATGTGACAGTTCACATACTCGGCAGCAAACATTCCTACCATTGCGGGGGTTATGGCTCATTCTACTAGGGCCATTCGTGCTTCGTGGGCATCTTCTCAGGGGTCCTCTGCAGAACAACTTTGTAAGGTAGCCACATGCTCTTCTTACCCTGACCTTCATCAGGTTTTACACATTTCACACCTTTGCATCAGCTGACGCAGCCTTTAGTCATAGTGTTCTTAGTGTAGTCAAGGAGCAACATAGGGGCACAGGATGCCCTCACTGACGCACCTGTCTTTTATGACTCCTTCCTTTCTTCCTTGTGCCCGATCCTGCCTTAGACTTGCTACTAACACTGGCAGACTTGAGGTTGGGAGCGGTATAGGTGACTGGCGGATTTGAGTGGGGGGCATAGGGGATTGTGAGACGAGGCCTTGTGGGAATTTAAAATAAACCTTTTAGTTACTGCCTCTCCAGCCATCCTTTATCCACTGTAATGTCTTATGTGCCCCCATTGGCTAAAAGAAAAGGATTTACCAAGGTAAGACCATAAATCCTGTTTTTTAAATGATATTTAATGTGCATTTTATCCCCTAAAACAATATATAGATGTAGATTGATTTAAAATGAAATTTTATTAAGTTAAGCCCTAAGTAAAGTCTGTACTTTAGGCATAGGATAAGTCTGATTAGTCCCATTTTAGTTTTCCCCTAGTAAGTCCATGCCAGCTCCTAGAGCTGTTGGGCTTCGTAAGACACAATTACAAGATCAGAGATACAGGTTGGCCACACTGGGGTCCAGATTCAGGTCTGATGTATTTATGGCACATGCAGCAAAGTACAGATGTTTGGTACTTTGCACATGCACTGAACCTGTACTGCCTGTGCAGTATGGACCTGCAACAGCGTACTCAGTAAGGTATCAGATAGTCTGATTTCATATTTAGGAGGAGCGACGACTGCTTCTGTCAACTTTTTTGCGATACTGCCATCAGGGGGAATGGATGGGTTCACTATATTTGCCTGAGGATGAGTATTTCCTGGCCTATGCTTGGTGGTTTGCTTGTGTGACCCCAATGGTCATGCAACAGAGCAATAGTGTTTTCGTTGATCCAATGCGGTGTCCTAGGATACAGCTCAAATCAGCAATGCATGCAGGAAGCGTGGCGCATTACCATATTAGAGCAATTGCTGCTGCTTCCAAGCACTTCTCCAACCACGTCTGTATCCTAAAAATGTGATTGATAATTTCCTCAAATTTGACCCTTTGTTGTTGCACTCAATTACAAATGATAGTGTTGAACCTAATATGAGTTTCCCCAATGCAGAGTTGACAAAAATGTCCGAATGGTGTGTTTCAGAGTTGGTCAGAGGGGAGCAGGACTATCTGCCACCATCGCCAGGAGTGAGCATGAGATCTCTGAAATCATTGATGGTCTTTCAGAGCAGGAGGTGAGGTCATTCTAGTTTTTGTTTCATGTTTATTTATATGATAAGTTCTGCACAGGATAACTTGATGTAAGCATGCCGCTGGCATTCTTCTGTTAGCCACCAAAGTACAGGTTGAGGCCTCCATAGATGAAACACAGAATTGTTTCAGTGTAACTGAGATAACGACATATTTTGCTTTCTGATGGTTTAATGTACAAAAACTTTGTTTTATATATAAATATTTTATATTAAATGTATAAAATTACCTTCAGGCTAGGTTTGTAAGGTGTATGTGAAAAAATACCTTTCGTGTTTAGATTAGGGCCCCACCTCAAGGTATCTCATTATGGTATGCAAATATTCCAAACTCTGGAAAATTCCAAAGTGCTTCTGGCCCCAAGCATTTTGCAAGTAGAAGACTCTGTGCTAATGCAGAAAAGGCTGTAGTTTAGTATAGTATTTCCGTTTCTTTTTTCCTTTTATGCAGGGGAATATCTAAAGGCCACTGCTGGAACACGCCTATCTGCAGAGTGGGAAAGCACCAGGCAGGAGGGGCGCTCTCTCCCTGCTCTGCATCCCATGCTGCAGCGGCGGGTGAGAGATTTGAAATCTCCCTTACAAATTAATAAATGGCCGCTGATTGGCTGAGAGAGCCCGCTCAGCCATTCAGTGCCCGCCCATTCATTTGAATGGATTTATTTAATTCTCCTAGAAATAATTTCATTACTTCATTTAAAAAAATTTTTTTTTATATTTTTTGCATAACACAGAACAGGTTATGCAAAAAATATTAAAAAAAAAAATGAAGTAATGGGTGGTTATTACAGAAGGGTGGACGTAGATCGCTCATATTCTTTCTTAAAACAGAAGTGATTTGCAGTCTCTTGCTAGGCGTTCTGACTAGATAAATATACTGCATGCTTAAATCATCTAGACCGGCGACCGTATTGTGTTGGGCCGCACATCACCATCACTATGGGCCATACACACTGAGCGATTGGTGCTTAATTTCTAAGCGATTTAGCTCAATTGCTTAGAAATTAAGCAGAATTCTGCCTGTGTGTATGGCCCATGGAACTCGAACCTGAATTTATGATTTAATGGCACTGGAGTGACCTAGATAAATGCCTTTCAATGTATTGTACTCTGGAGATTTTCACTTCTCAGCTTTCATTGCATTACAATGATTCTAGTAAGCAGGTAACCTACACATCTGACTTTGCCAAGGCTGAGCGGTATACGGTCACTAGGTCGACCACAGGAAGATCGACAGTGAATGTTTTACCACATTTGTATATTTGTTACATTTTGTAATGTTTTCTTTTGCAGAATAATGAAAAACAAATGCGCCAGCTCTCTGTTATTCCGCCTATGATGTTTGACGCAGAACAGCGGCGTGTAAAGTTCATTAATATGAATGGCTTGATGGAAGATCCAATGAAGGTCTACAAAGATCGCCAGTTCATGAACGTCTGGACTGACCATGAAAAGGAAATCTTTAAAGAAAAGTAAACTGCTTTTACTTGTATTGTCACTGCCATAACCTTGTGGGATTTTAGGACTTTTTAGGACTGCTTTGTCCCTGGAAATGTCCCTATTTTTCTGTTTGATCGAAATACATAAATTCTCACTCTTACATTTATACCGCAAATGCAGGGTCGCACCGGGTCTTTGACGCGGTTCAATCCCGGTGCGACCCTGCATGTGCAGTCTGTTCAGATCGCAAAGGCGAACCGGTTCGCTGACGTCATGTGGGGGCGCGTCGTATCATCATCTGGGGCAGGGGAAGAGGCTGCGCTTAGAGCTGGTCTAAGCGCTGTCTCCTCCATAGTGTGAATGGGAAACTGGTTGCACGACCTGATTTAACCCGTTCACACTGCACAGCAACATGGCAGCAAACCAGTAAGAACCCTTCTTTTTACCCGGTTCGTATTTCCGTGTTGCTACCGCTTAGCTGTAACCGGTAACCCCTTTCGTGACGCACCAATTACCGGCTCGATTTGGCATGAACCTGGAAATTCTGTGCAATGTGAAAGGGATATTAACAATCTCAATCTATTTTTGGTCTGAATCTGCAAACTGTGCACCCCCATACATTGGAGATTCTCCAAAAACACCAAACAACCCTAATAAATTGCTGATGTACCTTTCTGGGCCTTTTAACGGTACACAGCCTTAAAATATAATTCACCAGATGACTCCAGCTTGTGTAATGATCACAATTTACCATAAAAGCATTGAAACTAGATATTAGCGGTTTCTCACTTTCAGTGCTGAGTGATCCTAGCTCCTGTATGTCAGTGTGCCCTCGCTTTCTGAATGACTTTTCTTCCCAATCTGTTACTAGGTATTTGTAACTACTACTTCACCCAAGTGCTCAGTTAATGATTGCAAGATGTCCCACAGAGGCACTTAGCCATATTCCTTGCTGCTTTACAATGTCTGAAACCAGTTTACTTTTTTAATTGTGTGATTTATCTTTTTGCAACTTCTACCATTTATTTATTCATGAACGCATTTGAGATTACTGGCAATATTCTTTCACTCTCTTTTTGTTCTTGTGTCTTTTTAATGGTGAAATTATTTGCTTTATCTTTTGCTATCTAAGCCATATACAGATGTGTCCTCCTTCATTATTGCTGCAGTCACGTTAAACAGCCCTTCTTGTTGCACCCAGTCGTAAGCTTGTTTACTAATGTCTAGCTTCTTTTTGTGCATTGTTTCCCATTGCTATGCTAATAAGACACACAAGCAGACTTTGCTGATTAAAATAAGTTGCACAAACAGACTCTGCTGATTAAAATGATATGCGGTATGCCTACTTGACTGCGGCTGTATATGCATACAAAATGCTATGTTACAGCGTTTTCCAGAATATAGGCATGCCACATATTTTAATCAGTAGTGCCTGTGCCTCATAGTTATGTGTGAGTAAGATGCATTTTCGTCAAAAAGTTGCCCGACATTAGCAGAGCTGCCAAGGAACTGCAAACTCCAGTATGCAAGGAATCTCGCGGTGCATGGCGTATTAAGGTTAATTAACATAAGTCAATGTTTCAGTACTTATGGTTTTATGTTGTTTCCTTTGTTAGATTTGTTCAACATCCTAAAAACTTTGGCCTGATTTCTTCTTGTCTAGAAAGAAAGGTAAGAAGTCTGCTGATCGCCATATTGCAAATGGAAAAATAAACTAGAACTAAAAGGAAATTTTACCATAATAAAAATGATATTTTTTTCTTCAAGTAACTGCATAACAAAGAGTAGCCAAACCATCAGTAACTGGGTGGTCTAAAGGCCCAAAGTGGGGGTTCTAATGAGCTTTATGAGACATTTCAGAATGAAAGAAAAGTTATTACTATTTTTTGTCTACTTGTACTTAATGACTCCATCAATGGGACGGAAAATAGTCTTTATTGTTACTACTAATCTTGGAAGTGCAAATCTGCTCACTCTCCTACACTTCAGTCCTACTAATAACGCATCCTAATCCCAAACATATTCTAATGACTCAATGACCAGTGCCACAATAACTGACAGCTCTACTGCTCCTTGTTATACTGGAATGGGATCATTGGATAGACAGCAACTAGGTCGACAAGCATTATGTTGACATGCAGGAAGGTCCAGGTGAGGTTGGCACAAGCATTAGGTCGACATGGGGTTTTTGACATTTTTTTTTGTCCCGAATGTCTACACAGTCGACATGGTCACTGAAACGTAGCACTGCGTCCCCTCTCTACGCTCGGCACACTATTTTATTCTCCCACCACACCCTAGTGGATGGTAGGGCATGAAATACTGCCTGTCGGCACATGTACGTTGCAAAAAAAAAAAAAAACATAAGCCCCATGTTGACCTTTTGAATGTCAACTTTTCCCATGTCGACCTAATGCTTGTGTCGACCTAACCCATGGAGATTTTCAGTCATGTCGACCTTTCTGAATGTCGACCTAGTGGTGTCAAACCAATGCTTGTCGACCTAATACTTGTAGACCTAGTGACCGTATCCCGTTACACTGCAGCCCGCATGCACACTATTATATTCCGCTCTTCTGGTCGCTACATACATGTACAAGTAACCAAACTAACGACCGGTACAGAAATCTTAGCTTGGCAGACTTCTTTTCATGCCACGGAGGGTTCCTTTAGAATAGTTATTTAATTCATAATAAGTTGCATTGCCTGGGAGGCAATAGTGGAATTTATTTATTTAGTAACCACTTATTACAAATTAAATAAATCAAAATTAGGTAATGGGCATTTACAGAATGTGTAATTTTGTAAGAATTGTCTTCAAATTTAATTTCAGCTCCAATTAGTTATTCTTTTGTTGTTGTTTTTTTATGTAGAATGTGGCAGATTGTGTGTTATACTATTATTTAACTAAGAAAAATGAAAACTTTAAAGCTCTTGTAAGAAGAAATTACGGCAAGCGAAGAGGACGAAACCAGGTATTTGTATATATTTGTCATTTTTCATACCATTGTATGTTTTAGTAAAGCTATTTCCCATGTATGGTTATATTCAATATAAATAAAGGCTAATGCTGCTCCTCACCTCTGGTGGAGGGGGGGGGGGGGTGTTGAATCGTTTTTGGTGCCGGCGGCCAGTAGATGTCCGACTAAGCGATTTATTAAGAAGTGTTTATATAGCGCACGCATATTCTGCAGCGCTTTACAGATAATATTTGAACTTTCAGCTCAGTCCCTGCCCCAGTGGATCTTACATTCTATATTCCGTAACACATACACGCACACACATTTATTCTAGTGTTAATTTTGTTGGGAGCCAATTAACCTACCAGTATATTTTTTGGAGTGGGAGGAAATGGAGTACCTGGAGGAAACCCAAGCAAGCATGGGGAGAATATACAAACTCCGCACAATTGAAGTATTGCCCTGTTTGGACACGCACAGCTTCTGATGCTAACATTACTGTAGTGTTAAAAGAATCAAGTACACCTTATGTGCATATATCAGGTTGCAGATACTAGATTCAGAAAGTCTCTAATAATAATTCTTGATTACTAACCGTTCCGAATCCAAATATGCCTTCTGACCCAACAGTATTCCACAGCAATACTTCAGATACTTTGATTTACTCATGCCATTGGACCTTGAAGAAATCATTAATGGGTTTAGTATGATTTATTGACAGTCTGGATCCAGGCTATCAGGATCCCAACAGCAGGATCCCACCTGCCGGAATGCCGCTAGCAGGGGAGCACCACGCATCCTCTTGGGGGCTCGCTGCACTCACTAAGCTGTGGGCAAGGTTCTATTACCCCTCTAAGGGGGTCATGGACCCCCATGAGGGAGTATAGACCCTGTGCGCCGGGATTCCGGCTGGTGGTAATGTCGGCATTCAGGATCTTGGCGTCGGCATCCTGACTGTCCGCGTTTTAACTACATCCCTCATTAATATATACTCCTCATAGGGTAACACTGTATTATTTATTTCATGTTGTTCCATCATTTGTCATCTTGAAGGTCTTTACCAAGACTTTCAAGGCTCGAAATCCATTGGGGGAGTATAGAAGCTGCAATCTTATGTCGGAACCTCTGAAGCTGGACGATCTAGAGCGTGAAGGTGATTTGCATCGGGACTCTAACTTACATGCTGTCTCAGTGCCTCGCCTAAGGCCCAAATTGGTATGCAGCCATCTTTTACCATTATTATTGATTATGATTATATGAAATGGAATTATATTATATTACAATTTTTGACATGGATTAAATGATGGTTTTATACTATGCGGAGTATATAATTATGATTGCTGCGTGGTCCAATGAGTATATCCAAGTAACTGAAGTATTGCTGTGGAATACTATTTGGTCAGAAGGCATGCTTAGATTCAGAACTGATAGTTATCAAGAATTTGCTAGATCGGTATACAGGACAAACCATTTTTGAGACTTTCTGGGCAGATACAGACTTTTTCCTAATTTCGAAGCGCTCCTTCACATGTTTGTACTATGTAAAATGACATTTACGCTGTTTCACTGCATGCTAGAGATAATTGTAACAGGCTGTATTTAATAACACTGGAATACCTATTTATACTGGGTTTTGCCAGTAACTGACATTTGTTGTCCTTAACCCTTTGAGTGCCAACATCTCTGAGAGATGTGCTAAATAGCCACTAAAAATGCCAACGTCACTCACATTTGTTATACAAATTCAAATAACGTTATCTATAAAAAGATTATATATCCTTTAGAAGGAACGGTACTCTTTACCTAGAACGGCGCCCGCGATTAGAATCGCGGGCGTCGGGGGTAAAAAATCGCGGGCATCGCGGGTAAATCGCGGGTACATAAAAATCGTGTACCCGCGATCACCGCGATTTTCCCATAGGAAACAATGTTAAAAAGCCTGATTGACCGCGATTTTACTTTAAAATGCCTCAATGCCCGCGATTTTCACATAGGAATCAATGTTAAATGGGCTACAGAGCCCAAATAGTCACAATTAACCCTTAAATGTCACCCCAATTTTTGTACGCCACCCCACGATCCACGCCAACCCGAAGCGTGGCGAGCGGCGGCGGTACGCGTCCTCCGACCTTTTCATGCCCTACTATCCACGTCGGCGTGGAGTTGAGAATAGAATAGTGTGGCGAGCGCAGCGAGCCACCGAGCCCGAAGCGTGGCGAGCGCAGCGGATACCTTCACAGTTATACGCGTCCCCTCGCGGGCTTCACAGGTATCCGTGGCGAAAAGCGGACACCTGTGAAGCCCGCGAGGGGACGCGTTTACCTGTGAAGGTATCCGCGTCCCCTCGCGGGGCTCGCTGCGCTCGCCACGCTTCGGGCTCGGTGGCTCGC
The DNA here is from genome assembly GCF_055691185.1 of Crinia signifera. NCBI lineage: Eukaryota > Metazoa > Chordata > Amphibia > Anura > Myobatrachidae > Crinia > Crinia signifera. Next base: position 73,487,124 of record NC_139218.1, on the reverse strand, counting down.
TGCGCTCGCCACACTATTCTATTCTCAACTCCACGCCGACGTGGATAGTAGGGCATGAAAAGGTCGGAGGACGCGTACCGCCGCCCCTCGCGGGCTCGCTGCGCTCGCCACGCTTCGGGTTCGCGTGGATCGTGGGGTGGCGTACAAAAATTGGGGGGACATTTAAGGGTTAATTCTGCCTATTTGGGCTCTGTAGCCCATTTAACATTGATTCCTATGTGAAAATCGCGGGCATTGAGGCATTGAATGCAAAATCGCGGTCAATCTGGCTTTTTAACATTGTTCCCTGTGGGAAAATCGCGGTGATCGCGGGCATCGCGTCGCGGCCGTTTATGTACTGCCCGCGATGTCGCGATCACCGCGATGGGCGCCGTTCTAGGTAAAGAGTACCGAAGGAACACATTACAGGTCATTATGATGACTATAAATGTTTGACAATTTAAACACCTACAGTACTTTGACGAATTCAATTGGCACTCAGTGGGTTAATTCAAACAGACCTCGTGATTGCAGCAACTACTACGAATTACATCTGGTGTTTGCTGTCCTCTGCCCACTGTTATAGGCTTAGTATTGTTTTTGATATCTGATTGTTTAATATCTCTGATCTTATTTCTGTACAACGGGTAGAATGCAGAAAAGTGACAAGTGAATAATATCACAAATCTTTGAGTAGTGCTAGCTACACACCAGAACGATCATGGTCATAGATCAGGAGACGACCATACGATGGCCGCATGATCTGCTGGAGCTCACAATCTGCTTCCGATCCGGTTCCGATCTGTACCCATTTGAAGGGGTCATTTTCAAATCCTGACTGTAGCATTTAGGATCTGCAAAACAACCAGCGGGGACACACAAGGGATCGAAATCTGATCTAAAACATGCCCAATTTACATACAATCGGTCGAGATTGTATCAAAATTGGGGGAATTGAAGCATAATTGTTCTGGTGTGTATCCAGCATAGGTTAATGTTAGATATTTAGGTTATCTTCAGATCTTCATTGTAAGCTGTGTACACACGGTGCGATTCAGTGACATTTTTTATTCGATTTCTAAATAGTCCAAATGAAATAGAAATTGACACTGAATCGCACAGGTAGCAGCATTCAGTGCAGATTAGATCCTGATGCGTGGCCCCGTGGGATCAGAATCGAAAGCAGAAATAGTTGGCAGGCAAATCTATTTCTGCTTCGATTTGCTTGATCAAAAGCACTGCCATGTTGCTCAATATCCCCCCTCCCTCCCCCTGCACGCTGTCCTCCTGGCCAATACCGGCAGCCGTCATATCATAGATAGATAGATATATATATATATATATATATATATATGTATATATGTATATCTATCTATCTCTCCCTCGATATCGAATTTGTATTGACCACGACCGGAATGGCCTGTGTCTACACCCCTTAAGAATACAACTTTAACTGTAACGTTTAAAATATATAAATGTTCATTATTTTATCTATGTTATAAACAAAAATGTCACTACTGTGAATTTTTCCCAGTGTGGGATTGTTTTGCGTTTAATGTTCATTGGATTTGTTTCTGCTGGTAATTATTTGCTGGTGTGTATGATATCTGGTTGCATTGTCAACGTCTTGCTCCCTGTAGGATTTACACTTAAAAGCTGAGTGTTGGTTTATCACAACGTGTCTTGTGCTACAACATTCAATGTCATTTTCAGGTATATTTTAAGCGCGACTGTCTATGCAAACCCTCTGATTAATTGCGTAATACGGGTGTCATTTTGTACCTTCATTATGTTTTAATTGGCTTTCGAGATAGATTCATTAACTTTGACAATTTGTATCAGACCTTTGTATCTGTTATGCGGCTTTGTTGGTCTTGAGCCAGGTATTTCCTAATACAAAGAGGTACAAGTGCACATTTGCCTCTGGGGTTTATTTTAATTGCTACCTGGAAAAACCAGTAGTAAGAAATCTTCTGTGAAGACATTTAATAGGCAGTAGGGTTATAGTGAAAGAATGTCTGCAATTAATTGCTCAGCTATACAAAAGGGTGTACTGGAAAAGATTCAAAGTAAACTGCCACTGCCATAAAGGCTAGCTGCATAGACCTGTATAGAAGTTATCCTGTTTATTTTCTACAGCAGGTGGTTCAGCCCCTGTGATCTGACAAAAAAGAATATTGCTCTGCTGCTGTTGCAGCCAATCAAGCTGCGCACAGAGGGGATTACCTTGAGTAACCCTTGCGAGATTAATAGCTTGCATGTGAGATGGTCAACTCCTCTGTAGGCAGCTTAAGTGGCAGGATGACACAATTTCCTGGAATAAACATGCTGCCGGGTCAGCCAACTTTTGTACGGAGGACAGTGATGTCTCTGCTGTTGTACCCCATCATGCATGTTATCCTGCTGAGATTACGCCAAGGCCAAATAACAACCCACTGCAAAGGTGGCACGGAAGATTGTGCATGAACAGATGAATGTGCAGGTGCGTGCAGCCAGGGAGGTGGGGGGAGGGGGTTCAGCCGTGTTTTGCATCCAAGCTTTTGGAATAGAACAGTGTTGAATGTGTTTGTAAATGTGCGCGCACAGAAGCTAAGAATAAAGCGAGTTTGTTTGTGCCCAGCACGATTGCATAGACTCAGCAGCTGCCAGGTTGATGCTGTAGTACAGTTGGTTACTTATATAAGCCGACTTTAGTACACTGCATTGCTTGTATATAGAACATCCAGGGCAGCGCTCAATATTACGCTTAAAGGATGCAATTAAAAAGGAACAGGTCATTATCTTCAACGGTGATATCTTACTACCATCTGCTGGCAGCTATAATAACTACAGGTACAAGTGGTTGTTTATGAAGATAAAAATACTGCCATGGTGTGGCGTGGCTTTCTGCAAAGCCCATGGATTTTCAGAGCAATAATTTGCCGTTTGTGTCAGAACAGTTTGCAGTGGCCAGAAAAAAATTTAAATAAAATTTGCTTAATTACCATGAGGAACGACACCGAGCCACTTTCAGTCCACAAAAAAACATTGCTTTTGTGCATACTCCGAGCTAGCGGAGATTGGATTTTGCACTTTTTCTGTGGCAAATTTTTCTTGCGAATAAAGCTAAAATATATATTTGTAATTACTCTGAAAAATGTTACTTTAGTGAACGGAATGGGTCTAAAGTTCTATGAGATTGGTAAAGTGCAGCTCTATATAAGTAACTGTTAGTAATCATTATAATTTTGGGACTGCTTCTTATATTCCCACCGTTGTCTGATGGTGGGAGCACTTGCTCTGGAGCTGCTGTGTGTATGCTGTAGTGCGGCTCTTATCACAGTGAGAGGGCAGCCACAGCCTGATTGACAGGTTGTTTCTGTTAGGGGCATGGAAGTGTCCGTTTGAGAAAATGGAGTTGTGTGAGTTTTGCCGAGGGCCAGTTTCTGCATCTTCCGGCTCAGCTTTACTTGCCTTAGCAGCGCAAGTTCAAGCGGTCATTCTGCATAAGCTTACCCAGATGGCTGCACAATGCTAATCCTATACTGCATCCTCACACACACAGCAGCGGATCAGAGAAGCATGCACTGGGCACTGCAGAATTAGCATAATGTGGCACAACCACTGCATGCCAAAATGTAGCGCTGTCTTAGCAGTGTCTGTCTCTGTTATACTATGACGGGTGTACTGCCCAGTCGAATTCCCCAACTGCCCTTACATTTACGGTTTTGCACAGTAAGCTTGTGAATATTTTTGCCATCTTCATGCATACTTCTTTGTGGAAGGTTATCCAGACAGTTCAGAGAAGGCTAGTACCTTGAAATGCATTTGATAGGCCTTATGAGAGCAGCGATGCAAAATGAAAGCGTATGGGAGTGAACATTCTGTGCGCTTTGCAAATGAGGTCCGCTTCATTGTGAAATAAGAGTTCATTACACAAACAGCATGGCAATCCTGTTTTTATATCCTTGCTGATATGTCACCGGATTCAATGGGGAAATGTTTTCCGTGTTTATCCACAAGCTCTGTTTTTGTGGAATGCTCGGGTTAATCCTTGGTAGACTAAAGACAATGAATGCCATACAAATGTGTCCGCAGGGATTCAGCTGCATAATTGAGACATGTTTTAATTGAATCTGACATCTGTTATTGTTTGTGAATCTTTTTTTATAAGGATTATGTAAAACGGGTGAGTGGCAGGGAGGGAGATCTACGTTATCCATACACTCCTCTGCCTCATTCGCATGATATCAGCCTATGTTCACAAACTGCCATGTGTTACATGTGATATTTTATCTAAAGCAACAGATTGCACGCCCTTCCCAAGAAGAAAAGGAAATTGAGAAAGTAGAGGAGGAGAAAACAACAGAAAAAAATGAGAAAAAAGAAGAAGAGCGAAGGGATGAGGAGGAAAAAGAGGATAAGGAGGAGTTTAGGTAAGCAATCTGTCCCTTTTATTCTTGGAATACTTGACATTATAATTCCGGTTCTAACGGAACATGTGTCAGGCCTTGTGAGTTAGTTTTACGTAACACTTATTTGTGTAGCCATGCAGGTGTGAAGAACATCACTGTCCTTTTTTTTTTTAATCCATGTAGCACAAATGTCTTTTACAGGTCACTGGTAAATGTTTTATTACTACATACTCTCTGCTATGTGAAACGTTATTTCCTCTGAATCTTGATGAATGCTTAAAAGGCACTTGCTATTTTAAAAATATATATATATAAGCCTTCTGTATGTGACAAACACCCTGATCGCAATATAGGTACTTTACTGGTGTGTACTGTATGCTTGATTATAAAATGACAATGCAGATAAATGTATTTTTTTTTTTTTTTTTTGTCTCTTCGCCCCTTACCTAAAAGATATGGCAACCTAGGTTCTTGTGGAGAGTACTAACCTAAGAAAGAGTTTTCATTCCTTTACCAGCTCTTGAATATTGTCTCTTCCTAAAGGCTTCAGTGTCTTGTACTGAAACCTTTCGCCTAATTCAAACAGGCAGCTGTGTTCTCGGTTCCCCTCCTCCATGTGCCGCACATTCATGTGACTGTGTAGTTAATAGGGAGTGGGATTCAGGAAGACTGTTATGTTAACCCTTTGAGTGGCCATGTTGCGTCCGCTAAAGATGCCGGCATAGCTCACAGCGACTGTTCTTTTAGTATAAATAAATACAATTACAGCCAGGTTGATTCATTGAAGTTTAATTAAATATTGCACCCCCATAAAAAGAACCGTCGCTGTAAGTGATGCTGGCATTGTTAACAGATGTTTTGAGGATCTCTCACCGCAATGTTGTCACTCGAAGGATTTAATGAAAAGGTTTGCTTGGCAATTTTCACACCTATTTCGACAAATTCCCATGGCATTCAAAGGGTTAATAAAAGATCTGCCAGATTGTGGGTGCAAGAGGTGAACCAAATCTATTTTCTCACCTTGGTAACTTGTGCGGAATTACACTTGAGATTTGGTGTTCCCTTTAACAAGATCTTATAAATCTACATAGTGTGGTGAGTTAATTATCCAGTGTCTCTGTATATAAATATTTTTATATTTAGAGAGACCACCAAAGACAAAATTGAAACTGTAACAGAAGACATGGAAGAAAGGGAACAATCCACTCCGAAGGGACGTAAAACTGCAAACAGCCAAGGTCGGCGGAAAGGCCGAATTACTAGGTCAATGGCAAATGAGGCTGCTGCTGCAAATTCTTCTACTTCAGCACCTGCTACTCCTCCTGCTCCACCAGCCCCTGCGGCAGCCCCACCGGAGGAGTCTCCGCTGCCTTCAGCATCTTCACAGGATCAAAGTGAGTAATCTTGTGATCCAAAGTCTTTACCACTGCCGTGCATTTTTCAGCTGGCGTCACCATGGTCAGCATGACATTAAACATTTATATAGATATAAGCTATACATGTCATGGTAAATGTTCTAAGCAGGGCCAAATACACTCATTAAACCATTTTTTGCATTATTATATTTAAACATTGAAGGTCAACTTTCATATATTCCTAATTTATCTTTATTAAGGTGCCCATACATTCTCCGATCCCGACGGTGCGATGTGTGCTTTGAGGTGCGCGCTCCTGCTGCACCTCATCGCACAGTACAAAAAGTATGTGCTGCACATACTTTTTGTACTTGCTTTTCATCGCATCGCATTGCATGCACAAGGCATGCAATGGATGCTATTTTAGCCCAGAACGCACGCCGGGATCGGAGCGTGTATGGGCACCTTTAAACCTTTTATGAAACTATAGCCGACTTTCTGTGACCGGTGCATTGCAATAAACGAACATGTGACTCCATTACAAGGGACACCTGAGAAGAACTATGTAATCTGTCCAAGCCTCTTACATGCTATTTAGTGTGACTGTACTGTTCATTGAACTAATTGCGGTCCCTGTCAGAAACAACGTATTACCGGTGGTGATGTAAAATAAGCCCGATATTGTAGCTTGTGGGGTAAATCCAATGGAATCTGTTGGATGAGTAGCGGATATGTTTGTAAATGTGGTCAGCAGATTCTGCCATTGGTCTGTGTGTGCCATTATCATTAAAGCACATAACACCACTATGTGATCTACACAATAGCCTCAAGTGACATTGCATCCGGATCTAAGTTAGCCGTGATTGAATTAAATCAAAAAGATCTATTTAAATCCAACATGATTTTATTTTGAAAAATTCCTGTTTTTTATCACAGCATAGCAGGTACTATGTTATACTGTGTAGGAATTTCAACTTGAAACTAGTAATGGCCATTGAAGTTGGCCGTGTTGATGATTTCAAAACATAAGTAGAAAGCAATAAATAAAGGTCATGGTTGTGGGCTGACCATTGCAGCTAATCTTTACTCAAGTCAAGGCCCCTCCGATGGTGCAGTATTAATGTTGTACCATTGATGGCGCAAGAAATAAACTGTTGACACCAGGTGAGCACTTATAGGACATAGAAAGTGTCTAGGCCCCGTACAACAGTCCGATTTGGACACTTTTCACCTGATTCAGACAGTTGAGGCCAAGAAATCGAGTGAAATGTTTCCGAATCTGCTGTGTTTGACAGCTGATTCAATAAGCGTTGCCATGCTTATCGGAGGTCAGACCTGCTACATGTCCGACCTCCGACTCGGACATGCAGCAGGTCTGACCTCCGACTCGGACCCCCTCCCGGGAGAGGGGAAACAGTCGCATGCAATACGTCACATATCAGAGCACCACATCCGATGTTTCACATGCGAGCCTGCTGCTCGGGAGGGTCCTGGGCGGCTCAAGGGGGATTAGATGGCTCTACACTGTTGAGAAGTGGCAGCAGTGTAAGGCCACAATCAGTGGTTCCTCAGCAGTGCTTTGAATACATTCCATTATCACATTGTTAGCAGTGACTGTAGACTATGGACTATTGTGTGCATCAGATATTTGCGCCAGTTTGAATTAAATATTTTTCTTTTCCCTTTCTGAGCATTATGGATGATGGAAATTATCAGTTTTATTAACTAATTTCATTTAAACTAAATCAATTATTTCTAGGGAATAGGGCAAATCTCATGTTCCCTCGCTTTCTACTGTATTGCTGAGTAATGCATCAGATACTAGTCTTTTTTACATGTATAAGTCAGTGGTTCCCAAACGCGGTCCTCAAGGCACCCTAACAGTCCAGGTTTGAAGGATATCAATGCATAGGCACAGGTGACTTAATTAGTACCTTAGTCAGTTTGGTTATACTGAGTGTACAAGCAGGGACATCCCTAACACTTGGATTGTTGGGAACCGATGGCATAAGTATTCATTTTCTTCCATTAGAAGATCTCAACAGGAATAGTTATATGATTATCAACATTTTTACTCTCCAATAACCAAAGGCTTGTTCATGGAAATGATGCTCATGGCTTGTATTCGCTAGTGACATGAGGATATCTGTTGTATATTGCATTGTACATCTTTCATCTAATTCATCCAGTAATCATGATCTCAAAACCTTTAAAAGAACTGTGCATAAAGGTCTTTTGTAATGGTTTAAATTCAATATAGTCTAATGGTATGAGTTCTGTCATGGTCTAGAAGTCATTGCTAACTTTACTTTTTTTTCTCAGGATATTATTTTATATTTGAAGTAATTTAAAACATATAGTAACATGTATTCTTCTTATTAAACGTACTTTATATAGCGCACACATATTCTGCAGCGCTTTACAGATAGAATATTTGAATCCGTCCCTACCTCAGTGGAGCTTACAATCTATATTCCCAACCACATTTACATGCACGTACATTCATTCTAGGGCTAATTTTTTTTTGGACCCAATTAACCTACCAGTATATTATTGGAATGCGGGAGCAAACACAGGAAAGTACGGGGAGAATATACAAACTCTACACAGTTAGGGCCATGGTGGGAATTGAACCCATGACCCATTGCACTGTCTGTGCTGTTATGGTGCTCACTCTCCGTTGCTAGGTCCCTGAAGGGCTGCTTCATATAGCATTCTTTCCATGGGGCACTACCAAGTCTCACAGTCCGAGGGGGAAAAAAACTATTTTTGGTCACTTACTGTTAAATATTCCTGCAGCAGTCTGGGGATCACTGGCGCATGGGGTTGCAGGTTGACATGTCAGACAGATCATTCCGTGTGTACTCGCGATTTAAGAGCTTTACGCTAGTTGTATATGATGACCTATGGCTGGCTGTGCTGCATGGCCAACCAGAAGCTATAGTATACGGTGTGCAGCATGGTCACTCCACTTGCAAATGTGGGAAAGTCATGAAAAAGGGTCCCAGTGCACCCGGCCTCACACTGCTTGACTGCGTGCCCAAAGTGGACGCTGCCAGAGGTAAAAATATGAAGAAGAAAAAACGGCAAAATTTATATAAAAATAAAAAGCTATAACAATGGCTGCTCTCCCAAATGTGCTAGACAAGTCATAGACAACTAAAGTAGACTGGCATGCATCCCCCAGTGTGAGAGCTGATGTGTGCTCTCGAATCATCACCGGTCATCGGGCAATTACCAGCCGCATGAACCACTTTCTATATTGTACTATGGAAAGTGGATTGTATGCACTGAGCGATTTTCACATGATCACTTCTCTTACGTACTGGGCAAAAACCTTGTGTGTATGAGGCTATAGTGATCGTTTAGTCATTTATGAAGTTGTTTTGGATAAGACATTTCTAACTCTGACTGTGTAATGTGACTTTGAGGGGCTTAAATAGATATCTGTTTATGTGTATTCTATGGGAATGAAGATTATGCTGCAACATCTATGTATTGAAGTATGACCGCTGCACTCCCATTTATTTGTTTATAAATGGACCTGTTCCTGAAAATCCTGACCTGTATCTAACCCTATGATCTTATCTCCAAAAATATCATTTTGGTTTCCTTTTCTTTCTATCCATTGGGTTTGTCAGTATTGCCAACATTTGTAATGTTAACATTGCTATACAATATGAATGCATGAGGTTCCCATGAGAGCTTGCCCAGAGCCGGTGGTCTTCATTTAACTACTCTTTGCTATGGGGTTTAGCAAGCTTTGTTCTCTTTGTGTCAGTGGTTGTGTAGTTGGAAGCTCTCTGTTTTGTCCTAGTTGTCATTGCTTTGTATAATGTAGGGTCTTTTTTTTTTTTTTTTTTTTATAGACTTCCTGAATGTTATTTGTAACTACCCTGTGTGTTTGACCATAATTAGGAATATTATAGTTTTTTAGCAGTTGGGAATTGTGCAAATTAACCCCATTCAAAAAATGAGTGGGACCAGGGCAGGCCCTAACCAATTTGATGCTTTAGGTAAGATTGTTGTTAACCACCACAGCCACACGGTGCCAACTTGAAGGGTGAGGAACTTTATTTGAATTGATGATGCTGGCACCTCTGGCCTGACCTCAACTAGACATCCTTCTTTGTTATGGTCCATGGTGCAAGGGCAAGAGTATAAAGAGTCGGTCTGGCTCATTATACTGCTGCTGGAGGTACAACCCATATTGGTGCTACCGCTGGCAGCTGAGAGCAGAGACAACGCCGGTGCTGCCGACCATCAAGTGACCTACGGATAGCTGAGCCAGCCCTTCGGCTTAGGCAAAAGCCCTAGGCAATTGCCTAGTTTGCCTATGCCTAAGGCTGGCTCTGAATGGGACTCATCTTAATCACTACAGTAGATCAAATTTGGTGGTTAATTTATCTAAGAGATAGTTGTCTCAGACGCAGGAACAGACATTGCTTAATGACCTCATCTTTTGTATTGCAGCAGCATAATTAAGCCCTATCCCTTCCACGATATACATTCCAGAAATTTATAAAAGCCACAAAATAAGAAATTGAGCTCTAAAAATGCTCCATTTCTCCTATCCCGGCAGCCACAGACTCAAGGGTACTTTCATTCGAAAGAGGAGCGGATTCTCCAGCAAACATGAACTTTTGGGAAGTTATTCTATGGTGATCACGATGGACACCCCTGAAATGCTGAAACCATTATAAAGTACAGAGATTGGGAAATATAGCTCCTATCCTGTATGTGCGAGTGGTGAGTGCCGATGTGCACTCCCACATCATCGCCGGCTGCAGCTACGCGTCTGCTGGTATTACTGGCAAGCTTTCCATAGCATCCTGTAATGGAAAGTCATCCACCCTTGGGAACATTGCTCAAAAGGGCGAAAATCGCTCAGTGTGTATGCACTGAGCGATTTTCAGCCCAGCAATTTTCCCCATCATTGTTGTCATACATGCCAAGCAAAATCACCCAGTGTGTATGGACCTTTTAGTGTTTCCAAAAAGACAAACAGAAACGACCACCATTTTTGCTTTTAGCCCACTATCTTGCAATGTAGGTTGTCTGTAGCTAGTGAGAAGAAATAAACCATCTTCTGTATAAATGAAAATATGATTTGTGTGTGTACTTGCATCAATTATTATTGGTATTGATTTTTGTGATGTGACCTGATCAATCACAGAAATGATTTGCATTTGTTACTTAGAACAACTTTAAAAGTTAGCGAGTGACGTCAAGTGTGCACATAGCGAGGAATCAGGCAATGTCTCGCCAGGGCTACTTCCTCTATAGCAGGCATGTCCAAACTATGGCCCTCAAGCTGTTTTGAAACCACAATTCCCATCATGCCTTGCCACAGTTTTGCTATTAGGGAATGCTAAAACTATTGCAAGGCATGCTGGGATGTGTAGTTTCACAACAGCTGGAGGGCCACAGTTTGGACATGCCTGCTCTATAGCGAGAGGACAGAAGAGATACAGGGAACCCTGAGATGTATTTGTGTGCGTGTGTAATTGGTAAGGTAGGCTAAACGTTAATGAAAGTCAGAACAGATTCAGAAGTTACACATCTGGGAAGTTGGTTACAGTTTACTGTGAAAGCACCAGATAGATATTGATGCGTTAAATAGAAGACTATAGTTTATTGTTCACCATACATTTAGAAACACACATTTATTCATGGCAGCTCATGTCGCCAGTCTGTTCTTTTTAGTACAATTTACAGTTCTTTAGTTCCTGAACAGCTCTACCTTTTCTAAAACGAATGACCTACAATTGGTATTATGGGATGCAGGATCGTGTACCTCATTATAAGTATTACAAATCATGCAGGATATCACATTCTGTATGAGTGTCACCGTATAATGTAGACACACATTACAGTCGTGTATATATGAAAAACATCTGTAATCCTATGAATTCGTTTTTGACCTTTATAATCTGGTTCCAGATCTGAAGTATGGATTCATGTCATTTCTCAGCAATCTGACACTTTACCACATTATCATGCATTTGCTTTGTGATAAAGCTCTTTTCCTGCATCTCATATATTACCTGTAAAAACTAATCCTGGTAAACAGCTAGTGACAGTCAAGGGACAACTATTTTGATTCATTTTGTTAGACTAGCCTATGAGCACGGTCTACGGTATGTCTACAGTAAAATCATTTTGATACTTGATATTGTCCAGGCATAAAAGTATTGACAGATTCCCTAATTTTGATTGTCATGTTTTCTAGTGTACCATAGTACCTCTGTAATAACAGTGTATATTCATTGTGGATCTATTGGCCTGAATTCTAACCCTACACTTAATGTAGTTTGCAACCTATACTAATGTACTAAGAGTTTAGTCTGATACATGCATATCAGTACAGTGTGGGAGGCGGTCCGCCTGTCTGTAATGAGGTGGGGAGGTAACCATTTTTAAATGGAATATCAAGATAACACTAAATGTATAGGTTTTAAGGAGAGAAAAAAAAACTAAAGTTGACTTGCCTGGCCTAGAAAACATTCTGCCAAGTTTTCGTTCTGGAGAGCAAGATGATCGCTGAGATTGATTGCAAGCTTCTGGGAGCAGGACTCTTCCCATTCTTATTCCAAAGCCACCCTCATGTCATTGCTACCTTGCATTCCACATTATGTATGCTGTTTACACCGCTGTGCATCGCTTTGACACTTTGCAACCATTATAACAATGTTAGGGTGCAGGTTTAATGTATTACAGCATATGCCACCTTAATATGCAATACATATATGAACCCAACATCCACTAATAAGAAAAAGTACCTTACACCTGTCACCCTTTACTAACCTTTTGTATCCAGATGATCAGATTTGCTGGACATGACTGGTTAAGGATATTACATTTGTGGCAACCTGCGACACCTCAGCCAGTCATGTGACTGCATGCACTGAACTTCCATTACAGCATTGGCTGTCTGTATTCTTGTCATGTGTGTTTGGTTTTAAGAAGGTTCAATAAAATAAAAAAAAATGTAATATGCACATTATTATATCTAGCTATAAAACAAAATAGGCGCCACCAAAAATTGGGCAATCAATTATATTACAGTCTTTATATACAGTTGTCTCACTGCTATCACTAATAGTGGCAGCTATCCCACCATTATATTCTGTTGCATGTTGTTGTATATTTTATCTGTATACATTCATTTGTTATAGTACTGTGTGTTCTTGTATTTTCATTTAATCTATTTGCAAACCATGAGATTTCTATGCTCAGCCTTAAAAGCATTCCTTGTATGTTATGTGCATGGGAAGTAAATGTATGTTTTGTTGCCCAGGGTTGTTTGCAGCAGTTTATTGCATTACCGTATGCTACTTTCTTCTACTCCTATCTGTTGGTGATCAAAACCGCTTCATTGCTTTCTGGCAGAGTGTTCCTTTTTATAGAACTTTAACTGCTCTTCATGTTTATCCGTTTTGCGTATTCCAGCATATCATGACTGTTTTCAAGCAATATGGCGTTCTTAGACATTGCACTTTTACATTGATTTGGCATTATTTTTCCTTAATAGTGGTTCTATTTGTAGCGGTTTCTTGGTTTGGAAGTAGTATATGGATTATATGACTGCGGTGGTAATTTGTTTTAGTGAGATTTTCTGTTAGATGCTCTGGTACACACAGGAGTGTTCCTTTGATGAATGCTGTTTCTTTATGCCTCTGATGAAGCTGTAGCAATCATCCCTGTAGCCTGTGGCTTTCGTTCTTTTACATTCATTCTGCAGGGTTTTTTTTTTATTCTGCATGGAATATATATATATTTTTTTCAGTTCATTTTTCATTGTGATGCTGAACTGCTCATTAATCTCCCCTTCGTCCGCTAACTTGTCACAAGCCCTCTCGTCATAGTCAGTAGTGACTACCTCCCACCATCACAGTCTGCCTTCCCCTCATATGGCTTGTACGGAGGAAGCCTGCACGTAAACGGATCACTAAGTGTGGTGCTCGTAATGCAAATCCAGGTCTTTCTTTTTGATGGGATTTGCTGTGTTGTGCTTTCAGCTTCTGCAGAGACCGTGGAGACCTCCCGTTGGACTGAAGAAGAAATGGAAGTTGCTAAAAAAGGTAAAAGCTTTACAGTTTGGTTTCTGTGGATATCTCGAGTGAGGCGTAGATGTCGCTGATCTAGTAGACTTTGTGTGTTGTATCCAAGTAGTTGTGGCCTTTAATTATCTGCTCTAAGAAATGATTGCAAGCTGTCTAATGCTACATGTGGCCATGTCTGTTTGATGTTCAGTATTCCTGAACCTTATTATTGTAGATTGGATTACTGTAATTTGTGTAAAACTCAATCCAGGAAGCCTGGGAGCAGCAAGCCCTTTATGTATTACACCGCAATTGGAAGGCCGCAGGTCACATGGTCACACATAGTGCTGACAGTTGTGCTTTGTATTTGAATTGGGGCTCTGTACTCTTGATATGATCTTTGTTCTTTCATTGGAAATTGGTTAAGTAGAAAGATTTCCTTGTTTGTAGGAAAAGTGCAGCACCCCAAGACATGCAAGACAGTATAACTTTCTTTTTTTTTGTGTGTGTGTGTGTGTGTTAGTTGTAAATCATTTATAGCAATAACATGAGGCTGCTAAATAAAGGTCTTCTCCGAACAATACTTAAAAATCTTTCCTTCTAATATCGTTTTCTAAAGGAACTAGAATCCTTCGTGAACTGCTTGCTAGCTTTTGCAAACACACCCCGAACTCCTCCTGCTCACAAAAACAGATTGTTTTCCATCTTTGTTGTGGTTGCAGTTCTAGTCATACTGTAGTGCATTAACACATGCACACCCCAGGGCTCTGGCACAACTTTGCTTTACTGCAGCTTCAGATAAACTTGCTATTGCTGATTTACATTTAGTTGGTTCTGGACAGCTTTCCATTTGAATATTGCATTTATTTCTTTGATATGCCAAAACCCCTTCTTCTGATACATATTGGTGATAACTTTGGAAACTTTGTGCTACTGACTCCTATGTCTTGAGAACATTTTCCTTTTTAATGTTGCTTCCAGCACTTCTATGCTTTATGACCGCAATGCATGTGTTTGTCCCTGTGCATGCTTGTCTGCTGTGTTGTGTGTGTTGTTGTTTTTGTTTTCATTTTTGTGTTGTTCGTGCTATACGGGTTTGTTTGTTTGTGATGTTAACAATGGTGAATAGCTGCTGCTCGTATATCTGATCTCCACAGAGGAGTAAAATAGTTGTTTACCTGGGATGACTGTAGTAATCTGCTGCTAATGCACTCACACATTATGATTAGTGGGGCAATGGAGGTTTCCTACAGGGTCTGACATGTGGATTTAGTTAATTTCAGGTGGACAGGAAGGAAAGACAATGACCGCTTGTGGGATTTGAGAGGGACATTAAACAGTTGTCGTTTCTCAGCTAGAACCTGACTTTGAGGAAATATTTTAATACAATATACATTTATTCATTGCAACAGCTTGGTTATGTGTGTAAAGGTCCATATGTTTATAACTATACTTCAACAGAACCATATTGAATAAGTGGAGTTCTTTCTATAACCTCTGGTTCCTTATGTTTGAGTAAATATACCAAACGCAACCTTTTACAAATTCATTGATCATGAAAAAAATGGTAATGACGAGGGTTTGTGTGCCTTGATGAGTTTTGTTTCTCCTAATATCTAGCCCTTACAATGTAAAGTATGCCAACCCAAAGCAATTATTTTGACGGTGAAGTTACTGTACATGACAGAAAAACCATGACTATCTTATGTCCAGGATGCCCAGTACCACCAAAACAAATCCGTAGTTCCTCGAGCTCCAAAAAATACAGCTTTGGGTACTTGTTTAAAAAAAATGAAGAGTTCAGTTCATCAGACCTAGAGAAGTGTTCATTATAGGTGCCATCTTAAATGAGTTTCTCCTCAATAGGAAATGTCAGGGATATGGGAACCCCACCCTTCTGCCTCTAGCAACAAAAGGAAACCTAGTTGGAAGTAGTAAAATCGAGTTTAACTTTGCCAAGTAGTTCTGCAATATTCAAGTGTGAGACGTCATATGTAGAAATGTACATTTCTTCTGCATAGCTCACTTCTGGAATCAGGTACTGCTATAATAAAGCTGTTATGCATAAAAAAATACACCCAGTGGTTCTTAGCAGAGACTTCATATCTGTGATGTGCAACAGGTTTCCCTCAGCAGACTGCAATCCATTGTGTGCTTTGTGATGATAAAGCAGGAAATAAGGTGGATTGTTGAAGTTGGCTTCTGTGTCATGTGACCTCCACCGCATTCTAGGGAGGTCTGTACAGAGCCTGCAATAAGAATAGGCGAGTGCAGTGCATTGTGCATGCTCTCCCTCCTTCTGCAGGCTGTGGCTGCAAGAGTCAGCATTTCTAGCCTGCCAATGAGTGGGGTGCATGTGGAGAATGCCAGTGAAGGAGTGGCAGGTGTGAAAAGCATGTGGAAAGGAGTAAAGCTTTTGGGACGGCATGTCGGAGTTTTGTAGCATATGTCAGACCTAAATATTTGTGATGCCTGTGCGAAGGTGGAGTTTCAAAGGCTATTTTTTACATCCTTTAAATGAAGGATAACATGAGTTCCTGTTGAGCATGCTGCCACAACTTTCAAACTATACTCTGGTTTTGGTTTCATGTCTTTATTTCAAGCAGCGGCAGGCACCAATGTGGTAGCCACTACCATTAAGGTAACTTGCTAACTGCTGCTCACTGGTACTTTTTTTTAGTGTGCTTTAATGTCTATGTTTAGACAAAAACAAATGTATTTTACAGTGTGCTAGATATAACTAGTATAAGTTGTATCATGGTCTTGGTGTGAAATTCTGAAGAGGGAGCTGTAGGAGTCCTGATGAAACTCCTGGGGGTGCATTGGGCCGTCCGCAATGTCCGGGAAGTGCTGAGTGAGCAGCGGAAGAATTTTCAAATTCAAAAGATAGGCTGTCTGCTGATTGGCTCTCTCAGCCCAGGTATTTTTTTTTCCTCCGTGCGGACTGCACGCCCTGCCGCGACCATGCACCCACAGCCCCCGCGTTTTGTGCTGCCCACCCCCTTCACATAGGTGTGTGCCAGCGGTGCTTCACCTGCGGATCGGATCAACACATCGTGGGTGCTAAAAAGCATCTGCGATGTGCAGCTGATGGGTCCGATCCAACAGATTGAACCTGCAGCAGTTTCAATCTGTAGGGTCCGACCCGATGCACCCGGGACCACGCATCGGGTCGGATGGGATGTCAAACACATCCGATTTGGTCCGATTTCTCGGCCCGATATGTCGGTATCGGGCAAAATTAGCCCAAATTGGATAAGTGTATGGGCACCTTCAGGCTTTAGGTCTTCTCAACCCATTGTTTAGATTAGAGTGAATGCATTTCCATCTCCATAAATGACTTGCAGACTACAGTAAACCATTTGTTGGAAAATCTACCATTACAGAAATAACCTTTAAAAGTTTGTAGTACACCATAGATTAGTTGAGCGTCGGTTTGTTCATTACAATCCAGTATAAATACATGTATTAGGAACCAATGCTGGATTGGGAATGAAATTCTGACCGTGCTATCTCCAAGTCCAAAATCCTGACAGATGGCAGTATTTTCGGTATACGGTCACTAGGTTGACCAATGAAGGTTGACAGGCCTTAGATCGACACACACAAAGTTTACATGGCTTTAGATTGTATTTTTATTTTCAAGGGAAAAAAGGGGGGAAGGGGAAGGAAAAGGAAATTCTCACACTGACTACAATTCTTGCTACAATAAATTGAAACCAATGTGTAAATTCATTATCATACACAAATGTATAATTCATAATTTGGTGGTGCTCCCAAGAGTCATGGTATACTATACAAAAGAACAAAAGGGAAAAGATGACTCTCTTTTTTTTGGGGCACTCTTAAATATTTTAATATCATTTATTAATAGATGTATTAGGACATAGTATGTTGACAGCTTAATTACAAATGGGTGCAATGATATTGCCAACTCAGCACTTGACCATGTGAAAAAATGTATAAATGTATCAGCAGGGATATTTGATGTTCCTCAGATTGCGGGTTAACACAACCCTATGAGACATTCATCATCCCCAGCTGAATTTGATGTGCAAGTGGTACAAATTTAAATAATAAGAAAATGAATAAAAGTAAAAAGATTTTTTTGTATTTTTATAATGCAATTAAAAACTTGACAAAATCTTAAACATGCTTATGCTTTTTCTGACGGGATACCTCTATTCATGACCCTCTTAAATAGAGGCATTCATATAGTCATGTATGGGGATACCCCTAGGATCGAGATGAGGTAGGGATAGAAATAAATGCAGCTCACCGATAGATTTCCCTTGGTGGGCCTTTTAAGCTCAGCCGTGTGTCCCAAGGACAGTGAACGGAACTGAGAGGTTTGCCTCCAAATGGTGGGGTCTCTATCGGATGAGTGAAGGAAGGTATGGGGATCTGCTGTTGCTGACAGAACTCAGTGGCACCCCTGTTGGTAAAACCAGTGCAGGGGTACTTGATCCGGGACCGGCAGCAATGAGAGTCCCCTAGTTTAGCAAGAGAAAGGAGGACAGTAGTACTGTGCTATATTTAATAAACGTTTTTCATAAACTCATAAGACTTGGTCCCCTTGAAGCTCTTTGCCAATTATCCTCTGCAAAGGCTAACTATCCTGGTGATCTCTAATTGAGATATGCAAATTTCAATATTATCATGATTGTGACAAACAAATTGCTTTCAGACAATATCAGCGGCATATCCCTAATGTTTCTAAAATGAGCTGACAATAATTTGAAAAAGCGTTCTCTTCTTTTTATATGTATATTTTTCCAACCATGCAATCTCCTCAAACAATTGCTCAATGTGTACGCTGAATGTTGACAAATAGATCATGCACACATAAGATTCACAGTCAATATCTGCGTGTATTGAAAAGAGGAGTATGCCAAGTCTGCAAGGATGTACTACCTGTTAGACTGGTTAGGTCCCTGAAATATACAGGCATTCGTTTTATATATATATATATATATAGATAGATAGATAGATAGATATATAGAAGAGACACTGTTACCTGTCAGCAAAAATATGCTATTAACCAGAAGGATTTTTAGGCTAGTTCACAGATATGTACCAAAAAATAATAATAATAATCACTGTGGGAATGCACCCCAAGATACACAAATGACTAATCCTTTTGGAAATAGCGTTGCCAATACAATAAGAGTATGCCACTCAGAAGTGTATCAACTAAAGCAGCCTTCTAGTATATAGGCTGGATATCAGCAGCTCAATTAGGCTTGTCTGGGATAACCAGACACAGATACACTCTGACTGAGACCAAAGTTGCAAATTTAAATGAAAGCATTTAACACAATCTGCACATAAGAGGATACACTTAGCCTTTCCATGACTCGATCCATGTGTGAGGTCCCTTCAGATATTAAGCATATGCGTGATGGACGCGCGTTTCGCCTTGAATACCGAGGCTTGTTCACCCACCTGAACAAGCCTCGGTATTCAAGGCGAAACGCGCGTCCATCACGCATATGCTTAATATCTGAAGGGACCTCACACATGGATCGAGTCATGGAAAGGCTAAGTGTATCCTCTTATGTGCAGATTGTGTTAAATGCTTTCATTTAAATTTGCAACTTTGTTCTCAGTCAGAGTGTATCTGTGTCTGGTTATCCCAGACAAGCCTAATTGAGCTGCTGATATCCAGCCTATATACTAGAAGGCTGCTTTAGTTGATACACTTCTGAGTGGCATACTCTTATTGTATTGGCAACGCTATTTCCAAAAGGATTAGTCATTTGTGTATCTTGGGGTGCATTCCCACAGTGATTATTATTATTATTATTATTATTATTTTTTGGTACATATCTGTGAACTAGCCTAAAAATCCTTCTGGTTAATAGCATATTTTTGCTGACAGGTAACAGTGTCTCTTCTATATATATAAAACGAATGCCTGTATATTTCAGGGACCTAACCAGTCTAACAGGTAGTACATCCTTGCAGACTTGGCATACTCCTCTTTTCAATACACGCAGATATTGACTGTGAATCTTATGTGTGCATGATCTATTTGTCAACATTCAGCGTACACATTGAGCAATTGTTTGAGGAGATTGCATGGTTGGAAAAATATACATATAAAAAGAAGAGAACGCTTTTTCAAATTATTGTCAGCTCATTTTAGAAACATTAGGGATATGCCGCTGATATTGTCTGAAAGCAATTTGTTTGTCACAATCATGATAATATTGAAATTTGCATATCTCAATTAGAGATCACCAGGATAGTTAGCCTTTGCAGAGGATAATTGGCAAAGAGCTTCAAGGGGACCAAGTCTTATGAGTTTATGAAAAACGTTTATTAAATATAGCACAGTACTACTGTCCTCCTTTCTCTTGCTAAACTAGGGGACTCTCATTGCTGCCGGTCCCGGACCAAGTACCCCTGCACTGGTTTTACCAACAGGGGTGCCACTGAGTTCTGTCAGCAACAGCAGATCCCCATACCTTCCTTCACTCATCCGATAGAGACCCCACCATTTGGAGGCAAACCTCTCAGTTCCGTTCACTGTCCTTGGGACACACGGCTGAGCTTAAAAGGCCCACCAAGGGAAATCTATCGGTGAGCTGCATTTATTTCTATCCCTACCTCATCTCGATCCTAAGGGTATCCCCATACATGACTATATGAATGCCTCTATTTAAGAGGGTCATGAATAGAGGTATCCCGTCAGAAAAAGCATAAGCAGGTTTAAGATTTCGTCAAGTTTTTAATTGCATTGTAAAAATACAAAAAAATCTTTTTACTTTTATTCATTTTCTTATTATTTAAATTTGTACCACTTGCACATCAAATTCAGCTGGGGATGATGAATGTCTCATAGGGTTGTGTTAACCCGCAATCTGAGGAACATCAAATATCCCTGCTGATACATTTATACATTTTTTCACGTGGTCAAGTGCTGAGTTGGCAATATCATTGCACCCATTTGTAATTAAGCTGTCAACATACTATGTCCTAATACATCTATTAATAAATGATATTAAAATATTTAAGAGTGCCCCAAAAAGAGTCATCTTTTCCCTTTTGTTCTTTTGTATGGCTTTAGATTGACAGGGTCATTAGGTCAGCAAAAGCATTAGGTCGACATGGGGAAGGTTGACTGAGTTTTTTACTGGGTTTTTTTTTTTTGGTGCCGACAGGCGATATTTCATGCCCTACCATCTACTAGGGCGTGGCGGTAGAATAGTGTAGCGAGTTCAGAAAGCCTTGCGAGGGGACGCGGTGCGCAGATACTGTGTCCATATTGACTATGTCATCATTCACGACAATTAAGTGAAAAACACATGTCGACCTTTTGACCCTCGACCTTTTCAATTTTGACCTAATGCTTGTGTCGACCTAATGACCCTGTCTACCTAAAGCCACGTTGACCTTTTCAGTGTGTCGGCCAACAGTGGTCAACCTAATCTATGTAGACTTAATGATGCACACCCGTATTTGTACCCTACTCTTAACTCTAACCTCCCCAGCAGGCTAACCATTAGCCCTCCAATAGTACCTAACCCTAATCCCAGTTCATCTGTAGGGTCATTTTTGCTAAACAGATCATGTGAGATAGAATGTTTTTGAGCATGTGTTTTGAATATTTTGTGTAAAGTAAATGTTGTTTGTGTGGTACATGAGATACTTTCATTTTGATGCAAAGCTTGTCATGAAAACTGGTAACAAACGTTACATGAAAAGGACATTTTCATGGAATGACCCCTGTACTTAACTCTGATTCTGTTGGGATTCTGACCATCGAGATCCCACTTGTCTGTGTTCTGCTGGTACTTTGACTGCATCCCCCACTGCAACCTATTATGGGGTAAAGAGTATGAAGAAGTGATAGTGCCTGGTACTTTATCACCAGCCAGTCAGCTCCTGCCGGTTACAGGCTGGCTTTAAAAAGGTACAGTTAGGAGCTGTTTGGCCGGTGATAAAGTACAAGGCACTTTATCACTTTTCCCTTATCACTGCTTCGTACATCTACCTCACAAGCTGGAGTTGGATACCTGTGCTGCAATACTATGGGAAAGTCATCGTTTTTACTCATAATATGTTCTGGAACACCTTTAAATACTTTGTAATAAATCAGCGCTCTGCAAGAAGCTTAATTGTTGTTGACATTATAAGATTGTTTCATAGGTAACTGTGTAATGGTCTAAGGCAGGGTGGTATTTAATTCTGTGTCGGATATTCTGACATAAAAATACTGGTACTTATTGCCCCTTTTTAGGTCAACTTTGCATTTGACCTATTTAATGAAAATGCAGTTCTTCTGACTTGGTTGAAAAAAACAAAAAAAAAAAAACATGTGGATTGGTGAATTAATCGCTGATCCACGTGTTTTTGCCGAAAAAAAAAAAAGTGAGCTTGCGCTGGTGAAACCCGAAACTACCGGATTTGAATAGTAAAATCCATTTTTTTTTTTTTTTCAAATAGTCGGAGAAAAAAATACTTAGTTGTCCAGCATGTGTTCCATCATCTTATTGGTAGCCAGAAACTGCCGGTGGGTACAGAAATGGAGGTATAATCCTTATGGGACTGTTGGCGCATATGGGCCTCCTGCCAAGTTACACATGTCATGTTTTTGTGTATTTTGATAGGAGGTCCAATCCCAGTTCTGCTTTTCGTCATCCTTTAAATAACATGACCTGGTTGGGGTGATTATAAGATAAATAAGTGATTTTACATATATTATGCAATGAGAACCCAGATTTAAAAACTGCTTGTTAAAGCAGAAAAATGGCTGTTAAAATCTGATTGGGTGTTGTGGACTTTTGTATACAGTTACCTGTAACAGCTTTCATAATATTCCCATATTGCATTGTCTGTTATGCAGCTCACACTGATGCTTACCAGGTTTAACCCAATAGGCTCTCAATCTCGGTCCTTAAGTACGTTTGTGATGTTTACTTGTGGCCACATGTATTTTTACATTTTTTTTATTAGTATGGTCACTGAAATACTTTTAAAACTTTTATTGACCCAGTGGTTTATAATATAAAGGAAATTCTGGATTACAAGAAAGCATATTTCACCACAATTTAAACACATCTGATATAATTTTTTTTTTTCTTGCTGGTTTTCCAGTTTGTACTGATAAGCCTTTTGAGGTGCTGACATTTTACCACATTTTATGCTTCGCTGGGAAATTATGGATTAGTAACATTCCCTAAAGGGGTGGTGTACACACAGTTTTGGCAGGAGATTTTGACTAGATAGTGAAAATCTCCTAGAAGGTTAATCAAAATCTGCCTATTTTTCTCCTGCTTAGTCAATGTTGTCTAGCATAGATTGACTGCAGGGAAGGCAAGTTTGACTAGATCATAAACTCGTTACTTTGACAAAATCGCTTATCTCAAGTGCATCTAGCCAAAATCTCTCTCAAAATTGCTTAGTCAAAATTGTCCATTAGCCATATTCTCCCTGTGTGTACACCCCTTAACCCTTTGAGTGCCATAATCTGTGAGAGATGTGCAAAATATCTGCTAAAAATGCCAGTGTCACTCACATTTTGTAATATAAATAAAAAATAAAAAAGGTTTTAAAAAAAAATATATACAATTCCTATATAAGGTAAACATTACAGCTCATTATGATGAATAAAAATGTTTGCTTGGCAATTTTCAAACCTATTTTGATAAATTCATTGGCATTCAAAGGGTTAATACTGATTCATTGTAACTCCAGGGTGTTGGGCTAGTTATTTTCAGCCTCCAAACGCAGCTCTTGAAACAGATGAAGACTACACATTGTAAACTATGCATTTCTCTGTAAAATTGTAATTACATTTGTGAGGTGGTCTTCTTCACTGATCCTTGTTATGACTAAGCTTTGTAGATTATGGATGACCTAGTTTGTGGTATCTATTTTGGTAGTAAATTGGCTACACGTTTTATTTATGATTGCTAGAGATCTTGTTGCTTACTGTGTTTCGAAGACTGAGGTGACTTTCCATTGATCTGGGTTTGTTTTTGCAGGCTTGGTGGAACATGGTCGTAACTGGGGGGCTATCGCCAAGATGGTTGGAACGAAGAGTGAAGCCCAGTGTAAAAATTTCTACTTCAATTACAAGAGGAGGCACAATCTAGATAATTTACTGCAGCAGCACAAACAGAAAGTGAGTATTGGTCCAAGAACATTGTATTCGGAAAGTTAAAATAATAAATGACCAGGAAACCTCTGTGGTTATGTACCTGATATGCGATACATTAGTAGATCTTTTGCTACTTTTTTTTTTTAGAATAAATTTTTTTTAGTGTATTGAGGCATTATTTAAGAACATTACAGGGTACTTGTTTCCTAGCACGGCGCCCGTCGTGGGTCATCGCATACCTTAAGTTAAGGGATGCGATGGACGCGACCGACGCGATTTTAGTGCTATTTTTAGCCTTTTCTCCGACAATTGAAAAATCGCGTCCATCGCATGCCTTAACTTAAGGTATGCGATGCGACCGACGCGATTTAACATTGAATGCATTGTATTCAATGTTAAATTCCTATGTAAAATCGGGTCCATTGTATGCCATTATAATGGCATACAATGCGACCGATGCGATGGACCCGATTTTACATAGGGAACAATGTTAAATGGGCCAATGGACCCGATTTTTTTGATTGTATACCCACCCTGATGGGTAATTTGTATGTAAAATGCACCCCCCCCCCCCCATCGTTAACACCACCCCACGATGAACGCCAACCCGAAGCCTGGCGAGCGCAGCAATGCCGCGACTCCTCTGACCTTATCATACCCCCACTATCCACGTCGGCGTGGAGTTGATTTTATATAGTGTGGCGAGCAGACGCTTAATACCTGTGAAGTAATGGTTGCATGCGATGCGATCGACGCAATTTTTAGGACCCGATGGATACAAATTTTTTCGCTGGGGCCGTGCTAGGAAACCAGTACCCATTACAGCAATATGAAATGTGATACATCCGTCATTATATAACAATACAACCAAGTTTGAAGTAGACAGTTCAGTCTTTCAATATTGAGACGTATCCACAATGAGACGTACATACAGTGTAATAGTGTACATCTCTATCGCCTGTTCGAAATAAACAGTCAGATCTTTTGCTACTTAATAGAATGCAGACCCCATTTTTATTGAAGATGAAATTATACCCTACAATCGATATCAATTGTATGCTAAAGCTATAACTAGTATTTTGACAAATAATGATATATTGAATTAGTTTCTTAGAAATTATGCAGTAAGGATTTCTAAAGATTAGTAGGTGTATTTTTGATGGAAGTTCAAAAAAAGTGAAACCTCTTTGAGGGGGCTCGCCTGTTGTACTGTAAGTGTTAAAGCTTAGCGTTTTCATTTTGTTTGGTTAAAATAATGGTTTGAAGAGAGGTAAGCATGCAAATTTTTTTCAGAGTGAGACACTCTATATAGACGCACATAAATTTGAAAGAGTGGGACCTAGGCCATACACAAGTCAAATCAGGGGTGAAAATATATAAAATAAAAAAAAAACAATTTTGACCAGATAATTTTTAATACATTGATTTATTAGGAGATAAGTTGCTTCTAACAGGATTGAGTGCAATAGAGTTTTCACAGCGGACCACAGAAATTACACATTCATAGTTTGTGTACAGTTCAACATTTTTAGGTGTGTAAGTGATGAGAGGGCAATAACAGGGATCCTGTAACTTTTCTGCTGGACCATTTGCAGAGGCATTGGTTGGCCCAGTGAGAGAGCTTCAGGCCACCGAAGGATAGTGCATCTACTTTCGGCGGCTCGCCCTTACAGCCTGTCTGCCATCGCAAATCGCGGGGTGGGTGGCGGGGCACTGGCCGATGAGAGAGGAGGATTGGGAGAGTGTACCTGTGATGGTACGCAGTGTAGTGCCCTGTTGCTTCTAGGAGGTGCCTGCACACCAGGTCAGTGTGTGCACTACGCATCCCTGAAGAGTCACGTCGTAGAGGGTTTATGTTACTAGACATGGCGGCCTTTTCACCCATCCGCAGGCTTGATCACGTGCGTGCCCCCCACAAGAAGGTTAAACATCTTTCTGCCTTTTTTTTAACTCCTTTCAAAAAGATACCTACTAATATTTTAGTCCTGGGGAGCACCGCCAACAGCCTTATTGTTCCTTTATTTAAATGCTGGCTTTTTATACTAACCTGACTACTCCAGACTTGTGCATGCTCATACCCCCTTTCTTTTCTACGTTGAACTAGGGATTTCACCAGGTAGTTATTTCGTTTGGGAGTACCAACGTTTTTCCTTGTTTTCTCAACACAATTTGTCTAGCAGCTTCCACTACTATGAATTATTTAACCCCTGTTGTAATAGTGTTACTGGACAGATAAACCTAAAGCCAGGTACACACAAGCTGATAGTATTTGGTAAGGCTTCTATATGACAGACAAATTATCAGATCAGTGTAATTTCTTGCTCACTGTGTACTTTCTTTTTGTCTCAGCCAATCAGGAGAGTTGATCGATTATAAACACTTCTGCATACAACATACTGAAGTTATAGGTTATATCCGTTATTAGTTTTAAACATGTACAAAGTCACCGATGAAGCACAGTGGCACTTTGTGTGAGAAGAAGCTGGAGGTGCACAAATTTTCACCGTAGACTGGTCGGTGTGATCTCACAAAGTACTTTTTGATGCATCTTGTTATTTTATTTGTACATATAAGAGGCCCGTTTTAAGTGACGTATGCTCTATGCAGCTGAGTGTAAATGGACAGATCTGTATATATACAAATTTTTGATGTTGAAGCTTATAGTTGACATTCATTAAATGGCTATTATTAAGTGCATATTGAAAGTGTTTTCAGTGCAAGTACAAAGCACGTAAACAAAAAAGGAAGCCCTTGCCGTTCTGTGTGCATACGCTCTTGCATTGCAGTATATGCTGTTTACATCCTTTTCATGTGCTGTAAACCAGTGGTTCTCAACCTTTGTCCTCAAGTACCCCAAACAGTGCACGTTTTTCAGGTCACCCGGCAGGTGCACTCATTATTCACTGACACATAAGATAACAGATGGAGCTAATTATGTCACCTGTGATTCTGTGTGGAGACCTGGAAAAGGTGCACTGTTGGGGGTCCTGAGGACCGAGGTTGAGATCCACTGCTGTAAAGTATGGCACAATTCTTGAAAACGTCTGTTGCTCGCTATGGGAATACAGTGTGTATACGCACTACTCAGGAACTAATGAATATGATTTTAAGCTGCATGTGAATGGGGCAATGACCTGCATGTAGAAACACAGCACAGCTAAGTGACCTTTCCATAATAATAGTTTCAGAAAACTAATAATAATGTGTGATGAACACAGGTAGGTAATCTCTCTGGTTACTCCTCGCTGTCAAGGAAATGTATCAAAGCTGTCATGGATAACTATCTGTACTCGGCAGCTGTTGGCGCTCTCAGGCAAATGCTGCTGCTTTCATTCTCTTACATTTTAATTGCAGCAAATTAAAAATAGGAAAAAGCATATAGGTTTTAAGCATATTAACTTTAAAATATCTCAGAGTGTAACTTATGATCAGTTGTTTAATTAAATGCGGTCCAATAAGCAAGAAGTCATTTGTAATATTCCTAGAATGATTTTACCATCAGGCTGAGCGACGCTTTAAGCCAATCCTTCATTCATATTCAACATATATGTGAAATCTTTTCTTTTGCAGACTCCACGCAGGCCACGAGAAGAACGAGACGTCTCACAGTGTGATAGTGTGGCTTCTACAGTGTCTGCTCAGGAGGATGAAGACAATGAAGGGTCGAACGATGAAGAGAATCCCGAAGACAGTGACGGTAAGCGTGTTGTGACTTCTGTGTAACTTTTCAAAACCTTTAGATACAAAAATATTTTTTATAAATTATTGCACCTGATTGACCTGGAAAAAAACAATAAGATGCGCTAAAAAAAAGGTTAACTCCATATTTAGTTTATTTTTTATTTTTTTTAAGTATTATGTCCTTTAATATAAATGTACAGAAATTGTAAAGTAATCCCTACTTGTAGCCATAGATAGGGAAGTCCTAATTATTTTATATAAGCAGCTCAAAGTTGTGACAGCCAGTATATGTCCATCGGAGTTGCTGAGTCTGTCTGTTGCAGTCTCAGCTCGTCGTTAGTATCTAGAACAAGAGGAAGTCATTGATGACATTTTCATCCGTGGTGTGTTATTTAAAGGTTATTGAATAGGTGACTTATAGGGGCAGATGTATTAAGCCTGAACAAGAGATAAATGCAAGAGTGATAAGGAGAGATAAACGTCCGGCCAATCAGCTCCTTACTGACTTTTTTTCAAACACAGCCTGTAACATAGCAGTTGGCAGGTGATTGGCTGGATGTTTATCTCTCCTTATCACCCTTGGATTTATCTCTTGTCAAAGCTTAATACATCTGCCCCAATGTTAGAACATGTAGCAGAGCCAGATATTTGCAGAAAGTAGTAGTCCTAAAATTTGAAATGATCCAAGGTCAAAATAACCAGCAAAAGGTGGCTATCTATGTATTGTGTCTAATGGTGCCCACACACTAGAAAGATCTGCGATCTTAAGATGTGCACATAAATTAACCTTGAAATCTTTTGTCCGTCCTGTTCAAAAGATTTCAGGCAAGCGCACATCTTTACCATAGATTTCTATTACGATTTTTTGCAGATTGCCCGATTTCCGATAAATCGGCCGATATATCATGTGATGTTTACCGAACATCGGCCCGATGCGCGCTACCATGGATATTTTGCTAAATCTTCTGATCTTACGTGCTGCATGAAAGATCAGAAGATTTAACAAAAGATCCATAGGAACGCACATAGGATCTTAAGAAAAATCTTTGGTAAAGATGTGCGCTTGCCTGAAATCTTTTGTCCAGGACAAACAAAAGATTTGAAGGCTAATTTATGCGCACATATTAAGATCCCAGATCTTTCTAGTGTGTGGGCACTTTCAGATATGTCTGCATAGTGGATGGGGGGGTTCATAAGCAACCAGTCAATAACAAAGCTAAAGCAGCCAAGTCACCACTGGCATTTAGCTGAATCCCATTCAGCTTATGATCAGTTTGTGCCATCATTTACAGTGATAAGACTCGTAGGGTGAAAGCCAGTTTCATTATATTACTGGAAAACATGTTATCCATGTTTTAATATGCAGCATGGCTTGTGTCTCTGCCATGAAGGGTATAGGCCTAACAAAGCATGGAATCGTTTTATAATACATTACATAATAATCGTTTTACATCCATTACAAATTAGCTTGAAAATTACATTTCTTAAAAGAACATTTGGGTTATAAGACCGTCAGTGCTTGGGAACCTTGTGTTCAATGCTAATATGAGGTGGCAAGGATTACAGCATGAGAAGCTGTTTTGTCACTGGGTGACTGGTTCTTTATTAAGAGATAAAATGGGGGCAGAGGTAGAGAGATTTTCAGTGGAGTTGCCAGAACTAAAGGGGCCAACACACTTGATGTGCTGAGCGATGCTAGATCGCGCAGCAAGATCACTCCGCACACAGCAATGTGTCTCGCTGTGTGATCGTTCTGTGAGGGCCAGTGTTCTCCCGTGAGAACATTGGCCCTGACACCGGCACCCGACACCGGGCGATAGTGACACACGGGGGCATGTATTGCTACGTGGCGCCTACACACGGAGCGATGTAGGGGCATTTTCTGCATTCACATTTAATCTTGATTGAAGATGTCTGAAGGTTCCAGTTTGAATCAGTGTCATAACACCAGCAGCACAACTGAAATCGAAGTGTCTCTCATCGGCTCTGTCTCTTGTGGGATTGTTAGCATTTTTCCCCATATAAACACATCTTGCTAGGTTTAAACCGTATCCCTTTGAAACCGGGCAGAATAGAATGTCTTGCCCTCTCTCCATACTGCCACTTTAACCCTCCCACTTCCAGATCAGTTTGTGAAATGCTCTTGGCATAGGAGGTGTTAGACTGTTCACAGCTTATGCATTTAAAACCATTTTACTTAATGTGCAGGCTATCAACAGGTTCATTCTAGCATTTGTCACCAAGATTACTACTGCATATAAATTGCCCTTTGGAGCAAAGTATTTCAGATATTTATACTTTATTTAATTTTATTTTATTTTTTACAGGTGCAGATAACAGTTCAGACACTGAAAGTGCTCCATCTCCTTCACCTGTGGAAGGGGCCAAACAAGCAGATGAATCCCAAGACAGAACCCCTTCTGCTTCATTAACTACAGCACCTTCCCCCGAGCAAGACCCTGCTTGCAAACCAGTCTCCTCTGCATCCCCATCCACTGCTGCGCAGAATGTAAAGACACCTGACAACCAGTACCCGGAACTCCAGGTAAAAGAGGAAATAAACACTGAACCTGAGGAGGCCATGCAGCTGGAGGAGAGGAGTGAAAGTGCAGAGCCCAAACCTGCTCCCAGCCTCCAAGTAAATACCAAAGCGGAACCTGTTGAAGCCGAAGTAAAGTTACCAGATGGTGCCCAAGTGAAAATAGAGGAAGAAACCAAAGACCGAGATCTAGAAAGAAGTAAGGACAAGTCAGAACCTGCAGACATGCAGTATGTCCCCAGCCAGATCCCAACCCATTTAAGGCCAGAGTCTCATTCAGACAATGACTCCAGCGCCACATGTAGCGCGGATGAGGAAGTAGATGTAGAACCTGACAGGTCAAGGTGAGTAAGCCTCTCTTGAAGAATAAACAGGTCTCCTGTAGAATTAAGTATCATACTTAAAGAGGGCAACATTTTTTTCTTTCCCCAGAGTGTATAATATGGATTCTAAACCTTCACTGTTAAACCCAACTGGAACGATTATGATGTCCCCTTCCATGAAGCAGGGGGCTATGGATCTGCAGCAATTACACCACCGTGCTGCTGTCATACCACCTATGGTAAGTGTTCGGAAGGTTGTATAGAATGGCGATGTAGGCACGGCTGTTCTCATCTGTGACTGATGACTATTTACAGGTTCTTTAACTTTTTTTTTTCTTTGGTTAATGTACTTGCAGGTATCTTGCAGCCCATGTAATTTACCAGCAGGAACACCAGTCTCTGTAAATAGTCACTTTAGTTTGTACCAGCAACATCTACGATCATTGCATGAAAACAACTATCTAGAAGAGCAAAGGCAGAGGCAGGAACAGCTCAACATGGAGAGTAGGAGATCGGCCAGTCCGGCCAAGAGTCCGAATATTGACTGGGAAGGTAATACGATTGTTGTATCTAAGGAGTAATATTGCTAAACCGTCATATGGGGGCCACGCACAACAGATTAACACAGGGATTCCCTTTTTCACAAATTAATTAAAGTAGTATTGAGCTTTACCGGGCTTCTAATGTGTGTCTCATTAGGAAGTATCCATCAGATTATCTGTAAGCGGCTTTCTCTGTAGCTGGATCATTTCCAGTATCTGGAAGCATTGGCAGCAGCTCAGCTGTTCAGTTTCTAATGTTGCTGTACACACCCTTTACATAGGTCCCCTGGCTGTGGGTCGCTAAAGGCTACCTGCCAAACAGCGGATGTTCTCAGACTAACCTCCAAAACTGGGGACAGCTACCTTTACTGTGGAGACCATGGGTTTTACATGGATTACTTACATAACTATATTCTGCTTAATATGACTTCATATGTAGCTTGCTATCTACCTGTGAGATTTTCATCATTCACAGGTTGTTGTAATGTTTAGAGCAATGTTTTTAGCCTCATAATATGCTTAATGGAAGTAGTGGGCAAAGCTTAGGAACCCCAGTGTAAAAGCTACCTTATGGGAAGGTTGTGCTCCCACATCATGTAACATGTCATAGCCTACCGCAGGGATGGGGAACCTTTGCCCCTCCAGATGTTGTTGCACTACACATCCCAGCATGCCCTGCTACAGTTTTGCTATTTGGCCATGCTAAGAATGTTGCAAAGCAATGCTGGGATATGTAGTTAAACAACAGCTGGAGGGCCAGAGGTTCCCCATCCCTGGCGTACCGGTATCTGGTCACTGAAGTACAATCTGCAGGAATCGCTTCTCTCACAAGGTCTCCTTTTGCCATAGTGTTTTTTATGAGTCTGCTGGTATACTATTTGGTTACAACAGGTAGAATGTGTGAGACTGTTGAGGATGCTTGCTGTCACTACCTGCATTCTCATCCTTACCAGGCTTCTGTACTATCAGAAGTCACACTTATAATCAGGAGTCAGTTAGTCAATCAATCATACTAAAACTAATTGTGCATAGAAAAACAACAGAGACCTATGGACGCTGTCCAGAAGGTACGGCATGAACTTCCTTGCCCCATTATTTATATGATATAGACCTTCACACCTTTTTTTTTTTTGTTCTTTCGTATATTCTGTTTTTATGAAGATTTTCTAATGAAAGAGTGGCAGCATCTTTTCCATTTATCTATATCAGGGGTAGCCAACTCCAGTCTAGGAATGGCCATCGACCATCTATGATTTAAAATCTAAAAATTATGGCGGATGTCAAATACTATTGCCATCGATGTGGGAGAACCAGATGGTTTCCCTACATCGATGGCAAAGGAGAACCGATGTTTCTTTTTTTTTCTTTTCCCCCGACACCCGGAAGTGCTGCCCCCGAGTCCTGATTGGCCCAGGGGTCATTCAATCAAGTATAATGGATGACCATCGATAGCTAAAACTATCGATGGTTATCCATCAAATAGTTTGGCGCTATCGATGGCTGGTTGCAGAATCGCCATAGATGGCATCTGCACCGATGGCCATCCCTACTCCAGTCCTCCAGAGCTACCAACAGTTAACGTTTTCCATGTCTCCTCACAGAATCACAAGTGAAGTAATTAGCTCCACCTATGGATCTTTTAAAATGTCAGTCAGTAATGAGTGCACGCTACTTGTGTAGTTCTACGCTCGCCACAAACTATGTTAAAAAAAGTAACTTAACTCCATGCCAACATGGATAGTTCATACCCCCACTATCCATGTTGGCATGGAGTTGATTTTAAATAGTGTGGCGAGCGTAGCGAGCCACCGAGCCCGCAGCGTGGGCGAGCGAAGCGAGCCCCACGAGGGGACTCAGAATACTGGCGCCGTGAAACTACACAAGTACCGAGTGCACATGCGAGGTGAGCTGGAAACCGTGAACTGTTGGTAGCTCTCGAGGACTAGGGTTGGCTACCCCTGATCTGTATGTGATAGGTACATTTAGAATGTGAAACATCATTGATTAAATGGAAACAATGACACAATTTCATATGCGTTATTGGGTGTATAGACATGTGTTTTTATACACTATTGCTATAATTGTTTCAAACAACCGCAAAACTTACAGCAAGTTTTTTTCCCTCAAACGTGATGTATTTTGACAAAACCACGTAATGAGAATGCATGGATTCATTCTATTTGCCACACTTGTATATCTGTGTGTGACTGAATCTGCATTCACAGTAATATGAGCAGCCACCATGGCTTTTTTTCATGCCAATTTCTGTTTTGCATATCAAATTAATCAGTGGTTTTGCATATCAAATGAATCCGTGCACTCCTGTAAAGCCGTGTTGTTGCATTGCTATTAAGATGCTCTTTGAAGTGAAATAGCTGTACACCACTCAGCGTGCCTCATTTGCGCTATATATTTTGTGTTGCTTGTTGTATTGAGGTGAAGCCTGTGAGGACACATCAGAACTATGCATCCCAATCATTGTATGCTGTGCTTCTACTTGGAACATAAACTCTGCTGGAAGCGATTGGACAGCAATGTCAATAAGACTTGACTGTTGTTTTAATTCCTCTTAGCTTGCTATATATATATATATATATATATATATATATATATATATATATATATATATATATATATATATATATATATATATATATATATATATATATATATATATATATATATATATATATATATATTCCACAAGGAGGAGGCACTCAGACTTCAATAGGAGACAGAGCTGTATTTGCGCCGAGCGCTTACAGGGTTTTAGCCCGTCCTCAGGGTGTTACATACATACATACATACATACATACATGCATGCATATATGTGTTTACATAAATTACTTTGCCTTGCTTTGGCAGGAAAATCTGTTTATATGCCTTATGCTGCTGAAGTCAAGCGTGCACTGGAACATGAAGCTCAAATGCAAAACGCTGCACGGTCCGTTTCACCATACAGGATGTCTCCACGAGATGTCGGCAAAGCTTCTCCACAAGCAGACCTGAATCCTGTCCGTTTCTGTGTCCCACCAGGTACTACTGCCAACACCACACACCTACAGTTACACTTTATCCTCCACTGCGGTTCTTCTCTCTGTGGAGTTACTGCATTTTCTCTTCCTGTTACTTTTTCACATTTAAAGAAGAATATGCAGTTAAATACTGATTATGTTTAGAATTTTTTTAGCCAAGAACTTATTTTTTAAATAAACACTTCAGTAGTTCAAACCAGTGGCAAACGCAGGATTTTCAGAAGGGGGTTTCCAGAGGGGCGGAGCAAAGCACAGAGATGGACACTTAGGTGACCCAGTATATGCCGGGTCATTTAAAGTATTATAGATAGACATATATATATATATATATATATATATATATATATATATATATATATATATATACAGGCAGGAGGCGTCACTCTTCAATATAAAGCACACGAACAGCAGGAATACTTCAACGTTTCGAACCTTTATTAGTTCGTCATCAGGATGACGAACTAATAAAGGTTCGAAACGTTGAAGTATTCCTGCTGTTCGTGTGCTTTATATTGAAGAGTGCCGCCTCCTGCCTGTATCTGTGTTCCCCTCTGGGAAATTGGATGGCACCTGCACCGTGAATGCCTGTTAAGGACGTGCTGCTCGACCACCTGGTACTATATATATATATATATATATATATATATATATATACATACAGGGGCGTCAACAGTAGTGTAGACCCCTGGGCATAGCAATGTATTGGGGCCACTACTGATCCTCCAGCGGTAGGGGTGGCGGAAGCTTTGATGTCCCCCGGGTGGAAGGGGGTATTATATCAACTGCTCAGCATGTAGCGCCTGGATCAGTAATTTCCATTAATTACCCCTTTACTGTACAGATGGTGGGAGATGGGGTGGGAGAAGAGGGCATTGGGCTGAATGAAGGGGCCCTGACACATAACTTCCAGGGTGGTAGAGGATGTTTAATATGCAGAGGAGGGGTGTATAGTGGAGTGGGCATATTATTCATAATTTTCTGGTGGGAGACAGCTTGCTTGACTGCAGATATCTCCAGTTCCCAGAAATACATTTATTAGATTTTAATGGATTTAAAAACTAGAGAATCCCACCTACCAAATGCTAATGGGGACTAGGGGATCAGAGTTCAGGAGGCAGAGCAATCTGCCAACGAGTATATAAAACTACATACCAGGTGTGTGGAGCTGGAGCAGTAACCAGCTGCTGGAAGGCTGATATCTCTGGTTCTGGGAACAGTAGAGACCAAGCTACTAGTGTTCACCAATGGGGGAGAGTCCCAGCTTTTGGAATATACCCTCAGAGAAACTCTGATTCAGACAGAACCTGAAATATCTGACTTGGAAGAGCAATTAACAGGCTTGGATGGGGACCACTGCTTTGAAGTCAGATATCTCCGGTTCCCAAGGGCCGATTTCTAAAATTCTTGTACCCATGGAAAGAGGGGACCCTCAGCTTTCAGCCTATGGCCCTTAGACTCCTGGGGGGGGTTTCTGGGTACCCAGAAACCCCCCCTGCGTGCGCTACTGCAAACCCAGTCTTCATGGAAGCATAACACTGCATGTTTTCCAGATTATCTAGCTGGAGTGCAAGTGTTTTAATTGATAAATGCAATACATTTAAAGGCGATTCTAATTATTCATGAGGCTACCTGGAGAACATGCATGTTAAGTGTTCGATGAGGACCGAGCTTGAGAAACATTGTTCTAGGACATAATGGAGGAGTTTGTCTTTACTGATCTATGGTATACCCTGAGGGGTGAAGGAAATGGGAAAGAGACTTCTAGTGTTGGGACAGAGGTCACTAAACTTTCATAGGGGATTATTCTGGTTCACTCGCAAAGGCACAATCACTCTCTAATGGACAAAACCATATGCACTGCAGAGAGTTAGATTTGGGTGGGGTTTGTACTTCAAACTGATATCCAGATTGCAGTGTAAAAATAAAAAAGCAGCCAGTATTTACCCTGCACAGAAACAAAATAACTCACCCAAATATAACTCTCTGCACATGTTACATCAGTCCCACCTGCAGTGCATATGGTTTTGTCCATTATAGAGTGATTGTGCCTTTGCCAGTTAACCAGTATAACCCCCATAATGTAGTATCAGAAGAAAGTAGAAAAAAACCTGAAACATTATAATGTTGGATTATTCCAAGTAAGTCTGTCATTGGTGTAGGATTGGTGTTGCAAACCCCTATAGTCTGTGTTTGGCTTACATTGTACAAACTGCAAAGACAATAGTGTGTGTGTGTGTGTGTGTGTTTATTGTTGCATCCTCTATTCTATTGTCTGTAATCTATGTTTTCAATTTGTCTATTGCTGTAATGTTACACGTGCATTACAACTTATGTATACTTTCCTGTTCCTTTGAGCTTTTCTCATCTTTTTTCATGACTGATTAATGTGCACATCGGAAGGCTATAGATTGCATGATAATATAAGTAAAACTGGGGAAGATTTAGAAATCATTTAAGTGGCATCAGCTGATCCACAATCAGCCATAGCCACAAAGTGGGAGGATCCAAGAAGACATAGGAGCACATCCAGTTTGCAGCTAAGTTCTATTTAAAGTGCTTACAATGTGAAGCGGCACATATTTCCTGTTATATAGTGTAGGAAAGTTTTAAAGACAAATTTTTCTTCAACTCTGTTCATAGTCTGGGAATGCTACTGCTGGCAATCGCTAAAGTAGGGCTGGCCAGATCTACCAACAGTTCACGGTTTCCAGGCCACCTAGCTGGTGCACAGGTGTAGTCATTACACACTCATCTAACCAACACATTTTGAAGATCTACAGGTGACCTGGAAACATGAACTTAAGTAATACAGTGAATGAAGACTAATATTATCTTACACCAGTCTTGTTCCATAAAATGGATCAACATTTCCCATACAGCAGCGGTTCTTAAACTGTGGGTCTCGACCTTCTCAATAAGGGGTCGTGACTCCATGTTGCGGACCATCAGGCTGATGACTTTTCTAATCTCAATCAGTGATTCAAGGAGTCAGAAAAACCTGTTGAATTGTCTGTTATTTTTAAACTCCTTACATCATTTTGTGCCTCCAAAATGGTGCCATGTATGTGCTGTCTACTGTGACTACACATGTGATGTGATGACCTTTTGCAGTAACTTGCTGGGGTCCTGTCATTATTTGTATTGTCTGATGGGGTCCCAGAGCAAAATAGTTTGAGGACACCGGCCATACAGGTATGGGAAATGTGATCTGGCTACAAAAAAAATGCAGTATTAATTACTTGGATAAGAATTTTGCAAATTATCCTCCAGTTGCCCATACGTGCACTTAGGTCATGGTAAAATAATGTGAAAAGGGTGTGTATTAAATGGAGAAAAGTCTAGCACTAACCAATTATGTGTCACTTTTCAAATATCTCGCCATGCTTTCATAAATACCCTCCCAAGTTCCTTAAGCAGCCCATACACGCTGCTATGTGGGCGTGCTTTCCATGCTGTACTAGCACAGATTGCATTGCATTGCATGTGCATCCATTGTGCATGCAATGCGATGCAATGTGATGAAACCTAAGTACAAAAAGTATGTGCTTGCACATACTTTTTGTACTTAGGTCTCATCACATTGCATCGCATTGCATGCACAACGGATGCACATGCAATGCAATGTGATCCGTGCTAGTACAGCACGCCCACAAAGCAGCGTGTATGGGCTGCTTTTTATATTTATTTATTTATTAACAGTTTCTTATATAGCGCAGCATATTCCATTGCGCTTTACAAAAGGAGACTTATTTCATATATTACTATTATTGTAAAACTGCTGAACACATGGAAACTTAGTGGGCCACATGTGGATGCCTAGGGTTAAGCTTTGTCTGGCTGTCTTGTGGTATAATCAGCAGTTTGAACAACTTAAACTTTGATGTTGGATATGAGCTATGCAGCACTTTTAGAAGACCACCCACCCTTGTTACCCACAGTAAAGCCCTGAGGCGTCGCCTCTCTGTTATCATTGGTTTGCTATGCTTTTTTGCAGATATCCAAATAATACAAATGGTGGTTGGCAGTGGATGTTCATGTAAATTACTTATTACATTTTAATAAAACAATTTTAATTTTAACTGAAATTAGGTATTATGATGGTAATGTAATTCTTTTTTTTTTTTTTTTCTTGTATCTTTGTTTTTAGTACTGCAGCCTGCACCCCATCAGGTGATCACTTCTTTAGCAGAGGGAACGCGTATGTCGGTGACTAGACCAACTCGACCACCTCCCCCACTGATTCCATCATCCAAAACTTCAGTATCCTCTTCCGATAAACCCTCTTTCATAATGGGAGGCTCAATATCCCAGGTATAATAAAAAAATATTTTTTTTTTTTTAGTTTTTCTTAATTTACCCTAACCATTGTTTTAAAATGGAGCTATTCACATTTTCCCAGGGTGGTAAATGGGTATCTCGCTGACATTTGTCAGATGTGACTGCATACTGTACGTTGCAGACTCAGAATAAGTGCCATTGTGTGTAATTACTAATGGCCGAGGGGAAGTCCATGCTGTTGGAATTTGTAGTAGCAAATAAAAATAATTTTTTTAATCAAAAGCTTTAAAATAGGTGGACGTGTGGAAATTCTGGCTACGTTACTCTTTACCACATATAATATATCCCTGTTTCATTTATGGTTCTATGACCTAGCTTTGTGATTTATGTATTGGTTCCATACCTTTTAGTTTGAAACATAAAAACCACTTGGCCCATATTGTCTGCCCTTTTTTTAACCTTAAGGTAACCTCAACCCTGTTTGATACTTGGTTCTTTTTAAGGATATCTTATGCCTTTCCCAAGCATATTTAAGTCACTCTATTTTCTTAATTTTACCATCTTGGATTGGAGACTATTCCACTTATCCACAACGTTTTTTGTGGTCATTTGTCTTTAAATTTCCCCTGAACCTACCTACCTCCAGTTTCAGCCATGGCCTTGTGTTACTGTGTGTTTACCATATGGGCATGTATTTAATGCGGCCGTCAAGGGGGGTTTATGGCGAGGATGGCTTGTTTTCAGCGAGGATTTCTAAAAACAAGCCATCCTCGCCATTAAACCCCCGGGTCGGCCAATTGCCGTATTCTACGTTCCGGGGGACTAGTCATCATCAGAGGACGGTGAGGATTCCCCCATACAGCGAGGTTCACGGCTAATGCAGCGAGCCTGCTGCTTTTAGCCGCGAGCCTCGACATTTTGGCGGTGGCATACACCATTTCCATCTTGCTTTTTAGGAATAGCGAGGTGGAAAGGGCGAGTGTAGGAGGTGAGTAGAATACTGAGGGCGAGCTATGATGGCAAGCAGTAGGCACTGCTCGTGTCTTTGGCATTGAATATACTTCATTTGACTTGTTAAATGAATTACTAACATTTTTTACAATGGTGACTTCAGCTCATATGTTGAATCTCTCCAATAGATACCGACAAGCAGAAATTCCTAACTGGTTTTATACTTGGGGAGATATTCAATCCCCTGCGAGCATCTCCCGTCGGGGAGATGCTCGCCGGGCCCTATTCAATGCTGTCTTCCCCGACAGCATTGAGAAGGGTTTCTCGGCAGAACGAGCCCGACATCACTAGGTGTCGGGCTCATTCTGTCGAGAACGGCCAGGAAGTAACAAGCTGCCGGCTGCAGCTCGCCTCTTCCCGGCCGCAACTCACGGCCACGCCCCTTCTCGCTCCCCAGCAGGCAGGACATTGAATCCCACATGCATGTTCTCGGTCGAGCTGACCGATAACGGGACTGGGTCACGGCTGTCGAGCAAGCTTGACTGCCGTGACCCTCAGATTGAATACCCCCCTTGGTGTGCAGTGAAAAACCCAGTCGACCTAGACCCATGTCGACCCAACGGTGTTGACCCAATGCTTGTCGACCAACATACTGTAGACCAAATGACCATATCCTGTTTTGTGATTGTATCTTTTACCCACTCACAACTGTGTATATTTTTATGTAGTGGATTATTTGAAGAGTTTACACGTGATCATGATTGAACTTTATCTGGGGAACTTGTATGAGGATCCTGTTAATTTCTGTATTCTATCCCTGACCTTTTAGGGAACACCTGGCACATATTTAACATCTCTCAGCCAGCAGTCCTATGGCCAAGAACCAGTTAAGCCTTCTGTGGGCTCCATCTCTCTTGGGCTACCAAGGCAGCAGGAATCTGCTAAAGCTGGTAGGTCCATTACTTTACTGACTGTGTCCTTCCTGCAGAAACACAATGTGACTGCATTCACAGAATGCACAATGTCTAACTTCTTGCTTGTTCCTATTTTATTTCATCGGGATATGCTTTTTGATTTTTGTGCTTTTAGTTTGTGTCAGGGAGTGCATTTTTATATATAAAACAAAAAGTTACATTCATTTTAACCCCTTGAGTGTTGGGATTTGCTGGGGCAGGACAAACCTACCAGGGCACACCACAGATCGTAGGAAGCCGCCCCCTCACCTCCGCTCCAGCGTTAGAACGCCGGAGCTCCCCTCCCACCGCTTCCCCCTGCCGCCTGTCAGTCATCACACAGGCGGCAGGATTGGGGATGTTTTGCGGCGGCTCGGGAGGACTCGGGCGCCTGAACTCTCCCGAGCCGCACGACTATCCCCAAGCCTGCCGCCTACGTCACTGATGCATATAGTGAATGGCGGCAGGGGAGCTCCGGCGTACAATCGCTGGGGTGGGGGGTGACCCCTAAAGGTAGCGCGCCAGTGGTGCTCCACTGGAGGCACCACTGGCGTGCACCTAATGCAAAGTGGTATGCCCGAAAATTTCCCGGGACAGCCCGCTGCGGCAGCGCAGCTGAGCCCGTAAAATTTCCGGGCATACCACCCAAGGGGTGGTTAAACACATTCACATCAGTTTTGGAGTATAAGGTCTATCTGAACCTGAATGTTTCAAAATGACAACACTTCGGTAGACTGCATGCATTCCGATTTATTTCACTGTTTTTGTACATCTTGGTACTTGTGCACCATGACCGTAGAATGTTAATGTTCCATTTGCTCTCAGAAGGGATCTTATAGGCCTCTTTAATCTTGGGCTGCTTCTCTTTTTATTTTTTGTATTACTTTTA
This sequence comes from Crinia signifera, assembly GCF_055691185.1. Taxonomy (NCBI): domain Eukaryota; kingdom Metazoa; phylum Chordata; class Amphibia; order Anura; family Myobatrachidae; genus Crinia; species Crinia signifera. The sequence goes on along the minus strand of NC_139218.1, from coordinate 73,446,052 downwards.
TAAATGAACCCTAATTGCTCACTAGATCTATATCTATACTGCCTGGCCGCCTATGTGGTTTGTGCATTTGTAGCGCAACATTCATGTCATAGTTTAAATGTATAACATTGGCCATGAAATTGTGGATTAAAATCCGATTTCACGTTTCCTGATACTCAGGCGCTTTGGCTTATATCAAGCAAGAAGAGTTCTCACCCCGTGGCCAGGGTTCTCAGCCTGAAGGGCTCCTCGTCCGTGCACAGCACGAAGGTGTTGTCAGAGGTATGAGTATTTTTATAGTCCTTTATGTGTGGAAGGTTCTAGTTCTGTAGTTTGACATACAAGTTGCACCCAGAAGGACTATCTGTAGATGTTGAGCTACCATTGCTGTGTTATTAGATGATACCCAAAATCTTTCATTACTATTAGGTACAATGACTGCAATGCAGGAAGGGAGCATCACTAGAGGCACTCCATCCAATAAAGTTCCAATGGAATCAATCTCCTCTCATCGAGGGTCCATTACTCAGGTACATGAACTGTTTCTATGATTGCATGTTTTATTTTTTAAAGGATTTTTTTGCACAATCGCTTTGCTTACCGGTCTGCACCATGGCAATCAACTTTGCTTACCGGTCTTCACCACTCTACCATTGTACTCTCCTTAGCATAATTGATCTCTATCAGTTTACTCTTTTTTGCTTACTTGTCTGTGGTGGTAGAGACTGCACTCTGTAGTAGCAGTGCAGTGGTGGAGACTGCACTCTCCTTTGCATGTGTGTCTGTAGTGGCAGTGCAGTGGTGGAGACTGCACTATCCTTTGCTCACTAGTCTGTAGTGGCAGTGCAGTGGTGGAGACTGCACTCTCCTTTGCTTACTTTTCTGTAAATGGTAGTGCAGTGCTTAGGACTGCACTCCTTTTTTTGCTTACTGGCCTCTACCACTCTACACTCTCCTGTCTGCTATATGTTGCATGTTGAGACAATATGGTATTATATTTCCTGCCATTGTAATGGCTAAATTGTTGCATAGCCAGATAGAAATGGTGTGTCTAAAAATATGTAGCTCACTGCCTTTATGCACTTAATGGGTGAATTAACATGCCTGTAATTACAGGGTACTCCAGCACTCTCACAGTCTGGTATCGCTGCTGATGTCTTGCTAAAGACAACCATCACCAGACTGGCTACTGAGGATATGAGTAGTCCAGAGAAGTGTAGGGAAGAGTCCTCTGCTAAAGGCCACGTCATTTATGAGGGAAAGAGCGGACATATTGTATCATACGATTGTAAGTACAATGGTCAAGTAAGTACCTACTGTTTAGTCATACAAGCAGATAGATAGAATTTAATTGGTGAATTATGTTTAAGAAAAAAGGTCTCTCAATGTAGTTTACATTCAAGGCCGAATTATTTTTTTAATCCTAAAATAGTGGGATTTGTGTGATATTGTAATTGTGCATAAGAAATTATACATAAACAGGAAGACCGTGAATTTCCATATGATATTTTGCGTTATTCTCATGTTTGTGTGTGTGTGTTTGTGTGTGTTTGTCTGTGTGTGTGTATGTGTGTGTGTGTGTGGGGGGGGGGTGTTAATTGCTAATTTGCTAATTGTGTCTCTTGTCTAATAGTGACCATATCTGTGACTTTTTAGAAGTTTGGCACTTAATATGTAATTTACAAGGGCAGATATAGGAATATTAACTTTCTGTCACAAGAATATACATTAATTGCTGAACTAGTGATTAGTGGGTTGCTGATTAGTGGGTTGCAGGAATGACTAATATTCTGGCATCTATTTTTAAATATTAGTTGACTTGACTTCAGAAATCTAACGGTCACCTACTATTCACACGTTCCTTATTTACAACCTGATTTCAGCTGCTATTAAGAATCTACGAGATGGTACCCGGAGTCCAAGAAGTGTTTCAGAGATGACGCTGAAGAGAACCTATGATGCCATGGAAGGAAATATAAAGCAGAACTTGTCTATGAGAGAATCTGCTGTGTCGGCACCAATGGAAGGTAGATGCATTATCAGTGTAGCTGAAAAAAACATCTTAATGTGTTTGCTACATCTTGTCTAAACGTACTCTTTTCTGCAGTGTTAAAGTAACTGTGCAAAGTACCTAGAACGGGATTTTATTATTTTATTTAGGGCTGCGGGGAGGGTTTCCAGATATCAGCCTTTACTATTTAGTAGTTTTTAAGTCAAGCTACAGTACGCTTTGCCCATACATCTGTCCTTGGAGACTGATCCGAGTCATGTTACCTCATTGGACTTTTTGCTCCTGATACTCTCCAAACTCAGGCCTTCCCGAATTTTCACATCCTGTCCTTCTTTTCAAATACCAGACTATCGCATTTGCCACTTCAACTTTATATTTCAGTGGGTCCATATACCCATATTACTTGGGTCCATTTCAAATGCACCTATTTAAACTTTTATTTTTATTTTTTTAAGGAAAATGTCTAAGATTATTTTTTTTTTTATATGTTATTGGGTCCCTTCCAGGTTACACAAAATGTTCCCTTCTGTGTGTCTTTCCTCAGTGCTGTTGAGGCTGTGGTGCATTGGTTTCTTTTATCCATATATGGGTGGACTTTGATTAGGAAAGTTGTTAACGTCCCCATATTGGAAGATCATTGGTCTTTTCTCTTGGGTCTGCCAGTCACATTACTAAACACAACCACCAGTCTAAATACTAAATGCAACCAGATGTGTAGTTGCATAACACTGGAAGCTCTTCCTCTTCACTTAGTTATACAGTTTTCACATCGCAAACCCGGTCCGATTTTGGTCTTTTAAACCCGGGTCAGAGCCTTTTTGGTGATGTGAAATTGGCGGTATTGATAAAATTTGGTGTCTGGCAAGTATGAAGAGGATTACCGCTTATCTTAATAAATAGATCATGTAGATCCTTACAGAATTGTATCATGTGGTATTGTTTCCAAAATCGAATTTAGGGATCCCATTTGCAATCGTGGACTTCCAGCCCTTCTGTTATGATTACATCTACAGCAGTATCTCATGTTTCAGACTATGGGTGGAATTTACTGCAATGCGGTATATCCCGCCACTTACTGTATAGGTACTTACCTATGCAATTCATATCATAAAGAGCAGCTCTTCCATAAATACCAGTGAACTTGCCTTAACAAGGAAATCCTAGAGTTCCTGACCTCACGCGTGCTACTCATGTCATGAGAAGGGGAGTAGCGGATTGATTCACAAGTTGGCATGCAATGCTGAGCTGCTAGGGCAAATGGCTACCCACTAGCAGGGCAAAAGCGCTGTTGGCAGCGGGTCCAGGTTGACTCCAGACTAGAGACCCAATCACAATCTAGAGAATAAACCCAGTTCACTTTTCTAGCAGTCTGTCGGCAGTGCTGATCTTGAGAGCTGCCAGATCTCCTAATTTGTGCTGCCGGTGTAGCACACATGGCAGACTATGTAAAAAAAACTATATATATATATAGAAAGGTAACAAACATAATTATTAATGATGTTAATAATATAATGAAAACAGGCCAGTTCTCATGGGCATTTAACGAACACTGAATATCACGGGTGGTGGAGGGGAGGAGCTACTCTCTTAAACTTATACTAGTCTAATTAAGTGCCAGCTCCTCGTGTCTCCTCAAGCAACCCCATGATCCAATGTCCCCCAGATTGGTTGAAAGATAAATAGTTCTTTATAACTCCATTAGAAAAATTGTAGAATACAAACTACAAATTGGGCTACTTGTCTTGTAAATGTTGTACGACTTACATTTTGCTTTTGTGTATTCAGGATTAATATGTCGTACTCTACCAAAAGGCAGCCCCCACCCGGAGTTGAAAGAAAGGCAGGTCATGACAGGCTCAATCATGCAAGGTAAATATCAGTAGACACTCGGGACATTATTCTTTCAGATACACTTCAAATTGTCTTCATTGTTACAGCCAGAATTGTAGTGGAGGTCCTTACATTTCTGGAATCATGTTCTCACCAGGCACGCCTAGAGCTGCATCTGAGAATTTTGAAGAAGGGCTCAAGTATGCCAAGCAAATAAAACGTGAAAGCCCTCCAATAAGGTCATTTGAAGGAGCCATCACCAAAGGCAAGCCTTATGATGGTGTCACTACAATCAAAGAAATGGGACGCTCCATTCATGAAATCCCCAGGCAAGACCTTATTAGTCAAGAAAGTCGCAAAACTCCAGAAATTTCTAGGAACATAATGGAAGGTTCAATTTCACAGGTTAATTTCTTACCTTCCTTTCTTTATATACATGACTTGTATTAATCTGCAAATGTAAATAAATACTGTTTACTGAACTGCTTCTTACAGGGAACACCTATTAAACATGATGGTTCTTCTGGTCAATCAACCATCAAACACAACGTGAAGTCCTTGATCATGGGGCCAAGCAAGCTGCCACGTGGAGTGCCACAGATGGAGATGATGCCAGAAAATTTAAAAGTGGTGGATAGAGCAAAATATGATGACTCTAAATCCTCTGATGCTATCCGTCCACGTCACACATCCGTAGTCAGTTCTGGTACGTCAGTGCTCCGGTCAACTCTACATGAAGCCTCAAAGTCCCAGTTGAGCCCTGGGATTTATGAGGATGCAAATGCCAGGCGAACTCCAGTGAATTACCCCAGCCCTATGTCCAGAAGTTCACCTATGTCACGGTCATCAGAAGGTAAGGGTCATCAAAAAATATGCCTTCTGCCCAAAAGCTTTACTATTCCAGTTATCTGGCTAGTGTGTCATTGTTGATTCCTCGTCCCTCCTTTACTATGCAAAATTCATAATTACTGTATCATTTTTGTTTTCAGGTGGACTTACTCCAGGGAAGTCTTCCAGTCATGAGCGAAAAAGCACATTAACCCCCACCCAAAGAGAGAACATTGTAGTAAAGTCCCCAGTTCCTGGTGTAGACCCATCCTCTGCTCACAGTCCTTTTGATCCTCACCTACGTGGCGCCACCCCTGGAGAGGTCTACAGAGCCCATCTGCCTCCTCACCTTGATCCTATGCAATTCCATAGAGCCTTGGATCCTGGTATGTGATTTAAGGATATTCTTAGCAAGACCATTGCTTTGTGGAAGATGCTGGTCACCATGGAGTGTGCTTTTAGGAGTTTGCTAATCAAGCTAAAACTTTAAACACAAAAAGAAAATGCAGATGCACATTAAGCACTGCTAATCAGAATAATTATAATACACTTCGCAATATAACAAAATTAAAATAGCATAATTAAGCCTAAAATATATGGGCCCACTAACCAAGATCTTTTTAGCACCTTATTCTTTTTATATCTACCGATCACCTTTTAACATTCTAATTAGTACGTCTGACCTATTTATCACTCCTAACACATAGCTTATGCTTCTTACATATGTATCCCTTATTAACACCTTAACCTTTCATCAGTTTGATGCCATGTGCTGACTAGGGGGGGGTCCAATGCCCTGGACTTTAACCTTAGTGTTGGGGACCCACCATATGAGGTCACCTGGTTGCAGTTGATGGACCAAAATATTTCTGGGCACATATGATGCCAACTCAAATTTGTTCTTTTAGATTGAATAGTTTATTATAGTTATTCTGATTATCAGTGCTTAATAATAAAGAGTGTGTGTCTGCATTTTCTTTGCTTCTGTGTGGAACTACAAGTCTATGCATCGTATTATGTTTATGGTGTGTACACACAGGTACAATCAGCATGAAATTTTGACTATATAGTCAAAATCGCACCGGATCGCATGCAGATCGCGCAGGTTTTTTTTCCTTGTGATCCCAATGTGCGCTCCCGTGGCAGCACAAATCAAAACCCAGATAGACAGGGCAGCAATGACTATATAGTGCAAATTGAATGTAGATAGCATGAATTGTATGTAAATAGTACAGAGTTAGCAAAGATTGTATAGCACTCGATTCTTAAGTCGAATAGCATAGGAATCTCACCGTGTGTACACAGCATTAGGGTGAGCAGTCCAAGGTCCTGAGTAGGAACCTTCATCGTTCAGCTGCTGGAGTAGCTTATGTCGGGTTGTTTATTTTTTATTTAACAGATGATGTTTGTCTTATGTACGTGGAGCCCTTGATAAATAATAGACTGGGTACAGAAGGAATGGTCATAAGACCATTTCGCTTTAGTTAATATAAAGCCCCTTACACAGGGGGCGATGGGGGAGCTGGTGCTGAGCCACACGCTTAAGCACAGACCGCTCAGCACACCTGCGGTGCACCGACGTTGTGTGCTGAGTAGCGCTTTGGCTATGCTAATAGGAAAGACCGTGCAGGCGCTGGTGACGTGCGGGAGTGATCTAGTCAGATTGCTTAGAAATGGGTCTAAGTGTGTATGCTCTGTAAGTTTATATCGCAATGCATGGCTAAAAACATTTGAATGCTTCGGTCATTGGGGTGTAAATGCTAATTAAACACATTGCCATATGCGCCTTTCTTTCATCAGCTGCTGCAGCCTACCTGTTTCAGAGACAGCTGTCCCCAACCCCTGGCTACCCAAGTCAGTACCAGCTCTATGCCATGGAGAACACCCGACAGACCATCTTAAATGACTACATCACCTCCCAGCAGATGCAGGTTAATTTAAGGCCGGATGTCAGCAGAGGACTTTCTCCAAGAGAACAAGGATTAGCTATGCCATATCCAGGAGCCCGAGGTGAGTTGTCCTTCTACAATTCTTATTTTTATCCGCTTACTGCCAAGTGCCTTTAATGAAGCAAGTGGATTAGTATTGGTATTTGTTATGGCACCTTTCAACCACACTCCGCACTAAATATATTATTATTCTTTGTTCCTTAAATAGGAATTATCGACTTAACCAACATGCCACCTACTATTTTGGTACCTCACCCTGGAGGAACAAGTACACCACCCATGGACAGAATTACATACATACCAGGGACACAGCTGGCATTCCCTCCCAGACCATACAACCCAGCTTCCATGTCTCCAGGTTTGTCTACTATTTAAAGAAATAAACCATATATATATATATATATATATATATATATATATATATATATATATATATATTCTCTTTCAATGGTCCTGGTGACACAGCTCAACACTGGGATGTAGGAGGGTCCGAAGGAGCCAGGCACCTATCCTAAAGTTTTAGAGGGTAGGCTCCTCCCCTACTGCATCCCTGGACTCTTCAGTTCGTGTTAGGTGCCCACTGGAGTGGGTGCTATTCTAAAGGGCTGCAGGAGCAGCCGAAGAATTAGAGTAGTTAGGGGATTTTTATTATTTTATTAACTTTTACCCTAGCTAGATAGGCACAGTGTGAGGATTCTCATAGTGAATCCTCACACTGCTTGCGCAGCAGGAGCTGACAGAAGCGCGTCCTGTCAGCTCACTGTGCACAGGGGAGACGCTGTCTGGTCTCCCTGTGCAGCGCTTATAGCCTTTTCTAAAAGGCTGCCTGGGCTCCGGAGTACCCTGAAACCGGCTCCACGCTTAGGTGGGGATCATGGGGGACAGGCGCTCCGTGATGGCGGCGGCCATTTTATGCGGAGCTTACACGCTGAGCTCCTAGATGAGAGGACAGCAGCGTTGTGACAGGCATGTTCCAAGTGATCCCCATTTGAGGGGGAGACACTGGAACTAGGAAATCCTACCTAAGGAGCGGCTTGCTGGGGGTGGTTGGCGCCAAAAGGTCACGGACCCCGCAGCAGCAGGGACCTGTGGTCTCTTCCTTCACTCTGACTTTGGCGCCTTTCAGAACGCTTGCAGCGGAGCTGAGCTGGCTTACTGATCCTGGCAGAGTGACTTGGATTTCCTGGGCATCGCTTCCCCGCAGTTGAAACCAACAGACAGATAAGTGATTGGGTGCATTGCCTCTGTATAAACGCTTGTACATTGTTTGCACTGTGTATACTGATAGATATACTTTTATCACTTGCGTCATGTCTGAGCATCAGGCTGTGGTTTTGGGGGAGGGAGCCCTTAATGCACTGAGCGCGTGCAATGTTTGCACACAAAAATTTGTCCCTGAGCAGATGGCCAAGGGGGGCTTATGTATTACTTGCGCTGATGTGAGACCCATGGGCAGTGATCCCCATAGGGCAGAGCATATGGAACCTGCGTGGGCCAGGGCCCTAGGCAGGTCAGTAAACGCTTTGGTGCAGCTTTTGGACAGGCAGAGTGATGGGCTGGTAGAATCACAGAGACCTATGCCATCATCTCAGCAGTCGTCTGGCTCCTTGCCTCTTACCCAGGCAGATCCTGCACTTATCCAGGTGATGCAGGATACTGCAAAAGGGATTAACAGGTTCAGTGAAATGCTGGACAAAATGGATGATGTGGCAGGGACCCCTAGAAGGTCTTATGCCTTAACTACTGTGGTAGATGAAGAGGAAGGAGAGTATACTGACATCCCCTGGGATCAGGGTGATGATTTGGAAGAGAACTCTGCTGCTGGTATAGAGGATCTCATTATAGCTGTGAAGCAGGCTTTAAAGCTGACTGTGGAGGATAAGACTCCTGTTAAAGGTGTTTTTAAGCGACAGCGGAAGGAGGCTGTTACTTTTCCTTCAGATGAGGGGTTACAGGAATTGTTAGAAGGGGCTTGGAAAACTCCTGATAAGAGGCTTCAGATGCCTAAGCGATTCCTTAGTCTGTACCCCATGCCAGAGTCTCATGCGGAGCTCTGGGAAAAGGTCCCAGTTGTGGACGCTTCAGTGGCACGTTTGTCCAAGGCTACTGTATTACCAGTACAGGGCGGTGCAGCTTTTAAAGATTCTGTGGATAAAAAGCTGGAGGGAAACCTCAAGGCTATCTTTGAAGGGGTGGGGTTTACCTTACGACCCCTTATTGCTTCAGCCTGGGTTTCTAAGGCCATGATAGAGTGGGCTGGTGAATTATGCACCATGCTGCAGGCTGACCCGGGTGCATTACTGCTGGCAGAAAAGATTAAGGCAGCAGCAGAATATGCAGTTGAAGCAGAGGAGGAAGCTATTAAAATGGCAACCAGAGTGTCCACAGTCTCCATTAATGCCAGGAGAGTGCTTTGGCTAAAAGCCTGGGAAGCAGACAATGAGTCCAAGAAGGCTCTGGAAACATTAGCCTTCAAAGGAAAGGTACTCTTTGGTACCGAATTAGAGGAGATTATAAAACAGGCCACGGGCGGCAAAAGTACATTCCTGCCGGCCTCCTCAGCAAAGCAGACGTCCAGATTTTCTGCTTTTAAGCCGTCCTTTCGGCCCTCCCCTAGAGGTGGTGCGTCCTTTCGAGGACAGTCTTTCAGGGGAAGGTTTCAGCCCTCTAGAGGCAAGACACAAAAGTCAAAATTTGGCTCTTTTCACAAGAAGCCTGCCAATAAAGGAGAGGATAAACCCTCTGCATGACTGTCAGGGGCTTTGCCCGACAGTGACAAAAGTGGGCGGGCGTCTCACGCTCTTCAGGGACGCTTGGGCTTCTCTAGACCAGGATTCCTGGGTGCTAGACATCATAACACAGGGTTACAAAATCCCTTTCAGAGGGCCACCTCCGAAGAGGTTCATTCCCACATCCTTACCAAAGGAGGCACGGCTGCGTACAGCTCTGGTGAGAGCAGCGCACTCCCTTTTGGAAAAAGGGGTGGTGACACTAGTCCCCAAGACAGAGTGGAAGAAAGGCTTTTACTCCACGCTGTTCCTGGTGCCCAAACCAGACGGGTCTTTCAGACCAATACTAAATTTGAAGTCTCTAAATGTTCATTTATGGGTAGACCATTTCAAAATGGAGTCTCTACGGTCAGTACTCTTGAGTCTGGACCAGGGAGAATTTTTGGCGTCCATGGATGTCCAGGACGCATATTTGCACGTTCCTATACACCCGGAACATCAGACCTTGTTGAGGTTTGCCATAGGAGACCTGCATTTACAATTCCGGGCGTTACCCTTTGGGCTAGCAACCGCGCCAAGGGTATTCACAAAGATAATGTCAGTAATGGCGGCGGTGCTGAGGCTCAGGGGAATCACAGTAATACTCTATTTGGACGATCTCCTGTTCAAAGCAGAGTCAGCAGCCATGCTGCAGAGTCACTTGGCAGAGGCCATCAGTTTTTTGCAGGCTCACGGCTGGATTTTAAATTTGCAAAAATCTCAGTTGGTACCGTCACAAAGGCTCCAATTCTTGGGAGTCATACTGGACACCCATCTTCATCGGGTATTCCTCCCGGAGGTAAAGGCCAGGGATCTGGTCACCCTAGTCCAGGAGATTCTCAGGGCTCAGAGCATTTCAGTATGGAGGTGCCTCAAGCTCCTGGGGAAGATGGTGGCGTCATTCGAGACGCTTCAATTTGCCAGGTTCCACTCTCGGAGGTTCCAATGGAACATTTTGTCAGCTTGGTCAGGAAACACTTTGACCATGAAATCCGAGATGATAGTGCTGTCTTCGGACACCCGAGAATCTTTGAAATGGTGGACAGAAGTAGATTCCCTTCAGTGGGGTCGGTCATTACAGACCTGGGACTGGTTGATAGTAACTACCGACGCCGGTCTCAGGGGCTGGGGGGCAATAGTCCTGGATCTCAGGCTTCAGGGCCTGTGGACGGCAGAGGAATCAGCGTTACCAATCAACATCTTGGAGCTGAGAGCTGTCTGGAAAGTCATTTCCTTGGCGGGAGACAGGTTACAGAACCTCCCTTTGAGGATTCAGACCGACAATGCCACAGCTGTGGCGTATCTGAATCACCAGGGAGTTACACGCAGCAGATTGGCCATGTGGGAGGTATCCAGAATCTTCCTATGGGCGGAACAGAATGTTCCAGCTGTATCGGCTATATTCATCCCAGGAATAGAGAATATAGAAGCCGACTTCCTGAGCAGGGAGGAGCTCAAGGAAGGGGAATGGAGCTTACACCCTCAGGTGTTTCACCAAATCACTTCGATGTGGGGAACTCCGGATGTGGACCTGATGGCATCCAGGATCAACCGTCAAGTGCCCAGGTTCTATGCCAGAACAAGGGATCCACTAGCGGAGGCAGTGGATGCCATGACTATTCACTGGCAGGGAGATCTCCTTTATGCATTCCCACCAGTACCAATGTTACCGAGACTTCTGAAGAAAATACAGGGGCAGAAGGTTCCAGTGATCTTAGTGGCCCCAGATTGGCCAAGGAGATCCTGGTACTCGAGGCTTCAGAGGTTGTCTGTGGACTCATGGCGTCTACCTCTGAGACCAGACCTTCTAAGACAAGGCCCTTTCAATCACCTGGATTCAGATCGATTGATTTTGACGGCCTGGCTATTGAAACCACCATTTTGAAAAGAAAAGGGTTTTCTGAGGCAGTAGTACAGACTATGATAAAAGCCAGAAAAGCTGTATCTTCGGCAAATTATTATAGAGTCTGGAAGACTTACATTCGATGGTGTGAGAGAAGAAAGGCTCATACATCTCATTTTAAGCTATCAAGAATGATGGAATTCTTACAAGATGGTTTTTCATCGGGCCTAAGCCTTCAGTCACTGAAGGTGCAGATTTCGGCCTTGTCCATCTATTTCCAGAAAAAGATAGCCATTTTGCCGGAAATTCAAACCTTTTTACAAGGAGTATCCAGGTTGAAACCTCCATACAAGCAACCAGTAGCACCTTGGGATCTATCACTGGTTTTGGAATGCCTTCAAAAGGCACCTTTTGAACCTTTAAGGTCGGCTGACTTTAAGTTTCTTACGTGGAAGCTAGTGTTTTTGTTAGCAGTAGCATCTGCTAAAAGAGTTTCAGAATTGGGAGCTTTGTCATGTAAATCTCCTTTCTTAATTTTTCATGATGACAGGGCTGTTTTAAGAACAGTGCCTCAGTTTTTACCGAAGGTGGTATCTACCTTCCATTTAAATCAGGAGATAGTTCTACCTGTGTTTCAACCCCCAGAGGGTTCTAAGAAAAGGGACAAGTTGAGAACTTTGGATGTTGTGCGTGCCTTACGCATATATGTGGACAGAGTGAAGAGTGTCAGGAAGACTGACACATTGTTGGTATTGTATGACGTACACAAGATTGGTTGGCCTGCATCTAAGCAGACTATTGCTAGGTGGTTGCGGTCTGTGATAGCCTTTGCATACACCAAAGTGGGTAGACCAGTACCGGCCAAAATAAATGCGCATACCACCAGGTCAGTTGCCACCTCTTGGGCGGTTCGACATGGGGCCACAGCTGAGCAGGTTTGCAGAGCTGCCACTTGGTCATCTGTTCACACATTTGCCAAATTCTATAGATTCCATGAGTTCGCGTCGGAGGACGCATCATTCGGGCGAGCAGTGCTGAGAGCTGCAGACCTGAGCGTACCCTCCCAAAGGACCGGCTCTGGAACGTCCCAGTGTTGAGCTGTGTCACCAGGACCATTGAAAGAGAAAAAGGGATTTTTGTAAGAACTTACCGTTCGAATCCCTTTCTCTGATATGGTCCTGGTGACACAGCGATCCCTCCCTTACGCTCAGTAAGTATGCCAGAAGTTTCATGATGTTCATGTTAAAATGGTTAAAAGTTAACAGTTTTCTGTTATAAAATGTGCATATAATATGTGCAGGCGTTTGTACTGAGTTAATGTATTCCAGTGGCTTTGAAAGATGAACTGAAGAGTCCAGGGATGCAGTAGGGGAGGAGCCTACCCTCTAAAACTTTAGGATAGGTGCCTGGCTCCTTCGGACCCTCCTACATCCCAGTGTTGAGCTGTGTCACCAGGACCATATCAGAGAAAGGGATTCGAACGGTAAGTTCTTACAAAAATCCCTATATATATATATATATATATATATATATATATATATATATATATATATATATATATATATATATATATATATATATATATATATATATATATAGTTTTTGTAGTTCCGCACTCCCAGCCAACAATGAAACAAGCAGCGGTGCTCCTTTAAGGCGACACAATGTGTCCCAATGTATAGCAAGGTTGGATATTCCAATAAGGGCACTCACCAAAAAATCATGAAAAGTTTATTCCGGGTACATTACCAATCAGGCATAGCAGTCTACGTTTTGGCCACCAGGTGGCCTTTCTCAAGACAGGTCAGCATAGACGTCCTCACAGTACAAGAGTCAGAGAAAGGCCACCTGGTGGCCGAAACGTAGACTACTATGCCTGATTGGTAATGTACCCTGAATAAAGTTTTCATGATTTTTTTGGTGAGTGCCCTTATTGGAATATCCAACCTTGCTATATATATATATATAATTTTTTTTCTTCTAAACTTTAGAACTTTGCAGTGAGCCAAATAATTCAGCAGTATATATTCCCATCTATATTCCTGGAAGTAGGTGCAGCTCCACAGTCTGACAGTCACCGTTACTGTGGTACAAAGCAGACTGCTATGCTGTGCTATGCTTCACCTCCCCACACACTGTAGTGTGATATTGAGCAGTACTGATCTATGTAACTAGGCAACTAGGGACCTATTTTTGCGCTGGTTAGAACTTGCTCGTCCCCAGCCAGGGATTGGCGAATGCGAAGCTCTGGGTATTTCAGCACTCTGCAGTGTAAGGGGTATTATGCACTCCACCATGTAGGAGATGGAGAACACAGCTGAGGCTCAATATACAGGAGACAGGAATATTGTGACTTTATGATGCAGGTTTAAAGTGCCCAAGAACGATGAAGTAACCAGCGTGGCTTGGTCCTTTGTGTATCTCTGCCATTAAGTGGTGGCAGTTTCCTCGTTTTATGGAAAATCTGGACAGCCCTGACGGAGCACTTACTATGTCCATAAAATATAGACGCTTTGGTTTTTTGAACACTTTATGCATTAAAACATTTATAGAAGCTTCTATCCATCAGTATCTCATTCTAGATCAAATCTAAGTATGCACTGTTACAGTATTTAGATAATGATGCCTCCTGTAATTTACACTTGTGTGCTGACAGGGGGAAGGCTGGCAAAACATGATTTCATAAAACATTGCGTAGATCGTGAGACACTACTGAGCAAGCATTGTTCTAGATTTACTGATATTTTTCCTACTCATTATTATATGAGCATAATTGCATTGGCCAGGCTAATGTGCTCAAAAATGATCCCTCCACCACACACCATACTGCTTTATATGGAGCAGTCTAAATCTCTCGGAAGTAACTATAGACTTGCCGTGGACTGTTTGTTTGATTTTTAACCTCACTTTGTATCTTTATTTTCCATTCATAATGAATTGGGTAACTCGGAATATAATTTCCCAGTTTATTCCTTAGGACATCCATCACACCTAGCTGCTGCATCCTCTGCCAATGCTGAAAGAGAGCGTGAGCGAGAGCGTGAACGAGAAAAAGAACAGCGCGATAGGGAGCGGGAAAGAGAGAGAGATCGAGAGAGGGAGCGCGAGAGAATGGTTGCTGCAGCTGCTTCCGCCCAGAATGAACATTACCTGCGGCCTGGTAAGTATAATTGCTTGGATACATATTTAACGAATTCAGTACGAAATCCCGGCGGTCGGGATCCCGGCGTTCAAAATCCCGACGCCAAAATCCCGACAAGCGGGGGACGTGGATCGCCGCTCCCCCCCCGCGGGCTCGCTGCGCTCGCCACGTAGCGGGCCCGGTGCCTTGCTACGCTCGGCACGCTAATTTATTCTCTATCCAGGGGTGTCGTGGACACCCACGGGGGGAGAAAGTGTCGGGATTTCGGCGTCGGGATTTAAACTGCATCCCTATTTAACATAGCGAGTGCCTTCTACAGTATATTTGTGTCTGGAAAATTGGTCCATCATTTTTAAAGGCTTTGACCTTTCAGTCTTTGAGCTGTTATTCCACCTGACGTTTTGGCTGAGTGTGATTCTGAATCCATTGTCAAACCAGACTGAAGGATGATCATTATGGATCTAAATGTATTCTCCTTTTAAAAAGCCCTGTTCATGAATCCCTTCCTCTACGTAATTACTGCAGATTGTTAACAACGCGCTTCTTATGTATGTGGGTGTGTTTTCTCTAAAAAGACTGTTTTCATGTACAGTGACAGAGCAGCCTAGCCGGCCAGGAAGTCACGGATATCTACGTTCCCCCTCACCATCAGTCCGTTCCCAGGAGAGCATGATACAGCAAAGGCCAAGTATATTACATGGAGCAAACGGGAAAAGTGTTATCACACCTTTAGACCCTTCACAACTAAGAATGATGTAGGTATTTCTAAGTGGCCAGCGCCTCTGAGAATTTCCCCTATTTTCTTAGTACAAATGTATGTGGTTGCATTATATATTGTAGCAGTTTTATTTGTATCCCACAATGTATTTTTAGGTCTTCATTTATAGGCATTTTAGCATGTAGCACAGGCATGTCCAAACTATGGCCCTCCAGCTGTAGTGAAACTACAAGTCCCATCATGCTTTGCCACAGTTTTGCTATTAGGGAATGCTAAAAGTATGGCAAGGCATGCTGGGAGGTGTAGTTTCACAACAGCTGGCGGGCCACAGTTTGGACATGCCTGATGTAGCATGTTCTTCTATCATCCTCTCTGAACTTATGTGAGCCCAGTTACATCCCTTCAGTTTGCAGTAGAGATGCGTTCAGTTCGTATACATCTCTGCATCGCCCCCACTATTACATGCACACAGTTAAACATTTGCCAAATATACTTAATCAGCATTAGCACTAAAGTATTAAGCTGTCTCTATGTAGGGAGGTTTGAGTTAATCAGTAATAACTTTTTTAATGGTTAAATAGATAAATGACTTATGACTGTGCAGGCTACAATTTTGGCTTGGTGCTAGCATGACGTTAAGGGATATATTTACTAAGGTACGGATTTTCAGAATTGGAGATATTGCCTTTATCAGTCATAGAATCGTTATTGGCTTCTGGAAGGTGCTTGATAAATAACTTGAATCTGATTGGTTGCTATGGGCAACCTCTAAACTTCTAAAAGTCCACAAATTAGTAAATGCCCCCATGAGTACTCTATATTTGACCTACTTCTAAAAGATATATAAAAGATGCCTTCAACTTACCACACTAAATCAGGTTAGAGCGGGTATGTCCAAACTGTGGCCCTCCAGCTGTTGTGAAACTACACATCCCAGCATACATTGCCATAGTTTTAGCCTACCCTAATAGCAAAACTCTGGCAAGGCATGATGGGACATGTAGTTTCACAACAGCTGGGCATATCTGGGTTAGAGGTTGGTGTCTTCTCATGTGGTTTGTTCTTCATGTCATCTGAGCCTGACCACTTCCCCAGATGACTTTCTAATCTCCATGTGGTTAGGCCAGCCCTGACTACACTCCAGAGCTTGTTATACTGTTAAAGGATTATTCTACATGGGCTAGATTGGTAGGAGGTCACTGGGAGAGATAAAGAGATTGTAGTTCAGAAATATAATGAAATCGTTCTATTGTGCAGGGAAACCGGGATTACTAATGCAATTAAATAAATTTAGTGAAGCCTTGTATTGTGAGGAATCAAAAAAACATTTTAAAGTGTACATGTTTTGTATAATGCCCTTTTTTTTTTGCATTCCATCAGGCCTCACAATCCTGGAGGGCCCTCCATCACCCAGGGAATTCCAGCATCCCGCTACAGCACAGCAGCCGATGCATTAGCTGCCTTAGTAGATGCAGCAGCTTCTGCGCCACAAATGGAAGTTGCCAAACCAAAAGAAAGCAAGCTGGATTCTGCCCGGTCAGAAGAGAACATGGCCAGGCGTGCAGCATTAGAGCAACAGCAACAGCAAATGGAATCTGAGCGTAGACTGGTACAAAGCCCATACACCTCCTCCAGCTTTTCTAGCAGCAAGTCACAAAGCCAGCCGTCCCCAGCTGTGTATTCTGAAGCTGGTAAAGATAAAACTGCACATACCAAATCACGATATATGGAGGAGTTAAGGACGCGAGGAAAGACCACCATCACTGCAGCTAACTTTATTGATGTCATCATAACACAGCAGATCGCCTCTGACAAAGATGCTCGTGAGCGCAGTTCACAGAGCTCTGATTCCTCCAGTAGCTGTGAGTGGACATATTGTCAAGCTATTTTATGCACAGTACATAACTAATTATCGTTCAGTCTTAGGGAGAATTCAATTACATGCGGTCATTTACCAAGGGGAAAATTGTGGTGGTCTGAGTCTATTCAATTACAGCCTTTTCTCCTAACCTGGTAAATGACCCTGCTAACGCACATTACCCCATATAATTCAGGATAACTTCCCAGACCTATGGTTTAACACATTTGCTTATTTATTTTCTAGCCTGCTCATACTCAACTGCAGGATGTGGGCTGCCACAGGCACTAATTGAATTGACGCGGGGGATCATTTACCACTTGGGGGATATTCAATGTTTGCTGATATTTTTACAGTTGTATAGATCAGCACGCACCTATTCAATGTGGTCATTTTCAACCACATTGAGTCCGGTGCAGATTACACTTTTTAAAAACTCAAATCTGCTTTGTCGTCTAGATTGTCAAATCTGCATCCATTTTTGAATAATCCATGTGTATTCCGACTGTGGGCATATTGAATTCCGACTGTCAGATTGAGTACGAATTGCCAGATAATCCGAGAGTCGGAAACAACATTGAATATCCCCCCTTATTAATTTTACACCTAAAGGGGGAATTCACTTAGATACAGTAATTTACTAAGCAGTGTATTAACTAAATTTGAAAGGTAACTAATATAAAATATGTAACTCACCTAGTTTTGAATTGAATATTATTGCCCACTTAAATACAGCATTCAGTGCACTTTGAAAAGCTTTGCCTAGGCAGTTTCTCTTACGCTATTATTGGGTTATTCAATGTCCGCAAAACTGCGAAATAGCGGCCATTTCCACAAAGAATAGATGGAATTTTCATTCCATTTATTCAATATATTTCCTTTTTTTCCGATTTTTGGAAACAATCCCAAAATTGGTAAAGCATCAAAACCACATCTTTTTCCATGGAAAATTTGAAAATTTAGCAGCCGTTTCCGCAAATGCAGACTCGGCTTTTCAAAGAGATGGATCTGCAAACGCGAATCACGGCGGTTTCCCTGGCAAAAATGGCCAGGATTGAATAGTGAAATCCCCTTATTTCCCTGCAAATTGGAAATAAGAAGCATTGAATACCCCTCTTAGATGGAGCTGTCCTCCTAGCCATATATGTTCTAGTTTTCCAAATATTTAAATGCCTCGGACTAATTGGTGTCACCTTAATCATTTTAAAATATTTATTGTACTCTTCAGAGCAATAACATTCAATATCAAAAGCATAATACATTATAGGACAGAGTAAGCAATAGTTAGGTTACATACTGTATGTGACAATTCCTTAACCTGACAACGGTAGGCACCTCCCTCTCAACTTACATAGAAAAATCGCCCATATGACTGACTATTTTATTTTTAGGGGTTGATTTTGGAATTGCTGCCTAATAGGCATTTGCCTTATGACTAGATGAATCTTTATAGAGCAGTGTCACATGTAGACTATTCCTCATCATCTTACGTGTGTCTTTTCATTCCTTTTCTGTTCAGAACGCGTGTATGAGAAGAACTCGTATGCTTTTTTTTTTTTTCATTTGCATAATCTCTGGCTGTCAGATCTGGCAACAACTATTTATTACCGAGCAGTGGAGCATACATAGCAATTGTGATGCTGAAGAGATCTGTACAAAATACAGGACCAAGGGGGAGTATCAAACTTTCAAGAGCTATAAAGTGAGGAAGTTGCCTATAGCAACCAGAATCTATCATATAGCACAGTATTGTATACAATAACTGTTACAGTCTGGTTGCTAAAGGCAATGTTTCCACTTTATCTCCCTTGAATGGGGTTGATACAGCTCACCTCCCAAGTTGGGAAAATACTGGCTTAGAACCTCATTCTAAAGATACCCATACATGGTGCGATCCTGCTTTGTGATGCGCGCTCGCACATATCGCACAGCACAAAATATATGTGCAGCACGTACTTTTTGGACTAGATCGCACCTAGTTAAAAGTCCAGGCTGCTTTAGCACATCGCATGCAGTTTGAACTAGATGCGATTCAATCTAGTTCAAAACCACATGGTGCGCGTTGCTCTGTGTATGGGTACCTTTATCCTGAAAGTACATATGTAAGTGGCTTACCACCATTCTCACTTAATATATGATCAACTGTAAGGCAGTTAGTAGATGCCTACTGCAAATGTTCCGTTTTGTTATATTTCAGAGCTCTCAGTTAAACAAAAAAAAAGATTCTCCAGACAAAAGTGCCAATCATGACACGTATAACTATTTCTGATAGTTTCACCTGTGCTGTGTACATGAAACTGGGAACACATTTTTTTTTAAATATTTATATGATTTCTGCAGTGTCTTCCCATCGCTTCGAGCCTCCAAGGGACACCATAGAAGTTATCAGCCCAGCAAATTCACCAGTGCCGGTACAGGAAAAAGAGACCTACCAACAAGAAGTCACTAAGCCAAGCCAGCCAGAAAGTAAGCATCCTGCAGGCAGCAGACCGGTTTCCTCATAGTATAATAAACCTGTATAGACCCTCTCAGGTTGTACAGGTTTCCCTCTTTCAACTGTAATTTTTCTCTTTGATTCAGATGAAAGTAGCCGACAATATGAAGGACAAAGCAGTCGCTACCGGACGCAACAAGAGTCCCCTTCACCGCAGCAGCCAGCACCGACACATGTGCCTCAAACTCATAGACTGATCACTCTAGCCGATCATATATGTGTAAGTGTTTTTAGTGTGTACGTCTAGAATATTCATGTTTTCCACTGTAATAGTTATTGGTTGTCCATAACTTAGTTCCAGGAATTGTCGTAGGTGTCCCTTTACCTATTCTAGAATCTTTGTTTTACTATTAACATACAGTGGTAACTAACTACAGCTGTATGGAACTGCCAAAAGGTTATTCTAAACATGCTGTAATGATCCCCAATATTTTGGTGGTGTTGGTCTTATTTTCTGTTTTATTTAGAAGTGTATAACTCCATATCTTTGCCAATTTCTTTTTTCTCAGCACATTATAACACAAGACTTCGCCAGGAATCAGTCCGCCACCCAGGCTTCTCAGCAGCCCCCTACATCAACATTCCAGACCACTGCCCCACCATCAGCCCCTATTCGGTCCAAGTCATCCAACAGGTTCAGCCCTGACTCGCAGGCCCAGCCTATGCACCATCAGCGGCCGGCTTCTAGGGTTTCTCCAGAAAACATGCCTGACAAGCCTCGAGGAAGGTAATATTATGCCAAAGCTCTGTTGTGGTTATACACTGTGTGTGTATGAAGGACTGTGTAAAAGCGCACATTCTGGTTTTGATATATATTGTGAATTCTAAGGCAAATAGAGATTTTTTTTTTTAATCTTATACTTTTTAAAATTATGGCATGTTAATATCACTGCACATTGGAGAATTAAATGGACAGTGAATGTGTAAGGTGATATTGGTATGATCTTAACAACTTTACATATAGCTGTTAAATGGATGGAAAGGCTACAGGGTTGTTTAAGTGAAACTGATTTGCCAACAATTGATTCTTGTTTGTTAATGTGGAGCCATTTCCAGAGAAGCTAGAGTAGGCCGTATCCCAATCATGTATACAAATCCGTCCAATGTTTTCTTTATAACAGGCCTGGAAAGTCACCAGATAGAGGGCACATCAGTGAGCCGTATGAGCCTGTATCACCTCCACAGGTCCCAATCATGCATACAAAACAGGATAATATGATGTTAATGTCCCAGAGACCGGAGCCTGCTGAACAAAGGTAGGATATCACAATAGGCTTGCCAAACTGTTGATTTTGGACTATCTGGTACCACTAATTACAATGCAGAAATCCCCAATTAGCTAATTATTCACAGAGAAATCACACAACCTGTATATATTGTAATGTTATCCCTGTTCTCGCTTCATTCGAGAAAATGTTAATTACTATAGGATTAATCAGAGCATTCCTTGTCAGCGCATTGCATTTAAAAAGCTTCCTGGTTGCAATTAAGTGTTCCCATTTGTTGTCTCATCCCACCGCATTTACTTATCATCTCCTTTTCTTCCGTTTGCATAAAAATGGCAGCATTCATTCACATTTGCCCTTTAGTGGATGTGTCCCTCCCTCCACTTTATTGTTGGGGATGCCTTCAGAATTTGTATAGTTCAAACACTACATTAATTTCATAACTAATCTAATGCAGTAATACACCAACTTCCTATATAGTAACAACCAGTATTCTATGTAACCAACTCTTGCCACGTGCATTATATATATATAAATATATAAATATATAGCCACAGGGGCTCCGGTACACTGCAACTGTTGCACCAATGGTCGTTCTGTCTCTGGGCTTACAAGTCACAGCTGGTAGTTTTGATTCATTTTCTTCTAAACTAAAAAACGTACACCACTTTCAGTAATCCATTGTGTATGTTCCTTTATTCTTCTTTTTGCACAGGACTGACTCTCGTTCTCCGGGAAATATTAATTATCTCCCATCCTTCTTTACTAAATTGGAAAACACCTCCCCAATGGTGATGTTCAAGAAACAAGAGATTTTTCGTAAGTTAATCTCCTCTGGTGGCGGTGACTCTGACATGGGTAAGTGGGACCTTACTATCATCTCCCTTCTCTGTCTGTGGGTTGTCCCTAATCAAATGTATTCGAACCGCTAATACTCCGCTAATAAAAAGCCATATGTTTATTCTAACTTTTCTTATAAATGTACTTAATACAGAATGATTTCCACCCTCTGTGTATTACTTAATGTTTGATAAAGATGAAATTACCAGTATAAATAAATGGGGCATTTACCATTTACTAACACTTTTAATATATTTAGTATGTTGTTGTTTTTTTTGTTAATAACAGAGGATAAGGTAAACTATGGTACGGTAGGAGGTTGCAGTGATATCTGTTGTGTGTGGATATTGGCACACTTCACATCAATATTCAAGCACTAGGGCAGTGATGGGGAACCTTTGGCCCTCCAGCTGTTGTTGAACTACATATCCCAGCATGGCCTGCAACAGTTGTAGTATGGCCATATAGCAAAACTGTAGCAGAACATGCTGGGATGTACAGTTCAACAACAGCTGGAGGGCCGAAGGTTCCCCATATCTGCACTAGGGGGTGGGTAACAATACTAAGCAGCACTGTTCAAAACCGCCATACTGTCCGAGTTTTTGGACGTTGTATTAAAAGCGACAATACTTGTAAATACAAGTCACCCTGTTTTGTATTGTAAATAACTGCTCTTTAAGGGGGGTATGCAATCGCCGTCGAGCATCTCCCGTAGGGGAGATGCTCAACGGGCCCTATTCAATGCTGTCTTCCCCGACAGCATTGAACAGGGTTTCCCGGCAGAACGAGCCCGACATCTCTAGCTGTCGGGCTCGTTCTGCCGGGAAGTGACGAGCTGCCGGCTGCAGCTCGTCACTTCCCGGCCGCAACTCGCGGCCACGCCCCCTTCTCGTCCCGCTGCAGGCGGGACATTGAATCCCGCCTGCATGTTCTCGGTCGAGCTGACCGAGAACGGGACCGGGTCACGGCGGGCGAGCAAGCTTGCCTGCCGTGACCTGAAGATTGAATACCCCCCTAAATCTAGGGTCTGAAACTGCCACAGATGTGGTCGCTTTGAAAAGCGCTGCTTAGTATATGTACACCCAATATACAGTATAACTCTTCTGGCACCCATTTAGGCAGTTTCCAATAGCATGTATTGTGTATGTGATTAGCAGGGGACCCCTAAAAGCAGATAATGGCCACTTCACGCTTTATCATAGTGCAGTGCTAGAACTGAATCTCATTGATAGTGCTATAACTATGTTAGTATTGCCAAAGGTATTTTAATAATTATATCTTTTGTAGGGAAAATAGTTTTCACACATCTCTTGATGCTTGGTCGCTAATTACAGTGGGGTCATTTCTCTGAGAAGTGTTTGTAAATCATTGACCAATTTGTTGATTTAATCTCACTTCTCAACCACTGACCAGTTGATGGAAGTAACCATTACTGCAGATCTATGATATCATTGTTGTTTATTCTGCCTGTGTGATTCTGCTTTTTAGGTTGCTAGTTATTAACCTTGCCAACAGTTTTCTATTTAAAGTATTGCCTCATCTGAGCTTTCTGAAAGAATATATTTGTATAATGCAAAATGCAGGAATTACATTTATTTTAAATTGCAAAGTTTTATTAAAATTCCTATATACCGTAATAAGAGGATAAGGCTGCTCCTCGCCCCTATGGGGGGTTGGGTTGCAATGTGGCAGCCTCTAGATGGCGCTGAACAGAGCACACAACCTCTAGTGCTGACATGTTTCCTCATTATGACGGAATGGTAAATATTAAAACATATAAGGCTTGGGGAAAGACGGAATGGTAAATATTAAAACATATAAGGCTTGGGGAAAATGTATCAAAGCTTGGAGAACTTGCCAACCAATCGGCTCCTATAATTTTACAGGCTGTATTTAAAAATTGACAAGTTAGGAGCTGATTGGTTGGTATTTAATCTCTTTAGACTTTCTTCATCCTTTGATAAATCTTCTCTTTGGATGTAGTATAATTCCAGTCCTTTGGTGAACTTCAAATATTTAATAATAATAATGCGTTTTTATGAAACTAGAAGTATAAATTGGTGGCTTCTGTCATCACTAGCACATGTCAGCATTGTTACAGTAGAATCCATTTTCATGTTTAAATCCCTAACACAATACATTGTTTATAGTGCTGTTGCTGGTTTAAACCCACCACTGAACCTTTATTAAATGTTGGTTTATATGAAAGCGCTACAAATACTGATCTAATAACCATGTAATGCTGGCCATGCACTGAGCGGTTGGTGCAATAGTACAGTGTGACACTGGTGAGCGCCAGCACTGAAGAGTTTTCACATAGATCGGTGTTCATGTTCCTATACACAGCAGACATCCCATTGATGGAGCATGAAGTCAGACTCTCCTTAACATATAGGGGCAGATTTATTAAGCTCAGTGAAGTGATAAACTGCCTGTTTTTTATCACCGGCCAATCAGCTCCTACCTGTGAAGTTACAGGCTTGGTTTGAAAAATGACAGGTAGGAGCTGATTGGCTGGTGATAAAAACCAGACAATTTATCACTTCACCGAGCTTAATAAATCTGCCCCTAAATGTTTTAGAACTTTTAGGAGAAGGATAGCTCACAGTTGACTGTATATGTAATATGCATACAGTGGGAACTTTTTATATATTCGTAGATTTATGTGAATCAACATTTAACTGGGGGATGGGGTCTACCAAAGCTTTGTCAAGGAGGGACTCACAGACCTTTCTTCCCCTCAGTACGTCTTTTGTCTCTGCAGAGGGCTCCATGGTCCTATACCCTCAGCACATTTTTGTTCACGCTCCCTGGGTGATGGAGCCAATTTAGCTGCCCTCTAAATATAGTTTCTTAGTAAAACTTGTTTTTTTGTTCCTGCAAATTTTATTTTTGTTTTTTTTTATTTAGTTTCCCTTTTTATGTATAAAAATATTTTTTGCATACAAAATAAGGTAAACGAATATATTTGCCTCTGCCCTCATCTCCTACTGGTATTTAGTGCTGCTTACGGTGTCATAATTGAAAATTGTTAATAAAATCTGGATGTATATATTGCAGCAGCTGCTCAACCAGGAACAGAGATCTTTAACCTGCCAGCGGTCACTTCCTCAGGTAAGGCTTTATCATTGACAGATGTGCTTATTATATCTGTTTATATTTTTATTCTAATGGTGTTTTGGAAAAATTTTCTTGGGTTTCTTTAAGCATGTGTGGTACACTTAATATACCCTGAAGTGAGCCCTTTGGCAGCACTTACGTTATTGGGGAGGGCAAAACGGATGCAAAAAATCCCCAATAACTAGCGGGGCTCAGCAGGTGCTGCAGCCCTGTTAACATGCAAATCTGTAATCTTTTCACAGATTTTCTGTATTAAAGCCCAATAACATATTAAGTTAATGGGCGTCAAAATAGGGTTCAGGTAAAAAAAGGTCTGAAATTGAATTACCTTAGGTGATAAAGCGGGCTATTGACTTCTGCCCAAACTTTTTACGTTTTTTCTAGGCAGATTGCTAAAGCTCTTACAAATGAAGAGGCAGTGTTGCCCATAGCAACCAATCTGGTTTTGTCTATCATTTTTTAGGATGTAGTTGAGAGTTGCCCATAGCAATCGGAATAATCTGATTGCTATGGGCAACATAACCTCTTTTCATTTTTAGACACTTTAGTACATTCACCCCTTAGTGTTTATTCCTCGTCATGGTCTTTATGTAGGATGTACCCTTGTTAAGCCAATTGATTGATTATTATATAATGATCTCAGGTAGACAGTTTAGCAAATCACTAGGAGCTAGTAATCTAACAAGGAGCTTATAAATACAGCACAAACTGTATGGTTAGACTTCTTGGAGATAAAAACGCAGGAAAGACAGCCGGGCAGGGCGCTGGGCAGGAAAGACAGCTGGGCAGGGCGCTGGGCAGGAAAGACAGCTGGGCAGGAAAGACAGCTGGGCAGGAAAGACAGCTGGGCAGGAAAGACAGCTGGGCAGGGCGCTGGGCAGGAAAGACAGCTGGGCAGGAAAGACAGCCGGCCAGGGCGCTGGGCAGGAAAGGCAGCCGGCCAGGGCCAGAGCCTGCAACATGCGTGTCATGTATGCGCCACCCGCACAAACGCATAAACATCGATTCACAGTCTTGTGTGCGGGGACAAAATCATTAGATGGCCTGTGAAGGGTGCCGTTGCCTGGATTGAAATGCCTTGGCAACTGCACATCCCACCCTTTTGCATACAGTAGGATTGACCCCTTTGGATCTTAAGACTTCTCTGTGGAATGTATTATTAGAGGGCTGTCGTTAGGGATGTCACTCATGTAATATAGATGCCTTCAGCTAAAGCAAGAATTCAATATTTATTGTTCTTTTCACAGGAGCTATGAGCTCTCGAAGTCATTCCTTTGCTGATCCCGCCAGTAATCTGGGTTTAGAGGACATTATTCGCAAAGCTTTAATGGGTAACTTTGATGACAAATCCGATGACCATGGTGTCCTGATGGGAGTAGCACAAGGCAACTCTTCTGGGTCTTCAAGCAGTGATGGTCGCAGAGAAGAAGCAAATCCATCCCCCAATTCAGGTTGGTATTGGAGCACAAACTCGGAAAATGCAAAGCTCTAACCTTCTCTAAAAACATATCCGAAAGCCAGATTCTTACAGAAGAATGGGACTGGGGTGATACAACTATGTTGCAGACATGGAAAAACATTAACTAAAATGCATTCATCCTTCTCAAGAAGTTACCTTTAATCATCTAAAACGGTACTAAGGAGTGGCATTGTAACCTCAAATCAGGGTGCTTCCCTTGTTGCTCCCCCCGCAGGTAATATATGGAGGTCATCATTCCATTCTCTTTTGAAAGGGCCACAATTCTGTTCACTCATAGCAGGTTTCACCTGCACCCTCATAGCAGGTTTCACCTGCACCAATGATGTACTCTCTCTAATCAGCCCTTTCAGACTACCTTATATGCAAAGTTCTCCATGTTACAGGCGGAGGAACCACCAAGCAAAAGCTGATAAGTAAATCTGGCAGCCGCAAAATGAAGTCCCCCATTTCTGGCAGCCAGGCATACATGGGGGCTGAACGGCCCTCTTCTGTCTCCTCCGTTCATTCAGAAGGAGATTACAGGCAGGCCCCAGCGTGGGCCTGGGAAGACCGACCTTCTTCCACAGGTGAGAGTGAGCACAACCCAATCGTCCGGCCCTCGCACAATACAGTATTCCAAAATGTCTTTAACAGAGGCTGTGAACAAATATGAACTTTATCTAAAGCAGGTAGGCCAAATAGGTTAATATTAGTGCATTTATGCCTGATTTGTTGTATGTATGTTAAGAAATGATACGCTTAAACCTTGTCTAGTATTGTCATAGCTTGGCATCGCATTAGAAAGTTCCATCAGATTTATGCTGACTAAGATACATACAACATTCTCTTTGCACTTGGACGATCTCGGTTGTGAGACTACATTGGCTTTTATTTGTAATCTAGCTCCCTATTGGTTAGTTTGATCAGCTTCCACCACAGTGATGCTTCGGATATGACTGTGCAAGCAGTCTAAACGGGGGCCCAAGAACTGTGCAGGGCTAGAGACTCCACATAATACCACTTTCACACTTCCTTAAAAAACGGTATTTTGAAACGGTATTTAAAACGGGTCTGAGCCTTCACATTGCAGTAGTTTACCGTTTTAAATACCATTCACATCAGTCAACCCTATCACAGGCCTGTAATCTGTTTTACTAAATACCGTTTCAGAGCCATTCTCACTGCATATAAAACGGCTCTGAAACGTGTAGGACTCTGCTTTTTAAACATTTTGAAATACTGGTTATCTTTAACCGATAAATGAACTCTGGTGCTTTCCCACTGCAGCCTTAAATGTTTTAAAATGGAAAATAAATGTCAATATACCGTTTAACAAGTGCAGTGTGAAAGGGGTATAAGAATATTACACAAGTGTGAACAGCTGTGGCGTGTATACACATTCTATATGTTTTGAAGTATCAGTGTTTAGTACAAAACTGTTAGCTGCCTCTGCTTGAAAAAATTGATTTCTTAAAACCTGAATTGTAGTTCTACTGCATTGAACTCAAGTGTTTTCACAGCAATTAGGGGGTGATTTAGTTATATGTGAAGTTCTGTGCACGAATAGTGGGTAATTACAGAATCTTTGTTTTATTTCTCTTTTTTTAAACCCTCTATGGCAGGGGTAGCCAACTCCAGTCCTCGAGAGATTCCAACAGATAATGTTTTCCAGATCTCCTCACAGAATAGCAAGTGAAGTAATTAGCTCCACCTGTGGATCTTTTAAAATGTGTCAGCGAGTAATGAGTGCACCTGCGAGGTGATCTAGAAAATGCAAACTGTTGGTAGCTCTGGAGGACTGGAGTTGGCAACCACTGTTCTATGGGGTGGAAGCAAAAATGAAAAATATTTTGCGGACCAGCAAACTGCAAATATGTTTTCCAACAAGGTTCTGACTAAACCCAGAAGCTAATTCAATGCTTATTGTTTGTCTGTATCTTATCTTAGGGTCCACTCAGTTCCCCTACAACCCATTAACTATGGGAATGCTGAACAGTACTCCTCCATCATCTATAGCTTGTGCACCCCCATCCATGACGCAGAGTTCTGCTCACCAGCAGGGCAGGATATGGGATCGGGAGCCAGCACCTCTTCTCTCGTCGCAGTATGAAACCCTGTCTGACAGCGATGACTGAAACACTTTGGAATTACAGAACTGCATGTCTGTGGGTTCTAACAGCATTGTCTCACATCAGGGCTTGGAAGACTTTTTTTTCCTAAACAGAGCCACAGGCTGAGCAGCAAGATGGCCACTTTCCCGCACAGGGAACTAGAGAGTCGTGTACAAAGCATAAAGGATATCAGCCTGCTTTATGCAGGCCTGCTGGTAGCAGAATGTAATTAGTAGAGTTAAAGTTCCACATTAATATGTAAAGAAGTTTTAAAAGGAGAAGAAAAAGTGGATTATTGGACATCTACCAATTTTCAGCTATTTGTAAAAAAAAAAAAAACAAAAAAAACATAATGTCTTTAAATCCTTATTCTGTAAATATTTGCAGTGTTTTTTTTTTTTTTCTTCTTTGCTCTGGTATGGTGTATGTAATTAAATCAATGCTCCTGAGGATTTCTTTTTGTCTCCTGGATGATACTGAACATTGATTGCCAGCCCTAATTAATTGTCCTGCACCTTATAATAACTGGCCAGGTTTAGCAGTCATCAAACCAAGTTTTGCTTAGAAAGAGCGTCAAAAACTCACTTTTTTTTTTAATATCCGGGAAAGGTGAGAAGGAATATTAATTTTAGAAACATTAATTTCATTTTTAACCTGAGGCTTAAATGCTGAAACTTGTTTAAAAAGGATAAAAAAACCAAACTTTTTTTATTAATATATATATAATTTTTTTTTTTTTTTATCAGACCTACATCTGAACGAAGCTTTTCTGCACTAGCAATGACCATTGCAAAGTTGTGTCTGTGAATTTAAGGTTCTGATAGTTTTTATCCTTTGGGGGAATATATTTCCTGATTTAGATGTATGTGTATAAACCGGATTGTCACCAATTTTAAAGACTTGACAGATTGGTGCAGTAGATGATTTTTTTTTTCCTTTATTATTATTATTTTTATTTTATTTTTATTTTTTTCCCCCTCACAGCTTTCATTTAATTCTATACATGGATTGTAATAAAATGTTTTTGCGCAACTCCAGATTTCAGTTTATTATTATGATGCTTATGTCTGACATCACCAGTAATCTGAGATAATCTATTACATTGTATATTTTGTACATATTTCATCCATGTTACAAACATACTATCATCTATCTGTCTGTCTGTATGTCTAGTGTCCGTGTGACTCTGAACTGCCATCTGTTGGCAGCAAGTGAAAGTACATCTACTAGCTTTCGGAGCATTTGCTTCGAGCGGGCTCACTGGTATGTTATATTTGCTTCACCCGAGTGCCAACATCTCTGAGAGATGTGAAAAATGTCTGCTAAATATGCTAGTGTCGCTCACATTTGTTATAGAAATTCAAATATAAAATTGGAAAAAAAAAATAATAGATTTTCTATAGGCCATTATGATGAATAAAAGTGTTTGCTTGGCAATTTTCACACCTATTTTGACTAATTCACTTGGCACTCAAATCGTTAAATAATTTGCTGGAGGAATATTTTTTTTTAGCTCTATATTTTTTTACTTTATTTGTTATCTTTATAATGTTGAATCATATTATGTAGCACTGTATACTGAGGACAATCATACCTAAATTAAATACAGTATTATAAATTGAAAAAGGAGGTAAAAGTAGTCTTGCTCTACCTATGCTGCAGGGCTGAATTGCTGTTGATCTAATGCTTTCTTGAACTGTTGCTATGCAAACAATTGGTGTGCCTCTCCACTAATAACAGTGCAACACATATCTGATGAAACTATACATCACTGGGGCACTTCAGCAGCCATTTTGTAGATTGCACCAGTTCTTAATCACATAGAACTTGCATCTTTTCTGAGGCACTGCATATTTTTGGTATCGGTCAATGGTAGAGTATACACAATCGATGATGATTGGTGTACCGGCAAAGTGCACAGAAGTGGCTATAATAATAAAGAAAAAGGCTGCACATTAAAAAAGGGAGGGGGCGATATAATTTTCGGATGTCCATGTTACTTTTATTGAAATTGTTACATTTACATTCAATTTGTAATATTGTGACTTTCGGTGTTTCAATAAAACATGTTTAAAAAAAAAAGGGAGGGGGCATAATCCAAAGGCATGTGAGTGATTTGTGACGTCCCAGCATATATGTCTAGAATCTCCAAAATGACAGATATGCATTGAAAGATACCAAAACTGAAGTATGATGATACTATGGGTACCACCACAAAATAACAGGAATTGAGATCTGCAGCTTTTCTTTACATGAAGCAGCGGTCTTTGATGTAATACATGTTGTGCTGAGTCTCAGACACCACAAACCACCCACATCCTGCCCCCCTAGTGACTGATCTCACACTGTTTAAGGAAACTATTGTTATACCAGGTTTTCTTTTGGGCTTATATATATACTATCAGGTTGGTGTCTGAACATTTACATGCATAGGTAAAAGACCCACAGGATGTGATATTGCATTCATTACACCTCTGTGGTTGCTAGAACAGGCCATCTTCCTGACAACTTTTGGTAACCCTTTATTGCCCTTTATGCTGAGAACATCCTCCTGACCATGACAACGTTTTTTTAATGAAACAACGTATAACTTCATTGCTACTTTCCTTGTTACCCGGTGTAGCTCTAAAATGAAGTACTTGGGCATAATGCTTTCTGAATCTGTATATGTTCTATTCAATGCAAACTAGCCCTGTTTGAGAGGTGAGTGTTTGGAGATATTAGGTAGGTCTTGCTTGACATCTTCTCTAGCCATACATAATAGTGGAGTGCCTGTGAAAATTAATATGTCTGTTCCGTACAGGGACTCTCCTAAACTTATCAGTTAATTAAATGTTTTTATTTAAAAGATCATCATTCATGCTTGGGGATGCGGTCATTTGATCTACAGCATGATGGTCGACATGGGTCTAGGTCGACCTAGGAAAAGGTCGACATGGTTCTAGGTCGAAAGGTCTTTAGTTCGACAGGTCATTAGTTCGACAATGTCTAGGTCGACAGTCAAAAGGTCGACATGGGGTTTTTCACTATTTTTTGAGCCAACATGTGCCAACAGGCGGTATTTCATGCCCGACCATCCACTAGGGCGTGGTGGGAGAATAAAATAGTGTGCTGAGCGCAGCGAGAGATGTGAGGGGATGCAGTGCACTTGAAACTGTGTCCATGTCGACTGTGTTTACATTCAGGGCAAAAACCCCATGTCGACCTTTTGACTGTAAACATAGACATTGTCAAACTAATGACCTGTCGACCTAGACCAATGTCGACCTTTTCCCATGTCGACCTAATGGTGTTGGCCTAATGACTGGTGACCTAATGACTGTCGACCATCATGCTGTAGACCAAATGATCCCAACCCCATGCTTGTCTGTGAATGCCCCTATAGACACAGCGGTGCCAAGTTTGGCTAGTACCTTAGCTGATTCCATGGCAGAATAGTCTTAAGGTGGCCATACATTTGAACGATTTGGCATGATGAACGATTGGCATTATGATTTCAGACACAACACCCTTGAACTCCCTGGCAGCTTCCCAGACACATGATGGATCGTATATGTGTATTTTCACAGAAAGGACAAACTGTTTCCCAATTTAAAGCTTGAGAAGTAAATATATGCTCTATACTGGGAGTTTGCTTAGATTTCCCTAGAGCGTATATTTACTGCTCAAGCTTTAAATTGGGAAAAAGTTTGTTGAAATTTTTTTCTAAGGGCAGTATTCAATGTAAAATATCGCTGTGTGCAGCGAATCCTGTTTAGGATTCGCTGCACACTCGCTGTGTTCCGGAGGGCTGGCTGCCACTCGCTCTCCCTGTATTCAATGTCGGAGGGGCGAGTTGCCCCTCGCGGCGAATCTTAACCCCCTGCAGCGGACGAGTGTCCGCGGCAGGAAGCCGTGGGACGGTGGCAGGCAGGGAGATTGAAGTCTCCCTGCCTGCCCCAGAACTTTTGTGGAGGGGAGGAGTGCTGCACCCCCCCCCCCCCCCCCCGAGCCAGCAGGGGACCGGGTATGGTCACTGCTCCCGATAATGCATATGTAATGATCGGGTGCAGTGACTATATGAATATCTAATGAGCTGCTCGGCTCCGGGCCCCCTGCTGGCTGCTCTGTGTAGAAAAAAATATATATTTTTTTTAATTAAAATATATATTCATGTGCTATAAGCACATTAATAAAAATAGCATGCCCCTTCACAGAATAAAATTCCTGATTTTTTGACACCAAAATTAAAACAAAAAAACTTTTATTTTAATAGTTCACATTCCACTTCTCCATGAAAAGATGGAGAATTGCTACACGTAGAGACACGGCGAAAATCACTTAGAAAGACGGCGAGAAGTGCACGTTGAATAGGGTTGTTCGCTTTTTGAGGCCAAAATTCTCCGTCCAACGCGAGAAAAGCACAAACTCGCGATAAAACACGGCAAATTTTTCGGTACTTATGTAGTATCTGGGCTGCCGATTTTTTGATTGTATGCCTTAAGTTAAGGCATACAATCAGATGCGATGCGATGCGATATCGCATCGCATGCGACCATCGGATGCGATGACCCGATTTTTCCATAGGAATCAATGTTAAAATGGACTGAGTCCATTTTAACATGGAATTCAATGGGAAAAAGGGGTCCTTTTCATACCCCTACTATCCAAGTGGGCATGGAGTTGGATATAAACCTGTGGCGAGCGTAGCGAGCCACCGAGCCCGAAGCGTGGCGAGCGAACGGTATTCTGTGTCCCCTCGCGGGGCTCGCTACGCTCGCCACGCTTCGGGCTCGGTGGCTCGCTACGCTCGCCACAGGTTTATATCCAACTCCATGCCCACTTGGATAGTAGGGGTATGAAAAGGACCCCTTTTTCCCATTGAATTCCATGTTAAAATGGACTCAGTCCATTTTAACATTGATTCCTATGGAAAAATCGGGTCGCATGCGATGCGATGTACCCGATTTAGAAATCGGCAGCCCAGATACTACATAAGTACCAATTTTTCTCATTGAATACTGCCCTAAGAACTAATTTTTGTTGAAAAAATTTTTTGTTGACACTTTTTGCTAGATTTAGAATTTTTGATCTACAATCTTCTTACATACTTCCTTTTAATAAATTTCTAAGAAAAGTTACGTTTTAACATTTATAACTACACACAAATTCCAGGAGTGCCCCAGAAAAGGAGTCCTCTTTCTCTTCCTCTTTTCTGTATCTATAATCGGACTCAGGGGAGCACCACCAACACATAAATCTCCTTCCCACACTTTGGGATTACTCTGTATAGTATAGTTGGTACTAGGCTACCCAGGCCGAACCCCACCACGGGGTGCAATGGTCTCACTTGACTTAGACCACACGTGGCGGGTACCACCCAGTGCGGCTTCCCAAACAAACCCCATCTCCGTGTGTAATTTCACATAAGATCTATTTGTAAGATCTGCAACTCCAGCATACTGGTCATTGGTAGTATCTTAAGATCTTATGTGCAGGAAAGATCATAGGATCCATCTCCTTACCCGCAGGCCTGCGCATCAGATCGTAATTGTACCAAAACACCTCACGATGTGCACATAAACACACACAATGCATCCATGAGCTGTGGAAATCGTACCTTCGCCCCAAAGAATTGTTCGAATGTAGGGCCAGCATTAGACTAGACTTTTAAGCTGGCCATATATCAGAGCTCGGAATTGTGATTGTGTCCAAATTTTCCTTCAACTCCCCAGCAGAATTTGTGGTTTTTGGACACACAATGTGCACACAATCCATTTTACAATCCAGCTCAATTGATTGTATGCACCTTTAAAAGCAGTTATTACAATGGTCTAGTTCCCAACACGGGCCACAGGTCAAAAGGGCCTGACTGTGCTCACACACATAATGCCCGAGCCATGGTTGTCTAGGGAGGGGGTGAGGGTAGGTGGCTGATGGAAGAGGCCGCAGGAATAAGCTTTGTCAGCTCTTTTGCTTCCCTCTCCCACAGGCCTCTCCAGTCCTCAGCTTCTTTTTTGCTGCCGCTGGCTTGTCCTGGCCAGCAGCGGTGACTCTACTTTATCCAGACGGTGCTTTGCATCTTCTGGCCTGTTCCGCAGCTTCTGTTGTCGGTGCCTACACTGTCTTCAGGAGCTCTTCCGTGCAGCACATCTGATCTGCGGACCAACCGCCTCACCCACGGGACCGTACAGTGCATGACTGTGTGCACATAATCTGCATACAATCGGTCTTGCAACCACTCAAGATTGTACGCTTGGGCAGTCCTCTCCTATCGTAGAAGAACAAGCTTCTGCAATCCTATAGATTGTAAGCTTGCAGCAAGGCCCTCCTACCTCCAAATCTGTCTGTTACCCAGTTATCACCCAGTTACTTATCACTGTCTACTATTGTAAAGCGCAACGGAATCTGCTGCGCTATATAAGAAACTGTAAATAAATAAATTCCATCAATTGGCTCAGGCAGTGCAGACTTTAGTCTTGTTCTAGCAAGAGCATGTATCATGGTGCCATTGTTATGGGATGCGCAAAGGTCAGTGAGGAACTTTTTGTTTTGTGCATAGGCTTGCACCAATCAAAAATTCCTGATTTTACAGGTGCTGTCCTTTTAACCTCTGTGGCATTCTCTTCGGGAAAACACCAAATACTTCATTGCTGTGGGATCTTTTCATAGGCCTATCTTGGTATTTGGATAAAAATAAGATGTGGAGGAAGTCAGCTGGGAGAGGGGCTTCATTTGGAGACTTCTTGATGAATTCTTCACATTGTTGGAATACATGTAGGAGTCTACAAGGTATCTTGGACAAGTGGCCATAGATGCTTACCTTTTTAGCACTATCATGCAGTGGTGGGGTAGCTAGGTGAGTTGTGTGGCTGCTTCCCTGGCATGAAGGCTGAATCAAAAAAGTTTGACATATAAATGATAGCGGCACTAATGAGGCGATTCATAAATGATACTACTTCAATAAAATACATATATATATTTATATGAGGGGGGAAATGAGCAGCACTCACGCGGATTTTCAATAAAGACCCTGAGATAGTGTAACCTGGTAACGTTTCGGATTTTACTCCGTCCTCATGACCAAAAAAGCAACAAGTGTAAGACATACAGCACATACTGTATGTGCTGTATGTTTTACACTTGTTGGTCATGAGGACGGAGTAAAATCCGAAACGTTACCAGGTTACACTATCTCAGGGTCTTTATTGAAAATCCGCGTGAGTGCTGCTCATTTCCCCCCCTCTACATTCATATATAAAATATATACTGTTAGTATACTGTATATTTTATACATAAATGTTTGGATATTAGTATAATACTAATCACGTTGAAAACCCCAATTGACCCCCAAATAAATGCTGGACCAATTTATGTGGGTGTGTGGATACTGATTGTCAAAGTCTATACCTGGATATATCTTAAGGTGGCCATACATCAGAAAGATATTGTACCCAATCATACAATCTCAATTGATTGTAAGATGGATTGTATGCAGATTGTGTGCACATCTTGTGTACACAATCATGCAGCAGATGGATTGTATGACTGATTGTATGATGGATTGTGCGTAGATTGTGTGTCCAAAAACCACCAAGGACTGCCGGGGATTTCAAGGGAAATTGTACACAATCATGAGCGCAATCGATCTTAAGATCGATCTTTCTGATGTATGGCCAGCTTTAATGTTTTTGGCAGCTGCAACAATTTTTAGGGAGAAACGTCCAGTTGTTATGGTATAATTCCAGACCGTTCCATTAAATCTGGTTTTCTTCAGCACACGAGTCCATGCAGTATAGGATTCTACTCTGTAAGTACTGGCATTCCCAAAGGTAGTTACAGATGGTTATTTCAGATGGATGACCAGTCCACCACAGGACCACAGCCGCCTGGGGTCCGGTAATTGCAGTCAAATGGACTCAACTAACAGATTTAGCTGCATTTCACATTACAGCTTTATCAAACTCAATATAATGTTTGTAAGTGGGGGGGTGGTTTTACTGAAGTCTTTCAAATTACTGACCCGTTCCTCTAAATTATATAAATTGTGCCTATGTCTACTGGCACCCTAATCTTGAGAAGTTGAAAAATTATTCTCAACTGCAGTATGTACTGCGGCTTTTATTCTGGTTGACTTGCAAGGCTGCAAATTTCGCAGCCTTGCGAGTCCACCAAGGACCACCCGCATAATCATCCATCGCAGCCTTGGGTGCGAGGGAGAAATCATTTGATGGTTGGCAACATCAAATTATTTCTTCAGTGCTCGCAGACCTGAGACACCTCTATGGGACGTGCGGGGGACCGATTGAATCTGACTAACCCCCTGAGTCCGTATTGAGTGTGAGTGCCTATGACATTGTCCCCTATATTTTATGAACCACACCTAGGACAAGCTTTCCCCTCCCAAGTTCTCTCTATAAATCTTTGTCCAGTGGTGGCACACCCCAATATTAGTATCACTCAAAGATATGCTATAACTTGGGGGTCCGTTCCAATACATTGTGTCCTGTGCGAGTGGTACCACACCCTTATTTATGTATTAATCCTTTAACTGACACTTTTACAAATCATTGGTTTTCTTTCACTAAAGCCTTCATATAACAAATAGGCCATTTTTGTAAAATATAAAGTTGTAGCAGTGATAACATTCTCTAGTTTCACCTAAAGAGCATTAGCGTAATCTCCCCTTGTATGTCAGGGTATGTTTTGTTTTTTTACTAGAGAGGATGCAACATGTGGTTTGCTGAACAGGAGATCACTCTGTATATAAGTTTATCAATTTCAGTTTCAAGCATCTTGAATATATAGCTGTTTATCTTCTAAACTGAAGAGTGTCTGGGTGATCAAACGGATATGTCTGGCTTGACACTGGCGTTGCTACTTTTAACCCTTGTCATTTCAAGTAATGGTAAGCAATGAATATTCATTTTGGAAATGCTATATCATGATAAAAATAAACTGTACTTGTTACAATATTAAAGAAAGGTATACAGGTTGAGTATCCTTTATCCAAAATGCTCAGGACCAAAAAATTTTTGGATAACGGATTATTCCGTATTTTAGAATATTTTTATATTTCAAGGATGTATCTTGAGGTATCTTGCATTTATGTTGTACAAACATATCAAACACCTGAAATACACACAAATATATTTTATTTGTGCATAAAACAAGGTTTAAAAACATGAAACAAAGATTAAGTACTATCTCAGATACTGACTTTGAATGCCAAGCAATCATTTTCTTGCACATATTTTGTGCCAGTTACATATCATGTCCGCAGTGCCAGTTATAGATGTCCCCAGTGGTGCGGTTATAGATGTCCCCAGTGGTGCGGTTATAGATGTCACCAATGGTGCGGTTATAGATGTCCCCAGTGGTGCGGTTATAGATGTCCTCAGTGGTGCGGTTATAGATGTCCCCAGTGGTGCGGTTACAGATGTCCCCAGTGGCGCGGTTACAGATGTCCCCAGTGGCGCGGTTACAGATGTCCCCAGTGGTGCTTTTAGCAAGAAAATTTTTTCTCGCTTTCTGGAATGTATGGTTTTCAGAATTATTATTTGGATAGCGGATATTTGTGTAAGGGATACTTAACTATTATTTTCTTGTAATATGTTTCAATCGAGTAAACTAGTCAAGTATCTCTAACTGGGTGTGTATGAAGTAGACCATCAAAAGGTCGACATGAGTTTTTACAATTTTTAGTTGGTCGACAACTTTCGACAAGGACTACCCATTAGTGTAACGCATAACCTCACATGGCTTTGCTCGCCATATTCTCCCTGTATGTGGACAAGGATGGTGACATATTGTCTTGTGTCTACCATTTTCATGTCTGCTTTTTGACCATGTCAACCTATCGCTTGTCCTTTATCATGTCAACCTTTTGGGGTAGACCGATGGACTGTATTTAGATACAGTGGGACCAATTTACTAAGATGGGAGATCTATTGAAGTTGGGATTTTGCCATTAGCAAACAATCAGATTCTACTTATTTATTTAGCACCTTCTTTAGCATAGAATGTTATTGGTTGCTATGGGCAACATCCCATCTTCAAAAGAACTCCCATCTTAGTAAATTTACCCCTGTAGCTCTATCAAGGGGAACCATGTCTAACTATGCTCCCCGGTACACATTAAAGTTGGTAAAATGACTATAGCAGTGGTAGTGTGCAGTATCCATATTATAGAGGCATAAAAATCCATACGGAACAACACACCTGCATTGCTACATTGTACGTGCCACAGTGAATGGTTATATTTAATGTTCTTTATGTCAATTTTTCTTGTTTCTGCTCCTGTCCCTGGCATACAACTCTAATTATACTCCCAGAAGTGCGTCCCAACTCCAGATGTATTCATATAAAATAATACTGCCCTGCGATCAGCAATAGTGTTATGCAGCCCGTACACTTGTGAGATGCAGCGTACAATCATGTGATTTTGATAAATCGCAGCAACAAATTGCATGGTTCACACACCAATTGCATGTGTCACCCAACGTGACCCACGGGCACATTGGTCGAATCTCTCAACTTAAGATATGTGCTGCACATAATATTTTTTGCATCACGTGTTTTTTTTTTTTTTTAAATAACAATTTTTATTAATTTTCATATATGAATTTCATACAATATGGTAAAGACAAAGAACAGAAAGCAATGCTACATTGGGATACAGTACTCTATCAGCACACAAACACTCGCTTGAATATAGGTGTGTGAAATTAAGCTAAGGTAATCACACTAAAG
Organism: Crinia signifera; assembly: GCF_055691185.1. Lineage (NCBI taxonomy): Eukaryota > Metazoa > Chordata > Amphibia > Anura > Myobatrachidae > Crinia > Crinia signifera. Next base: position 73,407,145 of record NC_139218.1, on the reverse strand, counting down.
GAGATTTATGTAGCCATCGAGAGTGCGCACTAGTCACACAATATAACCCAATTAATTATAACAATATAATCTTCATGTCTGACAAACAACAAACAATAAGTAGTAAAAACAATGAGAGAGAAAAAGAGGGGGGGATAGGGTAAGGAAAGAAGTGGGAGGGGTGGTTGCAGAATGGTATTGGGAATAAGGTACTAGCAGGTAACAAAATCCAAATAGCGTGGCGAAAGGGGATGTGCCCCCGGGGGTTCACCGCCTATAAACCTTCTGAAAAAACGGTATTAAGTGGGAAGAGGAGGGTCCTGGATAGCTGCAAGCGAGGTTTTCAGCATAGACCATGATTGAGATTCGGAGAATTGGAGTTTTCTGGACTGTGTCTCATTGTCTAGAGCAGTGGATCCCAACCCTGGTCCTCAAGTACCCCCAACAGTGCACGTTTTCCAGGTCACTCAGCAGGTGCACTCATTATTCAGACACATTTTGAAAGATCCACAGGTGGCACTAATTATGTCACTTGTGATTCTGTGTGGAGACCTGGAAAACGTGCACTGTTGGGGGTACTTGAGGACCAGGGTTGGGAACCACTGGTCTAGAGTGGTGATATATGGGTCCCGTTTCCTGCAAAAAATTTTTTACTGCTCAGATTAGATGCCATAGAGGTTGTTTTGCGGTCATACTACAGTTGGTGAAGTAGCATGTTATGTAAGGCCGATATGGAGGGAGTAGATCTAGATGTCCAGTGCTTCAGGATTAACTTTTTTGCATCTGTAAATAATACAATGAAAAAGGGGTACAAGTACTTGATAGACAGCAGGGAGTGGTCTCATACAGCAAAATTAATGCACAGGCAGGTCACCGGTTGAGGGTGAGGCCATATGTTGAGTTAATGAAATTAAATATTTTATTAGAAAACCGTCTTATTTTAAAACAATCCCAGAAACATTGGAAGAACGATTCCTTTGGTCTTACTGCATTTAAGACAACGGTCATCAGCATTAGGAGTGAAGTGAGCTCTGATCAAAGGAGGCAGGTAGGCTCTATGTAGGAACTTGAAATGTACCTCCTGTAAGTATGTAGAACCCAGTACTTTCATAGTGGGGGCATAGTGTGAGAACAATGAGTCATGGGAGGTAATCTCAGAAACGTCACATTTTCAAGTCTCAGCTAAGGAGGATAAGGGAGACATAAAGGGGGAGTCAATCAGGAGGGAGTAGATCAGTTGGGAATCTCACCCAATTAAAACCAAATATTTTAGGGCTTTGGCGAGAGCCAATATAGAGGAAGTTAGATCATGATCCAGACGTAATGATTGGACATAGTGGCGTGATTGGAGATACATTTTCACTTCCCAATGCTAATTTTTATATGTATCCCATAAATTAGGAAAGGACAGTACGTGGCCCCCAGGGTTAAACAACTGTTTTGCTGCGCATAGCCCTCCCCCCCCCCCCCCCCCCCCGCCATTGCAGAAAGTTGGAGTTGTGTAGGGAAGGATGGGTTGCCCCACAGGGTCAAATACGGGGAGGCTGTATGGTCTAGTTTCAGTCTGTTATGCAACTTGACCCAACTAAGATACCTGTCGTGGAAGAGGGGGTAATTGAAAATGCGGGGTGAAATGTGGGGTAAAAGAGCGCAGAGAGAGTAAGGATGGGCCATGGCTGACTCAATGATAAATCAGTGTATGTTCCTCGTTAAAGTATCCAGTCCAGTGCGCAACGTGAGTAAGTGGAAACGTAGTAGGACACGAAATCTGGTAAACCAGCTCCACCATTCGATTTGTCCATAATCAATTTGGGGTAGGCAATTTTTGGCTGCTTGCCATTCCAAATAAAGTGAGTCATGGCTTTTATTAGATGGGATAAATCCGCAGCGGTAAGGAGAAGGGGAGGAGTTGCCGTGTATAGAAAATTTTGGGAAATACCACTGTTTTTAGAACCACTATTCTACCTAAGGTCGAAAGGGTAAGGGCAAACCAACCCACCAGTTTGTTAATCACCTTCTCTATGACAGCTGAAAAATTTAGTCTGTAAAGCTCTGATATGTCTCCAGGGACCAGTACCCCCAAATTTTTAAAGTGTGAGTGGGTTAGCTTGAAGGGAGAGGAGGTGATGAGGTCCGAAATGGTGGAGGATGGGCATTTCAAGGGTAATAGTTCAGATTTGGTGATATTGATCCTATATCCAGCTACCCCACCGAACTCCGATATCAGTCGCAAAATCTCAGGAATGGAAACTAGGGGGTCAGAAACAAACGAGCATGTCGTCGGCAAAAAAGTGTGAGCTCAACATTGCCTATCAGAATTCCTTTATATGTAGGGGAGGATCTAAGGGCGATTGTTAATAAGGGCTCCAGCAAACAAAAGGGGAGAGAGGGGACACTGCTCTCGCTTTTCCGCCACCCCCATAGTAATGCAATGAAAAATATATAATTGAGAGCTACAATAAAAAGATACATGGGTCGCAGTAGCGTAAACTAAACATAGCGGCACCTTCAAAAATACAAACACAAAAAAAGCGTTGCTCCATCTCTCCATTTGGAAAGAGAAGGGAAGGTAAGGCAGCAAAATTCAACAAGTAAATCAGAAGAATATAACATATGACTGATGTTTCTTTAGAGTCACAGGATCATTACACAGTTATGAAAAATATTACTGTAATGATAGCAGTACAGCCAGCAAGAGTAAACAAATATAAAATGCCCTAAATAGGTGTAAAGCCAGCACAGTTACAGTATCAGGGGGCGATGTTGGAGGAGTCCCCATGGTTCAACTCTTTTAGATAAGCAGAGGCATCAGATGGCAAGGGGAAGTCTTTGAAAAAAGATCCGGCATAGATGCAAAGTTTTGCGGTGTACAATAGGCCAAACCTTCTGCCCTCAGTAGCTAACTTTGAGCAAATGGGAGAGAAGGCCTTCCTGGCCCTAGAGAGTTCCACTGAATAGTCTTGGAAAACATGGAGTTTGTGGCCCTCCCTCGATAGGTCCTTAATCTTATGGGATGCAGACCAGATCTCCATATTGTGGAGGTAGTTGAGGCAACGGAAAAGGGTGACGCGGGGGCTTGGTCTGGAAGGTGTAGGGGTCGGGCCGACCCTATGGACCCTCTCAATAACCATGTCCCGGCAAACTGTCTCTATTCCTATCAATGAGGGAAGGGTGTTGCGGACAAAATGGGAGAGTGCTCCCCCTTTCACCGATTTGGTCAGTCCGACCAGACGGATATTGTTCCTACGGAACGATTTTCCAAATCCTCAACTTTATTCTAAAGCTGGTAGTTATCTGTTGTAAGTTGCTTAACTTGCTTCCTAATATCAGCAATATCGTGGGAGTGGGACCCAATCTGAATTTCAGTTATAGTAACCCTCTGGGTGAGTTGTTGTATTTGAGACAAGATGTCTGTTACAGCTTTAGAAAGCAGGGGGGTCATTGTGGCTGTTATAGCCTCTACTACTTCTTTATAAGTGACAGGGGCATCATTTGTGCGACTGGCATGCCCAACAGGGCCAGTGTCATCACATGAAGCCCTTTTGTGTGTAGGGAGGGAACTCTTACCTGTCTCATCAGGGGTCATGAGAAAAACAAAAAGTGGAATAATAAGACTAAAGGCAGAGAGTGGAAGTTCTCTTGAGGGGGACAATGTAATAGCAGATAATATTAATAATTATTTCTGCTCAGTATTCACTGCTGAAAGAAAGGGGAAGGGGCCACAGTTAAATTGCAAGTATAGTCAGAAAACTGAGGGAGAAACAAGTCCATTTACAGAAGAGAAAGTCCTCTCAGAACTCTCAAAACTGAAAGTGGATAAATCAATGGGACCAGATGGGATACATCCAAGGATACTAAAAGAGCTTAAAGGGGAGCTGGTAAAACCAATAACAGAATTATTCAACCAGTCACTAGCTACTGGAGTAATCCCAGAGGACTGGAAAACAGCAAATGTCCCACTGCACAAAAGTGGAAGCAAGGAAGAGGTAAGCAACTATCGACCAGTGAGCCTTACATCAGTAGTTGGGAAATTGATGGAAACACTCTTAAAAGAAAGAGTTGTAGAATATCTCAAAACCAGCAATTTACAGGATCCAAAACAGCGTGGGTTTACTGGGGGAAGATCATGTCAAACAAATCTTATTGAGTTTTTTGACTGGGTGATTAAAGTAATAGATCAAGGTGGGGCTGTAGATGTAGCTTATCTAGACTCTAGTAAGGCTTTTGACACTGTCCAACATCGCAGACTGTTAAATAAACTTGAAAACTTGGGATTGGATTCTAAGATAGTTGAATGGATAAGAGCATGGTTGCAGGACAGAAAACAGAGAGTTGTAGTAAACGGAGTACAGTCAGAGGGAAAGGTTACAATTGGAGTACCCCAGGGATCTGTACTTGGACCAGTGCTTTTTAATATCTTTATTGGTGATATTGCAAATGGAATTGAGGGTAAAATGTGCCTTTTTGCAGATGGCACAAAGGTATGCAACAGGGTAGACACACCAGAAGGGGTAAAACAAATGATTGATGATCTAGGTAGATTAGAGGAATGGTCAAGAGCATGGCAACTACAGTTTAATGCCAAAAAATGCAAAATCATGCACTTGGGTTGCAAAAATCCAAATACTAAATATAGTATAAATGGCACTATAATGGAAACGGATCCGATACGATTTGCCGGCGGTCGGGATCCCGGCGGTCGGAATCCCGACACTGGAATCCCGACCGCCGAAATCCCGACAAGGGGGGGACATGGATCGCCCCCCCTTGCGGGCTCGCTGCGCTCGCCACGCAGCGGGCCCGGTGCCTCGCTTCGCTCGGCACGCTATTTTATTCTCCCTCTATGGGTGTCGTGGACACCCACGGAGGGAGAAAGTTTCGGGATTTCGGCGGGATCCCGACCGCCGGCAAATTAACTGCATCCCATGGAAACTACTGAGGAAGAGAGGGATCTAGGTGTCACTATTTCAGGGGACTTAAAGACAAGTAGGCAATGTAACAAAGCAATGAAGAAGGCAAATCAGATGCTTGGTTGCATAGGGAGAGGTATCAGCAGTAAGAAGAAAGAAGTAATAATGCCACTGTATGGGTCATTGGTACAACCTCATCTAGAATATTGTGTTCAGTTCTGGAGGCCATATCTCCAGAAGGATATAAATACATTAGAGACTGTACAATGAAGGGCAACTAAAATGGTGCATGGTCTACATCACAAAACGTACCAGGAAAGACTAAAAGATCTTAATATGTATACCTTAGAGCAGAGAAGGGAAAGGGGGGACATGATAGAAACTTTCAAATATATCAAGGGTTTTAACAAGGTACAGGTGGGAGACATTCTTCAAAGGAAGAGGAGCAACAGAACACGAGGACATGCACTGAAACTAGAGGGATGAAGATTCAGGGGAAATTTGAGGAAGAATTACTTCACAGAAAGAGTAGTAGATAAGTGGAATAGCCTCCCATCAGAGGTGGTAGAGGCAAATACAGTAGTACAATTTAAACATGCTTGGGATAGGCATATTGATATCCTTACAAAAAAAAATAAGGATCAAATATGGTTTGAGGTAACGTTTAAAAAAGGGGCAGACTAGATGGGCCAAGTGGTTCTTATCTGCCGTCAAATTCTATGTTTCTATGCTCCTCATCTTCTCTCCTGGCGTGCCTGTATCTGCTGCTGTTGTGGCACGGTAGAAAGTAGATGTTACCAGGTATTTATCCATCTGGCTTATGTATTGTTACAGGGATAGGAAGTAAGGGAGAGGAGGTGATGAGCAGCCTGACGTGGGTGCCGTTTTGTAGGGACCCAGAGAGGAGATGGAGGGAGAGGGGTAGCCGCGGTGGCTGGCGGTGATGTCACTCTCAGCAGCCGCTGCTGCATTTATCAATTATTGCCTGGCAGCGCACACCGAGACCAGAGGCAGCGGTGGGGAGATTCGGTCCAGTGTGTGGAGGGAGGCGCGGGAGACTGCGGTGGATAACGGTGACGTCACTCCTCTCCGTCTGCGCTCCTGCACCGCTAGTTTGGTGGGTGGAGAAGGGTCCCCGGGAGCTCTGTGTAGTGGGCAGGGTGTTTGAAGAGGGTCTTAGAGCCATGTAACGGTGTCTGGGGTGACAGGCAGCGGAGCAACATGGAGACCCGGAACCGGAAGCCCACATGTGGTTTTTAAACACGTGATTTATCACAATGCGATGTGTGATCTGTCAGTTTATATACATCATCTGATTTTAGGTTGCAACGGGCATGTGATTTATCGAATGCAAAAAGCATTTGAGATGCGATTTATCGCATGGGAACCTTCAACTTAGTATGCTATCGCATCACAGACCATCACACAAGTGTATATTGCTCATTCTAGTTTTCTGTGTATACAATAAATTCCTCAGTCATGAAAGGTAGATCCATGTCCATAATGTCAAAGCTTTCAGAATGGTGTGTAACCTCCTATGACCTAATACACTTATCACTTACATATAGAATAACTGATTTTATGGTACTTGTTTCCTAGAACGGCGCCCACTATTTTGATCTTAGGCATCGCAAGGAAAAAAATTGCGTCGGTCGCATTGCATGCGGCCAAAAAATCGCATGTGATGCGACCGACGCGATTACCGCGATTTTACATAGGGAACAATGTTAAATGGCCCAATTGACCCAATTTCACATAGGGAACAATGTTAAATGGCCCACAGACCCCAAATAGCCACCCTGAAGTGTGAAATGGCCCCTCCAATTGTTAACGCCACCCCACGATCAACGTCAACCCGAAGCGTGGCGAGCGCAGCGGTACGCGTCCTCCGACCTTTTCATACCCCCACTATCAACGTCAGCGTGGAGTTGAGAATAGAAAGTGTGGCGAGCGGACGCGGATACCTTCACAGCTATACGCGTCCCCTCGCGGGCTTCACAGGTATCCGCGTCCCCTAGCGGGGAACGCTGCGCTTGCCACACTTTCTATTCTCAACTCCACGCCGACGTGGATAGTGGGGGTATGAAAAGGTCGGAGGACGCGTACCGCCGCCCCTCGCTGCGCTCGCCACACTTCGGGTTGACGTTGATCGTGGGGTGGCGTTAACAATTGGGGGGGCCATTTCACACTTCAGGGTGGCTGTTTGGGGTCTGTGGGCCATTTAACATTGTTCCCTATGTGAAATTGGGTCAATTGGGCCATTTAACATTGTTCCCTATGTAAAATCGGTAATCGCGTCGGTCGCATCGCATGCGATTTTTTGGCCGCATGCGATGCGACCAACGCGATTTACATTTTACCATGCATTTCTATGTAAAATTGCTGACATCGCATCGGTCGCATCGCATGCCATTATAATGGCATGCAATGCCCGCGATGGGCGCCGTTCTAGGAAACAAGTACCGATTTTATTCTTGTTTCCACTAGTGAATATCCTACAAAAATGGATTTGTTTCTATAGTATTTGATACCTTGATTTACAATTTTTTTACATAAACTTTTTTTTTAATTGAAACACCAATTGAGCATATAATTTACCATATTTATAAGCATCGCAGAATCCAATATGATGTCAATATAACTTTAAATACATTTTTGCATATATGTAACTGCGATGTAATTTACAAAAATGATCAATGTATTTACAGCAGAGAATCCGTTTCATGTTCCGGGTGTAAACCATGTTTGTATTTCTGAGTAGTTATTTAGACCCAAATAAAGGCTAAAAGACAGAAATCCTACACGATGTGCACAAGAGGTGGCTGCTAGTTAGCAATGGCTACCAATGGGGTGATAACCTACACCCCCAACAAACAGCATAAACCAAAGAAAAAGCGGTATCCCTACCAACTGGCGCCTTCACACTTTACAATAACACATATAAACAAATAGAGTGAATGGAAAAATATGTTCCTTATAGGTGATCTCTCTTTGGGCCTTATTTTGGTTCATTCTTTCTGACAAAATCCTTCTTAGATGGACAAAACCATGTGCACTGCAGGGGGGGGCAGATGTAACATGTGCAGAGAGAATTAGATTTGGGTGAGTAATTTTGTTTCTGTGCAGGGTAAATACTAACTGCTTTATTTTTACACTGCAATATAGATCTCATTTTGAAGTAAAACCCCACCCAAATCTAATTCTCTCTACACAATTAACACCTGCCCAACCTGCAGTGCACATGGTTTTGCCCATCTAAGAACGATTTTGTCAGAAAGAATGAACCAAAATAAGGCCCTTTGTGTGCCAAGGTAGTAGCAATCAGATTATCAGAGTATTCTCCAATCAGTTTTCATCATACCCCGAATCATATAATTAGGAAGTAAAAATGTTGCATAGTGTTACACAATTGAATACACACAGCACAATAGCGGCCCCCCCCCCCCCCCCCCCCCCCACACACACACACACACACCACACGGAGGCAGGTCAGGGGCGGGCTGGGCCGGGGGGCAGGGTGCCATCTGTCCCCCAGGCTGCTCTGCCAGGTGTGCTGCGGGCAGCGGCCGTGTCCGAGGCCGCCTTACCATTTTTTTTTGCACTGCCGGCGGCCATGTTCCTGTGGTCTTTTAGAAGATGTCTGCGGCCACAGGAACATGGCCACCGGCCTCCACGGCTACGTGGAGGAGGGCCCGGCCGCCTGTTCCCTCTTATCCCTGGGCGGCAGATGCTGGGTGGGGACGTCATGACGATGACGCCTCCCACCCACACGTCTGCAGAGAGGAAGGAAGGCAGGCCACAGGACGAGTCGGGGGCCGCAGCAGGACAGGCCGCAGAGAGCGGAATTTAAATTCCTGGAGCCGCAGCAGGACAGGAGGGATAAAATACAGTAAGTTAGCATTCAACACAAATAAAAAAAACAATATATCTGCTGTTTGATGTATAATAATAATAATGCAATGACACCACAGGCTGCTCCCCCTGTATAATAATTTGTGTCATTACATTACTTTTATATTATACAGGGGGAGCAGCCTGTGGTGTCATGGCATTAATTTTATATTTTACAGGGGGAGCAGCCTGTGGTGTCATTATTATTGTACAGGGGGAGCAGCCTGTGGTGTCATGGCATTATGCCATGACACCACAGGCTGCTCCCTCTGTATAATAATAATGCCATGACCCCACAGGCTGCTCCCCCTGTATAATATAAAAGTAATGCCATGACACCACAGGCTGCTCCCTCTGTATAATAATAATGCAATGACACCACAGGCTGCTCCCCCTGTATAATATAATAATTTGTGTCATGGCATTACTATTATTATATTATACAGCGGGAGCAGCCTGTGGTGTCATTGCATTATTATTATTATACAGCGGGACCAGCCTGTGGTGTCATTGCATTATTATTATACAGAGGGAGCAGCCTGTGGTGTCATGGCATTACTTTTATATTTTACAGGGGGAGCAGTCCGTGGTGTCATAATTATTATTGTACAGGGGGAGCAGCCTGACACCACAGGCTGCTCCCTCTGTATAATAATAATGCCATGACACCACAGACTGCTCCCCCTGTATAATATAAAAGTAATGCCATGACACCACAGGCTGCTCCCTCTGTATAATAATAATGCCATGACACCACAGGCTGCTCCCTCTGTATAATAATAATGCAATGACGCCACAGGCTGCTGCCCCTGTATAATAATTTGTGTCATGGCATTACTATTGTTATATTATACAGCGGGAGCAGCCTGTGGTGTCATTGCATTATTATTATACAGAGGGAGCAGCCTGTGGTGTCATGGCATTAATGTTATATTATACAGGGGGAGCAGCCTGTGGTGTCATGGCATTATGCCATGACACCACAGGCTGCTCCCTCTGTATAATAATAATGCCATGACACCACAGGCTGCTCCCCCTGTATAATATAAAAGTTATGCCATGGCACCACAGGCTGCTCCCTCTGTATTATAATAATAATAATAATAATAATAATAATTATAATAATAATGCAATGACGCCACAGGCTGCTCCCCCTGTATAATATAAAAGTAATGCCATGACACCACAGGCTGCTCCCTCTGTATAATAATAATAATGCAATGACGCCACAGGCTGCTCCCCCTGTATAATAATTTGTGTCATGGCATTACTATTATTATATTGTACAGCGGGAGCACCCTGTGGTGTCATTGCATTATTATTATACAGCGGGAGCAGCCTGTGGTGTCATTGCATTATTATTATACAGAGGGAGCAGCCAGTGGTGTCATGGCATTACTTTTATATTATACAGGGGGAGCAACCTGTGGTGTCATAATTATTATTGTACAGGGGGAGCAGCCTGTGGTGTCATGGCATTATGTCATGACACCACAGGCTGCACCCTCTGTATAATAATAATGCCATGACACCACAGGCTGCTCCCCCTGTATAATATAAAAGTAATGCCTTGACACCACAGGCTGCTCCCTCTGTATAATAATAATGCAATGACGCCACAGGCTGCTCCCCCTGTATAATAATTTGTGTCATGGTGTTACTATTGTTATATTATACAGCGGGAGCAGCCTGTGGTGTCATTGCATTACTTTTATATTATACAGGGGGAGCAACCTGTGGTGTCATAATTATTATTGTACAGGGGGAGCAGCCTGTGGTGTCATGGCATTATGCCATGACACCACAGGCTGCTCCCTCTGTATAATAATAATAATGCCATGACACCACAGGCTGCTCCCCCTGTATAATATAAAAGTAATGCCATGACACCACTGGCTGCTCCCTCTGTATAATAGTAATGCAATGACACCACAGGCTGCTCCCGCTGTATAATAATAATAATGCAATGACACCACAGGCTGCTCCCGCTGTATAATATAACAATAGTAATGCCATGACACAAATTATTATACAGGGGGAGCAGCCTGTGGCATCATTGAATTATTATTATACAGAGGGAGCAGCCTGTGGTGTCATGGCATTAATTTTATTATACAGGGAGAGTGGCCTGTGGTGTCATGGCATTACTATTATACAGGGAGAGCGGCCTGTGGTGTCCTATCTTTTACGCAATGGAGCAGCCTGTGGTGTCCGTTTTTTTGACGCAAGGGTGCAGGCTGTGGTGCCGTGTTCTTTATGCAGGAGAGCAACTTGAGGTGTCCAGTTCTTTATTTATGCATGGAAGCAGCCCGTGCTGTCCTGTTTATTTATGCAAGGGAGAAGCCTGTGGTGTCCTGTTCTTCATTTATGCAAGAGAGCAGCCAGTGGTGTCCTCTTCTATTTTTTAAGCAGGTGAGCAGCCTGTGGCAGGGGCGGAGTGGGATGGCGGGAAGCCAGGCAAATTTTCAGTGTGCCGTGTCCCGCACCCATCTCAGTGGCCATTCTCCTACCAAGCCAGGCTGATACATACAAACCCTCAGCTGCCACAGTTGGAGCTTCTGCGCTTGCACAAAATTTCAGTTAACTTGGAGCCACATGACAATAATGTGCTAGGCCAGGGGGTAGTGTCACTAGCCGCCCTGCATCATATATTAGGCTGGCTGCAGGAGACTGTCCGTGTGGCAGCTGCGGCCACTCTCACTGCCATAGGTGAGCAGCTCCACCTCCTTCAGCTACTCAAGGAGGCGGAGCTGACCAGCAATGACAGTAAGAGCTTCTGGAAGCGTCCGCAGCCAGCTGTAAGCATGGCAGGGGGGGGTGGGGTGGTGTGTGCAAAAGCCCTCCGCTGGCTACTGTGAGTTTGTGTGTGCCAGTGCCCGGCTTCCCCTGATCCTTGTGCGGGTATCAGCCTGCGGTGTCCTGATATTATACAGGGCAACAGTCTGTGGTGTTGTTATCTTTTTTTTTTACTAATACATATATTTTTTATGAAAAACCTCCATTTTTATTATGCGCTGTTACTTATGGGCCAGTGCTCTGGACTTGCCCCCCAGGCTAAAAGTTGCCAGCCAGCCCCTGAGGCAGGTGGTAACTGGGCAGCGCTGAGGAGCCAACGGGGTCCCTGCGGCGGATGGCCACAGGGACCCCCTGCCCGCCCTGTGCTGCCTGACCCACTGCCACCCACCCACCGCAGCAGTGCCTGTGTGAGGGCCCCAGGGCGACCACCTCTGTCACCCCATGCTTAATACAGCCCTGTCCTGAAGTACGCCAATGCGTTTCTATCACTACTGCTGTCTTTTTCAAGGCTTGATATAACTATAATTTAGACCCAGATAAATTGGTAGGGAAATCACTCATTATATTGTATAATCCAAAAATATACAGGTAGGTTAATTGGCTCTCAACAAAATTAACCCTAGAATGTGTGTGTGTGTGTGTGTGTGTGTGTATACTTATGGTAGGGAATATAGATTGTAAGCTCCACTGGGGCAGGGACTGATGTGAATGTTCAAATATTCTCTGTAATGCGCTGCGGAATATGTCTGCGCTATATAAGAAACTGTTAATAAATATTGTAGCACATCAGCGCGAATTGTCATTTTGGTCAACCCGGCAATAACCCGGGTTTGAGGTGTGATGTGAAAGTGGTATCATTGATTTTTATTTCAACTTTTTTATTTATTCAGTATTGGTCATTTGCAGGACTATATCTTACTTCTGGTGCTAAGTCTACTCCTAGTGCTCACCATTCAGGATATGTGGCATTTCTTGGACCACTGCTTTCCCAGGCAACAAAGCACCACAGTAAGCAGAATTGACATTAAGTCTTTTTTACAAAGCACTGGATGTTATATTTGCCAGAAAAAACTCAAACGTGTCTTCATACTGCTGGGGGTATATTCAGGGGCATAACTAGAACTTTGTGGGTCCCATAGCAACATTTTTGAAGGGCCCCCCAAATCAGGTTTCCACTAGAGTGGGTATGTAGCAGCGATGATTCGTGAGGTAAGAGACAGATTTACACACACACCAGAGCCAGATTAAGGTCTAAATGGGCCTGGAGCTGAAAATTATCAAGGGCCTCTTATGCGCAATAATAGGGGTTGTGGCCAGCACCTAATAATGTGGGGGTCGTGACCAGTGTTCTGGTTGGGTGGTCTGCTCATGGGTGTGTCTGTATTTGTGTAAATACTTTCCACTAATTATATATGCCTGGAAAAGGCTGGGGCTGGCATAGGAAAAATGCAGGGAGATATATTGGCGGGTGCCCTCCAAAGGTGCACCCACAGGATGCAGATGTCCTAAGATATATGCAGGGTGAGGCGGCATTCCAGTCATGAAAATAAAATTGAAAGCCGAAAACTTGGTAGACAACATTTTAGCACCTTTTATGTGGTCACCTAAGTTCACTACACCATATACCCTTATACAAATCATGCAACACAATAGTAACCCCCTCAGGGGCTGGCTGGCAACTTTTAGCCTAGGGGGCAAGTCCAGAGCACTGGCCCATAATCAGCCAAGTCACCGTCGGAAGGAATGCTTTTGCGCGCCGTAGGCGCGCCGAAAAATTAGGGGCATGGCCTATCATAAGGGGCGTTGCCTGTACCATGATTGTATTGTGTACCTGCAGATTGCACATTTTAGCGAACCTTGTAATACCCATTACACATAAAGCCACATGCCGTAATGCCAATTACACATTATGCTGAACACCATGATGCCAGTTACACATTACGCCCAACACTGCGATGCTAATTACTCAATACACCGCACACTGTGATGCTAATTACACATTATGCTGCACACCTTGATGCCCATTACACCCCATACTGTGATGGCAATTACCCAATGCTCCCCACACCGTAATGTCCATTACGCCCCATACCATGATGCCCATTACACCGCACAATGTGATGTCCACAGTGCCAGATTTGCCCCCACAGTGCAAGATATTCCGCCACAGTACCAAATACACATATGCCCCCACAGTGCCAGACACAAATGCCGCCACAGTGCCAGATATTCTGCCACAGTGCCAAATACGCATATTCCTCCACAGTGCCAGATATGCCCCCAGAGTGCCAGAGACACATATGCCCCCACAGTGCCAGAGACACATATGCCCCCACAGTGCCAGAGACACATATGCCCCCACAGTGCCAAATACACATATGCCCCCACAGTGCCAGACACATATGCCCCCACAGTGCCAGATACACATATGTCCCCACAGTGCCAGATACACATATGCCCCCACAGTGCCAGATACACATATGCCCCCACAGCATACCTCCCAACTTTCAAAGTTGGGAGGTCGGGACGTCCGCGCGGCAAAGCCGCGCGCGCTCCCGAAAAGGGGGCGCGGCCTCGCGGAAAGGGGGCGTGGCCTCGCGGGGTGACGCGAAATTCGGCCACGCCCCCGTTTTCGCCGCTCGTCGGCGCTGAATAGACGCTGTGCGCATGCGCACAGCGTCTATTCTCGGGAAGCTGGGGGGGCTCCCAACTGTCCCCCCCCCACCGCGGGACAATGGCGGCCCCGGGCGGGACGCGGGAACGTCCCCGAATATCGGGACGTTCCCGCGGGAATCGGGACAGTTGGGAGGTATGCCACAGTGCCAGATACACATATGCCCCCACAGTGCCAAATACACATATGCCCCCACAGTGACAGATACACATATGCCCCCACAGTGCCAAATACACATATGCCCCACTGTGCCAGATACACATATGCCCCCACAGTGCCAGATATGCCCCCCACAGTGCCAGATACACATATGCCCCCACACAGTGCCAGATATGCCCCCACACAGTGCCAGATATGCCCCCACACAGTGCCAGATATGCCCCCACACAGTGACAGAAACACATATGCTGGGGTGAGGGAGGGGGGGGGGGGAGAGCGCTTACCCACTCGCTAGCTGCGGGCCGTGCTGCGGCTGGATCAGCTTCTCCAGCCCTCCTGCGCTGGCCGCGGCTTCCAGAACACGGCCGCGGCTACAGGAAAATGGCCGCCGGCCTCCTGCACTGAGAACATGTCCTCAGTGCAGGGGGCCGGCGGCCATTTTCCTGTAGCGGCGGCCGTGTTCTGTAAGCCGCGGCCAGTGCAGGAGGGCTGGAGAAGCTGATCCAGCCGCAGCACGGCCCGCAGCCAGTGGGTGGGTAAGCGGCCCGGGGGGCATATGGCACTCTGCCCCCCGGCCCAGCCCGCCCCTGAACCCCCTTATATTGTACTTGCCTCTTATACATTATGCCACATGGAATGAGCCAAAATTCACACTATGGCACATGGATTGAGTAAAAATTCATGTTATTGCCACACAGATTAAGGCAAAATTCACATTTTACCAAATGGATTGAGCCAAAATACACATTATACCAGGCATGACCAAACAGTGACCCTCCAGCTGTTTTGAAACTACATGTCCCAGCATGCCTTGACATAGTTTTAGCATTCCCTAATAGCAAAACTGTGGCAATGCATGATGGGACTTGTAGTTTCACAACAGCTGGAGGGCCATAGTTTGGACATGCCTGCACTCTACCAAACAGATTGAGCAATAATGCACAATATGCTTCATAAACAGGGACATTGCGCGCCTTTGGCGCGCATTAAAAATTTACACCATAATGCCCATTACATGTTAAGCCACACACCATAATGTTCATTACGTATTATGCAAAACACCATAATGCCTATTAAAAATGATGCTATATAAGTGCTGCTTACCTACATGCTCATTGCCAGGGGTTCCATGCTCATTGCCAGGGGTTCCATGCTCATTGCCATGTGGGATTACATGCTCATTGCCAAAGGGGAATACATGCTCATGGTAACTGGGGGCCAGCCGCCACCGAGCAGAAATGACAGCCGGGCAGAGAGCAGGGGGCTGCCCAGCTGTATTCAGAGCACTGCAGGTCCCGGCTATTTGAAATAATACCCCTTTCATACCAGGAAATGCAGGCACTTATCCAGGAATTTGGTCCCAGGATCATGCAGGGACATTCCTGGACTGGCCCCTTTTACACCAACCTAGTCCCTGCATTTTCTGGTGTGAGGGGGAGAGAAAAGCACCCCTGCCCCCCTGTAAACAACCAGCTATATCTTCGGAACAAACTGACCCATTTACATGTAGGCTTCGAATGATTTTGGTCCCGTGAAACTGGGCCATTTGGTTCCAGAGAAATCTGTCCTCAAACAACATGAACAGCCATGACATTACATTTCAGAAATGAAAAGAAATTGGTTTACCCGCAATATCTCTAGAACCAATGAATCCATATGGACCAGGTATCAGATTGAAGGCCCAGCGATTTGGGTTCGACTGAGATCAACCTCGAGCTTCTGTGATGCCACGGGGCCATTGGAACCGGGTGGAGGTCGGAATTAGCGGGTCCCATGTTATCCTAAGGGGAAAACATTCCAGGTTTGCATGTCGGTATCTCCGGTTCCCGGGGGGCTAGCCTTGCGGGGCTGGGCTTGTTGGAAAGCCCTGGCCCTCAGCTACAAAATGGGCCTATTTGGAGAGTGGGCCTGGAGCTGTAGCTCCATCAGGCCCATTGTTAATCCGGCCCTGACACACACTTATAAACTCGAAGGTTCATGTGGACATTTTACACAGGTGCAGCATTATATACTGCTGGCAATCTGGTGAGCCTCGATAGGAAATTTGCAGGAAGGTAAGGCAGTGTCTCACCTGTCAATCTTTTGTCTCTAAAAATAGTTTTAAAAAATTCAAAAAATATATGTATCATATCTCCTTTGTATATGTCTTATAATTTTTAGAGACAAAATGCTGAAGTCTGACAGGAGAGGATCTGGCTCAGATGTCTGCACCTCACTGGTAGAGCGTGTGTCGGACATGAGGTGTGGATAGTGTAGTGTGATTAGACAGAGAGTGGCAGCAGGGATATAGGGGTGCATTTATCATTATATAGAGATGCCGGCGTGATGACATCGCCGGGCATCACATTGCGGTATCATGTGATACCGCCTGGATGTATCAATTTGAGGGCGCAAAAGCCCTGACCCGGAAACCAGGGGGTCTGCGCATGCGTGGTTATGCGCTGACCCCCGCCGACCTCGGGCAGTACGATGTGTAGCCATAGGCTACAATGGGCTATCGCCATCCCAGAATGACGATAGCCCAGGGATGCAAAGCCGGGCTGCCCGATGTTGATACATTGGGCAGCTTCGCATCCCCCATAGAAACCTATGGGGGATGCAGCCGGCAGCGCTGCAGGGGGGATCGGAGATTCCTGCTGCGGTCCCCTTTAATACATTTCAGTGATACTTAATATTTGCGGTTAACCCCTGGGATTTAGCCGCAAATCTTACTTGATAAATGGGCCCCATAGGCCCTTATTCAGATCTGATTGCAGTAGACGTTTGTTCTCAAAATGGGCAAAACCATGAGCACTGCAGGTGGGGCAGATGTAACGTGCAGAGAGAGTTACATTTGGGTGGGGTGTGTTGAAACTCAAATCTAAATTGCAGTCAGTATTTACCCTGCACAGAAACAAAATAACTCAGACAAATCTAACACACTCTATACATGTTACATCTGCCCCACCTGCAGTGCACATGGTTTTGCCCATTTTTAGAACAAATTTGTACTGCGATCAGATCTGAAAAAGAGCCATAGATTCAGAGGAAGCAGAGAGAGAGGCAGCGGGGACCTAAAGACAGACACTCCTTTCACGTTGCACATATAACCCAGGTCAGATCCAGGTTATTGCTGAGTTGACCCGGGGCAATGTAAAAGCAACACAGTCAATAACCCGGGTTGAATAACCCAGTATTTCAACCCGGGAAAAAAGAAGGGTTCTACACAGGTCAGACCCGGGTTATTGTGAATTTAAAACTGCACATCCAGGTTATTTCCTTGCTCTGAGTAAAGAGTGCTGATTGGTTTCAGTTTCCAGTCAGCTGAGGCCTGCAGACCTCACTGCACAGTGAGGACAAGCATAAAAAAATGCAGCATTCTCCATTCTGCAACATTTCTGCAAAGCAAGCTACATAAAGGCCCTGATTCAATCGCAAAGGAGAATTCCTTCTCAAATGGACAAAATCATGTGCACAGCAGATGTAACATGTGCAGAGAGAATTAGATTTGGGTGGGGTTTTACTTCAAAGTGAGATCTATATTGCAGTGTAAAAATAAAGCAGTCAGTATTTTCCCTGCACAGAAACAAAATAACTCACCAATATCTAAATCTCTTTGCACATGTTACATCTGCCCCACCTGCAGTGCACATGGTTTTGTCCATTTTTGCCTTTGTGAGTGAACCAGAATAAGGGCCCAAGTTCTTAAATGCAGAATATCCGGAGAAAAGAATACTCGGCACTCCACGGTCTCATTCAAAAAGATATTTTAAGGTGCATAGAATATCATGTAGCCATAAACATGGTCAACGTTTCAAGGCGACCCGCTTTTTCTTCAGAACATGTGCCACGTTGTCCCCAACAGCAGGTGCACTGCAATGCTCTTTTGGAAGAGCAAAAGTTACACTTGGATCCAGCTGTGAACCACACAGCTGCTGCTACTGTGCATGCAGGTGTTCTTGCAGGTCTTGGAGCCCGGAGGCATGAGTCTCTATTGCCTCTGGGAGTTATACCTCTGTTCCTATACCTTTCCATAAAAAGTGTCTAATTTTCTGGATTCTATTTTGGTTAGTGGCTTATTTCTGACATGGGATCAGAGTCCTCCTCTCTGGAGACTGATAGGCTAACAAGATGCATGGATTGTATCAATCATTTTAAAAGTATACGAAGTATCTGTAACAATGGTTACTGTCTTACAGCTCAGATTTCGCCCTGTCCTTCTGTGTTCCCAGAGAAGTTGGATGTGGTTGCACAGCCTGGATCATCTATATTACTGCCATGTAACTTCCCTGTAGAGCAGCTCCAGCAGATGAAAGATATTGGCAGTGCTGTGCTCTGGATAAGAAATGACAGCGAGCATATAGTGGAAATAAATTTTTTGGGAAAAACATCTTTTTGGAAAAAATATCACACTCGTTTTCTTACGTTCCCTTCTGTGGCTGCAATGGGCAATTTTTCTCTGCTCATAGAAAATACAGGTACAGACGACGCTGGTGCCTACCACTGCAAACTGTATCATGGAAAAGATTGTGTTGCTGGACACAGAGTGTATGAAGTAGATCTAGTGACCGCAGGTAAGATTGCAGAGAAGACTTTCTCAGTTGTGCCTACTGAGCAGAATATTGCTGAATGCACATTGCAGAGAAGTGTATGTGACATTGTGTATGTGTCTGTTTTATGTGGTGTTGCCCTTATGTACCTAGCTGTCAATAAACTATCATTCTGGTCAGATATACTTGTAGGCAGCAGTCTAGGTCACCAGGACCAGGGTCCTAATTAATTCCATTTTGTCATTGGCCGCACTGCTAATAAAAGAAGCTTGTTCTTCATCCAGACATCCGAAGGCAGTATTGAAGGATGTTCTTAAAGTGAAGATGGCTATGGTGATGTTACCATGTAAATTACTGCTAAAATCTTTTATCTACATTATGCTAATATGCCATCTCGGCAGCGTGAGAGCTGCATGTGGCCATCTTCAGAGTCTTCCTAACATCCCCCAAGCTGAAGTCTCCTGTATACTTTACATCATTACATCATTACAGTATATGACTAAATCAAACATGTAGGGCCAAATGTAATAGGGTGAGAGTAGTGCCAGATTAAGTGTCTTATGGGCCTGGAGCTGAGGGGCCTAAAACCCATACGGTCTAAAGAAACATTGCTCGCCAACGGCGCACAGTGCAAAAAAGGGATGTGATATCACAAGGAAAAGGGTATGGTCACACAGTAGTACCCCCAATTCTAATTACACCAGAGTAGCACAATCTTCTTGTCAGCAGAATGTACTATATAATAAATGTTTAATAAATAAATAGCAGTGACACATACTGTATACACATGTTAATGCCAGTGGTAGCAGAGCCACTTATATACATATAAATGTCTGTGGTAGCCGTGCCACTTATACTTTAATAATGATCACAGTAGCAGTGTTACTTATACTCAGAATCTAGGCCATGGTAGCAGTGTTGCTTCCACCCATAATAAACCCCACAGTAGCAGTGCCGCTTACACAAAATAAATGCCCACGGTACCAGTGATGCTTATACACATAATAAATGCCCACTATAACAGAACCATTTATATGCACTAATCTCTGATATATTTAGCTACATGTGTCAATCATTCTGGGAGTGTGTATAACGCTGGGCGGGGTCACACATGAAACTCCACCTCCCACCCAGCATTATACACACAGCCCACAGATAATACACAGATGTGGCTAAAATATGAGAGCCTGCCCAGCTGCACACTAACCAGCGCTACACCTATTTTGTCATCAAGCACCACCGCCACTTACATATTACAAACCAGTGGCATCACCCTGTCCCGGAAGTTTCGCAGGGAACACAGGGCAAATGCAGCAGACACACATTCTCGTGGGAACTGCTGAGAGACCACGCTCCGCACAGTGCTGTGGAGTGCGCCCGATGCCTGCTACCCCCTGCAGCCACGACCGCCAAGCTTTCACTTCCCTCACAGCCACAAAGCCGCCTACTATCTCCGCACTGCCCGAAGTGCCGCTACCACCCCCTCCAGCCGCGACCGCCAAGCTCCCACTCCCCTCACAGCCGCAAAGCCACCTACTACCTCCGCAGTGCCGCTACCCTGACACCCGCCACTGCACTCGACTCTCCGCCACCGCCTGTTACCTCAGCACCCGCAAGCACTCCCGGTACCCTCACACCAGCCACTGGCCGGAGACCTGCTGCCTGCGCACCTGACAGGATCTCTTACTATACCACCAACGCATAACAGGTACAATTTTTAAAATAATACACTATTCCACCAACGACCACACTGTATGTGTGTGTGTGTATATATATATATATATATATATATATATATATTCTCGAGCTGGAACAGCACTCCTTGTCAGGATCAAATAGTAGGTGCCTTCCACGGGAGCCCCAGTGCAGGGATTCCAATAAAAATATCGATACCAGACTGCACTCAAATAATACACGTTAAGACAGTCCAAATATTGGTCAACGTTTCGAAGCCTTTAATGTATTCGCTTCTTCATCAGGACATAAACAAGTGAACAGATATTACAAGAATTTATACATACCAGCACCATCACGTTTCCCGGTCCCAGCGTTCACGCTCCGGCGCCAGTCTCTGACGTCACACGCCAATGGCCCGTGCGTCAGACTGCCGCGCTCCTGCTGTTGCCATGGAAACACATACACCACAATACAATGCGCTGAATTCCCGTATTAACGGGCTACATCACAAATATCACCTTGAAAAATAAAACGGTATTTACAGTGCGGTACACAAAGATCAGTATCAACATAGCTCACTGTCTACAGCAGGAATAGACACGGTTCTACTTTGAGGAATATATAGGTTTCCCAAATCGCGTCTATCCAAAAACTAGCAACAAGTTTCGAAATAGTTAAAATATAAGCAAAAAATTGTTGTCATCAATACATATTGGCAAATGGAACAACTATGACACATGTAAACATTTTACAAAAATACATGTAATCCCGCGGTTTCATTAAGCCCGTGTGGAGTCAGTGTATTTAACCTCTGAATCCACTCGGCTTCTCTTCTAACCAATGCTAGGGGACAATTTCCTCTCCTGATGTTCTTGGGAATGTGATCAATTATAATATATCTCAACATAGGAATCGTGTGTTTAGCTTGGAGAAAATGACGGGCCACAGGCTGGTCACTGTGACCCTTCTCCAAAGCTTTTTTAATTGCTGACCTGTGACCCGCCATTCTCTCCCTAAGGGTTCTCTCTGTCTTCCCTATATAGTGGAGACCACACGGGCATGTGATCATATATATGATGAATTTTGTCATACATGACACCCTGTGTCTAATAAGGTAGTGTCTGCCACTAAAGGGATGAGTAAAGCTATCAGCTGCGGTCAGTGCTCTGCAAGTGGTGCAGTTGAGGCAGCAAAAACAGCCTGGTTTACCTACCAGAAATTGTTCACTGCTGGTGGTTTGAAGTTTAGCTACATCAGTCTTCACTACCCAGTCTCGTATATTACGCCCACGCGTATAGCATGGCATAATATCTGCGTTTTCTAGATGCAGTGACTTATCTGTACTGACCATTTTTCAGTGCTTTTTGGCTATCCGATTAATCTCTGGGCTAATCCTACTGAAATGGTTACCCCATGGTAACCGGTATCTCTCAGAGTCATGCTCAGTTTTGTTATTATAGGTCAACAGACTCTCCCTTGGGACAGCCATCGCCTTAGTCTTAGCCGAGTTAAGAGTAGTCCAGGAATAGCCACGCACTGCAAATTTTTGAGCCATTAAATCAATTTGTCTCGACTTCCGCTTCCGGCTGCATGGGAGAAGCAGCCTGACACCGCAGCTCCGTGTAGATCCCGTCCACCGTGCACACAGGGGACACCCTCCGTCCCCGAACACAACAATCTCCTGCCCGACGACCCCCAGAACACTTTGAGCTCCCTGAAGATTTGCCACCTTCTCTCCCAAAAGAGCAGGACGCGCGAAGAGACCTGTGACGTCACCCGCTACCCGGCGCCATTACACGGAGGCGCACGACAAACTCCATAGGCACAGGTACCCAGCCTCCTGCCCTCCTGCCCTCCTGCCCGACGGACTCCCAGAACACCTGGAGCCCCACGCAGACCCGCTAACTTCTCCTGCAAAGAAACAGGAGAAGTGAGGAGACCAGTGACGTCACCCGCTACCCGGCGCCATTACGCGGAGGTGCACGAAAGGATCCAAAGACACAGATACTGGGAAATGCAGAACACACGTCCCATCTGAATTAGCTGCCTCATAGATAAGCTGGACACAGATCCAGCCCACAGCAGCCGCAGCTCCCAGGGAAGGCGTCCCTTGTGCGCTCCGGCGCCATCTTGACCCAGCTTCCACGGAGAGGACTGACATCCCGCTAAGGTACGGGGAAAACTGGGGTTGCCTCTCCCACATCACGGAGACAACCACAAATCACAAAGGGTCACTAAATATCCTCCCTGTTATTTCCAAGCTGCAATGCTACTCCCTCCCAGGAGATAGGGTATAAAAAAAAAAAATCCCTAGATAACACGCATATTCTCCTATTGGAGTTTACCTACTTCAGCCTAACAAAGAAAGACTTCATCTTCCCACCACTCCCTTACCCCCTACAGTTAAGTCTCAGAGCTATATTCAGGATCACTCCCCCCCCCCCCCTCCACCACAATATCAACCACAGGATATTATCACCCTTATCCACTGAGGCCCTCTCATCTGCACCTACTATAGATGGAGCAGTCCCTCCCTGCAGGGAAACAGAACAGGCATACCCCGACCAGAAACGAAAAGCGCAGGGTTGACCACACCATGTCACCAGAAGGAGAAGAACACATATCCCCCCTCTCCCCTGCTTCCAAGAAGACAGTGACAACTGCAGGCGACCCTGATATACCGCAAAACCGCAGAGATCTCGACTCCCCAGTCACCTATAGAGACATTGTCGAAGCCATAAAGTCCACTATGACCCCCCTCTTATCCAATGCGGTCCAAGAAATTTCCCAACAACTACAGCAACTCACCACCAGAGTTTCCACAAATGAAAACACGCTGGGAGCTGTCTCGCATGATCTGCATATAGTCCAAAAAGACATCATCAGATTACAAAAAGATAACTACCAACTGTGGAATAAAGTGGACGAGATGGAGATCGATCGCGGAGGAATAATATCAGAGTAGTCGGCCTCCCAGAAGAAATTAAAGGTCCCGCTTTAGAGGACTTTGTCTCCAAAAAACTACCTGAGCTGTTAGGCATCACAGCTGAGTGTAAGGACCTAGTGGTGGAAAGGGTTCATCGACTAGGATACATACCCAAGCACAATGACCCCAGACCAAGACCTGTTTTGTTTCGCTGCCTAAATTATCTTCATAAAGTTGCCTTCTGGAGGGCCTCCCGCAAAGTCCAGACCCTAATGTGGGAAGGCAAGAGATTGCGTTTATTCCAAGACTTCTCCGTCGAACTGTCCAAACAAAGGAAAGCATTCTCACCCATTTGCACTCATTTAGTGGAGCAAAAAGTTAAGTTCGCACTAATGTATCCTGCTCGTCTGAGGATTTTCGTAGAAGACACTCATTATGACTTTTCCGACCCAGATGACGCTAAAGGATTCCTCAGAGAAAAACTTTCCACAATGACCGTAGATATTTCTGATAAATGATCTGAGTGGGCAATGAGGAATTTAAAATCCTTCGGCTCTTCCTACTTATGAAAAGTTTCAATGGGAGATATAATTTGTCAGCTGTAGTGTTAAGGTCTTGAAATAACCCCCCCACTTAACCCTACCCTCACCACTCTCCTTTATACCTCCCCCCCCCTCCTTCTTCTCACCACCTCTTCCATCCCCCTCCTTCCCCCCTACCCGTTGTTCATAATTGGTCCTGGGGGCATCACATTTCTTACTATAGGGAGCATGCGCCCCTTTATCATTATAGGATATAGGGCAGAGAGAGCTTATAAAAAAAAAAAAAAAAGGGAATATACCTAGAGTAACTTCCCCCCATGCTCCGTAATTGCATTGATATCGTGAACCAGGTTATTAGGTTCACTAATTTGTTAATTAAAATTTACTGTTTTCAGCGGAAAGTCCATGTTCTAGACTGTTTCCTAAGTGCGTGGATCGCACTACTCTGTGTTAGATGTTTCTTTTCACCCCTGTCTCGTGCATATTTGTTTTCCCCTATGTGTCTTTCCCCAATGTTTCTACAGGAATCCAGAGGCAACACAGCAGAGAGAGAGCTCCACGTCAGACCGATGTCTCACACCCCTGTCCATTCAGACACCCATGACTGAAATTAAAATCGGATGCCTCAATGTGGGAGGTCTCCACTCTCCGGCCAAACGCCGTAAGGTATTAGTATACTTGCAAAAACACGCACTAGACATTGCATGCCTCCAAGAAACACATTTAACACCCCCGGAAATATTGAAACTTCAAATGTTGAAGTGGAGAGTTTTAGCCTCAGCCCCATATAATTCCAAATCAAGAGGCATTGTGATACTGGTTTCTAGATCCCTACCGATTGAGGTCACCTCGGTACAGGCTGACACAGAAGGCAGATTTCTTATAGTAGAAGTTAAAATTAATGGCAAGCCACACGTCATAAGTTCAATATATGCACCTAACACATATTCAAAAATCTTTTTTAAAAAAATCATTAAAATGCTTACCCCACACATAACCTCACCCCTAATTCTGTGCGGAGATTTTAACCTCACGGCCCACCCAACTCTAGATCGATCTAATATACATAGTAAAATTAGAAACTCCCCTAGAATAAATATACCCTTTCTTGCACAAAGTCTGCAGCTCACAGACGTTTGGAGAGATCTTCATCCAACCCATAGAGAATACTCTTGTTTGTCGGCAGCGCATCATACCTTTTCACGTATAGACTTTATACTAGTCTCTACTAACCTAATACCCCAAATCACGGATGCAAAAATACACCCCATCATCTTATCAGACCATGCTCTACTACACGTCTCCCTACAAACCTCCAAAGAATTTTCTCCCCATAGAACCTGGAAGTTTCCCGCCCACCTCACCAAATCCCTCCACTTCCGGGAACAGATAACAAAAACGTGGGAAGAATTCCACTCCACACATGAGGATTGCCTAGCAACCAATCCCACCCTCTATTGGATGACTGCTAAATCGGTCATGAGGGGTGCAATCATGAAATTTGAAAAAGAACAGAGAAAACGCCTGTCTCAAGCATACAAAACAGCCCAGAAAGATCTGGAAGATTCTTACTCCACATATCTTAAAACCCAGACACATACACACAAATCCAAATACTTACAGGCAAAATCATCAGTAGAGGACATCCTACAAACCATGACAGATAAAAGACAGTTCATTGCCAATTACAAATACCATAAACTAGGCAACAAAACAGGTAAACTCCTTTCCACTATTTTAAATTCTACACGCCCTCCTATGATAGTTCACCACCTAAAAAAAACAAATGGAGAACTCACTACCTCCAATGCGCAGATTACTCAAGTTATGTCAGACTTCTATAAAAACATATACTCCAATCAAGCATCTTCGTCTAACGCCCCTAACACAGACCACAGCAATACTTCCTACCCACAGGCCCCAGACCTATGGGAAAATTTACACTACCCACAGCTACCAGACGAATTGACACAAAACCTAACAAACCCTATCACAGAAACTGAGGTACTCGGGGCAATAAAAGCCTTAAAATCAGCCAAAGCGCCAGGCCCAGATGGGTTCTCAGGCGACTTTTATAAAATGCACCCAGATAAAGTAGCCCCCATCCTCACATCAGTTTTCAACTCTATACTAATGAACAGACAAATTCCCCAATACTTCAACTCTGCGATCATCAAACTAATCCCCAAACCAGGAAGAGACCTAACCCTTCCAGGGTCTTACTGCCCGATCTCGTTGCTGAACTGCAACTACAAGTTGCTGACTAAGATACTGGCGGACAGACTAAACCCCATTCTTCCTCATATAATCCACCGGGACCAGACCGGCTTCATTTCTGGCCGTCACTCAGTCAGAAATGTGAGGAAAGTGTTAGCAGTCACACAGCAATTCATATCACAAAACTTAGATAACATTCCCAAACTATTACTAACAGTAGATGCTGAAAAAGCATTTGATATGGTGAAATGGACACATCTCTACCACACCATGTCTAAATTTGGTATTCCACACCAATTTACCACCTTTCTTCAAACTCTATATAAAAATCCTACATCCCAAATAGCCTGCAATGGCTTCTTATCCCCTCCATTTGAAGTTCAAAGAGGAACGAGGCAGGGTTGCCCCCTGTCACCGCTCCTTTTTGCAATTGCCATGGAGCCCCTCACCATAGCCTTAAGATCGTCTCAGGACTACAAAGGTATAAATGTCCGACATGAAGAACTTAAACTAGCTCTATTCGCTGATGATCTTCTCTTATTCATCTCGGACCCACTATCATCCATCCCAGCTGTAATGTCCTTAATAAATTCCTTTGGCCCTATATCGGGATACAAAATAAATGTAGACAAAACAGAAATCATGCCCCTCACTCCATTTACCTCGGAATTAGCCACCCACCCCATCATTACACAATTCAAAACTCAACCCGACAGTATAAAATATCTAGGTATAACTATAACCAAGAACCCAAACTCTATGTATAAAGCAAATTTCACTCCGCTAATTAATAAAATATCCTCACAACTAGAGCTATGGACGAAACTCCCGATCTCACTGCTAGGCAGAGCAGCAACCCTTAAAAGCATTATTTTCCCAAAATTTTTTTACAAGCTACAAATGATCCCAGCCATCATCCCAAACGCAGACCTATGTCTTCTAGAGAAACTAATGTCTAAATTTCTGTGGGCTGGGAAAAAACCCAGAATGTCCCTTAACAAACTAATGCGTGCCAAACCACAAGGGGGCCTCAAAATCCCAAACTTTCTATTCTATTCCTGTTCGATTCATTTTCGATACATCGCAGACTGGATGTACAATAATACCACATATACAGATCCTAGCTTAGAGGAGAATATTTTTCACCCCTACTCCCCTAGCGCTTTACTACATTCTCCAATATCCAAAATACCCCAACACATACAACATCATATTCTGTTCAGAGGTACATATAATGCATGGTCCCTGATCAACCGAAAACTCCAAAGAGACCCTCATGTCTCTCCTTTTATCCCAATATGGGGGAACCCCAGTTTTCCACCCTCCCTGACCAGTTCTCAGTACAAAGAGTGGCAACGCAAAGGCCTAGACATTGCTACCAAACTTTTTGATCCTGGGGGAACCCTTTTCACATTCCAGACGCTTCTGGAGAAATATGATCTAAGAAAGACCCAATTTTATATGTATTAACACGCCACTTTGTTAATTCAATATCCACTCTTATCCTAACTCCTAGAAACCCCGATCCTTTAGAACAAACATTCATGACATTACACCATACCAGATTTAAAACATCCTTCATATATGACGTGCTGCTCGCCAAAATACCAGATACTGCACTGGACTCACTATACCTTTCATGGAGCAGAGACATACCTGAGGTGACCTCACCAGAGGTGCTGTTCAAGCCATATCCGAAGGCCTTGCAAATTTTACAATCATCCTACCTACAAGAGGTACACTTCAAAACTATACATCGCCTCTATATAGCCCCCGCTCAATGCAAACACATGGCTGCTGAAGCCACGGGCGAATGCTGTAAATGCAGAATGAGTAATGCAAAATTTCTGCACTGCATCTGGGCATGTACGAAAATACTGAGGTTTTGGCGAAAAACTCTCCACTACATAAACACACTCTTGAACATTCAACTAAAACCAGACAAACTCGCTTGCCTTTGTCTTAATTTCCAAAATTGGAATATAACTCCACCAGCCTCAAAATACACACCTCTTATCATCATAATTCTGACAGTAGCAAAAAAAATTATCCTTTCACATTGGATATCCCCCACTTCCCCAACATTAAGTGAACTTAAGAGCAAACTCTTTCAGATTCTTCTATTTGACAAACGCTCACTGATGCTCAATTTATATGAAAATGTAGAAGCTTTTATCAATAAATGGAGACCGTTTATAGAATCCCTAGAAATAACCCAAAGATCACAGGTTTTGTTATCTATAGACGAATTACACTAAACACATTAAGAGATACCGGCCTGTGGAGCTCAACCTCAACTCTCTTCGAAGATGAAAGCCGCAGAATCCTTCCTAATTTCCTCCCCCCCCCTTCCTCCCTCCCACCATGTCTGTCTTGCGTCTCTGAATTGATCAATAGATATTAGTTGGCTTTTCTAAGTTTTATACACCAGATGTTTATTTCTAAAAATGATATACAGGAATTTCTCATTGTAGATCAACGATATATCTAGTTCAATAATTAACTGCAATGGGGAAAGAAGGTACATCTCCTCGAAGTTTATTGGTTTCTTACTCGAAATATCTTAAACGCTACTCAGTAGTCTAAAGATATTATAATCTGTTATGTACAGCTCAAAGCACATTGGACCTGATCCCTGATTGTTCTATTGCGGATTTGTACCATCTTGTATTATATCTACATATACATGTATACGAATGTTCTATTTGTACTCAATTTTTTTCTTGAGAAAATAAAAAACCTTTTAAATCAAATCAATTTGTCTCTCAGCCTCATCACGATCACTACAAACACGGCGTACTCGCACAAACTGCGAGTACGGCAACCCGTATTTGAGCGAACGTGGATGACAGCTGTTGGCATGTAAAAGCGTGTTGCGATCAGTCTCCTTGGAATGTAGCGATGTGACAATACGCCCCTGATCTATCACCACCTTAACATCCAGGAAACTCACACACCTGTTGTCAACAGTAAAGGTCAATTTAACTGGGCTGCTAGTGGAATTATGATGTTCAATCACAGTGGTAAAGCTAGCTGCATCCCCCTGCCAGATCATAAACAGGTCGTCAATAAATCTGGTGTATAACACCACACACTGGGAGATATTGGGATCTGAGAAAAAAATGTCCCTTTCCACCATTTGCATAAAAGCATTCGCGTAGGACGGTGCGAAATTACTACCCATCGCACACCCACTTCTCTGTATGTAAAAAGCATCATCATACAGGAAGTAGTTGTGCGTGAGTACAAGTTCCAGTAAATCACCGAAAAATTGCACATCAGGACCTTGATACTGATCACTATGTTCAATGAGACGACGCACTGCCTGTATCCCACCAACATTGGGGATGATGGTATATAGGCTAGTGACGTCAATGCTACACAAAATGCAACCCTCTGGTAAACTATCAATTTCAGCTAATTTATTCAAGAAAGCGGTAGTATCCATGAGATGGTCAGGACAAGCCTGTATGCATGGCTGCAATATAGCGTCTATAAAGGTTGACACGTTCTGGAACAATGAACCCCTGGCCGCTATGATAGGGCGACCAGGGGGATTGTCCAGACGCTTGTGAATTTTCGGCAATGTATACAGAAGGGGTATGACGGGATGAGATACTATTAATGCATTGCTCAATTCAACTGTAATAATCCCATCAAATACCGCCCTCTGCAACATTGTCGCAAGCTTTTTGGCAAACACATCAGTAGGATCAGAATCCAAACGCCCATATACATTATTATCAGCAAGCTGTTTTTCAATTTCTAACTTGTATTCAGACACATCCTGAACCACAACGGCCCCGCCTTTATCGGCTGGCCTAATGATTATATTAGTGTAGGATGGCAAATCCTTTAATGCTTTAAATTCATTTTTGGTCAGATTGTGTCTAGATACTCCGTATTACTAGTACTAGTGTTAGGAAGAACCTCACTCCTAACTTCAGAATCAAGCATCCTCATCTAAATTTTAATTGTGGGATTATAAGAGACAGGATCAAACACAGATTTTGCTTGCAAACGTTTAAGTTGAGGAGGAATAACATTTACAACAGTCAGTACCCACAGAACTGGACTGTTTCCCCAAATGCTCCCTCAATTTTAACTGTCTATTAACTTATATCTCTCAATGTCCCACTTTAAAGGGTCAAAGTCCACCGTAGGCACAAAGGATAGTCCAAGGCTCGACACGCTCTTCTCATCCTCCGATAATACCTGTGTAGACAGATTGTACACTATCTCCTGAGAGGCAGTCTGCCCTTTTACCTTGTCCTCTTGCTCTGGCCGCCACGGCGCATCCTGTACCTCTTGCGGTGTAGAACCCCAGTCTCGTGCGCACCCCAGTCTCGTGCGCACTGGTTGTGGGATGTTCATAAGATGAATCAGCAAAGGCACCAAATTTACGCTGTTTATAATTTCTTCTGGGTTGTGCTCGATTGTTATTATATCCCCCTTGGATCCACATATACACACGATTTTACTCATAGTCCAGATTGACCTTTTCCAGTTTCTGTCTCTTGAACTGGATTAAGTCACGTTTATAACATGCCACTTGCTTATCAAGCCTCTCCAACCAACCAGCACCAGTATCCACAATAAAAGTCTCTTTATGCTGCGTTTCAAAAGTCTTAATGTGGTCTTGAGCTATCTCAAGCTCCCTCCCGGACTCCTCAATAACGAGCAGCATGAGATCCATGCTACATTTATTTACCACTGCCATCCATTTCTTAAAAAAAGACACACGATTCCTATGTTGAGATATATTATAATTGATCACATTCCCAAGAACATCAGGAGAGGAAATCGTCCCCTAGCATTGGTTAGAAGAGAAGCCGAGTGGATTCAGAGGTTAAATACACTGACTTCACACGGGCTTAATGAAACCGCGGGATTACATGTATTTTTGTAAAATGTTTACATGTGTCATAGTTGTTCCATTTGCCAATATGTATTGATGACAACTATTTTTTGCTTATATTTTAACTATTTCGAAGCTTGTTGCTAGTTTTTGGATAGACGCGATTTGGGAAACCTATATATTCCTCAAAGTAGAACCTAATCGAAAATAGAACCGTGTCTATTCCTGCTGTAGACAGTGAGCTATGTTGATACTGATCTTTGTGTGCCGCACTGTAAATACCGTTTTATTTTTCAAGGTGATATTTGTTATGTAGCCCGTTAATACGGGAATTCAGCGCATTTTATTGTGGTGTATGTGTTTCCATGGCAACAGCAGGAGCTCGGCGCGGCAGTCTGACGCACGGGCCATTGGCGTGTGACGTCAGAGACTGGTGCCGGAGCGTGAACACTGGGACCGGGAAACGTGATGGTGCTGGTATGTATAAATTCTTGTAATATCTGTTCACTTGTTTATGTCCTGATGAAGAAGCGAATACATTAAAGGCTTCAAAAATGTTGACCAATATTTGGACCATCATAACGTGCCGCCTGGTATTGATATTTATATATATATATATATATATATATATATAAAAGTGGGTGATGACCCCAAGTGCGCCACAAATGAGCAGCTACTCTATAAGTCACCCCTGTTAGCGGGAGACAAAACAAAGAAATGTAGACACCAAGATATAGAGAGCGCTAAGTTATGTTCCACCACCTGGTTAGAGTGTGATTTTACACCGCATATAACAATGTATACAACTTGATATTAAAAAAATCTTTTGTTAAAAAGTTTTTCTCTTTAAAATTTCATAGACATATTCTTTCAGTTCTTTCAAGATGCCAAAAACTAAACCAACACGTTTCGCCTTTCACAAAGGCTTCATCAGGGTTTTTTTTATATACATGTGCACGAAAAAGAACAGTATAGAATCAATCACTGATGGAAGTGTCGGTTTTAGTAAGACTTCCCACAATCAAGCATAGAGAGAAATTTATCCCACAATCTGATGGAGAGGTCTTTCCTACTATTAGCTAGCAGAGAACTGATATCGGGTAATCAATACCTTGAGGAGACTTCTACCTAGTGAGACTTCCACCAGACAGGTGGCTCCTCCAGAGGCGAACAGACAGATATTATTTCCGCATCATTCTTCAAGTTTTATATTAGAAAATGTACTCTCTTATCTCCTCTAATTTGATATTTTCAGGGGATAGTATCCCACAATTTGAAAAATGGAGGTGCTACCTACTACTTAATTATAGACACACATCATAAACAAGAAAAGGTAAGCATAATGTAAGTGCACTGAAAGTCTAATAATGACTCATAAAATTTAACTTTTAATAATTTTAATAAAAATGGTAAAATATTAAAACATAGTAGAAAGAAATAAAGAACAGAAAATATTAGATTTAAAATATAAATGACCACAGCTCAACCACGACCTCAATTTGCAGGGTTAAATTGTCCCTGTATGTTTTTAATGTGTTGTAATAAGACATTTTCTCTCTGAGTGTTGTGTCAGATAGCTACTCTTTTGTATTATTTCTGTTACAAAAAGATTGTATCTTTTTTGTTTGTGATCACTATCATTAAGGTTGAATAATTCTTCTACGTTTAATACAGATGGAGCATGTTTCATCTTTGGCCGGCATTCACCAGACCCCTTGTGCTGGCGAGCGCCGGTGAGAGAGACTCACACACACGCGCGTCCCAGTCTCTCGACGGTGGCGATGCGGGTACCTGCCCGTCTCTGCTTCAGGGAGACGGGCAGGGTTAGGGGGGACGGCGGGGCGGCGAGGGGCACAGGGGGAGGCGGCGGGGACCCGGGACAAGGTCCGTTGCCACGGGGCGCGTGAGCATCTCGTGCGCGTGTGCGCCCCTGGCTGGAGCCGGCCGCTGGCGGGGCTGCTGATAAAAAAACGCCAGCCCTGCAAAGTTAAGACCGGCTCCATCTGTACATCTTAAATAATGTTTTTATAGATACAGTCTGTGTCCAAGTACTTGTTACACTGTTTGTGTTTTTCTGATTAAACGTGTTTATTGTATCACCGTGTGTCTGGTGTCCACACTTATAACAGATGCGTATATTGGTTCACAGATATGTTCATGAATTATCATTTGTAATTTTTTCAACAGTAATAGTATGTCTTAAACAATTGAGAAATGCTGATATTCAGGAATAGATTCTCCCTATATCAGCATATACTGTAAATCTCTTAGATCTACAGCATGTGCTGTTATTATACCCCAATATTGCAGTTGCAGGCGCGATGTAACTGTTTAAGTCCATTATGCAGCAGTGTCTATTCCCATAACTGGCTACTGAGCTGTGTCAAATAACTGGTTATTATTACTGGGTGCTGCCCTCTATAACCATTTTACACAGCCCATATATTGGACATTCAATGTATATAGTCCAATACTGCTATCTCAGCCCGTATTGCGGCTATGTGTGAATGCCGCTAATACATGTGCTGTGGGCTTATCTCTGCGGCTAGTCTCCAGAGGCGTCCACAGAGGAGACCTGCACATGCGCATATTTGCTTATACGCATATCTTCACCATCAAACTCCCCATACGAACGTACAAGGGAGTTCATTAATCAGAATCACCCCCTTGGCCCGTAAGTTGAATTTATTGCCTGCACATGAGTAGTATGAATAGCAATTTCCTGAGCATTCATACGCACTGAGCTCTAGCCCTGATTCAGACCCGCTCGCTAAGCAGCATTCTATCGCTGCATAGCAAGCGGGTAAACATCACCCGCCGGGGAGAAAACACTGACCCCCCTAATGTTTGCGTGCAAATGGATGTGAACACTAACACATCCATTTCATATGCGGGCGTACGGGCAATAAATCATTCGATGGTCACTATCCGTCAAATGATTTTTATTTACCTGTTCACAAATAAAAGTCAGTCTAGGCTGATATGGCCTATTACTGGGCGAGCGCTGACGCCATGTGATGTCAGGCACCAGCCCCATCCAGGCTTCAATGTGCCTGTGTTCGCATGGGGATGCCCACATTTTCTACCCACTCCACGGGAATGCCTCGGGCGAGAGTGATACTCACCAAAGGCGTTCGCACAGCGGGTCTGCACATGTGTATTTCCACCACTATGCATACGCAGACCCACAACACCGTTCCCGGACCGAACTCGCTATTATGCGAGTAAACCTGAATCACCCCCTCTGTGGACCTTATTCTGGTCCGATTGCTCTCTCGTTTGTTCGCACGGGCGGAGCGATGTTTTGCGTCTACGAATGCGCAACTGCATTTTTGCACATGTGCAGAGACCAGGTGCGAACAGGCATGGCACATTTGCCCCCAACAGTGCGCGTGGGACGATGGTGGATAGATGCACCCATGGGAATGCCCAGGGTTTCATAGGCGATCCCATGGAAATTCGGCAGTGATATGGGTGCCGGGGGCGGGCAGCTGACATCACTGAATATCCGCTTCCATCTTGTGCTCATACAGGAAGACACAAAACTAACACACCTAAGTTTTGCGTGTACGCTACAAATCATTTGATGGTCGGCAACCATCAAATGATTTGATCCCCGCAGGCAAGGTTGCGAATGGATGTTTATGCAAAACTTCCATTCACAGCTGTGTGGGGAACACAGCAAGTGCAAGCAGGCACCTGGACGAGCGTTGGCTGGCATAAAAATCACACACAGCACTGCAAACTATGCAGAGCTGCATGTGATCCAGAATAAGGTCCTGTGTGAAGCCACAAGACAGAGGCTGGTACTAGTGTATTAGCCTAGGGAAGTGTTTCTTCCCTGGTCCTCATTGAACTCCAACAGTGCATTTCTTCAGATCATAGTTGTGTTAATTGACTAAAACAATAGTATTACTGAAGATACAGTAACTTAAAAACGCGCACTGTTATGTTCCATGAAGGCTGAGCTTGAGACACACTGGCCTAGGGTGTCTGGAATCCTTTCTGAGGCCCTGCATTTCTTTTTAATGAGATATTTGTCTTCAGAGATGTATGTACAATAATGTCTGTTTTTTGAGATGCTAAGTAATATGATCAGGAATTGTGTACATATAAATCATTGATGCACAATTATTATTATTATTATTTTTTTCAGAAAATGAAGATCACAATTTGCCCTTTTGGCAAACTACTAATTTCTATATCGGATGTGGCTGTGGAGGAATAATCATCATCATTGTAGTAGTAGCCGTTTGTATTGGTATATCATTTATTTCATATCCAACCATATGTTTGCATACCTCCCAACTGTCCCGGTTAAAAAAAAAACTGGTCCGACATCCCACTCGGGGTCGGCAGTGTCCTGTGGGGGAGCTCCGCAGTTGGGAGTCACCCGCTGCTCTGCTCAGCAGCTCCCCCTTTCACCTGCTGCTATGCTCAGCAGCTCCCCTTTCACCTGCTGCTATGCTCAGCAGCTCCCCCTTTTACCCACTGCTCTGCTCAGCAGCTCCCCCTTTTACCCACTGCTCTGCTCAGCAGAGCAGTGGTGAATAGATGCTGTGTGCATACACACAGCATCTATTGATGTGATTTGTAGGTCACGCCCCACATTTTGGGAGTCCCATCTGCAGTGATTACAAAGTTGGGAGGTATGTAGTAGCTTTCTTGTAGACAATCTTGCACCATTTTTATTTTCTTTTTCCTTTTGTGTGCAGCCTGCAAAAGAAGACAAGAAAGGAGAAGGTATATTCCTCATTTATGTCTGAAGTGTGTCCATTTTTGATCTGTCAGTTCTCCACAGTGGTGCAAGAAGAAAAATGTCTTAGTGGTACTGTGCAGTGAAAAATGGGCGTGGTCATATGACACAAGGGGAGAGGCTACATGACAAGAGGGGCATAACCAAATTTACAGCCCCTTAACCTGTTGATTATTTAACCCCCCTAAATGTTGAGATTTGGGGACTCGTACATTATCCAGAGAGATGCATTGTGTCTCTCCTCCCACCATAGTGACAGAGTGGTCTCTGCTGTGGTTATGAGATGACACCTATTCAGATGTCGGAACGGACAGTTTGTAGTTAGTAGCACCAACAGAGCACACCTATAGCACACAACGCCGCAGTTATACAGGGGAGAAGTGGTATGAGTGTACATAATGAGCGCTGATACCACCTCTACCCCTGTATTGCACAGCCTAATGTTTGAAATCTACAGGGCACTACTTTGTCTTTCTTTTTAAAGTATCGCCTATTACAGTGATGACACTCCAGCCTGGGTCGGATTTGTCACTAGGCCCGTGAGGCACGGGCCTAGGGGCGGCACCTGTCATGGGCGGCAGCCGCCAAGCACCTGCTGCCAATCAGCCTAGCTAGCTGTCAGCTGGCGAGTGCAGTAGCCAAGGTAATGGCGGGCGACCCCCTCACAGCCTGCTCGAGCACCTCTGCAGCGTTGCCTCCAGGATGCTCCCTCACATCAGTCTCCGACCACACCGGAAGGAAGGGGCAGCGTCACTTCTTAGTTTTGATTGGCAGCTGGCCAGCCACCTCAGTCCGGCACCGAGGGAGATGCGGTGCTCAGCACGGCTTCCAGTTCCTAGCTAGCTCCGTTACTTTTACGGAGCTGGCGTTCAATTACCCACTACTGTGCCTGTGCGCTCAGCACTGCTGCACGTTACACTCTGGGCAGCCTGAAGCTACAGTCTCATCCCTCCCTCCATCCGAGCAGTGCATACAGGCAGTATTTACTGCCTGCTCACATACTTGCACTGGAAACTCCGGAGTCCGTCCACACAGGCGTCAGGCTGTACAAAACTACTGTGTTACCTACTAGTGTTTTATGTTCCTTACAAGAGGCAAGGAACTTTTCTCACTGCAGTTCACACAGGTTACCGAGCCCTCCCTCCTCTCATCACGCTGCTGCACGGAGAGGAATGTGTCGGGAGCAGACAGTTTAACTGTTTGAAACCCTTCCATTAAAAAACCGTAAGTGCTAATGCATTTTCATGTTAAAAGTGTGTGTCTCCTTGTGTTCCAGAGCTATCTATTGTGTTTGCATACTACCCAACATTTGCCCAGAGCCAGGAGGGACAGTTTGCGTGCCGCAGGCATGTGCCGATTTTTTTTTTGTTAGTGTGTGGTGGGGGGGTTGCGCACATGTATATATGGGGCGGGGGCGGCCTGACCCCTTAATTCGCCCCTGAATCCAGCAGGTGTTGAACTACACATCCCAGCATGCCCTGCATCAGTTTTAGCATGGCCAAATAGTAAAACTGTAGCAGGGCATGCTGGGATGCGTAGTTCAACACCAGCTGGCTTGTCAAAGTTATCCATCACTGGCCTATTAGGAGGGGATTGGTGTCTTTTGCGGTGGTAAAGCTGAGTGCTGGACACATTGAACTCATACATATGCACAGCGTGGGCACACACACACACACACACACGCACACACACACACACACACACACACACACACACACCCCTTATATAAAATTGGAGGGAGCAGTTTTTATATACATTGAACAAGATTCATTATACCTTCGAGACTCGAGCACACCTCAGCCCCTGCCAAAAATGCTGCACCCCATCCCTCTTCATCACGGCTGTCTTAACGACATTGTGGGCCCTAGGCAAAGCAATGCACTGGGGCTCTTATTAAAGTAATCATAACTTCCTGCTGTGTATCTCCACCGTCTATCAGACATCCAGCAATTAACCTGCTTACAGCCAGTAACTGTTTGGCTGCTGGCTGCTGGAGAATGTTTCCTGGCAGCTCTGATTTTATGTAATTCATAATCAAAGCAACCGGGCAGCAATCTCTGCTAGCCTCACAAGAAACTCCTGAGGCACCAGCAAACCTCTGCTCGAGGGCCCTTAGAATTGTGGGGCCCTAGGGCAGCTGCCCAGTAAGCCCATGTGT
The DNA here is from genome assembly GCF_055691185.1 of Crinia signifera. Lineage (NCBI taxonomy): Eukaryota > Metazoa > Chordata > Amphibia > Anura > Myobatrachidae > Crinia > Crinia signifera. The sequence continues at coordinate 73,369,073 of NC_139218.1, read as the reverse complement.
TAAGATGGCCCTGCTCCCCATGGGAAGAAGCAGCCAGCAACCACCTCTTACCCACGGTACTGGCAGCCACCGGCACCGATGTCCACCTCCCCACCCAGTTGGGATGCAGCGACTCTCCGGCACCCACATTCAGTAGAACATCTGCTCCCTGAAGTACGTCATTCCTAGCCCTTCAGCGGCTCACAGTTGGAGGCGGATCACATTCCCCAGCACTCATTAACAGAACCGTCGCTCACCGGGTGGTCACAAGGCATCCATCAAACACACAGCACGGCGGCAGGTACCATGGAAGAGGCAGCCGGCAGACCACCAGAGACATCAGTGCTGCTGCTTCCAAAAGCAGCGAAGCTGCTCTCTGGGGACTACTCTGGAACAGTCTTTTAGCACAAGATGCGGAGAGTGGCCACTGCGCATGTGCAGATTCACGCTGCCTGAGATCCACGCAGCAAGAACCGGCACATGCACAGTGAGCGCTCGCCGGGTCATTTGTTATGGCGGTACCACCCTCCCCCACTGCGCAAATGCCCTCTCTAACATGAGGGGATGTGTACGCTAACACAACCCTAGCGTGCAGCCAAAAGGAGGAGAAGTCATTCGGTGGTCGCAAGCTCCTGTTGTCCTCAAAAATTGGGGCGGGTGCATGAAGTCATGTGATGTCAGCTGCCTGCCCCAAGCAAGCACCATAAAACAATGGGCGTTCTCCTGCTCCAGCCCCCTGTCCATCCCCTTCCCTCTTACTACGGAGTGTGAAACTCGCCAAAGCCATTCGCTCCCAGGGTTTGCCCATGCGCAAACCCGAGTTCGGCCCATAATGAATGGGTCTGAATCGGCCTCTATGTTACAGAGCTCCCAACATTGTCATATGCGGGCTCAGGACTCCAGAGCTGCCCTGCTGCATGCATTCCCGAAAATGGGGCATTACCTCATGAAAAGGGGCTTTGTGGGAATGTCTCAAATTGCAAGGCCCCCATCTTGGCCCTGTGGGTGAATGGCCAGCGCTCTGTGAGATGCTGGCCATGCCCAGAGTCCCTCTCTCCCAGTGAATAGCTGCTGTGTACATGTTATAGTGCATGCATGTAACATGTCAGTACAGCCGAAAGGCAAACCATGCAGTCATTGGACTACAAGCAAAGTAACATTGTGCCAGATGTATTAAGCCTGGTGAAGTTATAAAGTGGAAGGTGATAATGCAGCCCCTAACTGTAAGTTTTCAAACTCAGCCTTCCCTTGGCAGTTTGGAGTTTATCACTTCACAGGCTTATTACATCTGCCCCAGTGAGTAGTGTCTGTACATGGCTGGTTACACAAGTCTCACTGGCTAGATACACAGAAGTTTGAACGGCACTTTTTACCGCGAATTCGCACATCCAGAAGTGGCGATTTCTCAAAGCGTATCCAAATGTTTTCCCATTGAAAAATATAGAAAAATTGCCAATTTAATTTTGTGCAAATTTGTAAATTACCCCAAACATGTCTAAAAATCACTAAATAAATAGACCAGGTAAAATAAAAAAATGGCGTGGGGTCCCCCCTCCTGAGCATATCCAGCCCCGGGCTCATTGAGCCGGACCTGGTTCCAAAAATACGGGGGGGGGGGGGGGAGGACGACACTTTTTACATAAGGTCCCCCGGCCATATCATGAGCACCGTGGCTGATCAGCCTTGGACAGGGTACCTGGGGGAGTGGGGACCCCCCAATAAAGGGGTCCTCCACCCCAGGCTTCACCCGTCTATGGCTGAAGCCCGGGGCTGTCACCGGCGTCCCTGGCCTTTGGACGCCGGCCTGATAGGGTTAAATCATTTATACATAACATTGCTTTATACAGGTGAACTACAAGTACCAGCAGGCCTCCCCCTCATGCTGGGACTTGGCGAACCTCAAATCCCAGCATGCGGGGCATTAATGGGCCCGCTGGGACTTGTAGTCCGCCTGTAAAAGTACAACTTTATTATACACACCCCTCACTTTTACACCAACATACTTACCGCACCAGGGTCCAGCGCTGCCTTCCTCCTCCACAGCCAGCTCACTCCGCACTGATAGCGGGGTGAACCGGCTTCTTGCAGCGCTGGTAATAGCTTCTATAGCGCTGTCCCAGCACTATAGCGGCTGCTAGCGTCCTTGGCTCGATGTGTTTCCATGGAGATGCATAGCTCAGCCCTGATTGGCTGAAAGCGTCTTCATGGAGATGCATAGAGCCAACCACACTAATAACCTCTATAGTGCTGTGACAGTGCTATAGAAGCTTTTAGCTGTGACAGAAGAACCCTGCTGTCAGTGTGGGTTGAGCTGGCTGTGGAGGAGGAAGGCAGCTCTGGACCCTGGATAAGTATGTTGGTGTAAAAGTGAGGTGTGGGTGTGTGTGTAATAAAGTTGTACTTTTCTGTGAGTGTGTTTTATTTTAACATTCTTTTATTATACAGGTGGACTACATGCTGTGGCATGACACCGTGGGCTGTTGGAGCCCAGTACTGGTTTAAAAATACAGGGGACCCCTACGCTTTTTTGTCCCCCGTATTTTTGGAACCAGGTCCGGCTCAATGAGCACGGGGCTGGTTATGCTCAGGAGGGGGGACCCCATGCCATTTTTTCGGGTTTTTACACAAAATCGCGGGTTGTAAGGAGTGGCAAGGCAGTGTAGTAAATTCCACTCCGGTTGGTCACAAAATTGCACATGACCAGCTCCGGACCATGTCCCAAATTATCACATTTTTCACCCTATATCTTGCCACTAAAAAATCCCATGTGGATTGTAAGGTTGTAACCAGACTTGTCGGTTCCACAGCAACATTTTGCAATGGCCCCCATGCAATACCAAATTAACTGACCGTTCCCCTTGCAGCTGCACCCTATGCAAATATAATAGTTATGCCATTGATGGATTGGTTCATTTACACCAGTGGTAGCCAACCTATGCCTTCGAGAGCTACCAACAGTTCACATTTTCCAGACAACCTAGCTGCTGCACAGCTGCACTCATTAATCACTGACACATTTTAAAAGATACACAGATGGAGCCAGGGGCGTAGCTAAGGGTTCATGGGCCCTGGTGCGAAAGGTCAGCTTGGGGCCCCCCTACATACAACAAAATTAAAATCTCGGTCTCGGTCCAAGAAAATAAAAGCTGACAAGCCTGACAGGACTGGAGTCAGTGCTGTTGTGGAACTACACGTCCCACTGTGTGAGACTGTGCTAGGTAGAGGGGTGGGGTTGGGGGGAGACCATCAGAGAGAGTATCGGGGAGAGTTAGGGCTATAGAGAGGGTGTGGGGTGGGGGTTTGGGAGCACAGGTAAAGAGAGGGGATGGAGTATGTTAGAGAGAGGGAGAGAGAGGGGGAGCATGGGGAAAGAAGTGGGGAGAAGAGAGGATAAAGTCTATGGGCAGAGAGAGATAAAGAGAGAGAGATAAAGAGGTGAGACAGAGGGTTGAGAGAAGGAGCAGTGGCAGGGGGAAAGAGAGCAGGGGAGAGAGAGCAGGAGAGCCCCCAGCCCCCCCCCCCCTATAGATGGTGCGGTGTGCTTCTGTGAACCTCCCCAAATCCCCCCCTTCCCTCCCCCTCCAAGAGGAAAGGTGGCACTGTATACCTCGGCAGCACCGGGTTCCACACACCAGTGCCAGGCTACCACTGGGTCTCTGGACCGCATGGCCGGGTCCCCGCACCTCAGGTCTCCAGAGCGCTGCTGGTTTTTCACATTGCTGCGCTGGGTTTTCACTGCACGCACACTGTCGCGCCGGGTCTCCTGTCATCAGCCCCGGAAGCAGGACAGGTCAGACAGCACACTTGTATTTCGCGCTGTCTGGCTTGTCACTAAAGAGTGACGTTGAGCCACAAGAGAGAGGCAGGACCGCCTCCCCAGCGCTACGCTGCATCTGTTACGCTGATGGCCCCTTCATATTCAATTTCTATGTGGATAGGACGGTAAATGGGGGCACGGGACAACAGCACTATTTTAAAGAATTGACAGGGTGCAGGGGATTGCTACAGTAGCTTGGTCTCGGGAGCCAGGAGGAAGACAGTTACACGGGACAGTGGCGGGGGTTGGGCCCCCTGGCTCAGGGGCCCGGTCGCATCTGCGACCGCTGCGACCCCTGTAGCTACGCCACTGGATGGAGCTAATTAGCTCACTTGTGATTCTGTGAGGAGACCTGCAAAACATGCACTGTTGGTAGCTCTCGAGGACTAGGGTTGGCTACCCCAGATTTACACCTAGTAATTGTGATGCTACAGGAACTGTATCCCAAATATGTTACCTTATATGAAGTGATAATGTGGCTGGTACTTGATCACTTGCCAATCAGCTCATAACTGTCATTGTAAAACCCAGACTGTAACTTGACAGTTAGGAGCTGATTGGCTGGTGATAAAGTTCCAGCCAATTTAGCACTTCACCAGGCTTAATAAATCTGCCCCACCATCTGTAACATGACAGTTAAGGGGCACACACATGGGCCGATATAAGCCCTATTTCTAAGCGATCTGACCAGATCGCTTAGAAATGAATCACAGATTGCTTTGTGTGTACACCCTATTGCAATAGCGATGCGCAGTCCCACGCATCACCATTGCTTGCAAAGATAGGATAGACAGTGTATGCACGGTCTATCCTGCTTAGATCACCTATCAGCATAGGTAAAACACTGCTCAGCACACATCGCTGGTGCATTGCATTTGTGTGCAGCACAGAGGCTTCGTCACCCAGGGGGATGGCACCGTTGGGAACTGATTGGCTGGGTTATTTTTATCTCTCTACAGGGCCCTCAGTGTGTGTTAAGAGCTGAATGGCGTGTTGGCACAAAACGGTGTATATTACAAAAAATTAGCCAAAGCACAAACAAGTGTGCCGTCTATTAAGTTTGTTATGCAATGAGGATAACATGGTAACTGTGACTATATATACCGTATTTGCCGGCGTATAAGACGACCCCCCAACATTTCCACTCAAAATATAGCGTTTGTTATATTATAAGTGCACCCGATAAGATACAAATACAGTGTATATATATATATATATATATATCACTTTATTTGCTGGGATACTGAAACTGAGTTAATGTTTTACTTTAATTTTGTGTAACACTTTCACATGTGTTTTTCGACAGGTTCCAGTCATCACTGTACAATCCATGTAATGAACGCTCAGCTGCACCAACCACACCACGACAATGTATTTGCACCAATATTAAATGACTGACAACCTGCTGTATGACTACAGTTTGGTTATTCTGTTTACATTATATTGTGGTTCCTTTCCACATCATAAACTGATCAATTATCTCAGTCATTTGTATTTTTTTTTTATTTTAATAACAAAACTCTATAATCCAACAAAAATTTGAGTTAAGTGGGGTAAATGCCTGGCATCCTTCCTGTGACAAGTCACTGAGTGGATATGGGCACTACCAATCCATGTTTCCTATGAGGTTGTAGATAAGAAGCCATCAAAGTATAAGAAACAGTCAGTGTGTGACCCTTTGTAGTGTGGTGGTGAAGCAGCAATTCATTCTCTCAGGGAAAAAGAAATAGCAGTCTCCGGAACTTACCCAATGATACAACTCCAGGTAAATCTATTGTTATCGGGTTGTTTGCTACAGATTGACTGTAGATGGTAATGGCGACCGGGTCACCCGTCAGTCATGTGGATAGAGGCAAAACACTCTTATAGTCTGGTGAATTTATGGAGTTTGTTATTTGCACAGAATATCACACAATGAGAGAAGATGGAAAGTATGATAAAATTAAATAAAAAGTCTTACATTAAAATAAAGTTTGGCTGGAGGAAAGTGCTGGTGCAGTCCTGTTTTAGCCCTTAATGCGTTTCATCTCTTCATCAGGAGGACGAAATCCAGCATCACTGTGGTATGCTTAAGAGTGAAAGGTGTTGAGGGCTAAAACAGCATTGCACCATAACTTTCCTCCAGCCAAACTTTTTATTGTAAGACTTTTTATTTAATTTTATTATATTTTTTTTATCTTATTCTTAAAATTCACCAGACTATGAGAGTGTTTTGCCTCTATCCACATGACTGACCAGATTAAGACCAGAACCATTCGGACAGATGACTGATGGGAGCTGGCCTTCGATCAAAGGGAATTGAAAGTCCCTTTTATACCAATGCAATAATACCCCAAACATCGGTATGCGCATTACTTTATTCCTCCCAAAAAGTCACAAAATTATTACACTAGAGGGCGCTGTTCTCATTCCTTTCTTCCAGCAACATTTTTTTTTGGGACTACACAACGACAGTCCCTAAAGGAGAACATTAGCTGCCACCTTAAACAGACGGGGAGGGTTCTGACTGACATCATCTGGAGAATAAACGGACATTTATCAGATATTATTGAAAAACAATACAACATTGTTTTATTGGGAGCACCATAACAGTATTTTTTCTCGGAGAATATATATATATATATATATATAGACGGAATGCCGGCACTCAGCTCCTGGAAATGTTCTTGGGCCCCGTGCCCTCGGTAATGACCTGCCGTGCAAGGTCCAATACAAACAATAGACAGCCGCGGCACTGGGGACTTGTCTCAATGAAGAAATCAAACAGCCATGTTCATTCCATTGACGTTTCAGCCTTTTAATTAGGCTTTTCTCAAAATAGCTTACTTTTCTCAAAATAGCTTACATGTATTAACAATGTGAACTCACCTCTTTTATTCTGTGCAGTATCACCCCGGCGTTCAGTGACAGCGTGCACTTCCGGGCGCTTGTCTCAGGCGCCCCTCTGTGACGTCACTCCCAGTCTGACGGTTGCCGCAGCAACCGCTTGTAGTGTGAGCTAGTGGAGTGAATAATAAAGTTATATTGAAAAAAACATTCTGCCGCTAGTGTTACGTGAAAAACTTATATAAATGTAAATAGACCTGAAACTAATATGTTGATATGCCTCTACGCTATGCCCGCTGTCTCTGAAAAACCATTAGTGACACTGCAAAGCAAAAAAACGTGAACAAACACTATATGGGGCATAGAACGGCACATTCATTACATCTGATATTGTGACATAAGAATATATTACATACTATTAACTAAATACTTTACACACAATTTAAACAGAATTTTTTATATATATATTGTATCTGTGACATGATCCTGGATCATGTCACAGATACAATATATATATAAAAAATTCTGTTTAAATTGTGTGTAAAGTATTTAGTTAATAGTATGTAATATATTCTTATGTCACAATATCAGATGTAATGAATGTGCCGTTCTATGCCCCATATAGTGTTTGTTCACGTTTTTTTGCTTTGCAGTGTCACTAATGGTTTTTCAGAGACAGCGGGCATAGCGTAGAGGCATATCAACATATTAGTTTCAGGTCTATTTACATTTATATAAGTTTTTCACGTAACACTAGCGGCAGAATGTTTTTTTCAATATAACTTTATTATTCACTCCACTAGCTCACACTACAAGCGGTTGCTGCGGCAACCGTCAGACTGGGAGTGACGTCACAGAGGGGCGCCTGAGACAAGCGCCCGGAAGTGCACGCTGTCACTGAACGCCGGGGTGATACTGCACAGAATAAAAGAGGTGAGTTCACATTGTTAATACATGTAAGCTATTTTGAGAAAAGCCTAATTAAAAGGCTGAAACGTCAATGGAATGAACATGGCTGTTTGATTTCTTCATTGAGACAAGTCCCCAGTGCCGCGGCTGTCTATTGTTTGTATTGGACCTTGCACGGCAGGTCATTACCGAGGGCACGGGGCCCAAGAACATTTCCAGGAGCTGAGTGCCGGCATTCCGTCTTTTTGTATTTGGGGTGTGTTTCTGCAGACACATACAAGTGAGTGTGGACTACACCTTCAAGCAAGGCACCTACCAGTTATTTATTCATCTGCCTCAGAATTAGCAGCATCACTGCACATTGCACAGGAGCACAGTGCACTTTGTTTCCTATATCTTGCACATTTATGAAGCACACAGCACTTTATTCACTACTGTGCTGGAGGACAGAAGTCTGCCAGGACTCTTCTTTGCATTTTTTTGCACTCAAGCACTTGCACTTTGAGGGATTTGGACATATTTCCATGTTTACATAGTGTGTTGGGAATACAGAGGACAGTATATAACAAGTTCCCTTTACATTTACTTTGCTTGGGACCAGATTCAGTATCCAGTGAGGACACATCCTTGCACCAGAGTTAACCTTGACAAATTGTTTACGGCACATGGCACTTTACATTATTTGTTGATCTCAGCAATAAGTGATACAGTGACAAGCCCCCAAGAGGGATATCAATATGCAGCAGGCGGGCGAAACTGTGCACCAACGAGTCACTTTAACACCAGGCTCCGTTCTCAGCTTCTCAGAATCTGAAGCGGAGGGTATTTTATTCATAGATGACGCAGAACAATTGGTCGGCAAAGATAATCCCAAAAACATCTACCAGGAGTTGTTCAGAATTAAAAAACGAGAATTGGACTTCTTCTACCATGGGCTAACATTGTCTAATTACTTTAGGGACAAAAAAATCCCAAGGGGGTTTAGGATAAGAAACGTCCCAACCATAGGCCGATATAACGCTGAATTCTGTGTTAAATGGACTTCGATTCTCAACAAGTGCTCTTTCGATCTCCTTCTATTAGTTATAGAGGAGTCGAAAAAAGAGTATGTGGCAGCTAAAACCAAATATCAAGAATTTGCAGATCTTAACATGCCTAAATTGGGATCAGAGATACCAAACGAGTGGTTAACCAAATTAAATGCTGACATCGACAAATATAAGGAAGAACTTATCCAATTTAAAAAAGCTAAACGCAATAAGGTGGAACAAGATTACGAGTTCCAGCGTGTGTACGGGTGGTTGACAGGGGCTCCATCTGCAAGTGAAGAGCGTCAAGGAATGAGACGTAAACCATTCCGTCGCAGGCCCAAATACACCGTAGACTCTGCAACCACAGGAACTGACAGCGACACAGGTGATAACAGAGACACCCCAGGTTCACGCCCTTTAGGGGTTCGCACGCGGGCGCAAATAGCTGGCAAAGACCAACGCGAACCAGAAGGGGGCGCCAAAACCTCAGGGAGAGGAAGAGCAGCAAGGAGACCTCCCAGGTCTCGGAAGACCTAATTTTTAACCTATCCTCAAGAACCCTGACACCTATGGAAAACAAAGTGTTGCATAGGGGATTATCATTCATCCCCACTTGCCCTGTGGACCCGTTACAAAGCAAGATCGAGATCTACCAATTAAATCGCAAAATCAGATTAAGGGAACACTACAAGAATAAACCCACCCAAGAACCGTCCTCGACAATCCCGCAACACATTTCGACATTCAAACCACGATCTACCTTTGAGCCGATAAGCAACAATGCATCTTTGAAAACATATACACGTCTCTTGGAGACGGAATTCAAGAAATCAAGTAACACCAAAGTACCATTGAAGAAATGGAACCTCTCACAACCGGAACGTAAAGCCCTTAGAGACCTGTCGTCCTATCAGGACATTATTATCCGCCAGTCGGATAAAGGAGGATCGATAGTGATCCAAAATGTGTCTGACTACAG